>NC_138763.1:98864239-99489085 GCF_965113315.1 Podarcis vaucheri | reverse complement strand
ATTCTGTGGAATTACAATGGCTGTGGATGGAAAGATACTGGGGGAAATCGAAAGGATGTTTTATTTGGTGGGAATCTTACAAGAGCAGACTTCGGCTATGAGCAAACAATTGATGACCTTGACTTCTGAAACAAGCAGTTCTGCTGAATGTAATGAGGACCTGAATGAGAAAGAATCCACAGCTGAACCCGAAATGATAACTAAAGAAGAGGAAGAGACAAAACAAGAAAGAGAAAAAGTGAAGTTGGGAAACACTAACCAGAAGCTGACACCTGCGGAATATAAGCAAGGAGGCTATTGGATTAAATCTACTACAAATCTACGAAAGATGCAGAAGACGAAAGTGGAGGCCCTGGGAGTTTATGAAATCCAGGAATTTAAAATAAAGAAATATAATTGGGGCCTCCACATAGACTCTGACTTTGATTACCTTCAAGATTCATGCCTTGTGGAAATTCTTCAGCAGCTGTTTTCAAATATGGGAAGAGATTATGGACTGATTGTGAAAGAACTCTTTCGAGATTCGATGACCGACATAAAGGATTACCAACAAGACCGGCGGAGAGGGACTGAAAGAGATTTGAGAGCCTCGGACGTGAGGAACCCAGGCTAAGAACTGTTATTTTGGACATGTTTCGGGAAGGGACGCAAATCGGGGATGGGAGGGAGGGAAGGATCTAATTTTAACAACACTCAAGACCATGGGGTTTAGTTAATAAGATTATTATTCAAGACAAAATGGGAAATCGATGGAAGGGAACTGGGGTCCAACTTAGAAAAAATTTATTTTTGCCTTTCTCTATAAAAGGACTAATATTAAGATGGATAAGAGGAGAAATGCCAATTTGCTGACATAAATTTGGGAATAGGGATGCAAGGGAGGGGGTGGGGGGAAGTCAGGGACCAGGGTTAGAAAATAAGATTTTCGGAAATTATACATGTTTGTTGTTTTCTGTGTTTGTTTTTGTGTTTTGTTGTTGTCTATATAAAATGTGAAAACCCAATAAATTTTTTTTAAAAAAAAACAAAGTGCCTAACAATCTCCTTTTCCCTTCCTCCCCCACAACAAACACGCTGTGAGGTGAGAGAGGCTGAGAGACTTCAGAGAAGTGTGACTAGCCCAAGGTCACCCAGCAGCTGCATGTGGAGGAGCGGAGACGCGAACCCGGTTCACCAGATTACAAGTCCACCACTCTTAACCACTACACCATGCTGGTACAACTACCAAAAAGGCCCTCTGCCTGGTTTGATTGCATAGCACCAGTTGATCTCCCAGCAGACAATATACTTGATGGTCAATTCCACCTTTATTTTGGTGATTTTCTCCCTGCCCCCCCCCATTTAATGGTATACCTAGATGAATAGGGGAAGAGGTGAAGGTGGAGCTCCCAAGCCCAAACCATAGCAATTTTATAAGGTACATATCAGAGCTTCAGAAACCACACAAGTTGCTGATGCTAAGCTCAGAGAGCTCTTAACTCATGTGTTTAACTGACTCAAGACAACTTTGGTGGTGGGAAGGGGTAGAAGATATTACCTGATTGGGTCCAGAGTTAGGTGTATTCAACACAGAAATATTCCCCCGCCCAACAGTCAGGAGGGCTAGGAAAATGATCTTAATTTTAAATTATAAACAGCTATAAAGAGCCATAGAAAAGCCTTTGTATACTAGCCTAAAGACAATTACCCAATATCCTCTGCTGCAAGATGAAAACTGGAAACATCATTTAACCTCACATTCTTCTATGTTCCAAGTGCTATCCAAGTTTTACCAGCTGCCTATACTTTTGACTACAGTGAATGTCATTATATGGCCAGCGGTAACCACAAAAGAGCAGTAGCCAAGACTAGCTTTACATTTACTTTCCTTCTAATTAAGCATCTTGAAGACTCTGAAGTGGCTGGGCCTTTTTGGCGGAATCCATATTTATGGAATCAGACACTTCTGCCAGTAATGCAGAAAGCACTCCAAAAGAATGGAAAGTCAGTCGGAAAGGGTTATCTAGCCTCTTAAAAGTGTGCACGCCCAGTTCCTCCTCCAAAGAGGTCAGAGAGGGTTACCGATGGGCATTCGTTCCCAGATCTTCTTAGCTTCATCAGCTGAACTACATAATGTGTCACCAGACACATTATGTCTTCCAAAGTGTGAGGAAACATGCTGCTAAGGTTAAAAAAAGGTAAAGGAGCCCTGACAGTTAAGTCCCATCGCAAACGACTCTGGGGTTGCGGCGCTCATCTTGCTTTACTGGCTGAGGGAGCCGACGTTTGTCCGCAGACTGTTTTTCCGGGTCATGTGGCCAGCATGATAAAGCCGCTTCTGGCAAAACCAGAGCAGCACATGGAAACGCCATTTACCTTCCCACCAGAGCGATACCTTTGACGTGCTTTCGAACTGCTAGGTTGGCAGGAGCTAGAACAGGAGCTCACCCCGTTGCGGGGATTTGAACCGCTGACCTTCCGATCAGCAAGCCCTGGGCTCAGTGGTTTAGACCACAGTGCCACCTGCATCCGAGGCATAATCTAGGAAATAATGTATTCTGTTGCTCAGCCTCTAAGGATAACTGCATCAGAATGGAACTGGTCTTTGCTCATCACTGCCAATACACTTTTATGAATTGCTAGAGGGACCTCAGATCCATTCACTAATCCCCTACCACTTTCAGACATTATCCACCTAGAGGTCCCCCTACCCACCCCATGCAACTACTAACCCCATTTTCACCCTCCCAGTCCTATATTTGAAGCTGCCAAGCCTTATGAGGAACTGTTGAGTGAGTTGCATATGTTTAGCCTGGATAAGAGGAGACCAAGAGAAGATAGGGTGGTCATCTTTAAATATCTCAAGGGCAGTCACATGGAAGATAGAGAAAGCTTGTTTCTTCCAGCTCCAGAAGGTAGGACCTGAACTAATGGATTCAAGTTAAAAGAAAGGAGATTCCAACTAACATCAGGAAGAACTTTCTGATGGCAGTGGCGTAGCGTGGGTTGTCAGCACCCGGGGCAAGGCAAGTAATTTGCGCCCCCTAACCCGTGGATTTTAGCACTCGGGCAGAGAGCTGCGAGTGTGAGCGCCCCCCCCCCCGATGTTGTGCCCAGTGCGGCCGCCCCCCCTGACCCCCACGCTACGCCACTGTCTGATGGTAAGTGCTGTTTGACGCTGGAATGGGTTCCCTCAGTGGACTCTCCTTCCTTGGCGGTTTTTAAGCAGAGCGGCCATCAGTCATGGATGCTTTAGTTCAGATTCCTGCATTGGAAGGGGTTAATGAAATAGCCCATCTTCTGCCTCATTCTTCCACATGCCACATTTAGTCCCACCCACTTCCACCTGCCACTTCTCCAGTTCCTCCTTTCTCTCCTCTCCTATCACCAGTTAACTAAAACTACCACACAGAGAGAACCCTTCTTGCCCTCACCAAGGCTTTCCCTTAACCCTTCCTGCAAATTCATTTACTACAGATGCATGTTTCCTCCTTTTTTCTGTTCCTGCTCCCTCCTCCTTCTCCAACCCATGCCTTTAGAAGCTTGGGCAATAGCCAATGAAAACATTATGATCACAGGCTACTGCAAATATCGTATCGAGAGATAATTATGATAATGATGGTTTAGGTTTACCACTCTGAAGCTTCGGAACACGCACATGCCCACCTGCACTGAACCTACATAGTGGAAAAGATGCAACAAAATATAACCAGCCATCTTCTCACACAATATGCATTTCTAACCATATTTTATGCACATATTTGTTCAGAGTTTTGAGCCAAGAACTGAACTGCAAAATTTGGAGAGACGCAAAATCTGAAGGATGACTGTGCTCCAATCTATACATTGCTTTGCAAGGTGTGGATCAGGACAGTCTGTACTGGAACCCGCAAAGAACAAATGCACCGAGCATCTCTGGTACTCTTTTAATAGCAAGGTAAAAGAGTGGGTAGACTTCTGATGTGGTAGGAACTGATTGAGTGGAGAGAAAAAAGAGGGGAAGGGGGAAAAAAGGAACTGATGGAGTGGAAAGGCAGATCTGCCTAAATGACTAACACTGACTAACTAACTAAATGACTAACTAAGCAAATAACTAACTAACTAACTGTCAGAACTAACTAACTAACTAAATAACTAAATGACTAACACTGACTAACAATGACTAACACTGAGCTATGCAAGTCTCTTCTTTTTATTTTTTTCAACTACTTGTTTTTTTTCTATTTTGTATTTTTTCTATTTTGTACCACACTGTTTTTCTTTTTCTTCTTTTTTTCCTTTTTTCTCTTTTTAGGTCTCTTTTTTGGTAACTTTCTTGTTAGCTGTTGTTGTTGTTTTTTTGTTTTTTGTATGTGTAATTGTTGGTTTAATTAGTGTTAACTTTTAAAAAACTGATGTTTAGTGTAAAATCTCAATAAATATTTTATTAAAAAAAAGGAACTGATTGAGTGGAAAGGCAGGTCTTGTCAGCATCGCCCTAGAGCCAGTGCGCCAACTGGACTCTTGCACCTCAACCCCGACTGGGCTAGGCGAGCCAGAGACCTCCTTCTCACAGGAACAGGTCACAGTGCTGTGGACTCACAGCTCAGAGCTGAGAGCACCGGATTCACTGTCTCAATACTACAGTCGTTGCGCAGCAGAGTTTTGCAGAGTCTTGCAGAGTATAAACCACTCAGAGAGCAGCTCTGTAAAATATCTTCCTTTTATTCTGTAACTACAACTATGATACAAAACTATATACAGAGCTGAATATTCTGAGCATAAAGCAATGCTACACTGAGAGTCTGCAGCTGCTCTTAGCAGCAATCTTATCTCTAGGATCTCTAACACTCTCACTCTCTCCGATACACTGACTGACTGACTCTCTCTCTCACACACAGATATGTTGCTGGGCAGAATAAGTAAATAGGCAGGACACGCCTCCTCTTCTCTGTGGAGTCAGCAGAGACCATCAGGAGATGGTCAGGAGATTCTTGGGTATGGGAGGGGTGAAATCTCCTCAGGTCTGCCTAAATGACTAACACTGACTAACTAACTAAATGACTAACTAAGCAAATAACTAACTAACTAACTAACTAACTAAATAACTAAATAACTAAATAACTAAATGACTAACACTGACTAACAATGACTAACACTGAGCTATGCAAGTCCTCACCCTTTAAGGAATGGGGGCCTATTAACAACAGACATCCCAAAAGAAACCAAAGGAATATTTTTGGATGCAGCAATGGCGGCCAGGATAGTAATTGCTAAACATTGGAAAAGTAACATAACACCGACAAAAGAAGAATTGGTTCTTAAACTGTCAGAATATCTTGAACTGGCCAAACTTACAGGTTTAATAAGAAATTATTCTAATGAGAAAATAAGGAGAGAGTGGGAAGTCTTTATAAATTATATGAAGAGAACCGATTCCCAGATTCATACTTGGCTTAGCTTAGAATAAAAATTTCACAGGTAATTAGAACATTTCTCCAAAAATTTAATCATTACAGACAACCAGTGATATAAGGAATAAAGACCCACATGGAGTTAGTTGGAAGTCAATCCCCCCCCCTTTTTTTCATTTTTCCCTTTCTTCTCTTTCTTCTTTTTTTGGGTGTTGTTTTTCATTCTTCTTTTCCCTTTTTGGGGATAATATAATGTTTTGTATTTTTATTGCAGTTTATGATATTATGTTTACATCCTTGTAATTTTGCTTTTGCATTTTCTTCTGTTTTGTATTGTTTGTTTGTTTAATTCAGTGCTTGTTTGTGTGATTTATAAGTATAAATAAATAAATATTTTTTTAAAAAGGAATGGGGCAAAATACAGGCAAGAGAAAGTTGATATTTGAGCCAGATGAAGCATCTGATTGCTCTAAATATTTTAAATTGCAAAAAGTGTTTTTTAAATGTAAATGTGAATGAGATTTTCTAGGAGTCGGGCTGTAGGTAGGGAAGCAAAGAGGAGTCCTGTTCTTGTAGGTGCATTCAGCTCTGTTGCTCGTATTGATGCCTTAACTAAGAAGTGTGAAGGCTTGAACTTACCTGAAAAAAATTGCAAACAGCAGCCACTCAATAGAGGAAAGGATCACAACTCTGAGGCTGCGATTTCCAGATTCTTAAACTAAAGAAATCACTCTCTGCATATCCTTGCCTTCAACGTCCACTTCTTGTACTCTTGCTACAACTCTTCCAGAGCTGGAGTTCTACCATCAAAAGAAGACCTGGAGCTATGCTGGTGGCATCTATGACTCAACCCAGGAGCCAATCTTCAGGCTCCATGTTCTCTGGTGCCTGGGAAATTGGGTATTTGGATTTTGGTACCCTTCAAAATTTTAAACGATGGTGCTGTTAAGGTGCTACACTCAATATGCCAGCAAATTTGGAAAACTCAGCTGTGGCCAGAGGACTGGAGAAGATCAGTCTACATCCCAATCCCAAAGAAGGGGAGTGCCAAAGAATGCTCCAACTACTGCACAATTGCACTCATTTCACACGCTAGCAAGGTTATGCTTAAAATTCTACAAGGCAGGCTTAAGCAGTATGTGGACCGGGAACACCCAGAAGTGCAAGCTGGATTTCGAAGGGGCAGAGGAACCAGAGACCAAATTGCAAACATGCGCTGGATTATCGAGAAAGCTAGAGAGTTCCAGAAAGACATCTACTTCTGCTTCATTGACTATGCAAAAGCCTTTGACTGTGTCGACCACAGCAAACTATGGCAAGTTCTTAAAGAAATGGGAGTGCCTGATCACCTCATCTGTCTCCTGGGAAATCTCTATGTGGGATAAGAAGCTACAGTTAGAACTGGATATGGAACAACTGACTGGTTCAAAATTGGGAAAGGAGTACGGCAAGGCTGTATATTGTCTCCCTGCTTATTTAACTTATATGCAGAATTCATCATGCGAAAGGCTGGGCTGAATGAATCCCTAGCCAGAATTAAGATCGCTGAAAGAAATATCAGCAACCTCAGATATGCAGATGACACAACCTTGATGGCAGAAAGTGAGGAGGAATTAAAGAACCTTTTAATGAGGGTGAAAGAGGAGAGCACAAAATATGGTCTGAAGCTCAACATCAAAAAAACGAAGATCATGGCCACTGGACCCATCACCTCCTGGCAAATAGAAGGGGAAGAAATTGAGGCAGTGAGAGGTTTTACTTTCTTGGGCTCCATGATCACTGCATATGGTGACAGCAGTCACGAAATTAAAAGACGCCTGCTCCTTGGGAGAAAGGCGATGGCAAACCTAGACAACATCTTAAAAAGCAGAGACATCACCTTGCCAACAAAGGTCCGTATAGGTAAAGCCATGGTTTTCCCAGTAGTGATGTATGGAAGTGAGAGCTGGACCATAAAGAAGGCTGATCGCCGAAGAATTGATGCTTTTGAATTATGGTGCTGGAGGAGACTCTTGAGAGTCCCATGGACTGCAAGAAGATCAAACGCATCCATTCTTAAGGAAATTAGCCCTGAGTGCTCACTGGAAGGAAAAATCGTGAAGCTGAGGCTCCAATACTTTGGCCACCTCATGAGAAGAGAAGACTTCCTGGAAAAGACCCTGATGTTGGGAAAGATTAAGGGCACAAGGAGAAGGGGAAGACGGAGGACGAGATGGTTGGATAGTGTTCTCGAAGCTACCAGCATGAGTTTGACCAAGCTGCGGGAGGCAGTGGAAGACAGGAGTGCCTGGCGTGCTCTGGTCCAGGGGGTCATGAAGAGTCGGACACGACTAAACGACTAAACAACAACAACCCTTCAATTATAGTTGATAAAACAAGAAAAGTGCGTGCTAACACTGCCACGAGTCCAAAACTCAAACACTTGCAGCCCAAACCCACCTGAGTAGATGTATAGTAATGATTAACTAACCCATACTTCAAGGTAGAATAGGTAGCATGGATACTCATGCACACAGAGGCACTGCTTTTTTTTAAAAAAAAAACAAAAACTGATGCCTTGCTTGAATCATAAGTAGCAATATAAGAGAGAGGGGATTGGAGACAGGGAGGGAGAGAATTCACCCAAAATCATAGGAGGAAACTTTTGATATTCAGACCTAGTCCTAACATGAGGCGGAAACCTCAGACCACAGATTTGGGGCACTGCGAAACTCTGGCAAACTGTCAGTTACAGATGTTTTCCTGAGGTGTTTGGATCTGCCAGGCCAGAGTTGGTTATGGGGCTGGCAAAGTACCGAGAATACATTTAAATCTGTCTAGACAGAGAGGGGGCGGAGATTAGGAAAAAATGACTTTAAAATTATGCATAACATTTTGTGAATCTAACGGGAGAAGAAACTAAAAAAATTAAAATTTTAGTTTCTTCTCCAGCACGGTGAATTGTCAGTTCCTTTGCTACCCCCGATGGCAGCCTCATTTCCTTTCCCGGTGTTTTCTGAGTCTCAGGCGGAAGTGAGCGTTTAATGTGTGAAACAGTGTGGGTGGCATGTGGATGTGTGGTGTTTTACTGGTGCAAGTTTGGCCTCACTGAGGGGCAGACCCCTGCTGTAATCCTGAACTTCTTCTCGGAAAGGGTCATGGTGGAGAGGCAGTCTCTCCCATTCCTCCTCTGCCCAGTCCCTGGCAGCATTTGGACACCCAGGCCCGTCTTACCCATAGGTGCTAGGGGTGCAAGGAACCTGGGCACTGGGCTCTCAGGGGTGCCAGGCCAAGAGTCCAGGGCCTGAGAGTTGACTCCGGGGAAGAGCCCGGCGGTCGGTCAGAGTGCTGCGATGGGCTCTTTTGCTGCAGGTGGCTCTGCGCCGCAAGTTTGGGGGTGACCAAGACAGCAAGACACTGAGGCGGCTAGCCGGGTCCGCCCTCCTGTGCACCTGGGACTGGGCAACCGGGGGGGGGGGGTGCCGGGCGGACCTTTGTGCCCTGACACCACATATGTTTAAGACAGCCCTGTGGACACCTCTTAGATATCATAACCAAGGTCTGCATGGTCGTTCCTTAGATTGAGAAGCAGGTTTTTATCTATCTTGGGACACAATTAGACACCATTTTGAATCAAAATGAGAGACTTGGTTTCTTAGAATTCCCAAGCAAGGCCAGGTACAAGACTGATATATCTATATCGACACCCCCACCCCTCAGGAACACGTTGCCAAAACTCTCCATACTGAACCTTTTTAGAAATACGAAACAAAGAACCACTCCCAACAGTTTAGTTTATTTTTCACTCTAGCAACTTGTTCCAGCCCTCAAACTGTTAGAAAGAATCATAGAATCATAGAGTTGGAAGAGACCACAAGGGCCATCGAGTCCAACCCCCTGCCAAGCAGGAAACACCATCAGAGCACTCCTGACATATGGTTGTCAAGCCTCTGCTTAAAGACCTCCAAAGTAGGAGACTCCACCACACTCCTTGGCAGCAAATTCCACTGTCAAACAGCTCTTACTGTCAGGAAGTTCTTCCTAATGTTTAGGTGGAATCTTCTTTCTTGTAGTTTGGATCCATTGCTCCGTGTCCGCTTCTCTGGAGCAGCAGAAAACAACTTTTCTCCCTCCTCTATGTGACATCCTTTTATATATTTGAACATGGCTATCATATCACCCCTTAACCTCCTCTTCTCCAGGCTAAAATTCATTTTAACTGATAAACTGAACTCACCTCTCTGTGCTTTAAATATATCAGTAGGTATTAAATGCTCAGTAAATTCCTAGCCTTAACTCTCAGCTGTGTGAATAGAAGACCTGTAGGGCTGAGGCAATTTTACAAGGCCAATAAAATCCAGGATGCAGAATATAAAAAAAACAGGGTACTGAGCACTTTTGCAGAAAGGATGTAATTTCTTTGGATATAGTCATTCTAAGCACTTCTGTTTTTAATAGCAACATCAATAAATGCAATCATATATTTATGCTTTCTTGATGCACGTCCCTTTGATCATGCCACTTGTTTCTTTTTCAGTGGAGCTGCCTGTAATGAGACGTCTTTTTATTTTTAATTTTTTTAAATAATATTTATTATTTTTCCAAAGACAATGAAAAAAAAAGAAGAAAAAGAAAAACAATACACTACAACACATCAAATTAACAAAACAAGACAAAGACAATAAAATAAATCAAACAATTTCATTATCCCATCTTTCATTCACTTATTTCCATGACCTCCTCACACCTCCCTTTTTGTATTCCACTTCTGTTAATTATTTCAGCAATTCCTTTCCATCTTCCTCTGTTTTCTATCCTATAATTATCTTAACTCATTCTAACCTTATTTTTTCCTTTAATACTCTATTAACCTATCTGTACTTAATTCCTTATAATATTTCTACTAAAGCCATATAACTTCATTTCAACATTTTTCTAACATGCATTAATTTTACAATATTTCTGTAGATAGTCCTTAAACTTTTTCCAATCTTCTTCCACCAACTCTTCTCCCTGGTCTCGGATTCTGCCAGTCATTTCCGCCAGTTCCATGTAGTCCATCAACTTCATCTGCCATTCTTCCCAGGTGGGCGAGACATCTTTTTAATATTATAGCTATGTTCCAATTGATGTCCATACCAGGCTGTGCTGATGAATCACTTGTGGGTGATAAGAGGCCAAGCAATTTGCCCTGCTGTTAAAGAGTGGCCAAGATTATGTTGCTGGGGCAATTATTCCAACATACATGCATTTCAGTTTTACAAGAATGCATTTTTAAAAGAGTGCAGCAATCATAACAACAGTTCCTGCATCGTATCATATCAAAAATAAATTATATGTGACTCACATTAATATCTTAACAGCTTTAGAGGCTTAATTGCAGTGTACAGTGGTACCTTGCTTCTCAAACACTTTGGTTCTCAAATGCCTTGGTTCCCAAACGCTGAAAACCCGGAAGTAAGTGTTCCAGTTTTCAAACGTTTTTTGGAAGCCGGACATGATCCGTTTTGAGTGTTACGTTTCCGATTTGAGTGCTTTCAAAATACATATTCAAAGGGATACTTTAATAGAATTAAATTGCTGAAAACTTGTTGAATTTAAATTGCTGGGGAAAAAATCCACTTGAGGAAAAAATGAGGAAGAAAAATCTTTGTTAATAATGAATGTCAGCCCATTTAGAAGGTTAGTAATTCAAAAGCAATCTTATGCATACGAAGTGGCTAATTTATTAAGTGAAATACGACTAAAAATGTGAAGGTTTTTTTCCTAGCCAGGTTCCTACATCCTTACAGGGGTTGCCACCTTTTACTTGCTGGAGCACCTGTAACAAGCAGTTCATTGGGCCATGTTGGTTCTCATGCCTTTCCCCACAAACCACCCCAGAAGAATCTATGGGAGACAAAAACACGCCACCTATCAACTCCTCACTCATCCTCTACTTAACTCATTCAAAACAAGCCATTTCTTATTCTTTCTACCCCCAGTTCAGCAGGACCATCTTCAAACTTACCTCTCATTTTCCAACAATAAGCCATAGAACCTGCACCACCACCACCACCGTTTGTCACTGTAATAGTTGGATGTGATTTCGCTGGTTCCTCTTCAACCTACGGCTACGAAGCTTGCTCTAGAATAACGATGGTCCTCAATTGATGATAGCTTGGCTATTCCGTGGGATGGATGCTACACAGAAAAGTATCTGGTCCAAGTGCTGGCTGATTTTATGCCACAATAGGCCACAATAGCCTTGGAAATGGAGTATGTAGTCAGTTCTGGCCTATTTCGTCCTGACCCAGAATGTCCCTTTATGAGCGGTGTCAAAAAGGTCTTTTAGAAACATTTATGGCACTTCTCTGCAGAGCCAAAATGTTACTCAATAACCCATGTTTACAAGTATAACTCTTGCTCAGAATCCAGGGTCATGAAAATCAACGGGATGCCTGCCATCAAAATACTGGGATAGGGTTGCATCTTTTCTTGGGTTTGTGCTGTTTTTTTCTAGAATGCACATCCTCCAGTCAATATGAACAGGCCTGAAGAGCATAGTAAATATAGTCTACCTTATGAAAGTGCTAGTGCACATTTGTAGCTTGTAACAGCTACAGCATGTTTATGTTGGTGGATTAACTTTACAAAGCAAAAGCTAGCAAGCCATTCCTGTATTTAGTATTCCCTTGGCACAGATTTCCTTTCACAACAACTGCCTGTCATGAAACTTAAAGCAAATGCTGAAATGTATACAATCTCCACTGGTGCTTAAAAAAGCTTAATGTGGGACCTGCTTGTGTCATACCCAGATTTTACATTTACCAGACAAAATTGGATCTTTCTATGATTTGTGGTTATACCTATTTTGGGTGAGATCCAATGTTTGCCAACAATGTCACCCACTGAAGACACCCACTGAAATCAATTGATTTCATCAATTTCAAAGGGTCTAGTCTGAGTATGACCAACTTGGATATCACACTTTGCTTCTTCCCATAACTTGGTGATCACTACTGACATATACAACCAAGTATAAAAGTATGCTGTCTGTCTCAATAATTTTATGTTATATATCACATAGTCATCATGATTAAATGAGTGACAAAGTTGGACAAACCACAGCTTCTTTCAGAGCAGAGCTGCATGACCTATTTTGCTTCATGCATTTTGGAACCACTATCCATGCAATTCCTTAGATCAGGGACCCAATGCTTAACAAAAACATGGCACATACATGGCAATTGCATTCCTCAGACTTGGGCAGCTGGATCTGTTCTTTCAATTCAGAACCTATGGTATTAATTTTAATTGAGTAGGACATGAAAGTCATGGACCCACAAGGGCCTTCTTGAGGGGGGCTCTGATTTAGAAGGGTCTTCTCCCTAATTCCTCCCTCCTTGATTATAGCCCCATGTGTTATGTCTTGCTTTTTGTTCAAAACCAACCCTGACACCAATTAAAGGCTTGATGATGTCAACATCTGGTTTTGTGGTTCCCGTCGGGTCTTCTTCCTTCAGCTCACTTTCTTAAGGCTCAAAATTGTCTGTCGGCACAAATCCCAGCTCTCAACCAGCCCTGTTCTTTCACAGCCTTTCACTGAGCCAGGCCTGTGTGGGTGCGCAAACACCCTCCTGCGGTTCAGCCACAACGTATGGAAGGTTCCATAGGCAACCGGCCGCTGTTCAGCTTGGCTTCTGCATATGCTGGAACAAGCTCATGGCATTTTCGAATTGAGTTTCCAACAGCACAAGCATTCCAAGGGCGTTAAGACTTGTGCCAAAGAACAACAAAATATGAGACTTCCCACAAACCTCCTAAATGGTTTATAATCCTGGCACACGGAAAATGTCACAGCCCACAGGTCAGAGAGTTCATAGCTATAAAGAACATTCTAGAGTGTGGCACAATTATAATTGGTTCCTAAGGGCATATCTGAGGCCAAATTATTGTCTAAAGAGACAGAAAATAAGGTACTGATCACCATGTGGTGTTTTCCATGAGAAAAATAATAGGTAAGGTTATTAGCTAAATATGTTTTCAGTAGTTATTTGTAAGCCAAAATTTGGACACAGCAATATATTGCAATGTATACAATCACTCTAACAGGAGTTCTTCTCTTTAGGGTATCATCCAAACATACAATCTTCCAGGGTATCAAAAGCTTTAGGGACTAAGGCTGAACCAATCCTCTCTTCCTTGGTTTTCTGTTATCTTTTTTCCAAACTGGCACACAATATTCCATGACTCCTAGAGACCACTGAGGACGCTCAACCATCATCAGACTCAGGGTGTGTGTGTTTTTTTGGGGGGTCTTTTTTATATATATTCTTCTTCATACCAAGGGAGTTTTCCTGAAAATGCATAAACAATTCCTTTAGTTATGGGTGGCCACCTTTCACTTCCAAACTAAACCAGCTGAATTTGATTATGTGGAGGAGCGATACCTTCCATGCAGAAAGTACTATGCTGTTTTAGGCATCTCCGGTTAAAAGGATTACCAACCTCCTCCTGACATTTTGGAGTTCACTAAATCAAGAAAGGAGGGAGGAGACAATGTGGTTTATTGATCCAACAGAAAAGGTAGCACAATTGAATTTTGAATTACTCTTTTCTAAATTTCCCCTTAAGAGGTCCGAGATGCATTGGGTCAATAAATCCCCCTTTTTAGTCTACTCCCATTAAAAAAAATATCCAGTTTCTTTTGAGGTTGTCCCATTTTTGTTGCACTACTAGATCAATGTGTTACTTAGCTTTGTAAATTTGAATGCTACTCTTCTGGCTATGCTGCTCAAGAGTTAGGAGGATTGCACTAAAATTAAGAAAAGTGATAGGGATAGAAATCATTTCAATTTGAACGATAGAAGATGCTAAGGGAAGTGCTTGCCTTTCTTGCCCTTTAAAGGCTTCACGAAACCTAACATTTTACTTTAAGAAGCACTTGTTTCCCTACCAGACAAATGGTTGGAGTTTCCTGTGATTTGGCCTTCAGTCCTTCTTTTGTTCAGTAGTGATGTATGGAAGTGAGAGCTGGACCATAAAGAAGGCTGATCGTCGAAGAATTGATGCTTTTGAATTATAGTGCTGGAGGAGACTCTTGAGAGTCCCATGGACTGCAAGAAGATCAAACCTCTCCATTCTGAAGGAAATCAGCCCTGAGTGCTCACTGGAAGGACAGATCCTGAAGCTGAGGCTCCAATACTTTGGCCACCTCATGAGAAGAGAAGACTCCCTGGAAAAGACCCTGATGCTGGGAAAGATGGAGGGCACAAGAAGAAGGGGACAACAGAGGATGAGATGGTTGGACAGTGTTCTCGAAGCTAGAAACATGAGTCTGACCAAACTGCGGGAGCCAGTGGAAGACAGGAGTGCCTGGCGTGCTCTGGTCCATGGGGTCACGAAGAGTCGGATACGAGTAATGACTAAACAACAACAACAACCTTCTTTTGTTGGATGCCAGGACTTTATATTTTTAGTGGCATGAGTTATTCCACATGAGTTATTCCACAGTTCAGTTTAAAAAGCAAGGTGTGAGATCTCCTCTTGTATCTATTTACTGCAAGTTTCTGTTGCAGACATTGCATTGCATTTATTAAAGCCAGTGTACTATATGAGAAACTCCTCACATCACTGTTAATGTTACGTACATGTGCAAATGAGCAACGCAAAATCACACATTAATGAGCCCAGTCAAATGCTGCTAATAATGTGTGCATATATGGTGTTATTGTGGTAAGTGTGTTTGCAGAACAGAGAGTTCTAGAAAATCCTATGGCTTTAGCTGTCTGTTAACACCTACAGTATTTCGAAAAAGCAAGCCTGGCTCTGTTTTTCCTAACAGTGCAAAAGAATGACCTTCACGTCCATCACAAAGAATTAATGACTTACGGTCAATGACAGCAACTTGGCTACTGCTCATAAAGAGCAACAAAGCCAACTTCAACATGTTCCCCAAATCAGGCTCTTAGGGAATCAAAGTTATCCAGATTTCCAGTGAGGCACATGGAAGGAATATGTATATCCCGCAATAGCAAAAATAAATAAATTCAGTCAGTAGCTACTGTACATCAGTGGTAGAATATACCATGCATTTATTTATTTTTAAATCTGCTTCTGAAAATTTCACCTATTCCTTACAGACCCACTCACCACACTTTCTCCTGCCTTTCTAGTACAAGCAGCTTACGGCGTGCGCTCTGGGTTGTGTCTCATTACACTCTGGTAACAGATTATATGATTATATAAAGCTGTCACATATTGAGCCAGACCACTGGCCCCGGATATTGTTGTTTAGTCGTTTAGTCGTGTCCGACTCTTCATGACCCCATGGACCAGAGCACGCCAGGCACTCCTGTCTTCCACTGCCTCCCGCACTTTGGTCAAACTCATGCTGGTAGCTTGGAGAACACTATCCAACCATCTCGTCCTCTGTCATCCCCTTCTCCTTGTGCCCTCTATCTTTCCTAGTATCAGGGTCTTTTCCAGGGACTCTTCACTTCTCATGAGGTGGCCAAAGTATTGGAGCCTCAGCTTCACGATCTGTCCTTCCAGCAAGCACTCAGGGCTGATTTCCTTCAGAATGGATAGGTTTGATCTTCTTGCAGTCCATGGGACTCTCAAGAGTCTCCTCCAGCACCATAATTCAACAGCATCAATTCTTCGGCGATCAGCCTTCTTTATGGTCCAGCTTTCACTTCCATATATCACTACTGGGGAAACCATAGCTTTAACAATACTGACCTTTGTTGGCAAGGTGATGTCTCTGCTTTTTAAGATGCTGTCTAAAGCGGATACATCTTGCTTAACCAGACCCTCCATCCTTTTTAGGACAGGGATGGAAAACCTGTGACCCTCCGGATGTTGCTCGACTACAAGTCCCACCATCCCTGGCCATTGGTCCATGCTGACTGGGAGTCCAACCACACCTGGGGGGGTCATAGGTCCACCAAACTTGTTTTAGAGGTGTCCCTCTGGAAGAAAATGGAAGTGTGGTGGAGGAGTTCTATTTACCTGACAATTGTTCATCTGCTGAAGTCATCCCAAACTGCCTGCTGTTGTTTGATGACTGCTTCAAAATCAACTGCACTGCACACAATTACTCTTGGTTCCCCTTTCTTCTATTTCTGAAGATTCCCCCTGCCCCCAGCAGCCCATAAATTAAACAAGTAATTATCAGCAGGCATGTTGCACCATGCATAAAGATAGGTCAGTATAAAAAAAATTAAAATTAAGTCAGATTAAGTGGATTGCCACCATATCAAAAGGGCCATGAGAATCTGTTTCAAGTGTCTGAACTCTGGATTCACATGTGCGCAGTATGCACTCGTGTATGTTTATATACACACCGTTGAGAAGTTTAGGATATTTTGCTGGAGTTATGATGTGTGGTTGTTATGGATCTGTTAACCTTATGCTCTCACACGGAGGAATAAAGAAAGCTTGGTTTATTAGAGAAAACAGGAGTGACAGTATAAAAATGCTGCTTTGGATAGCAATGTTAGAGGCTAAGCAGGTAGCAAACTGCAATACATACACACCTTGATTAAGAAGCAAAAGATTCCCTAACTACTGTAAAAGGCCTATAGAAACATGGACACGACTATTTTGCCATAAACCCACATAAAAAGTGAGCTTTGAGCAGAGGGGGCAGGAAAGTATATCTGCCCTTAAAGCGTTGCAGAAGTGTGTTGAGTCCTGGGCTGGATCTAGACACATTAAAAAAATGTTTCAGGAAAACAAGTTGTAAACCTCATAATGGGAAATCACGTTACCAAAATGTGGAGCTCTACAGCGCCATCTGGTGTCACAGTGTTATAACACATTTAAAATGTGTTTGTTTCTTTGTTTACTAATGTAGCTGAGTCCCTGGAAAGTGCTGTGTAAGTGCTGTCCTGCTGGAGCTAGAAGATCTAGCTAAGCTTTGAATGTAAGAGGTTTTTTAATACTTTCTTGCCAGGGCCAGAAATATAATTAAAGAATGAATCAGGGACACAGAATCCCAAAATGATTTTAACTGATCTAAAATTTATAAAGCGTGTTCTCACTAGCAGAGAGCACGTGTTGCGGTTGGGGAGCAGGCCACCATCATGACTAGGCAATTTTGGGAACCCAAGATGAAAGGGTTAATTGGGTCGCTGGGGAAATTTGGGTGTTGGAAAATTGGAGGAGGGGTTTAGAGTCTATAAATTGAGGAGCTAGACTAGGGGACTTCCTCTTGGCCGTTTTGCATCGGATCACATGGAGCACTTGGACAATCTTCTCATTGTCTGGTTACATTCCTTTATTTCTTTATTTCCCCCTTCTTTTTAATCCTCTCTAGTCCCTTAAATAATTTAATTCCCCCCTTTTCCTGTTCGATTTCCCACCCCACCCCTTACCCTGCCCTGTGGGAAGATTCTCCCTGTATCTGTGGCTTGCCTTTCCCAATAGGGAGAGAGAGCCCCCGTTAGGGGCTTTCTTTCGCAAAAAGGTTTCCCCCATTTCTCTTGTTGAAATTGTGGGGCTAGTCAGGGCTGTTCCCAGCTTAGCTGGTATCACTTTCGTTTATAGTATCCCCGAAGGTTGGCTTTATGGCTCCCTGTGCCTCCAAGGACTATGAGCACTCTGTATATGCTCTTGAACTATGCTGTTTCTGAACAAGTTTATTTTCTTTAAGTTTGTTTTGCCCTGATAGTGGCGACTGCCATTTTAGAGATGAGCCATTGTGGCTTAGGGCTAAAGTGTAGGACTAGGACCTGGGAGACAGGGTTCATATACCCCTCTTAGCCATTGTTATAACAAAACAAACCAAACTGCTCCTTATGGGTTATTCTGTTGCTGGGTAGTTCGGCCCATTTGTGTAAAAAGAACTTTGGGTTTCTTGAAGGGGTGCTTCCCTCTAAAAGGGCAAGCAGGGGTACCTGGACAAGCTGCGGGCTACCTCAACTCTGCTATTTCACTGGAAACATTTATGCCTGGCCTAGCAGGTGATCCTAGGGCTTTGCCCTAGAATTCGATGGCCTGGAAGCGTTTCCGGCCTCAGTAGTGTCCCCATGTGGTCCATGAAGCATTGGTTTCACTGGGTCAGCGGATAGTGCCAGTAATGCCTAGGTTGCAGGATTGGTCCCTGTATGGGACAGCTGCATGCTCCCCCATTGCTCTACCTGGACACTTAAGTCCTTTTGGTGGTTACCTCACTGCGAGGGATGTAACGGGCGCCATGTTTGCAATATGCAACTGGGAGAAAGCACCTTTGCGTGCCCGCATTGCAGTTTGCTCTGTACGTTGCAGAGCACGGCGCTGCACGGGCTGCAATTGCATTGCATTGCTAGGAGATTTGCAGGTGCATTGCATGGAGGGTGTGTGTGCATTGCACGGAGTGTGTAGTTGCATTGCATGGAGCGTGTAGTTGCATTGCACGGAGTTTGTTGTTGCATTGCACGGAGTTTGTTGTTGCATTGAACAGAGGGTGTGCAGCGCACGGAGTGTGTAGTTGCATTGCATGAAGGGCGTGTGCATTGCATGGAGGGTGTAGTTCTATTGCACAGAGTGTGTTGTTGTTGTTTTTTGCATTGCACGGAGTGTGTGTGCATTGCACAGAGTATGTAGTTGCATTGAACAGAGGGTGTGCAGTGCACGGAGTGTGTAGTTGCATTGCATGGAGTGTAGTTCATTGCACGAAGGGTGTGTGCATTGCAGGGAGTGTGTTTTGCATTGCACGGGGTGTGTAGTTGCAGTGCACGGAGGGTTTGTGTGTGCATTGCACGGAGTGTGTAGTTGCATTGCACAGAGCGTGCTTTTTGCATTGCACGGAGTGTGTAGTTGCATTGCATAGAGAGTGTGTGCACTGCATGGAGTGTGTTTTTTGCATTGCACAGAGTGTGTGTCTGAAAAGGAAGCTGGCTCGGCGGCAGCTTGGTTGGGACTTCTTTAGGGGTTCTGGCCAGCGTCGGCCCTGTAAATTTACATATCATGATGGCAGCACAAGATGCCCCCTGCCCAAGCGGGGGCTGGAAGCTGGCAAGCAATAGCTCAATACCTTTTGCCCATATTCTCATTTTATTTAGGGATCCAGTTGGATATCGTTGCTAAAACATACCACTTGGCTATGGAGAAGCTGTCTGCCTTGAAGGAAGTTAATTTGTAATACTTCCTCTGTAGCAAGTGATGCTTCACCAGATCCGATCTTGCTGGGTCACTTAACTAATCTTCCCACTAGGCCAGGCTGCCTAGATTTCACCCCTCCCATATCCAAGAATCTCCTGAGGAGTCTGCTGATTCTCCAGAAAGGAGGAGGCGTGTTCTGGTCTCTACTTATTCTGCTCCAGCACCAAGTCAGTCAGTCAGTCAGTGTCGGAGAGGGAGAGAGACTGAGTCTTAGAGATCATGTGTAGAGATAAGGTTGCTGCTAAGGGCAGCTGCAGACACTCAGTGCAGTGCAGCATTTATTTATACTTAGACCTATTAAGCTCTGTATATAGTTTGTATAGTTGTAGATAGAATAAAGAAGATATTCTACAGAGCTGCTCTCCGAGTTGTTTATATACTCTGCTAGACTCTGCTGTACTCTGCTGTGCGACGACTGTCTATTTGTTGGAGTGAATCTGGTGCTCACAACTCTAAGCTGTGAGTCCACAGCACTTTGACCTGTTCCTGTGCAGAAGGTGGTCTCTGGAAGTGCTACCCACCCAGCTCGCCTAGCCCAGTTGGGGCTGAAGTGGATGAGTCCAGTTGGTGGCACTGGCTCAAGGGCGATGCTGACAGAGGTCCCCTTACCTTTGTGTATGCCTACCAAGTGTGGTGAAGGCAGATATCAGGCGATGGTAGCAATTCCTGAATGTATGCAATAGTAGTTCGCCATGGCAGGATACCTTGAACCCGCTCAGGGATTTTCAGGTTCATGCTGGTGCTGCTGGATCTTTGCCCTTTGGTTTTTATTTCAAGGGCTGCTGGTGTGCAAAGCTATGGCCTCAAGCCTGGTGTGGTGAGGCAATCATGTGACATAACTTTTCTTGAGTTTTCCCCATTGTAGTAGCAGTTCACATGTGGCCCGAGGAGTTCAGTGACCATCAGATCTGCTTTTGGTCTGATAACCAGGTAGTGGTGAGCGTCTTGGCAAAACAGTCCTCATGCTGTAGCACAGTCTCCGCCCCTCCGCTCATGCTTTCGAGCTGCGCCACTTAAGGTTTAATATTGTGCTTTCTGCTCTCCAAATTACGCTGACACTATCCGATTTTCAGATGAAGCGCTTCAGATCCTGGGCTCCAGACTCAGCTATTGCCAGACTTTTCCAGACCTGTGGCATTTTGACAACAATTAGTAATTTCAGAGAGCGGCAGCTTCCATTTCCCCTTCTGCTTTTACCTCTTATGGGAAGGCCTGGATGGATTTCTTAGCCTTAAGCTGGCAGTTCTCGGCCATTCAGAAGAATTGGCCCCCATCCTCTGAGCAGATCCTGCAGTATTTGGTCCACCTGCTGCAGATTGGGCATGCGGTTATAACTATCCGAATTCAGTCCGCTGCAATGTCTGTTACATTGAAGCTTTATTTTTCAGAGACCCTTGTATAAAGTTTGCAGTGCGCAGGGCCTTGGAAGGTTGGAATGGGCTCCAACCTCATAGGACAGTGGGCAGGAAGTCGGTCAATTTTTACCTATGCAGTATCTGCAACAAGTTAAAACTTGTCTGCGGGTTAAAGATCAAGGAGCAGCTGTGCACATTTGGGCCACAGCATTGTACACTAGGCTGGCAAGCATGTTGACGGGTTTGGACTGGGGCGTCATCTCAGTCTTCCTGCCCATGTGAACATATACTGGATGTTCAGATGGGGAATGCTTTGGGAGGAGATCCTTCCTTTGGTGCGGTCGAGTGTGACCTGTGCAGGTCCTCCCGCAGTGCTGGTGGTACAGCTGGGCGAGAATATTTGCTGTCTTCCTCCAGCATAAGTTTGCATTCCTGCATGCAAGAGGGCTTGGACTGAGTTGATGGCAGCTCTCCCTGGACTCAAAATAATTTAAGGCATTGGTTCAAGGTGGTTTGGAGGGGGGGTTGGAGCACCTGTCCCCTCCAATGCGCAAAGATGTTCCATTAAGGGAATCCAAGGATTCGCCATGCTCTTGTCGACCCCTTTTGAGGGGTAGGGCCATGCAAGAGTCCCTGGGAGCATTTGGGGTGAGCTTGAGTCTGATCCTGGGTCATTGCTCCCCCATGCTGTTTACTGGAACTGACGATATGGTGGGGCCCAGTCGTCAGTGCTGCCCTGCTGAGGTCAGGTGCAGTTAGTTGGGAACCAATGCCTAGACAAACTACCACCGAGCAGGCCAGAAAGCATGTTAATAAGGCGGTGGATAATAGAATAAAATAAATAAAGTAAATAAAATAACAAATAAAATAAAATAGGTCCTTGCTTTAGGTGGTTCTGTAATATTGCACCCTCCTAATTTTCTTCAAGGCTATTGCCCTCTTTAGGGCAGATGGGGTGCATCTTTCCCCTATGGGGAACGACACCTGGCGGGATGCGATTGCCTTGGGATTTATTGCTCCCCCACAATGTTTGCTGGTACTGACGATATGGTGGGGCCCAGTCGTCAGTGCTGCCCTGCTGAGGTCAGGTGCAGCTAGTCGGGAACCAATGCCTGGACAAACGTACCACCAAGAAGGCCGGAAAGCATGTTAATAAGGCGGTGGAAATAAAATACAGGTCGTTGGAAATCGAATGCATTCAAAGATTATGTTCGTTAACATTATTGGTCTTACAATTTTTGCTTGTTTTATCTTATTATCAGGTTTAGCGGTGACCCGTGTTTGGATTGTGGGGCACAGTATCGTCCATTGGGCTGGCGTCGCAGCACGGCAATCTGGATTGGGTCCAGATCTCGGCCTTCCTCCACACATTCGTTTGTCTTGGCTGTCCAGAGGTGGGATGCGCTGGTCGGAGTTCCTGCCAAGTATCCAGAGGCAGTTGCTCCTGGAGGGGCCGCCAGCTGCTATTGTGGTGCAGCTTGGTGAGAACGGCCTGGTGCCCATGGACTGTTTGTCACTACGTGCTGCAATTTTGGGTGACCTGGAGACGCTGCGTGCAATGGTGCCGACAGCGAAAAATTTTTGGTCAAAGCTTTTGCAACGCTGCGTTTGGAAGGGCAGTCGTTGCCCAGCTGCCACTGAAGGGCCAGAAAACGCATCAATTCTGCCGTGGTTAAAAAAGTTTTGGAGCTGGGTGGCGATGCAATTTCCCACCCAGAGATTCTTTTTGAGAGGCCATCCTTTTTCCAAGCTGATGGCGTGCACCTTTCCGCTTCAGGGAATGAGGCTTGGATTGGTGTGGTGGTGACCAAGCTGAGGTCTTGGTTGGGGCTGTGAGTGGTTTGGCGGTGAGCTGAGGGCTCCATGGCGGTTAGGCATTGGTTAAATTGGTGCTTGGAGGGGTAAGGTGCCTATCCCTCCAAATGATGCGAATGGGAATTCCGTTAAAGGAATCCAGGGGCTTGCCATCCTTTCGTCCTTGTCCGTGGAGCCGGACTTGGGCCGGGCAAGACCCCACCGGAACATGAGGGTGAGAGGTGTTGGACTGCATTTACCCAGCCTCATTTCTCCCCAATACTTGTTTCCCACGCTGGCTTCCGGTGGTGTCCGGAAGTGCCAGCGCTGTCCTTGGGGGGGCAAGGACATAGTCATAACCAATGCCTAAGCAACCACTCACATTTTCTGTATTTAAATAAAGTTGTGGCCAAAATTATGCCAAAAACCTTAAACAAAAAATTAACGTGTGCTGTGTGAATTTTTTTGGGGGTGGCACTGCGGAACTCAACACGCAAAGCGTGTTCTCACTAGCAGAGAGCACGTGTTGCGGTTGGGGAGCAGGCCACCATCATGACTAGGCAATTTTGGGAACCCAAGATGAAAGGGTTAATTGGGTCGCTGGGGAAATTTGGGTGTTGGAAAATTGGAGGAGGGGTTTAGAGTCTATAAATTGAGGAGCTAGACTAGGGGACTTCCTCTTGGCCGTTTTGCATCGGATCACCCGCCCCCCCTCCCTTTTATAGGGTGGTTCTTGGGTTCATTTGACCTTGCTATGCCTGTCATGGGGTCGTTCGCCTTTGAGCGGGGGCCTGGTAGGAATTTTGCCATTTGGCTGATTGGCTCTTGCCACTTGGTTTTTGCCTACTGCGTAGCAAATCGTCACAACTTGTAAGGTTGGCGGTTAGGCATTGGTTAAATTGGTGCTTGGAGGGGTAAGGTGCCTATCCCTCCAAATGATGCGAATGGGAATTCCGTTAAAGGAATCCAGGGGCTTGCCATCCTTTCGTCCTTGTCCGTGGAGCCGGACTTGGGCCGGGCAAGACCCCACCGGAACATGAGGGTGAGAGGTGTTGGACTGCATTTACCCAGCCTCATTTCTCCCCAATACTTGTTTCCCACGCTGGCTTCCGGTGGTGTCCGGAAGTGCCAGCGCTGTCCTTGGGGGGGCAAGGACATAGTCATAACCAATGCCTAAGCAACCACTCACATTTTCTGTATTTAAATAAAGTTGTGGCCAAAATTATGCCAAAAACCTTAAACAAAAAATTAACGTGTGCTGTGTGAATTTTTTTGGGGGTGGCACTGCGGAACTCAACACGCAAATCTCAACATGAACCTCAAAGATCCCACCCAGCAAATTACCTAAATGCACTGGATTACCCTAAACATTATTGGGCATTTTCCAGAGCCCCATTAATGATCTTTCTTCAGCACTAATAGAGGGCAGATATCACGGCATCCCTGGATGGGACGCGGATGGCACTGTGGGTTAAACCACAGAGCCTAGTACTTGCTGATCAGAAGGTCAGCGGTTCGAATCCCCACGATGGGGAAAGCTCCCGTTCCTCGGTCCCAGCTCCTGCCAACCTAGCAGTTCGAAAGCACATCAAAGTGCAAGTAGATAAATAGGTACAACTCCGGTGGGAAGGTAAACGGCATTTCCGTGCGCTGCTCTGGTTTGCCAGAAGTGGCTTAGTCATGCTGGCCACATGACCCGGAAACTGTACGCCGGCTCCCTCGGCCAGTAAAGCGAGATGAGGGCTGCAACCCCAGAGTCGGTCATGACTGGACCTAATGGTCAGGGGTCCCTTTACCTTTACCTATCACGGCATCCCAGTTGATTATGCTCATGCAACTCTAATGAGACATTCATCTATACTGCCCATTGTATTGTGATACCCTAAGAGAGCTAATTCAACCATTATTAAGGAAATTATGTGGCTACTTAGAGGAAATTTATGTTAAATACCTTCTTACCGATAAAGATCTGCGTATCATCAGCCCCATTGCGAAATGCTGTTTCATGGCAACAAGGACTAAACAGGTCACGGTGACAGTGATGGTTGGTGAATGCGTACTGATTTTAATCTCTGGAATAGAGACGTTACCTGAAGGAGTGCTATTTTCAATGTAAATAAGTTTACAGATAATTTTTAATTATGTCTGCTTCTTGATGCAGATGTGGCATATGTTGCTGTTGTTAACTTTGCTGTCTGGTGTTTGACCACAATAAAGATTGATTGATTGAATTCCTTCTTACCAAGGCTTGCTAGTGGAGAGGGGAGGTGAACTGAGCGATTTCTATGATTTCCATAGTTCCTCCCAGAATTTCCTGCCCAGTTTTCACCTCACCCATCTTAGTGAGAAATGGCTAAAACTGACCATTCTGTTTGCTTAACCAAAGGGTGAAAGTCTTTGATTGTTGTTGTTTAGTCGTTTAGTCATGTCCGACTCTTCATGACCCCATGGACCAGAGCATGCCAGGCACTCCTGTCTTCCACTGCCTCCCGCAGTTTGGTCAAACTCATGCTGGTAGCTTCACAAACACTGTCCAACCATCTCGTTCTCCGTTGTCCCCTTCTCCTTGTGCCCTCAATCTTTCCCAGCATCAGGGTCTTTTCCAGGGAGTCTTCTCTTCTCATGAGGTGGCCAAAGTATTGGAGCCTCAGCTTCACGATCTGTCCTTCCAGTGAGCACTCTGGGCTGATTTCCTTAAGAATGGATAGGTTTGATCTTCTTGCAGTCCATGGGACTCTCAAGAGTCTCCTCCAACACCATAATTCAAAAGCATCAATTCTTCGGCGATCAGCCTTCTTTATGGTCCAGCTCTCACTTCCATACATCGCTACTGGGAAAACCATAGTTTTAACTATACGGACCTTTGTTGGCAAAGTGATGTCTCTGCTTTTTAAGATGCTGTCTACGTTTGTCATTGCTTTTCTCCCAAAAAGCAGGGGTCTTTTAATTTCGTGACTGCTGTCACCATCTGCAGTGACCATGGAGCCCAAGGAAGTAAAATCTCTCACTGCCTCCATTTCCTCCCCTTCTATTTGCCAGGAGGTGATGGGCCCAGTGGCCATGATCTTCGTTTCCTATACTTGGCAGTGGCCATGATCTTAGTATCCTATACTTGGCAACTAAATTTTCATGAGTTAATCTTTAGGTCAGTTGTGGGTGAACTCAATAATATGCCTGAATGTCTTTAATGGAGCAGGCTGGGTTCAGGCTTGTTCCAGAGTCACCAAAGTTCATCATGGAGGGTCTCCTGTCATATTAGAGCCATGTCAACCTTGTTATTAATGTCATGCTCTACAGCGATAAACCATGGAAATAAGTTCAGATTGACACACACTCATTACAAACCTGCTCTTTGCGTGTTGAGTCCCACAGTTGCCACCCCCCAAATAATTCACACTTCACACATCAATTTTTGTTTGGGTTTTTGGCATAATTTTTTGGCCACAACTTTATTCAATACAAAATATGTGAGTGGTTGCTTAGGCACTGGTTATGACTATCTGTCCACGCCCTCAGGGACACTGCTGGCATTCCGGACACCAGCGGAAGCCAGAGGCATTCCGGACACCAGCGGAAGCCTTAGTGGGAAACAAGTATTGGGTGAGAAAATGAAGCTGGGCAACAGTCCCTCACTTCTCACCCTCATGTTCCTTTGGGGCTTGCACGGCCCAAGTCCGATGCCAGGGACAAGGACGAAAAGAATGGCAAGCCCCTGGATTCCTTTAACGGAATTCCCTTCGCATCATTTGGAGGGGTAGGCACTTACCCCTCCAAGAACCACCTTAACCAGTGCCTAACCGCCAACCTTACAAGTTGTGACGATTTGCTACGCAGTAGGCAAAAACCAAATGGCACCAGCCAATCAGCCAGATGGCAAAATTCCTACTGTGCCCCCGCACCATGGCAGACGACACCATGACAGGCATAGCAAGGTCAAGCGCTCAGGAAAAACCCCCCGTTAAAGGGAGGGAGGGCGGGTGATCCGAAGCAAACGGCCAAGAGGAAGTCCAACCCCTGGCTCCCTATATTTATAGACTCTAACTCCTCCCCTGAATTTAGCAACATACAAAACTCCCCAGCAACCCAATATTAGCCTTTTAACAGGCTTGGGGTTTTTCCTCACAACTGCCTAAATCATGGCAAGGTGGCATGTTTCCCCAACCGCAACCCGTGCTCTCTGGTTAGGGAGAACACGCTTTGCGTGTTGAGTCCCACAGTTGCCACCCCCCAAATAATTCACACTTCACACATCAATTTTTGTTTGGGTTTTTGGCATAATTTTTTGGCCACAACTTTATTCAATACAAAATATGTGAGTGGTTGCTTAGGCACTGGTTATGACTATCTGTCCACGCCCTCAGGGACAGTGCTGGCATTCCGGACACCAGCGGAAGCCAGAGGCATTCCGGACACCAGCGGAAGCCTTAGTGGGAAACAAGTATTGGGTGAGAAAATGAAGCTGGGCAACAGTCCCTCACTTCTCACCCTCATGTTCCTTTGGGGCTTGCACGGCCCAAGTCCGATGCCAGGGACAAGGACGAAAAGAATGGCAAGCCCCTGGAATCCTTTAACGGAATTCCCTTCGCATCATTTGGAGGGGTAGGCACTTACCCCTCCAAGAACCACCTTAACCAGTGCCTAACCGCCATGGAGCCATAGCTCACCGCCAAACCACTCACAGCCCCAGCCAAGCCTTTAGCTTGGCCACCACTGCACCTAGCCAAGCCTCGTTCCCAGAGGCAGAAAGGTGCACCCCATCAGCCCTAAAAAGGGGCGCAGCTTGAAACAGAATCAAAGGATGGGAAATCACATCACCATCCAACTCAAAAATCCTCTTAGCCACCGCAGAATTGATGCGTTTTCTGGCCCTTTCTGTGGCTGCGGGGCAACGGCTGCCCACCCAACTGCGGCGTTGCAGTAACTTAGACCAGAATATTTTAGCCGACGGCACCAATGTTCGCAGCATCTCCAAGTCACTCAAAATTGCAGCACGAAGTGAGAGACAGTCCACGGATACCAGGTCGTTCTCACCCAGCTGTACCACAATAGCCGTGGGCGGCCCTTCCAAGAGCAGCTGCCTCCGAATCCTTGGCAGAAACTCTGACCAGCGCATTCCCCGCCTGGACACCCACGACAGCTGAACATGTGGAGGGAAGCCGAGACCTGGACCCAGCCTAGACTGCCTTGCTGCGACTCCAGCCCAATGGATGATGCTGTGCCCCACCAACCATATGCGAACAGCCGCCAGACCTGAGATAAACAAAAACAAACAGTATAAGAATCCACAGTGTTAACGAACATAGCCCCGAAAGGCATCCGACTTCCAGCGCCCCAAATCCTTTATCCTAGCGGCCGACAAGCCCCAATGAGCAGCCATTGTTGCGGCCCCAATCCTGAAGGAGTGAGGGGCGAAACCATCCGACGTGCCGTCACAAGCGATAATCGCTTTACGCATCACCTGTGCAAACTGGTGTCTCGTCAGGGGCGACCCATTTTCATGTCTAAGCAAAGGCCCATCACCCGTGACGCGTACTGCTAAGTACTTACTAACATCCTTTACAGGGCAAGGGCCTGCTTCTCCCGTAGCAGGGAGACGAATGACGGCGCCCCTACCTTTCTGATCAGTCTTAGAATTTCTGACTGTGATCCTCAATTCTGCGGGGGTTAGCTGCACGTCCTTGAGCAAAAGGCCCCTGGAACGGCCATCCCTGTTGTTCTCCAAAACCAGCTCACCCACTCTCAGAGCTCCAAAAAAGGCAATAGAAAAGGCAGCCGAAAAAAGGCGAGCCTCATACCCTGACCAGCATACCTCCCGCAGCCTCTTGCGCATCCTGCTCAACAAATCAAAGGAAATGGGGCACCGTGAGGCTGGCTGGGACGGACGAAGTCTGCCCCAGCCTTCCAGGGCCCTGCGCACTATATGCTTCGCACAAGGGTCCTTATCATAAAATGTCTTACAGAAAAATGTTATGGCAGCCGCCTGTATCTTAATAGTTCTCGCTGCCCGCCCCAACTGAAATAAATGCGCCAAATACTTCAGCACCTGCGAGGAGGCGGGGGGAACACCCTCTAAATTAGAGGTTGTCCTGCGCATAAACGTCAAAAAATCAGTCCAAGCCTTTGTGTAAGACCTAAGGGTAGAAGGAGAAACCGAAGCCGCTACTCCCTGCAAAACTAATTGCTGCCAAGGTTCCAGAGATGATCCGGGAAATATTCCGGACGAATCCGTGCCTCTGGAACCAGGAGTCTGAACCGCTCCATCTGAAAACGGGACAGAGCATCAGCAATATCGTTAGACACCCCAGGAATAAAACGTGCAGAAAACACTATATTATGACGTAGACAATGCAACACGAAGGCCTGCAATAAGGCCGACACCCTGGGAGAGCGTGATGACAGTTTTGCCAGCACGTTCACCACCGCCTGATTATCAGTCCAGAAGCAGACACGACGGTTCCTGAATTCCTCGACCCACAAATGCACCGCCACTGCAATGGGAAAAAACTCGAGAAATGTTAGATCCCGTGTGATTCCTCCACCCTGCCACTCAGGCGGCCAACGCTCTGCACACCACCGTCCCTTCCAGTAAAGACCAAAACCCAGGGAACCCGCAGCATCTGATTGCACCTGGAAATCATTTTGCAAGTTTAGCGTATCTTGCCATAATGACACCCCATTGAATTCCTCCAGGAATTCCAGCCATATGGAAAGATCAGCCTTCACCTCCTTAGATAGGCGCACCCTATGATGAGGGGCCCTCAACCCCACAGTAAGGCGAGCCAGGCGCGAACAAAAAGGGCGTCCAGGTGCCACCACCCTGCACGCGAAATTCAGATGCCCCAACAACGACTGCAGTTGTAAAAGAGATACTTTCTTCAACGGGAGGAGATCCTCTATGACCTTCTTCAAGGCTACTAGTTTGTCCATCGGCAAACTAGAGGTCTGGGCCACCGTATCCAACAGGATACCCAAATATATAAGTCGGGTAGAAGGACCCTCGGTCTTTTCCGAAGCAAGCGGAACTCCCAGCTCCTGCGTAAGGTCAGCAAAGGCCTGCAGCAGCACCGAGCACTCACCAGTATCGTGGGCAGAGGCCAATAAAAAATCATCCAAATAATGCGTGACCCCGCCCAATCCTGTTTTAAATTTAAGGGCCCATTCTAGAAAGGTGCTAAATGATTCAAAAGCCGCGCAGGCTACTGAGCAACCCATAGGCATAGCCTTATCAAAGTAATACTTGCCCTCGAACTGAAAACCCAGTAGCCAAAAATCATCCGGATGAATTGGGAGAAGGCGAAATGCCGACTCAATGTCGCATTTTGCCAATAGAGCAGCGGGGCCGAACCTCCTAATCATCTTGATCGCCTGATCAAGAGATGCATACTTCACAGAGCAAAGCTCTGGGGGGATGACATCATTAACTGAAGAACCCCTGGGATGTGACAAATTATGAATCAAACGAAATTCACCTGGAGCCTTCTTTGGGACAATACCCAATGGGGATACATGCAAATTATGAAAGGGAGGGGCATCAAAAGGCCCGGCCATCCGACGCATGGCCAGCTCCTTTGCAATCTTTCTGCGAGCGACGTCAGGTTGCTCACGAATCGATTTTTGGTTTGACGGATTCCGTGCCACGGGAGGCATGGCTACCGGAATCCGGAAACCAACAGAAAAACCATCCCTCAAATAATCTGCAGCAGCTCTGTCAGGATAAGACTGCAACCAAAGTTGCAGGGCCGGCAACCGCACCGGGGTATGAGCCATGACAGTCAAGAGCTCATTTTCCTGTACCTGGGGCAGGAGCGAGAGGGGTGTTTTGTTTGGGGGTTTGCTGAGAACCCCCTTTTCCGCCACGAAAGGGCCGCCGATTGCCAAAACAAGAGGAAGAGGGATGTGAACCACTGCATTTCTCGCAAATGTGGGCGTACCTGCACCCCTGTCGCTGACAAGAACCCTTATTATAATCCCAGCATGGGAAACGGCGGCCAGTCCTAAAGGCCCCAATCTTCAACTTCTGCTGCTCCGTAGCCTTCTTGTCGATGAGCGGAGCCACATGGGTGGTCCACACATCGAGATCCTTACGATCCCATCGCGCTGAGGGAATCCTAGCGGCACGGCGCCTGAAGTTCTCATCATACTTTATCGCAGCTTTTTCACCAGCTTTGGTGAAAGCCGAGCGAACAATAGACAAGTAAACTATCAAATGAAGAGATCTCCGTGGGTAAGCCGCCACCACTACTCCAGCAAAGACCTGGAAACAATCGAGCCAATGCTCGAAGGTCCTGTCCGCCGAGGGAGCGCCCTGGCGCTTCTTCGACGACTTCCCTCCCTCCTGGTCCTCAGAAGGAGGAGCCAATTTGAACATGTCCACAAAACGGCCGTTCAGAATCCTGGACCGCAGTCTTGTCGACAAATGCATACCGGGGATAATGTCCCTCGCGGAATTGGTAGAGACTTTAACGTCAGGCACCAACGCGCCATCCCTACACTCTTGGACCGCCCCATACTTTGCACGGTGCGAGTTGGCCCTCCGATCCCAAGCCCACCGTGGCAGACCCGAGGCCGATTCTCCAAAACCCCAGTAAAGTTCCCTGGACTCGCCAGCCTCATCGTCGGAGCTGGAGGATGACGTACCAGTATAAGAAGAAGATGATTCACCCCTCCTTCGCTTGGCCCGTTTCCGAGAAGACCTTCTGCGGTGACGTTTTCCACCCGAAGACTTCCTGGCAGGAACTGGCAAGCTGTCTTCAATGGAGGACTCGGAATCAGGGCTCAGCTGTGCTGCACCTAAAGCTGCTTGAGGAGACACAACAAGTGAAAGGCCGGAACCCGACGCCACCTCATCTGGAGATTGGACGTGCACACCTCGGCGGGCGGTAGCTGCCGAAATGTTTTGGTTCCCCGCAGCCCTCCTGGAGGAACGACGTGGCCTCCGTGAATGGCCACGAGGAGCAGGTAAGTCGCGGGGCTGGGTTAATTGAGAATCAGTCCTCAAACCCCTAGATGATCCATCTCTCCCCTCTTCACTAGATGACGGCGACACTGGGGACGACGCCACCACGTGACGAGGACGCCTGCCAGACGTGGAAGGCTGAGCAGAGCAATGTTGAAGGAGGCCATCCATCTGGGCTGCGAAGCGAGACAAGGCCACTGGATCGCCGGCCATGCTTTCCACCAACGTTTGCACCCTTCCCGCCGGTTGACTCGGGGCGGGAGAGCGAAGCGCCTGTGATGGACCTCTAATAGGCCGTTTTGCACCAGAAGCTGGGCTGGGATGAGCTGCAACCTTCTTAGGAGCCATGCCTGCTATGTAGAATCAAATGAGAATTAACAACTGCCGCAGGCCGGCGTCACTGCCGTACACCAACAATGAATTCCACAGGAATACAATAAGGCTGGGAAATGCTATAGCTAAACAAAATAATTACTATAGCAAAGAGTGTACTAAATCCAAAGGCGAACTATGTTATCTATCTATCTATCTATCTATCTATCTATCTATCTATCTATCCAACCGAATTATATATTTATATAAGTATAAATGTACTATTTACTTATTCACGTATTCAATTATTATTATTATTATTATTACTTTAAGAATTTAATATTTATTAATAATCAATTTTTTAATTATTTATCGAGTCAATGTACCTTACAATGAACGGTGTTTAAAACAGCAAAATTAATTGCACTCCCCACTTTTTCCAGCAGGGGGCAACCTGCCAGACCGAGCTAGCACAACCAGTGCAGCGCTGCGTTGAGCCACAAGGGGGAGCTCCAGGCTGACAAGCTAGCTGCAACGCACAAATCGTCCAGGAGGGGGAGGCAGTCTAAAGGAACTGCTGCCAGCAAAAATTCTCCTCCCGTGGCGGCGCGCCGCTAGCGGCAATAGACAGGCGGGCAGGGGCGCAGGCCGCGGTTCCCGACAACGGGGAAGCGGTCCCGACGTTTTCGCACAGGAGACAGGGGGAAGCCGCGAATAAAGAGGCCCGGCCCCCAGTACCGATCGCGCCGGCTCGGCGGCGGTAGCGCCGCCCGGGCCGAGCGCCCTCCCCACACGGCCTCCACTCACACCCCACGCGGCCTGCAGGGACGGGCAAGATCCGCCTCCAAGCGGCGCCTCCCGAACCTCTGTAGGCCGAAAAGGCCCCTGATGCCGCCGGGGCTGGACGCAGGCCCCGCTCTCCGGCGCCTCCACGTGCCGCGCGGCCCACAAGGACACCCTCCCCACGGGCCTTACAAGCGGCTGAAACAGACTCCTTCCCTCCGCGGCGCTTGGAAGCCGCGAGAAGGTACAAAGTAGATGGGGGGAAGGGGAGGTGGGGGGGTTCCGGAGCTCCGCGGGACCACTGCTAGGCCCGCGCGGCTCGTGAGAGATGGGGGGGGATGAAGTGGGATGGTGGGGAGGGAATATTGTTTTAAAAACCGGGCCCTGGCGGCAGCGGGCAGACGGCTGCGGTCGCCCCGAAATTCGGTGGAAAACCGCTATGCCTAGCCCCAAGGCAGGGCCCGGCAGGCCGGGGGGGGGAACCCACCCTCTAGCCTTGTCTATAAGCCCCTTCCTTTTCTTTTATTGTTTAAACTAAGAAGGGGCCCAAAGCGAGAAGAGAGGAATATAATTAAAAGGAAGATGGGGGGAGGGAAGAACGGGGGGGGGGTTGATGGGAGGGAATTAAGTAGATAAAGGGGAATTAAGGAGGAAAGGACGATTGCAACAGCAAACTAACTAGGCCCGGTAAAACCGAAAGTAGCAAAACAGTACAACCGTCTCAACGCAGCTCCTGATCCGAAGCAAACGGCCAAGAGGAAGTCCAACCCCTGGCTCCCTATATTTATAGACTCTAACTCCTCCCCTGAATTTAGCAACATACAAAACTCCCCAGCAACCCAATATTAGCCTTTTAACAGGCTTGGGGTTTTTCCTCACAACTGCCTAAATCATGGCAAGGTGGCATGTTTCCCCAACCGCAACCCGTGCTCTCTGGTTAGGGAGAACACGCTTTGTGCAAGCTTCCTTCCATGTTGCATGCCTTGTTGAGAAGCATAAGCAAGCAGCATCCCTTATATATGGCACATGCATACATAGTTTTTTTTGCCTGTAAAATGCATGAGCATAAAGGTCCACATCTTTGCTCTGACACATGTGTGTTTTCCATTCCCTGGAATGGACCAAATGGAGCCATGGGCAGGTATACTTGAATCTAGCTCAGAGTCGTCAAGGAACAGGAGATAAGCTGAAGGCTAAAGTCTCTAATACAAAAGATAACGTGCAAATTCGTCTTACATTTTGGTCCATGATTACCAGTGCTTGAGCATTTTTATAATAGATTTACAATTGGTACCACTTCCATTTTTCACTTCCCCTCCATTACTGAGCTTACATTTTAGTGTAACTTGAAGCCTTCGGGTGCTTTGAATTGGAAGCCAAGTCTTCACAATTTGGCTTGCATCCTCTAAGTGGTTTGGCTGTGTTAAAGGATGAATGTACCTTAACTGCCGATTACTTGACATCTAGGCAAAGATTCAAACTCCATGCTTTGGCCTGTCACTAATAAAAACATAGTCAAACCACAAGTTTTCAAATCCTACAATCTAATGCCAAACATTGGTGATTGTGTTGATATTTATTAAGAAGCCTTTCTGGAAAATATAGCTTTTGTGCATTTACCAGATCAGTATAGATGTATGTGTTAAAAAAGGAATGAATAAATCATCTAACAAAAAGTGCTTCAAACATAACTAGGAATCCTGAAACACTGCACAGGCCCAGGTATTCTTATGGAATTCTGCAAAGTTCAAGTCAAAGAGAGGTCATCATCCTAATTTTATATGCCAGCTGCTCCAGGAATAGCTACAAATTAAGAGTCCATACAGAGAACTGACTAAAGCTGAAATGAATTTGCTTCCTAAGTTTGCCCTTCCTGCAGCACTATCCATCTCATCCCACTTTGCCAACAAGGATTATCTTGGGAGAGGAGGCAGTAGGAAGCAAAAGCTTCAAGCAAGAACATGAGAAGCACTCTTTTCCAATGAGATGTGATGGGAAAGTCACTCAGAGCATCATCTGGCTGCTCCCATCTTCACCAGATCCTACACCCCCCCCCCAAATGCTACCCAAATGCCCTTGCCTCAAGGCAGTTTTGCATTATACGATGCTGCTGTTCTAACCGAACAACTTTCCAATAAAATGCAAGTTTTTGTTGGGGGTGCGTGTGCGTGTAATAAATAAATAAATAAATAAATAACTGTCCAAATGCTAATTTGAATTTTGAATTTCTCATTAAAATTTGGATGGCAGAATCAGAAAATGTTGGCAAATCTGAAATACTGGGCAATATTTTCCCACAGTGCCTATCAGGCCATAGTGACAATTCATGTCTCCATGAAGAAAAATATGATTACTGCCGCAACAAGTAAAGAGAGCCTGAAGATGAATTCCAATCATCTTGGGACACACCTAATAGTATAATTGCTCAATACCTAATAATTCTGTCTATCTGAAAGGAAGTGAAGAAAAGCAGATGGAAAAGAAAACTCAATAAGCCAGCTCAATTTGCCAGAAAGGGATTGTTTATCTTCAAAATGAAGGTCACAAGCTAGACAACGCTGCAACTTTTCAAAGAAAACTGAACTTGTATGCAGGCCTGGGCTTTGTCAATTGCAGTTACATGTCCATTTATTGTGGTGTGAAATCATTTTATTAAAGTAGTGAAACAGTTTTTCACTCTTCCGCTATTCAAATCCAACAGAGACTTGCTGTTTAATTTCATTTCTTCACTCACTACTGTGCCCTGTGAACTTGGAATTGGTTTTATCATTTCAGCTTTCTTGGTCTGGGGTTCTGATCTATGTCATAGTCAGGAAAGAAGCACATGAACAAAATGATCAAGGTAAAATTGGGTACCAGAAGAAATCAATTTGCAGATGTAGCAGGAACAGGGAGGAGTCACCAGGTTACAATCGCGTTACACTGAGGACCTTATCCTTTAAATACTTGATATATTCCAAAATCCTGAGATGAGACAGAAAACTTCAGATACTATGTGACTCGTACCATACAAAAACACATGCAGTTTTATACCATGGTCAATGATCTATAGAAACTGGCATTTCTGTGTGAATTTTCAAACGAGGCAGAACTGAGGAGCCTAACCTCACTTTTCAAATATTAATCTAGATAAATTATAGCCTGATTCTGTGCATGTTTGCTCATAGGTCTCACTGGTCAGAGGGTGAGCATATTTGTTTCTATACATCTCTAGCGTTTTTTAAAGACCACTGTTGATTCAAAATTAGGTCACAGCTCAACAGAAAGGTTTCTTGCACAAAATCACAATCGTTTCAAGATGGTTTGTGCATTGAGACAAGATTGCCTTGAATCGGTCCTGAAAGGTGATAATGGTGACAAGGACTTTTATCGTTATTTAAAGCATTTGAGAAAATACTGTATGTCTGCTTCGCTATTTTTGTGAATTTATGAATGAAGGTGTGGCAGTAATGTATCAGAAGAAGAAGAAGAAGTCATTGAATCATTTTTTTTTATGTTTTTATCTCTGCCTTTTCTTTCAAACACAGTGGTACCTTGGGTTAAGAACTTAATTCATTCCGGAGGTCCGTTCTTAACCTGAAACTGTTCTTAACCTGAAGCACCACTTTAGCTAATGGGGCCTTCCGCTGCCACTGCGCCACTGGAGCACAATTTCTGTTCTCATCCTGAAGCAAAGTTCTTAACCTGACACACTATTTCTGGGTTAGCGGAGTCTGTAATCTGAAGTGTATGTAACCTGAAGTGTATGTAACCCGAGGTACCACTGTAGAATACTAGCAGAAAGGGCCCAGCATTGCTGAGAGCTTATTCAAAAGTAGCGCTAAGCAGTTCCTTGTGTGAGCAGAATGAATTCCACTTGCACAGGGGTGCTAACTATAGGGGGTGGAATGGGCTTTGCCCCCTCAATATTTGTGGACAGGGGGCCGACCCCCCAATATTAAGGGGGTGCACCAAACAGATCAACCTCCCGCCTGCAAACACGCCCTCCGAGGTCCCCATCCCCACTCATAGCTGTCAACATTTCCCTTCTTTTAAGGGAAATTCCCTTGTTCTGAATAGGATTCCTCGCAAGAAAAGGGAAAAGTTGACAGCTATGCCCCCACTGCTGATGGGTGAATGCTTGTGTGCCAGGCAGGGGCAGCGTGTGGACTCTTTGGGCTCTCCAGCCCCTGCCACCAGCAGGGAACAATGGGGAGCTCTGAGGGGGACACCTGGTTTGCGGGGAACCCCAGATTGCACTCCTGGGGAAATGACCCCCCTGGCATCCCCCACCCAGCGCATGTTCTGGTTATCTCCTGCTTGGACTACTGCAATGTGTTGTATGTGGGGCTGCCTTTGAAGGTGACCCGGAAACTACAACTAATCCAGTATGTGGCAGCTAGACTGGTGACTGGGAGCAGCTTCTCGAACCATATAACACCGGTCTTAAAGGATCTACATTGGCTCCCAGTATGTTTCCGAGCACAGTTCAAAGTATTGGTGCTGACCTTTAAAGCCCTAAATGGCTTTGGCCCTGTATACCTGAAGGAGAATTCTGCCCGGACACTGAGGTCCAGCTCCGAGGGCCTTCCAGTGGTTCCCTCTCTGTGAGAAGTGAGGTTACAGGGAACCAGGCAGAGGGCCTTCTCAGCAGTTGCACCTACCCTGTGGAATGCCCTGAGATCAGATGTTAGGGAAATAAACAAGTATTATAATATATCAGACAATATCTGAAGGCAGCCCTATTCAGGGAGGTTTTTAATGTTTGATGTTTTATTGTGTTTTTCATATTCTGTTGGGAGTGGCTGGGGCAACCCAATCAGATGGCCAGCATATAAATAAAATTATTATTATTATTATTATTATTTATTAGAGTAGAACCTCAATATCCAGGACCAAAGCTAAAAGGGAGGAGGAAGCCATTTCGGGACTTAACTTGGCTCTGTTATTCGCCATTTCAATTTGTTCTTGATCTATTACGCCTCTGCATGCATTTGAGATTTAAAGGGACATGCGCCAAAAGCCAAATAGGAGAATTTAAACCAGCATAAAGAACACTTCCCGAAGAACCTCCAAGTCTCCAGTAAAGGAAAATTTTTGGTGACGCCAGACTTCTATAATACCACCCTCTAAGAGGGTAAAGACTGTAAAAGGTAAAGACTGTAAAACTTTGTGTATAGTCTGACGCCTACTATCTGCTATTACACCCCAACGCCAGACCCGGTAACCTATTAACCCATTAGAGACTATCTGTGATCCTGTGCCTCATCCCTTTTTGAAAGACATTAGGACAGAGACCAGCTTCTGGGGGAGATTATCCCAGATCCAAGGACCCACCACAAAAAAGGCCCTGCTATATGTCTTATGGTTATGAATCCTGAGATCTGTGAGTAAATTGCAGCTCAGTAATATTCGGAGGGCTGCAGGTTGACCATCCTGGACTATGTCTCTCTATAAACCTGTCTATAAATCTGCTGCATCTATATAACTCCCCAAAAGACATTAGTGTGGTGGACCCTAAGACCCTTCAAGCCTACAAAATGACAAACGGTGCAAAAAAAGGGGTGGCAACACCAGCGGAAAGGAGGCCGTCAAGACATGAGGATGCTAAGGAAAGCAAAGAAATTAAGGACTATAGTAGTCTGATGGCCGAAATAAGGAAAGAATTCAAAAATAATGAACAATATATTGAGAGAAAATTACTTGAGGTACAAGACACTTTGGATAAGAAATTGGAGGGAGTGGTGGGGGAATTGACAGGAAGGGTTAAAGATTTATCAGTAAGAACTAAGGTTCTGGAAGATTCAATGAAAAAGGTGCAAAAAGATACGAAAACTAGTAAGAAGGAGGTGGATAGAGTTAGAGTAGAAGTTAAAGAGATAGAAAGAGTGCAGGAAGAGTTGTTGGACAATATGGCCATGACGCAAATGAGGCAAAATCAAACCAACCTGAAACTGAGGGGGGTACCAGAGACCCCAAATGAGAATATTAGATCTAAAATGATAAAAGAGCTGGCAACTTGGTTAAATAAGAGTGAGGAGGAGGTAAACTGTCATCTAGTAAATATTTTTCGAATAAGATCAAAATTAGACAGAGCCAGAAAGAAAAAGCTGCCAGGTGATGTAATTGTCATGTTCAACACTTTGGAAATAAGAAATGAAATACTGCAACAGAACCACATAAAAAGGTTATATATTGAAGGAAACCGAATTATTATCTTTAAACAAATTCCTTTGAGATTTCTTCGAAGGAGAGAGGCATACAAAAAATTAACAAACCAATTGAAGAAGAATGGGATATTGTATAGATGGGAGTTTCCTGAAGGCATTTCATTCTACTTTAAGGGAAAAAAGGTTTAAATTAAGCACCAGTGTTGAACTCCAAAAATTTGCGAGGAGATATGAGAAGGACCTGGGAAAAGTTGAAGGGGAGGCGGAAAGGGAGGAACGACAGAGAGACGAGGAGGGTGAAGGGAGTGAAGAAGAAGAAAAAGAGGAGAGTTTAACAGGAGAAGGGGAAGAACAAGAGGAGGAAAGCAAGGAGCAGTAGTTTCTATTTAATCTAGTTAAATTAGCTAGAATAGTTTAATAGATGGCTTTAAAAATAATAAGCTGGAATGTGAACGGTTTGAATAATAAAAATAAGAGGAATCAGATTGCGCATGTATTGCTGAAAAAGAATTGGGATCTAATTTGTCTTCAAGAAACGCATGTAATAAGAAAACACAAGAGGGTATTAAGTAATAAGAGATTGGGATTGGAATTTGTGACCTCCGACAAGGTTAAGAAAAGAGGGGTAGTAATTTATATAAAGGAAAAATATGATCCGCAATTACTGTACAAAGATGAACATGGGAGAGTAGTGGTGGTGCAGATGGTCTTTCATGGAGAAAAAATAGTTGTGGTTGGAATATATGCCCCGAATGAGAAAAAATCAGCTTTCTTTTTGGAATTAGATAATATACTAACGGAATGGATGGATCAGAAAATGATATTGATGGGAGATTTTAATGGGGTGGTGACGCCGAATACGGATAGATTAACAAAAAGACAAGATGGGAAAGAAGGTAAATTACCACGATCTTTCTTTGACATGGTAAATAATTTGGGATTGACGGATGCTTGGAGATTTAAAAATCCTACTGTAAAACAATTCACTTTTTTTTCAAATCCGAATCAGAGCTGGGGGAGGATAGACAGTATTTGGGTCTCGAGGGAATTGGTACAGAACTTAATTAAGTCTGAAATTTGGCCTCGAACTCTATCTGATCATAGTGCGGTTTCCATGGAGTTAAAAGGTAGAGAGGTTAAAACAGCCAGATGGAGAATGAATGAATATTTATTTAATGATCAAAAGATAGTAAATAAGGCTATAGAAACAATTGAAGAATACTTTAGGTGGAACTTAAATGGAGAAACTTCCATAGAGACGGTGTGGGACGCAGGAAAAGCGGTCATGAGGGGTTTTTTGATTCAGAAAAATAGCCAACTAAGAAAAGAAAAGGAAAAAAAGAAAGAGCAGATTTTAACACAGATTATGGAAAATGAAAGAAAATTAACTGTTAACCCTAGTGAAGAGAGTTTAAAACAGAACTTAAAAATATTACAAGCTAAATTTGCTACAATAATTAACCAAGAGATAGAGTGGAAAATTAAGAGGATGAATCAAAAGAACTTTGAGTCCGCAAATAAGATAGGGAAATATCTAGCGTGGCAGTTGAGAGAAAGGAAGAAGTTGAGTATGATCAGTAAAATAAAAGAAGGAGATATGATTATGGAAGAACCAAAAGAAATAAAAAGAATATTCCAAAGATATTATAAGGATTTATATAAAAGAGGAGAGGAAACAGAACAAGAAATAGATCAATTTTTGCAAAAACACCATCTGGAACAAATTGTAGAAGATGAAAGAGCAGCACTAGATGAGATAATAACACAGGAAGAGATAAAAAAGGCTATCAAAAAGATGAAAGCTGGGAAGGCGCCGGGACCGGACGGTCTTCCGGCCAAATATTATAAAATATTAACTAACCAAATATCACCAGTGCTGGGAGAGGTTATGAACAATATATTGAGAGAAGGAAAGATACCTAATACCTGGAAGGAAGCCTATGTTACCTTGATTCCTAAAAAAGAGGTGGACACTATGGAAGTAAAGAACTATAGGCCAATCTCATTATTAAATAATGATTATAAGCTATTTGCAGATATAATGGCGGAAAGATGAAAGAAGGTCTTGATTAATAAAATTCATGGTGACCAAACAGGATTTCTCCCAGGGAGACAATTACGGGATAATGTAAGGAATTTGATTGACATTATTGAATATTTGGACATGAAAATAGACAGAAAAGCTGCACTGGTTTTCATAGACGCCGAAAAGGCATTTGACAATGTTTCCTGGAGCTTCCTAAAGAAGGTTTTGGAGAGGATTGGAATTGGCGAAAAATTTAGAAGAGGCATAGAAGCAATATACAAAGAACAGAAAGCAAAGCTGGTGATAAATAATAATACAACAGAATATTTTAACATTTATAAAGGGACCAGACAAGGTTGCCCCCTGTCCCCCTTATTATTTATTATAATTTTGGAAGTACTTAATAAGAGACTGAGGGAGGCAACAGAAGTGAAAGGAATTAGAGTAGGAAAAAAGGAATTCAAAATTAAAGCCTTCGCCAACGATATTGTTCTGACTTTGGAAGATCCACAAGATAGTGTAAAAGAAGCATTACAAAAAAATTGAGGAATTTGGAGAGGTGGCAGGTTTTAAGGTAAATAAGAATAAAACTAAAATGCTGGTTAAAAATCTAACTAAGGAAGAAACGAAAGATCTAGAACAAAAAGTGGAAATCATGGTGGTGAAAAAAGTGAAATATTTGGGAGTGTGGATCACGGCAAAAAACATAAACCTATATAAAGATAATTATGAAGTTACATGGAAAAAAATAAAGAAAGATCTGGAAATATGGGGGAGGATGAAATTTTCCTTTTTAGGGAGGATAGCAGTGGTTAAAATGAATGTTTTGCTGAGGATGTTGTTTTTATTTCAAACTCTTCCAGTTATTAAAGGTTTAAAACAATGTAAAGAATGGCAGAGAACCCTGATGAAATTCATCTGGCAGGGGAAAAGACCAAGGATTAAAATGAAAATATTAACTGATAAAAATGAAAGAGGAGGTTTTGCTCTCCCAGATTTGAGCCTATATTATGAAGCAGCGTGCCTACTTTGGCTAAAAGATTGGATAAAACTGGAGAACAGAGACCTATTGGATTTAGAAGGTTTCAATAATTGGTACGGGTGGCACGCATATCTCTGGTATGAGAAGGTGAAAGTCCACAGGGCTTTCTTAAATCATATTTTCAGGGGACCAATATATCAGGTCTGGGAAAGAAATAAGAACCTTCTTGAAAGAAAAACACCATGGTGGATCTCACCGGTAGAGGTCTTAACAATAAAAAAAAACCAACATGGAAGGGAAGACAGCCACTTACGAAGATTTGGTAAGAAAATCAGAACAAGGGCTTAAACTTAAACCTTATGAGGAAATAAAGGATCAATTCACCGGCTGGTTACAATATCATCAGGTGAATGATATGTTAAAGCAAGATAAAAGAAAAATGGGCTTTGAGGACAAGAAATCAAAATTCAATATAGAAATAATAGAAGGTAAAAACAAAACATTGTCTAAATTATATGACATATTACTGGAATGGCATACAAAAGACGAGGAAGTCAAAGAGGCAATGATTAAATGGGCAATTGACTTCGGCTATAACATCGAGTTTGAAAAGTGGTTGAAATTGTGGAATAGAGATATTAAATTTACGGCCTGTACGAGTTTGAGAGAAAATGTTTGGAAAATGCTCTATAGATGGTATCTTACGCCGGCAAAATTAGCTAAAATCTATAGATCAGAAAATAAGACATGCTGGAAATGTGGTGAAGTGGAGGGAGACCTCTACCATATGTGGTGGCAATGCAACAAGGTGAAGGTTTTTTGGGAAGCAATTTATAATGAACTTAAAAAAGTTTTTAAATATACTTTCCCCAAAAGACCTGAGGCCTTTTTGCTGGGAATTATGGGTAAGGAAATAAAAAATGAAGATAAAAAAATATTTCTCTATGCCACCACAGCCGCAAGAATTATGCTGGCACAAAACTGGAAAACAGAAAATACCTAACGTAAGTGACTGGCAGGTCAAAATGATTAACTATGCCGAGCTAGATAGACTAACAGGCAGAATACGAGACCAAGACGACCAGAAATTTCAAAAAAAATGGAGTAAATTTTGGAAATATATTGGAACGGATATATAGGAGGAACTGGCGGTATTAGAAAAACTTTATCAGCTAATAAGTATAAACTTTAATAAACTAATTACGCAATCCGGGATTTATTTGATACTTACCAAAAGGGTGAAGGGAAGTCAAAGGCTAAGTAGAGCCTAATGCTTATATTTTTTTTTTTGTATGCTTGTATGCTTACTTTTTGTATAGCATGAAAATAGGATGAATAATTTATGTTAAAATGTCTATTTTTGTATCTGTTTGTCCTTTTTTTTTTCCTTTCACAAATTCTGAATAAAAATTTACTTGCAAAAAAAATAAAATAAAAAAATATCCAGGACCAAAGCTGGAAGAGAAGGATTCTGTGGTCACATTCCAAACAGAATCATTTTTTCATGGGGTAGCCTAAAATTGCCTTACAGAGGATACACACACACACACACACACACACACACACCATGCTATGTTTTAAATGGCACCAAGCAGTGATTGAAGTAGAAATATACTATCAGAGCTTCATGATTTTGGAAATATATTGCATAGCATTCTGGGTTTTGGCTGACTTATGGTATCGTGGACTGAAATACGTAAGCAGCTTTTTGGCAAAGTCCGCCATACATTTGGGAATAGCACAAGGCCTGGAAGTTGTTCCACTGCCTGCTTCAGATTGACAAGAAGCACTAAGCAGCTCACAGCCAAGTGCTTTCCAGTACAATGAGTATTTTGTTCAGCATTTCACTGTAGCAACAAAGCACTTCAAAAGAAGCAGTAAACAAACAATGCCCTGTAAAGATGAGGAAAATAAGATTATCGCCACAATTTTGAGTCCACACCAAAGATCAAATATGTTGAACAGGGTGAAAAAATAACGAAAAGTGAATCTCAGAGATGCTGTATATACAATGGTACCTCAGGTTACATACGCTTCAGGTTACAGACTCCGCTAACCCAGAAATAGTGCTTCAGGTTAATAACTTTGCTTCAGGATGAGAACAGAAATCGTGCTCCAGCGGCGTGGCGGCAGCGGGAGGCCCCATTAGCTAAAGTGGTGCTTCAGGTTAAGAACAATTTCAGGTTAAGTACGAACCTCCGGAACGAATTAAGTACTTAACCTGAGGTACCACTGTACTAGGAGTGTGCCTTTGCTCTATTTGGGGGCTGAGCAATAAGGTGAATTGGGACGATTTGGGGGGGTCTTTCCTCTTCCTGACGTGCTAATCGTAAGATGGATCAGGCCCCCACAAAGATTTGTGTCCAAGTGAACTACCTAAATTGTATAGAAACTTATTCATGTATGTGGCTACAGTGGCAATGATTTTATTTGCCCCAAAATGGAAAGAAGAAGGATGTCCATTCTCCAGAAGCTCTGGAGCCGACTGAGGACTCCCAGGTAAGTTCCATCCTCTCTTGTGTGTGCAGGGCAGTCCTAACCCTACCTGGTCAACTCCCCTGGCAACACCTCCCCAGCTGGGACTGGTTAACTGTCTGAGGTTAGGTGTGAACCTCCAGGTATCCAGCTTGGGGAGGCGAAGTCAGTCTGACTTGCTTGGGAATTGTGTAGGGCCAGGGGGCTTCACGCAACCACACAAAAAGCGCCCCCCATTTGAAGTGAGGAGTGGTCATTGCCCCAAAATGGAAAGAAGAAGAAGTCCCGATAAAAGATGATTGGATGCAAAAACTTATGGAATATGCAGAAATGGCAAAACTTATTGGGAGAATAAGGGACGCGGGTGGCGCTGTGGGTAAAACCTCAGCGCCTAGAATTTGCCGATTGCATGGTCGGCGGTTTGAATCCCCGCGGCGAGGGGGCTCCCGTCGTTCGGTCCCAGTGCCTGCCAACCTAGCAGTTCGAAAGCACCCCCGGGTGCAAGTAGATAAATAGGGACCGCTTACCAGCGGGAAGGTAAACGGCGTTCCGTGTGCTGCGCTGGCTCGCCAGATGCAGCTTCGTCACGCTGGCCACGTGACCCGGAAGTGTCTGCGGACAGCGCTGGCTCCCGGCCTATAGAGTGAGATGAGCGCACAACCCTAGAGTCTGGCAAGACTGGCCCATACGGGCAGGAGTACCTTTACCGGGAGAATAAGAAATCAAGATAACAAACTTTTTATAAAAGAATGGAAATGGTTTATTGAATATTTACAGATAAATTGTAAACAGATAAAAACACTGGCAGGATTGTTGTAATAACCTGCAGTATATATTTAAGAGTATATATTTAAAGAAGATTAATAATAATAATAATAATAATAATAATAATAATAATAATGAGTAAGTTAAGTTAATTTGGATATGCAGAAGATATTAAAAATAAATTTGAGGAACTGCAGAAAAAGGGGGAAGGAAGTCAAGTTTTAAAATGTCAAAATGATTGTAAAATCAGTGAAATGTATATATCTGAAAAGTATAAATAATTTTTTAAAAAGAAAAAAGGTACTAGAACTTAGCATGAATTTGTTACAGTCAATGTAACACTTCTTAACCAAAAAATAATAATGGGCGTGCCAGTACTGCGTACTCCTGAGTACCCCCTGAAAAAAACAATGGCTGTATCGGATGTTTTTGTTCTGTTTTGAAGAAAGTTCTGCAAATACAGTGGAACCTCTACCTGCAACCATAAGCCGTTCCGGAGGTCCGTCCAGAGGTCAAAACGGGTCACTGGGAGAGGCACCATTGTGCGCGGGTGGCAATTACCCGCTTCTGCGCCTGTGCACCGGTTACTTCCGGGTTTGCCGCGGACGTTGGGCAAAATAGATACAAGTGGAGGCAGACGTAAGAAGAGGTCTGACTGTAAAGCTTTGAGTCAAACTTATGGGCCTGGGCAATGTTTTATTCCAAAAGGAATCAATTTTTACGCAGCAAGCCACTTCAAGCGGTGCCATGTTAATATCTGCAATAGAGTGGCCTTATATGTGGCCTTCCAGGAGTGGGCAAATAATGCCTATTTAAGGTGGTGCATGTGTCAATTTACCCATCTACCCCAGCAGCAGAATAGGATTAACTAGTAAGGAGATCTGTGCATGTAATCAGGATCCCACAGGCAAATCGTGTGCTGTTTCAAGGTCACAAGCATCTAATGTCACTTCCAATGGGCTTGTATTGAATATGCAGTCACATTTTAGTGCGTGTAAACATGCCTTTAAAAAACCCAACCAACCATGATTATGACTGGCTCAAGCACAACTGTGTGTTTTAACTGGGCCTTCTTCTGGCACTTCTTAAATGCGCTTTAAGGGAGATTAAAATCTTTTAAGTATATCCAAAATAGCTGCTGGGATGTAGAGTCTAACATAAGTTTTCTATACTTTTGTGGCATGACATTTGAGAATCTTTAATATTAACCAGCACAGGACTCTGTTAAATTCATATCTCCATCTTGCTGAAATCTCATTACAAAGGTTAAGGTTGCTTGCCTTGGACTAGAAGGTTTATAAAGGCATTAAGGCATGAAATTATAAGCAGCATCTCAACGAATGGGTGCACAGATATCTTTATTTACTAAGTGGATTCTTACCAGAGGGTACCACACACATACAGGCAATTATTATGTAATGGTAATGTCACTATCTCACAAGGCTGGGGAGATTGCTCTGTGCTTCATGCTTTGCCATGCCCAGAAGGTGGAATTACAATAATGTTTTCATTTATTTCTGCTGCTTTTATAAGCCCTCAAGTGGAAAATAATCCAAAGCAGTGGATATAGGCTCAAGTTGTTATTAATCATTGAAGGGTAAACATTCTTCTTATTGGGTATTGCTGATACCACTAACTGTCATGGTTTCCCTCAAGGAATTCTGGGAATGTGAGTTTGGTGAAGTCTTGAGGAATCTGATAGAGTTTCTTGGACCCTCTCTACCACACACAAAATTACAGTTTCCTTGGAATGTCTGTTAAACTGGTTTAAGTCTGCAGTGTAGATATCTCCAGTGTAACTTCTAAACCTAGACCTTACAAAGATCTAGGCTAAGCAATATGCTTAGGTAAACTTGTTACTTCAAGCACAAATGGAATTCAGGACAGCTGCATCAGCAGATCCATCTTTGAAAGTTTGTCATGGTGCCTTCACATTTTAGTGACTTTGATGATTGTCCAGACTTTATCCCCATGACTTAGATGATTTCTCAAGCTTTTTATAGACATTCAAGCCTTTGCTCATCGAGGTCCCCAAGACACCCCCCAAAGAAAAACACAACTGACACTTAATTTTTGTTTTTGGCATAATTTTGGCCACAACTTTATTCAAATTACAGCAATGTGAGTGGTTGCTTAGGCATTGGTAGCACTACCTGACCCCGCACGGGGACAGCTCTGACATTCGCACCCCCCGCGAAGTCAGCAAGGGTAAGTCACCTGGGGAGAGAGGCGGGACTGGGAACTATGCCTCACCTCTCCCCAGAATGCTCCTAGGGGCTTGCGTGGCCCTAGCCCCTTGCCAGGGGGTTTCGGACAAAAGCATGGGGAGCCCCTGGGTTCCTTTAACGGAAAACACTTGAAGCAGCAGCAGCAGCATTTTGGAGGGGCAGGGACAGCCAAATCCATACCCCTCCACCAACCAATTCCCAAACCAATGCCTAACCGCAAACTTACAAGTTGTGGCGATTTGCTACGCAGTAGGCAAAAACCAAATGGCACCAGCCAATCAGCCAAATGGACACAATTCCTACCGGGCCCCTGCCCCAAAAGCAGACAACTGCATGACAGGCATAGCAAGGTCAAGCGAACAGCCTAACATTAGGGAAGGGAGGGCGGGTGATCCGAAGCATGCAGCGAAAAGAGGAAGTTCGTCGCTGCGTGCAGTGTATTTAACAAATAGGGCTGTCAATTAAGAAATGGCAACATATAAATCTCCCCAGTAACAGCCCGCCCCTGCTTAAAGATGGCCAAACTCTTTTGCCCAGCAACAGTGAGGTGTCTTGTCATCCCCAACTGCAGCCCGTGCTCTCCATGAGGGAGAACACGCTTTACAAGGCAGTGGGTTGGACCCAAAGAACCTCTGCATATGTACCAAAGAGGTTCGTACCCTTCTTTTATCAAGGAGGGGACTCATATCAACCTGACCTAATGGTTGAAGTAGGAAGCAAAGGCCATTGACAGGGGCAGAGGGGGCCCCACTCTGAATCATGCTGGATGAGGGGAGAGCCCAGCAGACTCCGAAGTGAAGCCCTCACCACTTCCTCTGTTGGGGTGAGAGGAGACCAGCAGTGCCTCTTATTGGTCAAGAGGCCATTGTGGAGACAGCACTTGTTGGGAAGGGACTTCTGCTGAGTTTGTAGATCTGGCCTCCCAGGAGCACATCACAGCTGTTCCTGACACTGTGGCAGATGCAGCAGGAGATGTATTCCTTGGGGGCCAGATGTGCTGACCTGTGGATCCTGATGCCCAAGGCAGTCATGTCACCTTGCTTCATGGGTGGACCAGCCCTGGATGTCAGGGACTGGGCAGAGGATGAATGGTGGAGACCGCCTCCCCAGCCAGACCCTTCCAGAGGAGCAGAAAACAGTTCAGAATTATAACAGGGGTTTGAGGGAGATCACAGCTCAGAGGAAGATGGGGGGGGGGGGAGTTGAGAAATAATGGAAGAGGAGGAGGAGGTAGAGCTGGAGCAGCTGGCTGACACGTTATCACTAGAAAGCATTCCGGACCCACCATCTCCCAGAACCCGGCGAGCCTTAAAAGTAGGAAAGCAAAGGACACAGAAGCAAAGGGCCCTCAGTGCCACCCGTAGAAGAGAAGAAGAAGAAGAAGAAGAAGAAGAAGAAGAAGAAGAAGAGGAGGAGGAGGAGGAGTAGTAGTAGTAGTAGTAGTTTGGATTTGATATCCCGCCTTTCACTCCCCTTCAGGAGTCTCAAAGCAGCTAACAATCTCCTTTCCCTTCCTCCCCCACAACAAACACTCTGTGAGGTGAGTGGGGCTGAGAGACTTCAGAGAAGTGTGACTGGCCCAAGGTCACCCAGCAGCTGCATGTGGAGGAGCGGAGACACGAACCCGGTTCCCCAGATTACGAGACTCTTAACCACTACACCACACTGGCTCTCTGATGAATGAGGAAGTGGGAGAGAAGGAGAGGAGAGATTTACTCGGGACAACGCCATTATTCCAAGAGGCTACATTCCCAAGCCTCTCTCTGTAAATATTGAATAGAAGCAGATGGTTTCGTTCAATTTACTCGTCTTATCTGTTCCTGGCAACCTGCCGTGGAGGTTGGTTCCTCTGCCGCCTGACACTCGGGTAGTCAATACATAGATGGACAAACTAATGTTTTGACACAGTATAAGGGAGTTTTCGAGGGATGCGGATGGCACTGTGGGTTAAACCACAGGGCCTAGGACTTGCCAATCAGAAGGTCGGTGGTTCGAATCCCCGCGATGGGGTGAGCTCCCGCTGCTCGGTCCCTGCTCCTGCCAGCCTAGCAGTTCAAAAGCACATCAAAAGTGCAAGTAGATAAATAGGTACCGCTGTGACAGGAAGATAAACGGCGTTTCCGTGTGCTGCTCTGGTTCACCAGAAACGGCTTTGTTATGCCAATAAAGCGAGACGAGCGCCACAACCCCAGAGTCGGTCACAATTGGACCTAATGGTCAGGGGTCCCTTAAGGGAGTTTTCTATGTTCTATGCATGGCTGTGACTCACTACGGAGTAAAAATATTGCCCTGCACTTGGGGACAATTTTGGAGTGCGGGCAACAAGGTGCAGTCTGCCTGCTCTGCACCAACAGGGAACCAATGAAGAATGCAAAGAAAGATATTGTCCCATCACAAGGGGCCCCTGAAATGCCATTCCCTCCACATGCAACACGCATAATAAGGATGGGCATTTTGCTAGTGTAATCTTTAAAAGATTTTCCACTACACAGTTTATTTCCTTGGCAGAACGGCATCCTCAAACCGCAACCCTTTTTGCATTATTTCCAATTATTTTCCGTCTTGACAAAAATCAAGAAGGGCTGTTTTGGCATACGCTGGGAAAGAACCCAGTTCATAGGCTGGCTTCTAGTTTTAGAAAGTACTTTGTTCAGTGGGCATTAGAGGATTTGGAAATCAAGGTGGCACAAATCTCCCAATTGGTTTAGATTTGAGGGCTGTACCTACAACTTAGTAGGGACATTTATGTATTTCACAATTTTATTTGTCTTCAATGTATAGATTTACCACATCCATTACTGAGTGCCTGAATGCTTTTCAAAGGCCAATAGTAGTTTGGAACGGATGCTCTGCTTCAAATCTCTCTGATTGCATTATAACTGAACTCTGAAATTGCTTTCCATACATGAAAATGTGTTTTAGCTTATTCTTAATAAAGCTGTTCATTGTGCCAAATGGCCTTTAAACCCTCTCTCCACACACACTCCACCCATCGTAATGAGGTGCACGTTACTCATAATAATGGCAATAACAATATTCATTTTTTGTTTTTGATGTTGTTGTTGTTGTTGTTAACAATGTGTTCAAAGTTCTTCATGTTTGTTATATCAGCTGAACCTAACAAGAAGGCGATGGTCCATTTTTACTTTGGCCAAGTGGACAAAAATATCACCAGGTGAAGCTACAAAACCCACAGACACATCCATATCTCAAAATCAGAACTTGTTGGCTCCCAAAAAGTTTGTTTTTTGCATGGTGGACAAAAACTAGTTAAAATAAGACCTACAGAGCCTCAGCTCCTAGTGTATATTTTTAATGACAAGTTTCAACTGGAAGATTTTTCTTTTTCCGTTCCTCCTGCTTAGCAGAGACCTTGCCAGACATTCATTCAAAGTCATAGTCTTTCCCGCCATGGTTCAATGCATGTCTGTAAGTACAGAGTGGAATGAAACACAAACCCCCAAATTGCATCAGAAAGCATTCACTTTATTGCATAGAGGATTAGTTGCATGCCGAGCAAATTTTGGCTATACTTCATCTTAGCTGTTGAATGAATTTTATAGCTCCTCTTACCAGTCACAAATGATATCCAGCCATCAAATGTTTCAGTTAAACTATGTTTCCAGGTCCCACTGATAGCAACTTAAGTCTCCTCCTTAGTTTTCCATGGTGGTATCAATAATCCTATCTTTGTGGAGTCCAAGATTTTAGACCTCCCTTTCTAATACAGTGGTACCTCAGGTTACATACGCTTCCGCTTACAGACTCCGCTAACCCAGAAATAGTGCTTCAGGTTAAGAACTTTGCTTCAGGATGAGAACAGAAATCATGCTGTGGCAGCGAGGCAGCAGCAGGAGGCCCCATTAGCTAAAGTGGTCTTCAGGTTAAGAACAGTTTCAGGTTAAGAACAGACCTCCGGAACGAATTAAGTACTTAACCCGAGGTACCACTATAAGCACCTTTATAACCTTGGCATGAGGGTTACTGATCCCATTCTGTCAAACCAGTCCTACAAGGCTGAGAGAAAATAATCCCAGAAGTAAAGAGACTGGGCCTACTCTTCCCATACCTTCTTGAAAAGAATGGTGAAAAACAGCCACATATTAAATGCTGGCCTCCACTATTTTGCCCTGTCCATTACATCCAAGTCTAAATTTATCCTTGGTAGACCAAAGTTTGTTGCTGTTGTTTAGTCGTTTAGTCGTGTCCGACTCTTCGTGACCCCATGGACCAGAGCACTCCAGGCAGATCAAAGCTAGGTGTATGTGAATCCGTCAATTTCAGTTTTTCTCTGTTGCTCATTTTTCTAATCTTAAATCCAATTCTCCACATTTCCATATCAGTTAAAGGATCGTTTTTAATGTCATCAGCATTTTTGCATGATAAGATAGAGATAAGATAATATTTATTACGGCCATAGGCCCATACAGGTAAAAACAACACATAAGTGACAGCTTGTGCCGTGGGGGAAAAGAAAAAAAGAAAAGAAAAAACAGTCGCTAAAACACCGCTCTAACAATAAAATACTATAAGATGGAAAGGCAAGCTACGCCTTAATTAGCTTGTAGCGCTCCTTGGCGTCGCTTTTGGGAGAGGACAGCGACCAGGAACCTAGCCACTTTCAGGGTCGTGTGGGAATCCTTATCCTGCAAGATTTGGGCAAGATGGAATTTTGGTGGGGTACCCTCTAGTTTCTGTATGATTGATCCCAACAAATTTGCCCGTGGCACCTTGAACAAGGGGCAGGTGAACATAATGTGCTGGAGCGACTCCGGCGTCACCTTATCACATTCGCACGTGGCGGGGTCTTGGCCCTTTGAGAATCTATGTCTCAGGACATTGGAGGGGAAAACGTTGAACCTCGCTTTGGTGAAGGCCAGTCTATGGGCAACAGTCGAAAGGGAGGAGAGGTATGATGGAACGCAATAAGTTAAAGTGATACCAATGTTCTGGGGCGAACAAACACCTCCCCCCAGCATATAATTTTGCTGTAAGTCGATGTCATCCAGTCTTTGATGGATCAGTCTTTGAGCAGTGATTTGGTCTAGTTTTAGGGAATCTGAGGGAGAGATTCCATAGCTCAGGAGTTTGGCATGGATTTTACTAGTCCAAAGGCTGGAGAATTCATCTCGCCATAAGCATTGGACAAGGTAATGGTTTGGTAATGAATTTCTCCTATGTTTCTGCATGGAATTTTGCCTAATACTGTATACATGTTTTTGCAGAGCAACCTTCCCTAATCCAATGTATCTTTCCCCCAATAAGATATGCATGTTTCTGCACACATTAGACTAGTATATGCATTTTGTCCCCTTCATGGATCACTGCCCTGTCATGGTGAAGGGGCTTGAATAACTCAGAGAAGCTATGAGCTATGCCATGCAGGGCCACCCAAGACGGACAGGTCATAGCCGAGAGTTTAGACTAAATGTGATCCACCTGGAGAAGGAACTGGCAAACCACTCCAGTATTTTGCCAAGAAAACTCCATGGACATAAAAAAGGAGAAGCTTTGAGAAGAAAGTGAGGGTTTCCGAGGCATGCTCTGGTCCATGGGGGTCACAGAGAGTTGAACACAACTAAGACGCGGGTGGCGCTGTGGGCTAAAGCCTCAACGCCTAGGGCTTGCCGATCGAAAGGTCGGCGGTTCGAATCCCCGCGGCGGGGTGCGCTCCCGCTGCTCGGTCCCAGCGCCTGCCCACCTAGCAGTTCGAAAGCACCCCCGGGGGCAAGTAGATAAATAGGTACCGCTTACCAGCGGGAAGGTAAACGGCGTTCCGTGTGCGGCTCTGGCTCGCCAGAGCAGCGATGTCACGCTGGCCACGTGACCCGGAAGTGTCCCCGGACAGCGCTGGCCCCCGGCCAATAGATGTGAGATGGGCGCACAAACCCCACAGTCTGTCAAGACTGGCCCGTTCGGGCAGGGGTACCTTTACCTTTACCTTAAGACGACTAAACAACAACAACAACAACAATGCGTTTTGTACACATTACCTGGCTGGAGAATGGCACCACAAAATTCAGAGATGTGAGAATTTAAACAGATGTGGGTTTCAGTTGGCATATTGTTTTGGAAAGCATAACTTGGGAAAGTTCACTTTTAAATGAGAACTGAGCCACATTTCTCGCCCAGAAAAGAATCCAGATAAAAGCATTTGTGTGTTCAGACCCAGAGACCTCCCTCCTAAATAAAGACACATTTGACTCAAATTTTAGTTTTGGTTTTTGGCAGAATTTAGGACACAACTTTATTGATTATAGAAAAGTGAGTGGTTGCATCGGCTCTGATTCGACTAGCTCCCTACACCCTTGCAGGTAGTGCTGACCCAGAGCTCTATCATAGGTCAGCCAAGGGTGAACACCTGAGGAAGGTGAAAAGCCCGGGAACAGACTGTGTTCACCACCCAGATGCCCCCCTGGACTCAGGCACAGGCACAACTCCCTCTCAGGGGTTGACCAAATTGAGTCCCTGGATTCCTTTAACAGAATACCCTTCACGTAGGGATGGCAGGACCATTCTCCCATCCCTATCACCTGACCAGAGCCTATCTGCAACCTTACAGGTTGTGACGAATTGCTACGTGGCAGGCGAAACTCAAATGGCAACAGCCAATCATGTGAGAGCCAGTGTGGTGTAGTGGTTAAGAGCGGTAGTCTCGTAATCTGGGGAACCGGGTTCGCGTCTCCGCTCCTCCACATGCAGCTGCTGGGTGACCTTGAGCCAGTCACACTTCTTTGAAGTCTCTCAGCCCCACTCACCTCACAGAGTGTTTGTTATGGGGGAGGAAGGGAAAGGAGAATGTTAGCCGCTTTGAGACTCCTTAAAGGGGGTGAAAGGTGGGATATCAAATCCAATCAGCCAAGTGGGGAAATTCCTGCTGTGCCTCTGTCCCAACAACCGATGACACAAGACGGCATAGCAAGGTCAATCGCAAAAGGCCCTAAAATTAGGGAGAGGTGCGCGGGTGTTTTGATGCACAAGCCGAAAGTGGAAGCTCTGGGTCACGTGCATATATAGGTCCCTCGATCCGTTTAAACTGCACCCCATTGGCCAGATTAAACCCAGCAATGAGGAACCTACCAGTCAGGTGTTGTGGCTATCCAATGGGCCTACCCACAACCAAGAGGTCAATCTCCAGATCTCACCACAATACGTCCCCTCTTTTAGGGAGGACACAATCTCCGACCCTCAGATCATGAGGTGAGGTCTTGGTGATGGTGCTGCCATTGGAGACTGTCCCATTGGCATGGACCCATGACAGGGCCTTTTCAGTGGTGGTTCCCCATTTCTGGAAAGCCCTTCCTGGTGCAGTGTGTCTATCTCCATCTAAAAACATTTCTGTTTACCCAGGCATTTGATGATTAAAGATACTCTTCTTGGCAACCTTGAAATCACTTGTTCAGAGATTATTTTTAACTGTTTTTTATAATGCCTTAAAAATGTTTTCAATATTGATGTGCTTGCCACTCCAGGCTCCTCTGGAAGAGCTGGTTATAAATTGACTGAAATAATAATAATAATAATAATAATAATAATAATTGGAGAAGCAATTGCGCAAATCCAATACACACATGCTTTATCTATATTCAATGTACTTTAGTTTACCATAAACATTCCTTCCTTTCTGAACTGCTGACAGTGTTACTGCAGGACTAGGGGATAATTACTGCATTCTGAACATTTATAAAAGCTATTCTTCGCAAATAGATACTGATGAAATCCAATTGCTACAATCCCATTGTCTCTCACGTTTGCTTAAGATATGCGATCAAGCTGCTTTGTTTATTGTGGAAGGTTTCTAAAATTAAACAGGGAGACCTGTTAATATGTTTGAAATTAAATCCCACATCTGCTTGAAAGAAAACAGTCACCAGGGCTGGCACACCAGAGTCAGCAAATGCAGGCCACATGAGCAACAAATGTAGAATGCTAAAATAAATTCAAAAGAGACCTTCCAACCTTAGATACCTCTGAGATTGGAGGGGGAAAAATGGCAGCTGTCTTTGGATACAGAAAAGCCATTTGAATTGTTTTTTCAAGGAGTGTCTCCAAATAGAGCAATTTATTTTATCATGCACATTCCAGAAATACCAAAATTCTAGAGCAAATATTAGAAGTTACATGAGACCATCACTGCCTGGAATTAGAAAGCTGTCTGATGTTATAAAGATGTTCTTTCAAAAGAAAGGAGGGGAAATGAAGCAAATAGATTGATACTAGAAACTAGACAGCATCTTAAAAAGTAGAGACATCACCTTGCCAACAAAGGTCCGTATAGTAAAAGCTATGGTTTTCCCAGTAGTGATGTATGGAAGTGAGATCTGGACCATAAAGAAGGCTGATCGCCGAAGAATTGATGCTTTTGAATTATGGTGCTGGAGGAGACTCTTGAGAGTCCCATGGACTGCAAGAAGATCAAACCTCTCCATTCTTAAGGAAATCAGCCCTGAGTGCTCACTGGAAGGACAGATCGTGAAGCTGAGGCTCCAATATCTTGGCCACCTCATGAGAAGAGAAGACTCCCTGGAAAAGACCCTGATGTTGGGAAAGATGGAGGGTACAAGAAGAAGCGGACGACAGAGGACGAGATGGTTGGACAGTGTCTGTGAAGCTACCAGCATGAGTTTGACCAAACTGCGGGAGGCAGTGGAAGACAGGAGTGCCTGGCGTGCTCTGGTCCATGGGGTCACGAAGAGTCGGAGACAACTAAACGACTAAACAACAACAACAATAGAAACAGACATGATGCACCACCATGACTGCTTCTGTGGACTGTGGCTGAACAGCCAGTAGATCATTCTAGGTGGGAGTTTCTATTCCTTGGGAAAGAGGCACTGGGAACTCCAGGAAATGTTCAAGATGGAATTGGAAGTTGAGATGAAACATTTTTTCTTGAACGAATTAGCCATACAAGCGCAACTTTACATGAATAACACAACACTTTTATTTTATTTTATATTTAGTGTGTGGGGAATAGATGGTTTTATTATCTACAGAAACTTTCGCTCCAGAAAACTGATATATGAGCTACACAGGATGATGGTATTGTGAAGGAGCCCCTCTAAGGTACTACACTGCTTTTGATTGTAAACATTTGCAGTACTAAAATTAAGTGAATGCAACCTAATGGCTCCAAGTCTCTGTTTGGATGTGTTTGAATTTTACACAAGCTTTTTAAAGGGCAAAATTATACAACCAAGTCCCCTCACTGTCTTTAATTAAAAGTATATGCATCTCTGAAGGGTTGCAAATTGTTATTATAGAACTGTGTTTGCAAACATGGCAGACTTTGGAAAAGCTGGATTTCAGAAGCTGAACTCGAGATGGGTGGAACACTCTTGAGAAATCTCACTAGTATTATCAAACTTTTTACATACTTTAGCATTCCTTGGGTGTTTTACCCAAGCAGGAACCTCCACATTCATCTTGAAATTTCACTTTAGGGAAAACTCAGTAGCAACCCAGAAATCTGTGGGAAATGATCCTCGCATCTGTGATATACATGATATATGTTCAAGAAGCCCATTTCCTGTCCCTGCTCAAGCCTCTGGCTGTGCCTCTTTCGGACTGTTTGATTCTCAGTTAGCCATGGAGGGAGAAATTCATTTCATTCACATTTTGATATAATTCTATCTCATTCATATTTTCTAAACAAATGCACCAACCAAAACATAGTTATGCTTCTGAATTCACATTTCTCAGAATTTTGTGATGTAGCTTTAGAACACTAAGTATTATTATTATTATTATTATTATTATTATTATTATTATTATTATTAAATTATACCCCGCCCATGTGGCTGGGTTTCCCCAGCCACTCTGGGTGGCTTCCAACAGAATGTTAAAAGCACAATTGTCAGGGGTTCAGGAGCAGAGGCAAGGGCAAGGGAGGAAACAGAGAGCGAGGGGGAGGAGGCAGAAGAAAGGATGAGTGATGACGACGACCCGAGATCTCCGAGTCTTTCCAGTGAATCAGAAGATTCACAGAAAGGAGCACCAGTGGCCAGGGCAAGGGGGGAGCCTAGGGGGACACCCCAGGAGGAAAGGGCCAGAGGGAGCTCAGAGGGGAGCAGTTGGAAATCGGGACCAGCGTCACCAACAGAGAGCAGGGGAGAGGAAGGGAGTCAGGTATCAAGCGCTGGCAGCTCACAACAGGAGGGAGGGCACGAGTCAGGAGTGGCCATACCTCCATCAGGGAGCGAAGAAACGGTCAGATGGAAAGTGGAAGGTTGGGCGCGCGCGCCAAGTTCAAATGCACAGGAAGGTGGCACAGTAAGCAGCCCAGAAAGGGAGCCAGGTCCTAAAGCCCGGCGCAAGGAGACAGAAGGGTCCGGGGGGTCAGCGTCAGAAGAGTCCCGGAAGGAAGAGACCCCGGGGGGCAGAGGGACCCAGAGAAGAACAGTCAGGCGGAAAAGGTGGAGTAAGGCTAGGATATTAAGTTGGTGTACAGGAGGCGGGGACCCAGACAGAGCTTCGCCGATCTAACCATAAGACGTAGAGTTGCACGCAGCAGCTTGAGAATGGGAACTGTAACTCAATAAAGACTTTTACTAAATGATCGCTGGCTAGCGTGATCCTCTGTGAGCTAGGATCGGGGAGCAACTCTGACAGTAAGCTCTGTCTCATAAATTGTGGGCATCTATGGCCTCACGGAGAGGAGAGAAAGCGGGTGCCTACTAGCGAGCTCACGAACGGCAGACAACATGACGGCTGAACAGCAGATAGCGGAACTCAGAGAAGCAGTGACACGACTGAATGCCGAGGCACTTGCATCCAGGAAGAGAGAGGAGGACGCAGCTGCCGCCTACAGGGATCTCCAGGTCAGGTTGGAAGTGCTTACGAAGCAAGGGGAACTGACACCCAGACGGGAGGGGATTGGGTTGGGGAGACGAACAGGCGGTCTGGTCTCTCACTTCGATGGGAATCTGCAACAGTACCCCAACTTTAGAGCAGATGTAATGTGTGCACTGCAACTGCTGAACAAAGACTTTAGAGATGAGCAAGAGAAAGTGGGGTTCATCATGTCCCATTTGCATGGAGATGCTAAAGCATGGCTGCGCAATTTGTGGAGGGATAAGGATCCGGCGCTCCAAAATGCGGATGCCTTTATTAAAGCGATGGATGGGTGTTTTTTATCAAGCATTGACGTGGATCTTGCCCGAAAGGAGGTGCATGGACTAAGGCAAGGGAGGGCCAGCGTAAGGCAGTATCATGCCCGCTTTTTCGCTTTGGTCAGTGCCCTGGAATGGGACAGAGATTCGGCTCCTGTCAGAGACCTTTTTTGGGAGGGCTTGCACAACTCGGTTAAAGATGAGATTGCGAGGGGGGAGAGACCCCGGACCACGCAGGAGATCGTTCAGAGGGCGCTGGCGGTGGGGGTGCGGCTGGAAGAACGTCCGTGGAGCAGGGACGAAGGGCGTGGAGGGCGCGAACCAGCCAGGGGCTCCTCCTTCCTTCCCAGAGAAGCAGCGCGTGCGCAATCCACGCCTCCGCCAGCAGGAGGAGCTGAACCTATGGAGGTTGGAGGTGCAAGGGCTCAGTCAGCAGCCAGAGCCCTAGCACCGGCAGCAGTGAAAGCGAAGCCTCCTAGAGGGACCAGGAAGTGTTACATCTGCGATGATCCAAAGCATATGGCGAAAGAGTGTCCCCAGAGGCTCCACAAGCACACTGCAGCCTCAGCAATGGTAACTGCAGCAACGCAGCAAGGAGAACCACAGCAGGGAAACGACGGAGTCTGGCTGGAGAAAGAGGCACTGGGGCCCAGCCAGACGTGTCAGTGAAGCAGTCCCCAGAGATTTTACAGCCCATGGACCCCCTCCCGCCCAAGCCAGTAGTGAGGCTCACCGCATCGCTCCAGCTGCCCAATGGAATCACCATGGACGTGCCAATCACCGTCGACTCGGGAAGCAATGCAGACTTCATAGGGCAGGACTTTGTCGACCGGCACGCTATACAGTTGCTGCCTGCCACGCTGCCCCTGCAGGTCGTCACGGTGGATGGCAGGGAGCTGCTAGGGGGGCAAGTGGTGAAGCAGACGCCACCAATGGTGATGCGACTTGGGAATCACAGGGAAATCATCAGCTTCAACGTCACTCAACTATCGGACACGCCCATTGTATTGGGCATGAGTTGGCTGGACAAGCACAGCCCGACGCTGGCTTGGTACCAGAGGCAGCTGACCTTCGGCTCTTCCTTTTGTGCTGAACACTGCATCGTGCCCCGGCAGGAAGGAGAGGAAGAGGAGTCACAGCTGCAGCTAGGCACGCTGCAAGCGGTTCCCCACAAGTACGCAGAATTTTTGGAGGTTTTCTGCGAGAAGGAGGCAGACAGGCTACCCCCCCACAGACCATATGACTGCACAATTGACCTGCTGCCGGGGGCGGCGCTGCCCAAAGGGAAGCTGTATTCCATGTCTGAGGACGAACTTCAGGAACTCAAAGAGTTCATAGATCATAATTTGGAGCGCGGTTTCATCCAAGAGTCCAAGGCAGCGGGGGGCAGTCCTGTATTCTTTGTTAAGAAGCGGGACACGCCCCAAAAAAGGCTGGTCGTGGACTATCGCATCTTAAACAGTGTGACCAAGCCATCGGACTTCCCCATGCCCCGAATCGACGACCTCCTCGCAAAGGTACGGAAGGGCAGCGTGTTCACCAAGTTGGACCTGCGAGGGGCGTACAACCTCATTAGCATGCGGGAAGGAGATGAGTGGAAGACAGCCATGTTCACGCCCCTGGGTACCTACGAATATAGAGTTATGCCTTTTGGATTGCAAAATGGCTCCCACGTGTTTCAAGCGTTCATGCATCACGTGTTGGCGGGGCTCCTCTACAAGACGTGCGTCTGTTTCTTGGATGACATCCTGATCTTTTCGGAATCGCAGCAGGAGCATGACAGACACGTCAAGGAAGTGCTGAGCAGGCTACAGCAGCATAGGCTTTACGCCAAGCTGGAGAAGTGCCAGTTCGACGTGACGGAGGTGGATTTCCTGGGCTACAAGTTGTCTGACAAGGGGCTCGCCATGGACAGCGCTAAGGTTCGAGCAGTGTTGGATTGGAAATGCCCACGCAACCGGAAGGAGGTCCAACGGTTTGTCGGCTTCGCGAACTTCTATCGCAAGTTTATCAAAGGCTTTGCTATGCAGACGGCGGCCATCACGGACACGCTCAGCTCCAAGAAAAAGAAGTTCATCTGGACAGAGCAGGCGGAGCAGTCCTTTCAGGCACTCAAGCGGCTCTTCGCGTCGGAAGAGCAGCTGCTTCATGTCAACCCCAGCAGGCCGATGAGGGTGGAGACAGACGCCTCGGACAGAGCCGTGGGAGCAGTCCTGCTGCAGAAAGACCCGCAGGGGGCTTGGAGGCCGGGAGCGTTTTACTCCAGGAAGCTCAGCAAGTCCGAACAGAACTACACCATCTGGGACAGGGAGTTGCTGGCCATTCATGCAGCGTTCAAAGCGTGGCGGCACTTCCTGATCAGCGCCAAGCACACGGTGCAGGTCTGCACGGACCACAAAAATCTGGAGCACTGGCGCACGGCGCAGTTCCTGAACCAGAGGCAGATACGTTGGGCTGAGTTCTTTGCGAACTTCGACTTCCGAATAGAGTATGTCCCGGGGGACACCAACATCATGGCGGATGCTCTCTCCCGTAAGCCGCAGTATCTGGAGGAGGCAACGCCAGCGGCCGCCATGCACATCTTCGCACCAACAGTGTGGGCGTGCGCTGCGGCAACAGTTGACCTGGAGGCGGTGCGACGAGCGTTGCAGGATGACTCCTTCGCGCAAGCAAAGATGGCAGAGGTGCACAGGGGCACGGCGGCGACCGACGAGTTCCAGCTGCAAGATGGATTGCTCCTCCGTAAAGGGGCCATCTACGTGCCAGGAGACGAACTTCGCGCCAAGGTACTGCAGCAGCTGCACGACGCGCCCACTGCCGGGCACTTTGGCAAGGAGAAGACGGTGGAATTAGTCGCCAGAGACTTCTGGTGGCCCGGAATGAGAGGGGAAGTCGCGGACTACGTGGCGAGGTGTGACACCTGCCAGAGGGCCAAACCAGTGCACAGGCCGCCGGCCGGACTGTTGGAACCGCTGCAAACTCCGTTCGAACCATGGGAGAGAGTGGCCCTGGACTTTGTCACGGATCTGCCCAGCTCGAGGGGCAAGACGGCCGTGCTGGTGGTGGTGGACTTGTTCTCCAAGATGGCACATTTCATTCCGTGTGCTAAGGTGGCCACGGCGGAACGAACCGCCAAACTGTTCATAGACCACGTGTTCAAGGTTCACGGTCTGCCACGGTCTATTCTGTCCGACCGAGGGCGACAGTTCATCTCGAATTTCTGGCAGAAGCTGATGGGCTTCCTGAACGTCAAGATCAACCTGGCGTCGGCTAGACACCCGCAGACCAACGGGCAAGCGGAGCGGGTCAATGCCATCATGCAGCAGTACCTGAGATGTTATGCGAATCAACAGCCTGCGACGTGGGTGGATTACCTGCCTCTCGCCGAGTTCGCCTACAACAACACAAAGCACGTGTCCACGGGGGTCACGCCGTTCTTCGCCAACAACGGGAGGCACCCCAGAACCTTCCCGGGACTGGAAAGAATGGGGGAGGGGGAGCCGCAGACAGCAGATGCGTTCGCGTCAGAGTTGCAGGAGGTCCACGATCAGCTGCGGCGGCACCTGGAGCTGGCCAAACACGCATACAAGGTACAAGCGGACAAACACAGAAGGGTTGGCGAAGAGATCCATGTGGGAGACTGGGTCTGGTTAGCAGCCCACGCAGTGCCGGCCAGGTCGTTGGCGAAGAAGAAACTAGGGCATAAGCAACTGGGGCCCTACCAAGTCGAAGAGCAGGTCAACCCGGTGGCTTTCAGGCTGGCGCTTCCGGAGGGTTCCAGGATGCATCCGGTGTTCCACAGATCGGTGCTCACTCCCTACAAGGCACCTCACAGATTTCAGGAACCAGGCACGGCACCAAGTCCACTCCGAGAGAGAACCGAGCAAGGGGGAGTGGCACAGGAGGAGCGCATCAACGAAGTCACAGAGATTTTGGACTCTAGATGGGGGGAAGAGGGGGTAGAATACTTTCTCGCCAAGGAGGGCACCCCGGCCAGTGCCAACAGCTGGGTGCCAGGCTACGCTCTAGACGAACCTCTGCTCAAAGAAGAGTTTCATGCCCTCTTCCCACACAGGCCCATGCCAGCAGACTTTTTAGACGACTGGCTTTTCACGCCCACGCTTTCAGCCAGCACGTTCCGGGGGTTCGACTCGGACGAGGAACCGACACGCGACGCACGTTCCCCGGAGGGGTCACCCTCGGGATCTGCCTCAGAACCTTCGTATTGGTGGGACGATAGACCAGAGAAGCAGTGGCGCAGGAAGTGGCTGGAGGGTCCAGGCCGAGCAACGCCCCCAGGAGGAAGCGAGGGAGAGACGGACATGGACGTATTCGGGGACGACCCGGGTTTCGAGCACGGCGGCACAGAGATGGAAGCGGAAGTGACCGTCGTCGACGAGAGCAGGGAGGAAGAACCGGAAGACTTCAGATGCAGGCCTGCCACGGGAAGCGAACTGTATCCGACATTCGTCCCCATGACACGGCAGCACCCAGCTCCCGCACCGGAAGGAGGGGAGGGGGGAAGAGGGGGCTTCGAGGGGGGGATGGATGTCAGGGGTTCAGGAGCAGAGGCAAGGGCAAGGGAGGAAACAGAGAGCGAGGGGGAGGAGGCAGAAGAAAGGATGAGTGATGACGACGACCCGAGATCTCCGAGTCTTTCCAGTGAATCGGAAGATTCACAGAAAGGAGCACCAGTGGCCAGGGCAAGGGGGGAGCCTAGGGGGACACCCCAGGAGGAAAGGGCCAGAGGGAGCTCAGAGGGGAGCAGTTGGAAATCGGGACCAGCGTCACCAACAGAGAGCAGGGGAGAGGAAGGGAGTCAGGTATCAAGCGCTGGCAGCTCACAACAGGAGGGAGGGCACGAGTCAGGAGTGGCCATACCTCCATCAGGGACCGAAGAAACGGTCAGACGGAAAGTGGAAGGTTGGGCGCGCGCGCCAAGTTCAAATGCACAGGAAGGTGGCACAGTAAGCAGCCCGGAAATGGAGCCAGGTCCTAAAGCCCGGCGCAAGGAGACAGAAGGGTCCGGGGGGGGTCAGCGTCAGAAGAGTCCCGGAAGGAAGAGACCCCGGGGGGCAGAGGGACCCAGAGAAGAACAGTCAGGCGGAAATGGTGGAGTAAGGCTAGGATATTAAGTTGGTGTACAGGAGGCGGGGACCCAGACAGAGCTTCGCCGATCTAACCATAAGACGTAGAGTTGCACGCAGCAGCTTGAGAATGGGAACTGTAACTCAATAAAGACTTTTACTAAATGATCGCTGGCTAGCGTGATCCTCTGTGAGCTAGGATCGGGGAGCAACTCTGATAACAATAAAACATCAAACATTAAAAGTATCCCTAAACAGGGATGCCTTCAGATGCCTTCTAAAAGTCAGATAGTTGTTTTCTTTGACATCTGATGGGAGGGCGTTCCACAGGGCGGGTGCCACTACTGAGAAGGCCCTCTGCCTGGTTCCCTATAACCTCACCGTATATCATAGGAGGAAATGCACACAAAATGCATACAGCCATGAAAAAAATGTACAGAAATGCATTTTATTGGATAAAATGGATAATATCTATGTCTATATCTATCTATATATACCAAATTTTTTTGTCTGTAAGACATCCCCATGTATAAGACTATCTTTGGGGACTCAAATTTAAGAAAATGGGAGGGGAGATGTATCCGTGTATAAGACGCCCCCTGATGGGAGGGTTGACCACAGCATCCCCAAGCTCAGATTTGGGTTTGTGCTGGTTGTCATCTGCACCTGGTCACTCAGTGAGACCTTGCTGGCACCACATGGCTGAGTCCCCATGGAATGAGTTTGGGACAGTCCAAGCCCAGCAGACCCATTCCATCAATGTGGGGTTTGTGGAATGATGAACTGAACCTGGCCCCAGTGCTATGCCAACCCTTACCCTGCCTGCTGCTATCAATAAAGATTTGGCCCAATTTTATCCCATCGCTGTTGTACAGTCTGGTTATTTGTCAACTCCCTGGGCAAATAATTACCTTAATCAGATCGGCAAAAGCAACTCCGAGCTAACAGAGAGCAAATGTAAACCAAGCACAACAAACACAGAAGTTCTATATGCAAGACGGTCCAAGTTTTACCTTCTGTCAGAGCAATAAAATAGCTCACTTAAGTACCTGATTTATAAGGGCCGTTTAATGTTAGAACAGTGTGGTAAAGCAAGCATTAGTGACCACACACTAAGATGGTTTAAAAAACCTCCAATAACAGTAAATCTATCTCATTATGACTACAACTGAGGTGAAAGCAGTTAGAAAATATTATTTTGCTCCAGTTCAGCCAGATGTTTTTAAAGCTCCTGCCTTTAATGTTAGGAAATGACTTTTTAGAGAGTGTTTTCCAAAATATCAGGGAGATATAGGGGGAAAGGCAAATCATGACAGCAACACCAATAGTAAGTGCTGTTATTGCGATTATGATGGACTCTCCAGAATCCAGTGATGCTGCTACACACATGCAAAGTTTTACTGGGTGTGTGTTGCTGATTTTTTTCTCTCCTGTCTGCAGTTCCTTTTACTGCATGGGGAAACTGGTCCAAAGACATCTTCAAAACTCAGAAAGAGCTTTGGGGAGGTACAAGAGCTGTAGCAGGAAGGGGCTTGCTAAAAAGAACCTGCATATGGGCAGAGGAACGGATGCAGGATGCAGCCATTTGCACTGCGGCTATTACTAACACTTGTAACAGTAATCTTTTATTGTTTAAAACATAACTGCTCATCCACCACCCCATAGCATTTCGCCCTGTTGTAACATAGGGACTATAATATTCAAGCAATGGTAATAGGGATGAACTAAAGGAGACAGATCTGTGCTTTTTTCAACTCCCTCCCTCGTTCTCTCTACATACAGTATGTTTGCTCTTTTCCAATAGGAGCGGCTTATAGCAAGGAGCCTTGTTCTGGAACAAAATTGGCTTGGGAGCCCTTTTGCCCAGTGGTCTAGGGGAGCAACAACTAAGAGCAGAATTCTGCCCACGTCACACTTGGGAAGAAGCTGTCCTGTGGGTCACCACGAGAGAGGGGAGGAGAAGAGGCCTGAAGTGTAGGTCGGTTCAGACATGACCCAAGACCGAGATTCAGCTCAAAAAGGATTTGATGGAACAAGAAGAACAAGGACAACCAGGGCCATTTGACCCAGTATATATACCTTAAGCCGGCCCAGTCAAAACACACCCACCACCTGTGATAAGTTGCCTTAATGTTTCAATTAGCGAATCACAACACTGGCCCTCTCTCAACAGGGATTGGCAGCCTGCCACCTACTAACAATGCCATTGGAGGTTTTTGGAATCCTCTCCATCTTTTGTTATGCAAATGAAGCTCCTGAGCTCCAGGAGGTCTGAAGTCTCAGGCCTGTTACAGAAAAGCAGCAATGCGAGAGCGAGCTGCAGGTGGCTGGAAAGCAAAACAGGATGTGAATGTTTGGGACTGTACCGGGGAAACAAAGGGGCAGTCTATTCACTGTACTGAGCACCGGATGTTAGCTCAGAGTGTCATCTGACCTGTACTGGAAGTACAGGGGTGGAGATTTTCTCTCTGCTGTTGGAGTCTGATGAGTGCAGACACGTTTCTCTGTACTGCTGCAAGGACAGAAATAAAGACATGTAAATACATTTCTGTCTGTCTCTTTCCCCTCCCTGGGGGAGGCAGGGAGGAGGGAAGAGTGGTGTGTTCTTCTCACGCTTGAGGAGGATCGCCGATAGTGACCTAGCCTGTATCCTGCTGGGAGACGCAGACGGGGAGGTCAACAAGGAGCTTAAGCCGAGTGCCTGGAGAGTGGCCAGTTTCCTCTGATAAGGCTTAAGAATCCAACAAGGCCTGCATTGCAAGTACACATAACAAAGCCTTTATAGGTTCCCTCTACAGAGCTCAGGGTCATTTCACCCCGTGAGCTTCCTACCCTCTCATCCTCAGGTTAGAGCCTTCACTGTGCTTTTTGTGTCACCACTTGACAGGGACAGAAATGGTTTCTTCCCCTCCCAACCTGATTGGCACTTCACTGGGTTTTTTCTGCAGTGAAAATGATGGCTTCCTTCTGTTAGGTGAAATAACAATTTGTACAAGGGCAGAAAGGGCATTGGGCAAGATCAACTCAGTACAAGGGCCCCCCAGATAAGGGGCCTATGGGGGGGTTGGCCATGGCACCCCAAAGCTTGTGCTGGGGTCTCTGCTTGGCTGGTATCCTCACCCCGGTCACCCAGTGAGACTTTGCCAGCTTGGCTTCCACCAGAACAAAGTTCAACACTGGTTGACTCCCAAGAAATAGAATTGGCACAGTCCAACCCCAGCTGATTCTGTTCCAGCAGCATCAAGCAGGGGGAATGGTGGACTGATCCTGACCCTACTGCCATCCTAAACATGCCTGCTGCGGTCAATAGAGATTTGGCCTGTTTTTCATCCCAGTACCGGATGTTTGTTGTTCCACTTGGTCACATAATGTGCCTGCCAGGGCAAGTTCAAGTACAGGAATCAAGTGAATGGTACCATGTCCCTTTAACACAACTGTGTGGCTGGCACAAATTGAAGGAAGCCTTTTTCAAATACAGAAATACAGTTATGGGGAAAGTTTTCCTGTTGCATGTTGAGGTCCTCAAATAAAACACAATTCACACAGAATTTTGTTTAAGGTTTTTGGCATAATTTTTTGGCCACAACTTTATTGATTACAGTATGTGAGTGGTTGCTTAGGCATTGGTTTGTGACTGTCTGTTCCCACCTAGAGGTAGGAACAGAACTGACATCTGCAAGCTTGCGAAAGTCAATAAGGGAAAAACATTTTGGGGAGAGAACAGAGCTGGGTGCCAAGCCCTCACCTCTCCCCAAATGCTCCCACGGGCTCTTGCATGGCCCTAGCCCCTTGACAGGGTTCGGACAAAAGCATGGCGAGACCCTGGATTCCTTTAATAGAATTCCCTTTGCAGCAGAAGCATTGGAGGGGCAGGCACAGCCAACCATACCCCCGCCACCAACCAAATTTAACCAATGCCTAACTGCAACCTTACAAGTTGTGATGATTTTGCTACACGGTAGGCAAAAAACCAAATGGCACCGGCCAATCAGCCAAATGGAAAAATTCCTACCAGGCCCCTGCCCCAAAGCAGACGACCCCATGACAGGCATAGCAAGGTCAACGCAAACAGCCCTAAATATAGGGAGGGTGGGCAACGCAAACAGCCCTAAATATAGGATCTGATGCATGCAGCGAAAAGAGGCAGCTCAACTGTGCGCATGGAATAAATAGCCCCTTGGCCGTCAATAATAAATTGCAACATCAAATTCTCCCCAACGACCAAGAGGTGCCCAATAAGATTTGCGGCCATCCAAACTAACCCGCCCAGCAACAGAGGGATCTCTTGTCTCCATGAAGGAGAACACGCTTTGCCATTCTATCAGACATCTTGTTATTGTGTTTGGCCCTTTACTTGCTTTTGTACCCTGGTCTTCAGCACAGCAGCTTGTGCCATTCTGAATGCTGGGAAGGAGGGAATTTGCCAAGGATGAATTGGACCATTTTCTAAAATGATGAACTGAAACTAGTTCCTTTTTGGACAGGAACTTAAAGTAGAACTTGCTGATTTTTTTTAAAAAAAATAACTTTCCAAGCTTTTGACCTCCCTCCCCCCCCATCAAAAAAAGTTCGTCCCCTTACCTTTCCCCTCCGTAAACAAAACACTCCTTTCAGCTTCTAAGCTTTACTGCAGATCTTGTCTCCTGGTATGCGTTATGATCTTTTACATATTAATGTAGTATTTTGCAGGATATATGGATTTGACCAACATTTCCTACCAATTCCTGGCATGTTGACGGACAGAGATGGAAAAAGTATAGTTGTGCTGTGATTTTGTCAAAGGAAGGCAGGCACTCTTAAAAAAGAAAAAAAAAAGACACAGAACATGATAGTTTCAAAAGAGCAACCTCTACAGCTTTGATGTGCTAATTCACTGAAAATAATGGAGGCTCTGTGTCTATATTCCTCAGCCTACTTTGAAATTCTTCTCAGCCGAAAATCATACTACTCTTTTAAATGCAATACCCTCAGAGTTCTGATAACAGGGGAAAATTCAATATTATATGTACTCTTAAATGGAAAGAACAATAAATATATAGTCCAATAATGCAATGTAAAAAATTTAGTACAAATTGAACAGCCAGACTGCACTTAAGGTGCAGATGTTCTTTTTATTGGCTAGATGTTTAAATAAAAGCAGCATTTTTATTTTTTATTTTTTTAAAAGACCATTCACAATTGGAATACATACAGAACCTGGTAAATGAGAGCATATGGATCTTATTTTTAAAAATCCCTTTATGAAGTGGGAGGGGGAAGAGTCTATATACAAAGCACACACCCACAGCCACGATCACTTTCCACTTCAAATTGCCTATAAAGTTAGAAGTCTTTCCATACACACACACACACACACACACAGACACACACACCACAGCAAAGGAGGGCTTGAAATTCATTTGTTTTTATACGCACCTGAACTTGGGAGCAGGTCAAATAACATCTTAATATGTACCACAGCAGTCCATGCTGGTTTCATTTGTAAAAGGGAATTATCAGAATTTTTGCAAAAATAAATAAATAGATGCAAGAGAAAAGAAAATACTGTGTAAAATATGAGCTTCTATAGTAAACATCATGGCCCACAAAACCTCATTGTGAATTCAGTCAGCTTTAATGGGTGAAATAATATAAATGCACACTTTTCGCAGCGGCAGAGATATAATGAAAACACCAGGGATCGTATCTGGGGATGCACAAACATGCTTCAAGCCTTTCCAGTGATCATTTGTACTTTCATCTAGTATTTTGTATTCCACTGCAGTTGGTTCATTTTGTACAAATGTCTGTTTCATTTTGTTCTTCACCGGTAAGGAAATATATGCATTATAACCAAATATTTATAGATATATAGATATATAGATTGTGTGTGTGTATATACATAGCACAAAATAGACCCATATGTCCCAGCCATCAACAGGTATTAATTACCTTCCCTGCTTATTCCCTTTCAGAGGTAATGAATTTCCAGAGGGATGGCCCTGTTAGTATTTTGCAGCAAAAGCAACAAAGAGCTTTGTGTCACCTTAAAAACAACATGAATGAGGTGGCTGACCTTTATTTGGAAGTAAGTTCCATTCAATTCAGTGGGGCTTCCCCCCAGGTAAGTGGCGTTAGGAGAGCAGCCACTCTTGCTACATTGATTTCACAGTTCAGTATAAACTTAGCATCCTAAATATCATTTCCCTCATTCAGGCATCAGGGCAGGACAGTTTAGCTACTATGAGTCAATAAATTCATGTACTGGGTGGGTTTCAAGAAATAATAATATTAAAGGCGATCAAACATGGACAGTAAAATCTAGATGGTTTTCCCAAGCTTGACAAAGGAGCTAGAACTTTAACTGAGGAACAGAGTTAAAATCTAAGGTAGGAAACATGTATGGTATCCCAGGGGCGTAGGAAGGGGGGTGGGGCGGACTGCCCAGGGTGCCCTCACTGAGGGGGGGGGTCATTCAGTGCGCCACCTGCCTGCGACTCCCAAGCCTACCCTAAGCTGTCAGGGTAAGGGAGGGGGCTGTGTCGCTTTGCTGGAGACATCCCCCCCCTTCGTTTTGACAGATTTTTATTTTTATTTATACCCCACCCTTCCCAGTTTAAAAACCGGGCTCAGGGCAGCTAACATCAAATATAAAACATTGGTTAAAATGTGACTTTAAAACAGCATAAAATACAATATCAAATGGCAGCATCAATAGCAATAAAATTCAAAACTTCAGGGGTCATTTTGGGGAGGGGGGGGAAACCCAGTCAGTAGACACCAAATGATCAGCAGGGCTAACTGGCCAAGTTGGTCCTACTAGGGCCAGCAAGGAGACCAGGGAAGAATTTAAATGTGGGGTCCCAGAAAGGGTTTCTTCATAGAAGAGGAAAGGGAAAAGGGAATAGAGGATCAGGCTAATTCAAACTGAAGGCCAGGCAGAATAGCTCTGTCTTACAGGCCCTGCAGAAGGAGATCAAGTTCTGCAGGGCCCTAGTCTCATGGGACAGAGCATTCCACCAGGTTGGAGCCATCACTGAAAAAGCCCTGGCCCTGGTGGAGGATAGTCTGGCTTCCTTAGGGCCCCAGGACCTTTAAGCTATTATTATTCATGGACCTTAGGGTCCTCTGCAGGACATACCAGGAGAGGTGGTCCCATAAGTACGAGGCTTGGGGAGGCTTGGGAGTCATGGGCTGGAGGCACAACGAATGTCCACCATGGGTGGCTCACTCCGTCCCCAGCTACAGGGTGTGTGTGCCACTCCCAGCCCCCGAGGGCACCCTCCATGCCACACTGTGCCCCTCTTGGAAGTGTGCCCACCTGGACAGTGTGGGCATATGCTCCGCCGCTGTGGTACCCCTCCCCTCCTAAAGCAAAAACAGAATGGGTCAAATTCAGCTAACTCACTGCACTAGCAGAAGCCTGCACAAATACGCCCATTATCAAAATGGGACTTTTTCCTTTCTTGCCCATGCCTTCTCCTGATTACCTCTGATGGGTTGCTAGAACAGCACATGGGGAAAGGAGATTGTTCTGTCTGGCAAACAGAAACGTTTGCACTGGAGGAGGTACAGTATCATATTAGAAAGATGCTGAATTCCATCCCTTACATTTTTAAAAGTGGCAATTCACTATTCTCCAACAGTGAGCAAAAGTTACTGCCCGAGATGGAATGCTTCATTGTGACTAATATTGGAGTGGCTGTGGGGTAGGTGTTGTGGGTTCCTTTGAAGAAATCAGCCCCGTCTTTGGCCACAAAGCTCTAATACATTTCTAAGCAGCGTCGCTTTCAGAATGTGAAACAACTTGTAAATATACCTAAAAGGAACCGAAGTACTCAGAAAGTTTGGATGGACACACACATATTCTCCTAGCAGTTTTTGTTTTCGTTTATTTTAGAAAACTAACAAGACACAACTTTATTCCAAATATTGTTTCATTCATTACACAACCACCAGAGAAGGGAGTAAACAGCCAAGTTTCTCCAAGAAAAGAAAATAATGTGAGGCAAATGATCTAAATAGAGTGTGGAGATGAATATATACAAAAAAACCCTGCCCAAATCTTTAGTGCATAGCTAATGAAACCATTCAGTTGCTCAGGCTTTGGTTATCATACCTTGTGGAAGGTGACTTATGAACCATAGTTTAAGCAGTGAAACAATGGGCCCACCAAAATTCTCTCTGTATGTGTCTATAATCTGTTCCATATCAATTTTGCAGGAGTCGATCCCATCCTGTTTCTGTTGTAGTGTGTTTTTAAAAAATAATGATGAAAATTTGTATTTAAATCAGTGTTTTACCTTAAAATAGTAATAAATTACAAATATTTCCATGCATGTTTGTGTGTTTTAGAGCCAAGAAATCCATTGCAGAAATTAAAGAAGTGTGAAATGTGGGCGATAATTCCATTCCAATCTGTGTATTTGTCCTAGGGGTGCAAATTTGGTCAAATCACTTAAAAATGAGGACTGTATTAAATTCTATTCCATCCCTAAGGAAGGGAGGGAAAGCACAAAAAGGCAAATATTGATGTGTTCGGGGAAGAGCAAGCAAAACAGAAATCCAAGTATGGCCACACTTACTAATGCAATGCTAGCTGCTGTTCATAGATCTCCATTACAAAGCATCCGCTACCATGAAACACAGTCATCACAGAATAAATAGTAGCAAAGGGTTATGATGGAAAATGTGCTTCTATCCCTTGCTGATCCACAGCCCTTAAAATAAATGATGCATTTTAAAAGTTTCTTTTAAAAATGTATTTTAGGGTGGTGGCGGAAGCAGAAAGGAAACTCCTAACACATCCTTTTACGATTCAGTATCCTAGAAAATATGGATGGAGGAGTTCTGAATTGTTTATTCATTTTTAAAAGATCCCTTCCCTTCAAACATTCAATCTATTCCAAATGAGAAAACAGATTTCTGTACTCCTGATATCCCCCCTTCTTTCTAGTAAAATCAGTGTTATTTTGCTTGGCGTGAGCTGGGTTTAGATAGATATTACTAGTAGCCAGCAAGTAGTAACGAAACAGTGAATAGCAGCTAAGCAAAAAGCAGGTTCGTGGCTTAAAAAAGAAGTACTGCTTCTTGCAACACATGACTGAGACCTGGAATTCACTGGCATCAGATGTGGCAATAGCCACCAGCAGCAGGGAGGAACAGGATAGGGGCCCAATCCAAGAGCAGACTTTCGTAATCTTTCGTAATATGAAGCCCTGTGCAAGGTCAAAATTTGGTGCCCCCAAATGGATCTTCTCAATTATGGTTCTTCTCAATTTTGTACCCCCTCTGCTTAGTGCCATGTGCAGAGGAACCACTCACACTGCCCCAAATCCATTACTGTAAGGGACGAGACTGAGGAGGAATGGTGGAGACCACCCCCCCTCCTTGAACTTCTCAGAGAAGAGGAAGGCATTATTGAATTACAACAGGGGTTTGAGGAAGGTCACAGCTCAGAGACAGGTGAACAGAAGAGTTGGGAGGTGTTGGGAGAAGAGAAGGGGGAGACAGAGACAGAGCAGCCAGCTGACAAGTTAACACTGGAGAGCATTTCTGACCCACCTTCTCCCAGAACTTGGTGTGCGTTGAGAGTTGAAGAGCGAAGGACTCAGAGACAATTACCCCCTGGAGGTCGCTGCAAGGGGAAGTGCAGAGAGGGAAGGAGCTCAGTCGCAGCAACCCCATTTTTAGGAAGGCTTGCATTCCTTCGTTGTACTCTGTGATTTATTGAATAAATTTCTTGATAAGAACTCTTATCGTTTTTTCTGATTCTTTGCTGCCCCATGGGAGGCAGCTGATTCCCCGAAGTCAGACAACCGCTGCCCAGCCTTGACCTACATGGGCTGCCTGCCTGTCAATCACCTGTTGTTACAACAACATCAAGTGACTCTTATTGGCCCACCCAATTTGAAATCAAACTGTGGATGGACAAAGGCAAAGGCTTTCAAAGCACTGATCTGGGCCTGACCATGGCTTAAAATAAGAACTGGACAAAATAATAGAAGATGGGTCTCTTATTTAGCTATGAGATTTAAATGGAACTTCCATGTACAAACACAGTCTATCTCTGAAGTTGCTAAGCACAAAAATGGAAGGTCCTTCACTTTCAAGCTCAACTTGTGAACTTCATAGAACTTCATAGAATAGGGATGGGGACTACATCACCCTCCATGTCATGTAGTCATGTTGTTTTAACTATGGAATGGTGCCATACAAATAAAATGATGATGATGATGGTGATGATGATCAATGGATGGTTTACCCTCTGTCATCCTTTTCTTTCTTTTTTTGTTCACCAACGATCCCCCGCTGTCATGGGGGCTGCCTACATTAAGGCAGGTGGAACTGGAAGCCGACTTTGGGAAAGCTAATTCACCCCAGAGGTCAAAACTTTCACTATGCCCAGTCCTCATCTAAATAAACCTGCCTTCTAAGCTCCACAACCTCCCCAGGAAGTAAAGCTTGCTTTTGTCCTTTGTCACTCCTTGCAACACAGTTTCTCAGCTTCTATTGTTCACTGCCTCCATCACTACTTGACTCCATCATGTCATTTATAGAACAGCCACTGACACTTGGGTGCACTGCTTGCATCAAACTCATTTTGATAATGCTAATGTAAAATGTCACCAGGACCAAGTATTGCAGAGTCTTCAACCTTGCATTTCATTGGAAGCCCAGTGCGACCCAGAGACTTGTCTATGAGCAGACACATTTTTCAGTAGGATTATATATTCTTCTCAACTTACTCTGAGATAGATCTCTTCAACCATAGATAGAAGTAGTGTTTGTGATTTTCCCATATGAGTTCTCAAATTTCATCTTTCCAGTTAAAGGTGACTTAGGCAACGTGACTGGGAAATATTATTTTCAATTGATTATGATAGTGTTGTTGACCTGTGGAACATCTGCCTTGCATCTCAATTAGTTATGCTGCTTCACACTAGTAAAGACCAGTTTGAAAACTGTCAAGTCAAGATAAAGGCCTTACTGCCACAATGGCCAACTCTTTTTTGAGCATTTTCTTGAGCAAATCCCATATGGTAACCAATGACAAGTGTGTGAAGCCAGGTGAACATAAAACAAGTGTTCTCTGTCTACTTCTGGTAAAGCAGAGAAAGTTGACCGAAACCTCCCAGACTAGCCATGTACTGATACAGTCAGCATCTTGTGTTAGAATTTAATTGGGCTTGGCCAAACAAAAGGCACCTGTGTTCGCATAACAGTCTCAAGGAAAACAGCCTGTAGAATACGACAGCCCCATAACTCATCCAGCTACTGGCTCCCACAATCTGTTTCAAGTTAGCTGGTTCATACATACCATAAATATGAACCCAGTAGGGAGGCTGATGTACCTCAACCTGCGAGTCACACATTGAAACACATGTACAACATGCTCTTTGTAGCAGCTAGAAAAGTTCAGGTTTGGGTCAGCAAACCTGAAACCTGTCTCCAAGTCTTACATATTTCACATACCTTAAATCAAGGCTTTAGTCTCAATGAAGAAAAGTGTGACTTTTTTTTCCTTCAAAGGTGAAAACAGGCCCTATTTGAAAGATATTATTCAATCAGCTGATGAGTGGCTCAGTCTCAGCATTGAAGAAATGGAGAGAAACTGTATTTTAAAAACCTTTCCATCTTTTTTTTAATTAAATAGCACATGAAAGAAAGGAATGCTCATGATTTGCACATTCTATTCAACTGAAGAGGAGTAACAAATACCAATCAAAGGCTCTTATTATTTGTTGTTTTACAGTTGTCTTTTTAAGCCAACATTTTTAAGGGTGAATTTGTAGCTGATTGTCTGCACCTTTGGTCACATGTAGTGTAGTTTTCCTTTCTTTCTTTTTTAATGCTTTATTATCCACAATTGCATCCATACATCCAAGACATATAATTATCTATACATCAAAATCATCCAAATAAAATTCAAGCAGAAAAATATAAGTCTTCAGATCATAAGCTTTGTACATAGTTTTGACTTCCCGTCCTTTTCAACATCTTCTCACTCTAGTAATCCTATAATAAACTAATAAAGTACATCTGTGTATACATGTCTATTTTTACCCTTATATCCTTAATTATTTACAGAGATTACTCAAACGCTGCAACCGATTTCAAATTGCAACCCTTACTTTTTTAAAAAAATAACTGTTTAGAGGTTCCCAGTTATCAATGAACTCATGTTTTGGCTTATCTTTAATCTTTTCCGAGGGACTATCTAATTCAGCATATTCTACCAGTTTTAATAACAAATCAGATGTGGAGGAGATTTTATCACTCTTCCAATGTTTTGCTACAAGTACACTTGTGGCAGTGGAGGCATACAGAAAGATTTTTCTGTAGTTTTGCTTTCCACATTAATGGAAGCTTGTGCCTGGTTTGAACAAACTCCCATGGCTGTAGTCACACCCGTTATGAACCCTCATGTTCCTGCAGCCAGTAAATGTCATAGGGATGAGCATGTGGAAGGCAATAGCCTGCTTGTGGTGTTTGTATTATTATTTAATGCCTAGTATTCTGGAATTCTGAGACACGGGTGGCGCTGTGGGTTAAACCACAGAGCCTAGGACTTGCTGATCAGAAGGTCGGCGGTTCGAATCCCCACGACGGGGTGAGCTCCTGTTGCTCGGTCCCTGCTCCTGCCAACCAAGCAGTTCGAAAGCATGTCAAAGTGCAAGTAGATAAATAGGTACCACGCCGGCAGGAAGGTAAACAGCGTTTCCGTGCACTGCTCTGGTTCGCCAGAAGCGGCTTGTCATGCTGGCCACATGACCCGGAAGCTGTCTGTGGACAAACGCCGGCTCCCTCAGCCTATAGAGTGAGATGAGCGCACAACCCCAGAGTCGGTCACGACTGGACCTAATGGTCAGGGGTACATTTACCTTTTTATTCTGGAATTCTAACTTTGTGGGATTATCAGAGATTAGAAGAGGAATTATGAATCTGGCTGAGCTAGCGATTGCCCTAATGGGCAGGATTTTGACTTAGTTCCATTATCTCCATCTTCTGCATCTCCCCTCCGAATTGAGCTCACAAACCAACAGCTTCCACCAAGCACAAAGGGGTGGCATAAAAAATAGGGTTCCTAAACTAGGTCCGCCTCCCTCACACAGAAACCAGGATGGTGTTTGTACACATGGCACACCAATGAAAATATTCATGATCCATTCCAGATATTCCACAAAAGAAGAATAGCAAATGTTATGTGGCAGCACACCCACCCCCACCCCACATGAACAACACCATCAACTATACCATTATAAGTGGTAAATGCAGAAAGGCCTTTAATGAAGATGAGAAAATGCACGTCAGGGGAGCATTGTTCATACCCATGATCATAATAACTTCAATAGCAAGAGTTTATCATTGCTTCATAGAATCATAGAAGGGTCATCTAGTCCAACCCCTTGACTTGCAGGAATCTGAACTAAAATATCCATGACAGATGACCATCCAACCTCTGCTTTAAAATCTCCAAGGAAGGAGAGTCCACAACCTCCCTTTGGAGTTCATTCCATTGTCAAACAGCTTTTACTAACTGAAACAGAAAGTTTAGCCAGAATCTCCTTTCTTGCAACTTGAAACCATTGGTTTGAGGACTACCCTCAAGAGTAGGAAATATAAGCTTGCACCAACTTCCTTATGACAGCCCTTTGGATATTGGAAGATGGCTATCATATCTCCTCTCAGTCATCTCTTCTCCAAGCTAAACATATGCAGATCCTTCAACTTTTCCTCATAAGGCTTGGTTTCCAGGTCCTTCATCATCTTGGTTGCCCTGCTCTGCACTTGTTCCAGCTTGTTCACATCCTTCTTAAACTGTGGTGCCCAGAATTGATGGGCACAAGATGTTGGACATAACATTATGTTTGCTGACTGGGAACAGTTGTGGACCACAGGTATGAAATTTACGGCATGTAATGCCCTAAGAGAGAATATTATGAAAATGATATATAGGTGGTACATAACCCCAGTCAAGCTTGCAAAAATCTACCATTTGCCCGATAACAAATGTTGGAAATGTAAAGAAACTGAAGGTACATTCTTTCACCTTTGGTGGACGTGCCCAAGGATTAAGGCTTTCTGGGAGATGATATATAATGAATTGAAAAAGGTATTTAAATATACCTTCTTGAAGAAACCAGAGGCCTTTCTCCTGGGCATAGTCGGCCAATCGGTGTTAAAGAAGGACAGAACTTTCTTTATGTATGCTACAACAGCAGCAAGAATACTTATTGCAAAGTATTGGAAAACACAAGATTTACCCACTCTGGAAGAATGGCAGATGCAACTGATAGATTACATGGAACTGGCAGAAATGACTGGCAGAATCCGAGACCTGGGAGAAGAGATAGTGGAAGAGGACTGGAAGAAATTTAAGGACTATTTGCAAAAGTATTGTAAATTGTATGAATGTTAGAATGATGCAGGATATAAAGATAATATGGCATTAGTGACATAGCTGAAAGGAGTATGAAAATAATTGATTTATAAGAACAAAGGCGAAATTTGAATAACATTATGTCAAGCTTAAATATTTGATAACAAAGGGAAAAATTGGAGACATAATAGCTGAAACGTATAATTTAAAATAAGTTTTGAGAGAAGGTGAAGCATTGCTGAATAAGATTTTGTAAATGGGAACACAGAAAAGGGAGATGTGAGGGAGTCAGAAAAGAGGGTCATAGAAACTTTATTCATGAAACTGAACTATTTTTCATGTCTTTTTTATGATTTTCTGTCCTTTGTCTTTTTTTGTATATCTTTTTTCGTTTCTTTTTTCTTTCTTTTTTTCTTTACTGTTTGACGGTGATGGTGTTTTCTCTTTTTTTGGGTTGTGTATGTGAATGGTGTTTTATTGTTTAAATTCTTAATAAATATTTTATATATATATATAAAAAAAGTTACAAGAAAAGAGATTCTGACTAAACATGAGTCTGGCTTGGTGGTCTATAGCAGACCGCCACAGTAAGGTCACTGTTGTTTCTCTAGCCTACCATTTTTACCCATATACTCTTGGTCTGGATTTCTTCACTTGAAATCCAGAAATAATATCCACGACTGCATGCTTTTGGAAAATGATAGCAAGTGCTACATCATTAACATTAAAAAGGTAAAAAACATTATTCACCCAATACTAGCCAGATGGTAACAGAGTGACAGCAGGCTTCAATGGGCAGGCCCACCTCAGACAATTTAAGGTCCTTCTCTCTCTAATGCTTTTTAAACTAGAAATATATATATAGAAAAACCAAGAGTCCTGTTCAGGTATTATTTACTCCACATGATCAACATTGTATGGAGAGAATGAGAGCTGTGAGTTTGTGCTGGTCCTACTTTCGCCATCACATCCCCTCTTTGCCCATGGCTTTTTTTTCGGGTGTATCCACACAGCTCAGTCCTCACTGTTTTCTTAGTAGTGACAGTTGTCAGGAGGCTATTGTTGTGGCTCTGTTTCTCCAGGTAAGCTCTTCTAGGCTTTGATAGGCTGTGAGGGGATCCAAAACTGTTTCAGGGAGGCTCCAAGATTCCAATGCCGTATCCCTCCTGTAATGTAATTCTGCTGGGAATTAAACCTGGTTCTCACATGACATAATGCTTCTCCCCACCCTTACAAAGGATTCTTACACAATTACATTAGCACACACTAGTATTAGCTTATTTTTCCTCCTTCTGGATATTGTTATACATATGAAGACAATACCTTTTTTGTATTAAATGGGTTTCAGTTACATTAATTTGCCTATGGCCCTCCAAGCTGCTTCTTTCATATAAAACACTTCCCTGTCTCTGTCTCCTTCTCAGTGACTCTGTATTTGCACTTTAAAACAGGTGCTTGGCAAAAAGATTTTTATTACCGTGAGGGGAATGTACAGCTATACACCTCACATCCATGTTCAAAATTTCCTCTTTTGTTAAAGTGCAGCAAGGGGGAAATCCAGAAACAGAAGGAACTGACTGGCTGATGCACACCTGACAGTGCCGGATTTACGTATAAGCTAAACAAGCTATAGCTTAGGACCCCACTCTCTTGGGGGGGCCCCCGAAAAATTAAAGGGGAAAAAACTGGATGTACATTTCAAAAATATAATACAATTACTTTGATAAAATACATGTTTTGTTATGTACAAATGGCTTTAGATACCTATTAGGTCCATAAATTACCATACAGCATTTATTCAACACAAAAAACAGTGACAATTTGTTGTTGACAAAGGACAGCTGAACATATAAAGGGCCCCGTTACCTTCAGTAGCTTAGGGCCTCATCACACCTAAATCCCGCCCTGACACCCAACTGGGTGATGCATATTGCAATCCTATGCTTGTCTATTTAGAATAAGTGCCACTGAGTTCAACAGGACTTGCTCCCAGGTAAGTGTGTACAGCAAGAGCGGGGAACTGGATCTGGCTGGTGGTCTCCCTCCCTCCATGAATCAAATTTGACAGGTGGGCAGGGCTCTGCTTTTGTCTTGATGCCGAGTTTGTACCATTAGACTGCTATAGTAAAAGGTGTGCTAAGTTTACCTGTTTACACTTGCAATTAAGTGTACCTGTTATTGGTTTGGGAGGAATCGGGAGAGAAACAGGTGTGAAAAGCTTCAAGTGGTATTGGATATAATGGCATCACACACACACATACACACAAATGGCTCACAAAAATCCTGAACTCAAAAACACACAAAACAAACAACGCAACCTTTTGAATGCCTTGCAAAGTCCCCTTGGACTTGTACATAACACTGTGTTCAAATATGCTTCATAGTGCAGTTGTTGATGTTCAGTTATTTAGTCGTGTCCAACTCTTCGTGACCCCATGGACCAGAGCACACCAGGCACTCCTGTCTTTCACTGCCTCCTGCAGTTTGGTCAAACTCATGCTGGCAGCTTCGAGAACACAGTCCAACCATCTCGTCCTCTGTTGTCCCCTTCTCCTTGTGCCCTCCATCTTTCCCAACATCAGGGTCTTTTCCAGGGAGTCTTCTCTTCTCATGAGGTGGCCAAAGTATTGGAGCCTCAGCTTCAGGATCTGTCCTTCCAGGGAGCACTCAGGGCTGATTTCCTTAATAGGTTTGAACTTCTTGCAGTCCATGGGACTCTCAAGAGTCTTCTCCAGCACCATAATTCAAAAGCATCAATTCTTCGTCGATCAGCCTTCTTGGTGGTCCAGCTCTCACTTCCATACATCACTACTGGGAAAACCATAGCTTTAACTATACGGGCCTTTGTCAGCAAGGTGATGTCTCTGCTTTTAAAGATGCTGTCTAAGTTTGCCATTGCTTTTCTCCCAAGAAGCAGGCGTCTTTTAATTTCGTGACTGCTGTCACCATCTGCAGTGATCATGCTCATTATATAGTGTAAGGCTCCATTTACAATAAAGGAATAAACACGCCCCCCAACATTTCCTAAAAATAGCTGGCTGCTGAAGCATTGCAATTAGAGAATTTAAAGTGAATTGGTGACATTTTCCTTCAAAATTATCAGAAAGGCCTCATACTTGTCCCCAGCCTACTTTGCATGTCAGGAGGCCAAGATGGAGCCACTCAAGGCATTTTATGCCTTCTTGAGCCTGTCAGTCAGGGTTCCCCAAAGCTGGGGATTACATGCTGGGGAAGGTTCATAACTGGGAATGTTGGGGGCATTACTGATGCTGGCAACTGTAACTCCCAAGAATTAAGTCACTGTTTTGTAAAGTCAATAACTAGAATGTTGTTTTGCAAGTAGCGACGGGGCCTTGGCACATAATCACATTTTAACAGCTGTTTCCACAATAGGTGAACTCTGTGATGGAAAATCTGTTAACTAAGGAGTTCTGGGCAAAGAGGTAGCTTAACACAGCATGACACATAAAGTGCAACATTTGGATATCAGTTTCATGGGGAAGAAAACTCTTTTAGGGAGCTGCCTTTGATTTTGTTATTACTGTGATTATTATTACTTTGATTTTATTATTACGTCACTGTGCCCTTTGAAAGGAACAACATCACAGTAAACCCAACAGCTACATATCCTCCGAAATGTCTCTGATGAAAACAGGGGCATTCTAGTCTACATCGGGAAACTTCTCCCATGTTCTCCAGACCTACCTCACAGGATTGTTGTAAAGCAAAAATGTGTGAGGGAAGGGATCGTGTACAACACTTTCCACAAAGAAATGGAATGAAAGCAAATTGCAGCTCTAAGCTGCCTTGAGTCCCTGTCAGGAAAAAAAGGCATGATGATGATGATGATGACGACGACGATGATAGAAGAAAGTGTAAGAATGATCAGAAACATACCAGAGAATAAATCCTATTGCATTCAATGGGACTTAGTTCTGAGTAAAAATGCTTAGGATTCCAGTGTAAGGCTACCCAGTCTTGATTAGTTACCTGGGAGTAAGAACTATTGAATACATTGGGACTTACTTCTGAGTAGACAGTGTAAGGCTTCATTCACAAAAAAGGAATAAAGACTTCCCTCATTTCCTAAGGAATGGTTTAGACAAAAGCACGTCGAGCCCCTGGATTCCTTTAACGGAATTCCCTAGCAGCAGCGATGGAGGGGCAGGCACAGCCAACCACTTCCCCTCCACAAAACATTGAAATAATGCCTAACCGCCAACCTTACAAAGTTGTGATGATTTGCTACACGGTAGGCAAAGACCAAATGGCAACAGCCAATCAGTCAAATGGCAAGATTCCTACCGGGCCCCTACTGCAAGACAGACTGCCCCTAGACAGGCATAGCAAGGCCAAAGAACAGCCCTAAATATAGGGTGGGAGGGTGGGTGATCCGATCACATTGCAGGAAAGAGTAAGCTCCCAGCAACGTGCAGCAGCTTAAATAGCCTTTTGGTAGCCAATAGATGACCCAACAGGCCAAATTTCTGCCCCAGCAACCGAGGGGCAACCAATGAGGTCTTGTGACTATCCAAATGGTTCTGCCCCACAACAGGGAGGCAGTTTAGGTGATCTCACAGCAACACATGCTCTTCATGATGGAGGACACAATTTGCAGTTTTAAGTGGATCTTACTCCAGGGTAGAAGGCATAGAATTGTAGCTTTGATCTCTGTACTAATTATTTTGTGTCTAATTTCACTTATTGATTCCTTACCGGCAGCCTCATACCTAATGTTGCTCAGGAATGCTAATGAATAAACCACTGTGCCAAATTTGGTTACCATATCCTAAGATGTGTCCAAATGCAAGGCAAACAAATAGAGAAAAAAACCTTCTCATATATATATGGTATTGAATTTCCTGGAATGTCTTGCACCTTACATGTACTGAATTAGTTATCTAACTCTGTATGTGTTTGCTTTCTCGTGCCAGAGGCAGACTTTGTAATCGAGTGATATGCCTATGAAAACTGTTGGATGTACAATAGCCAAAGAATATTAACGTTCATACACTGGCGGCCAGCTGGCAACATAAGGGACTGAAGTGGTCCATGCTAATTTTAGCTGGCCTCTAGTTGACCCTGTGCCACTCAGTTTTAAACCTGGTAGAGTAAAAAATGTGCAGCGAACAAAATACAGAAAAGGTGAATGTTTCTAAATTTTAAGAAATACCACACACTTTAAAGACATAGGTTTTATTTAAAAGTACGTGTCTGTATCTGATGCTATGACTAGAAGCATGTTTTTCATAGCGGGAAGCCTTTATTGTTAGACAGCAGCAGATTTTTTTGTGGAAATTTATCATAATACACAAGCTCAGTCTCCGCAATGAAATATATTTTCAGTCCTGGACCACCGTCTAAAAAATAGGGTGTCACTTGACAATACAGGAGTTGACTGCTCCTTATATACAAGCGGAAACTGCCAACTTCTATATTGTCCTGGGACAATATTTTTCCTACTTATGAACAGAGGAATTAAACTAATACCATGTCAAACCAATATGTTCATCTAGTTCAGTTTTGGACAAAGGTGTCTCCCAGCCCAGCTTGGAGATGTCAAGATACTAGAGATCCCTGCTATTCAGAGCTAAATGCTGGACTAGATTATCTTGTGACAAAAGTAGGCAGAAGGTAGACCATAGTCCATGGGCTGTTTCCAGTAGTGGTGGGGATCCTATCGCTCCCAAAGTGGCAGCAAAGAATCAGATAAAAAAGAATTCTTACCAAGTTTGTTGTTGTTGTTTAATCGTTTAGTCGTGTCCGACTCTTCGCGACCCCATGGACCAGAGCACGCCAGGCACTCCTGTCTTCCACTGCCTCCCGCAGTTTGGTCAGGCTCATGTTTGTAGCTTTGAGAACACTGTTCGACCATCTTGTCCTCAGTCGTCCCCTTCTCCTTGGGCCCTCCATCTTTACCAACATTAGGGTCTTTTCCAGAGAGTCTTCTCTTCTCATGAGATGGCCAAAATATTGGAGTCTCAGCTTTAGGATCTGTCCTTCCAGTGAGCACTCAGGGCTGATTTCCTTCAGAATGGATAGGTTTGATCTTCTTGCAGTCCATGGGACTCTCAAGAGTCTCCTCCAGCACCAGAATTCAAAAGCATCAATTCTTCGGCGATCAGCCTTCTTTATGGTCCAGCTCTCACTTCCATACATCACTACTGGGAAAACCATAGCTTTAACTATATGGACCTTTGTTGGCAAGGTGATGTCTCTGCTTTTTACCAAGTAGTTACTTCTTACCAAGTAGTCTATTCAATAATCACAGTGAGAGACAAAGGAATGCAGTCTCTCTTTAGATAATGGTATTGTTCCAAGTAAAGTCCCACCCCCTCAGTCTCTCCTATACTACGTCACCCCTGTGCCGGCTGATCTGTGCTTTCTGCCTCTGAGCTTTCTGTTCTACTACCCTCAATGCACGCCTGGTCCTAGGAGAGGGGAGGTCAGAAATGTTTTCCAGAGACACTGAGTCTGTCAGCTGTCTCTCCCCTGATGCTTCTTCTTCCTGCTGCTCTCCAAATATTTCCCAGCTTCTCCCCTCTGCAGCCTCTGAACTGTGACCTTCTGTAAACCGCTGTTTTAAATCTATACTGTCCTCTTCTTCTCAGGAAGGTCCAGTCTGTGACAAGTGGACTGCTGATTGGATTCTTGCAACGAATGTTGAATGAAGTGAATGGTCATCTAATCCTCCTTATGCTCTGAAATAATAATGCATAATCAGGATTATGTAGATGAGAGATATAAACTCCTCTTGAAAGAGCTTGTCACTCCTTTTTCCAGGAATACATTTTGAACTCTTGCCGTCTGCTATGTCCTGATTGGCTGGCCCTGTAATCAAAACATTCCAGCTTACTACATAAAAATCAGACCAGAGCATTACATCACTGTTTGTCCAAGAACTAGGGCCAAGGATACTACATAGATTCATTCCTATCACAGGACCGAATAAATGTGGTGAACTTGCAACTCTAAGGTCTAGGCAGCATTTTCCAAGTTATTATTGTGGCTTGGTGAAAGGCAGGAAAGTGCTATTCAATTTTCTTTTAATGAAAGCAACAGTAGTAAAAGCTAATTGACCTTAAAGTTCACTGGGAAGCTTTACTGAAAGGACACCACGTGTACCATGAAGGTCTACGGTCTGCCAATGGACAAAACACACAAAAAAAATAGCTATTACTATATCATAGTTAGACACAGGTTCATTCTGCAATTTTTTTCAACTGTGGTGGGTTTCCAAAATAAGCACTGTCTAGCCTATGACAGCATCCAGACCTATTTCATCTTAATATCAACACCTAAATCAGGGATGGATTTAGGTTTGCTAAGGCCCTAAGCTACTGGAGGTAATGGGGCCCTTTATATGTCCAGCTGTCCTTTGTCAACAACAAATTGTCGCTGTTTTTTGTGTTGAATATATGCTATATGGTAATTTTTGGACCTAATAGTTATCTAAAGCCATCTGTACATATCAAAATATGTATTTTATCAAAGTAAAGGTAAAGGTAAAGGGACCCCTGACCATTAGGTCCAGTCGTGGCTGACTCTGGGGTTGTGGTGCTCATCTCGCTTTATTGGCCGAGGAAGCCAGCGTACAGCTTCCGGGTCATGTGGCCAGCATGACTAAGCCGCTTCTAGTGAACCAGAGCAGCGCACGGAAATGCCGTTTACCTTCCCGCCGGAGCGGTACCTATTGATCTACTTGAACTTTGACGTGCTTTCGAACTGCTAGGTTGGCAGGAGCAGGGACCAAGCAACGGGAGCTCACCCCGTTGCAGGGATTCGAACCGCCGACCTTCTGATTGGCAAGTCCTAGGTTCTGTGGTTTAATCCACAGCGCCACCCGCGTCCCATTTTATCAAAGTAATTGTATTATATTTTTATCATTTTATCAAATATAATTGTATTATATTTATAAATTTATAAAAACAGGAAATTTTGAACATGGATGTGAGGTGTATAGCTGTACATTCCCCTCACAGTAATAAAATTCTTTTTGCCCACTCTCCAGTTTCTTGAACTTTTATTCCCCCTGAGACAGATGCTTCCATTTTTCTGTCTCTTTCTCAAGGTACTTGGTACTTTATTTAGAATTTCTCATTAAAATAGATCACTTTAAAAACAACAACAGGCAGGCAGATTATAGACCTTCTTGTGCTTACATGAAGGCTCAGCTGAAAAGCTCATGGGGTTTAAAGGAACAGAAGCACCCAAGGAGGCTGCAGGGTACAGACCACTGGAGAGCTGATTTGTGGAATGAAGAGAAGGGTGAGGGATGGATAAATCTCTCAGTTTTGATTCCTCTCAATTGTTCATTTTTCCAGTCTTCAGGTAGTTTCTCCACATTTCCACAGCAGTATTTTTTTTTAAGTCCACATGAACATTTATCATAATTTTAATGCAAATTTCTCTCAGCACATTTTTGCAATTTCACCCAATATAATGCATTTTTGTATCTTATGTTCACAGTTATATGACTTTTTGTGGACCCTTCACCCCATCATCATATGAATTATTGCACAAATTTATTGGCTGGAAAACCACACTACTGCACACTGCACTATTGCACACTGCACATTTCTGAAAAGTGTTTTGGTTCTTTTATTGTCTGGAAAGTGCAGTTTCCCCTTTAAATGTGTACTGATTTAATGCCCTGCCATCCCTAGAAAAGACATTGAAACATCTTTCAACCACCACAAAAGTAAGCTGTACCCATAAAACTCCTGAACCCAGGAATCTCACCCAAATATTCTCATTAACTGCTGGAGAGTGGTTAAATTAAAAAATGAAAATAAGAAACAGCAGAATTTTTCACTGCAGGACTAGATATGACTATATGTTCCTGCTGAAGCACTTAGGGCATTCCACAATTTAAAATCGCTTAGAGCTTACAATCGAAGAGACATGATATAAAAGGGAAAGGGAATGGGGAGGGAAGAGGAAAAATGCATATTGTTATATATGGAGGTCAATGGATAACAGGTGGCTTCTAGTGGAAAATTAGTGAATGCTTATTCCCAACCATAAATATAGGTATAGAAGACGGTTTTATTTGTAAGGGATAACTGGAGAACAGGAGAGGACTGCTTATTATCCCTTCTCTGCAGGCTCTCCTTTTTAACCCCCTTTAACGCATTTTCCACAGCCAAGATTAGAAACGAGTCCATAGAGGGGGTGGAAACAGTTGGAGTGGGAAGTGTTTGCATTATTGAACTGCGGACTTTGGCATAGTTATGCATTTCCGACTGTCTGTCTACTCTCCCTTGCACATTCCTCCCCTTTCAACCATAGATTTGCTTTTGGGAATATCCAGGATTTCAGAAGCAAGGGTGCTGTTGAATGTGTTCATTACCTCCTCATAAAAGAGTGTAAAACCTGGTTCTACATAGAATCATAGAATCGTAGAGATGGAAGAGACCTAACAGGTTGTTTAGTCCAACTCCCTGCAATGCAGGTATCTCAGCTAAAACCAAATTCATTGTTGGCTAATGTCTTTTTAATCAGCCTGTATCCCTGATCCAGTTTAAGTGTGTGCCAACCTAAAGGCTATACATAAAGGTAAAGGACCCTGGGATGGTTAAGTCCAGTCAAAGGTGACTGTAGGAGGCAGAGCTTATCACACTTTTCAGGATGAGAGAGCCGGCATTTGTCCGAAGACAGCTTTGTGTGCCAAGATCCTCCAATCCACCCCCGAATAATTCACACTTCACACATAATTTTTGTTTAAGGTTTTTGGCATAATTTTGGCCACAACTTTATTAAAATACAAAAGAATGGCAAGCCCCTGGATTCCTTTAACAGAATTCCCTTTTCGCAGCAGCATTGGAGGGGCAGGCACCGCCAATCCTTACCCCTCCATCAACTAATTTTTTAACCAATGCCTAACCGCAACCTTACACGTTGTGACGATTTGCTACGCAGTAGGCAAAACCCAAATGGCACCAGCCAATTAGCCAAATGGACAAAATTCCTACCAGGCCCCTGCCCCAAAAGCAGGCAACCCCATGACAGGCATAGCAAGGTCAACCAAGATCCTTAAAATTAGGGAGGGTGGGCGGGTGATCCAATGCACACAGCAAAAGTGCCCAGTCAGAGCTGCGTGACTTCATTTTATAACCTTTGGTGCAACCCCTAAATGGCAACACCAAAATTTGCCCAACAGCCCAATCACTGCAGATGGTCAAGAAGAAGAAGAGTTTGGATTTGATATCCCGCCTTTCACTCCCTTTAAGGAGTCTCAAAGCGGCTAACAATCTCCTTTCCCTTCCTCCCCCACAACAAACACTCTGTGAGGTGAGTGGGGCTGAGAGACTAACTCACCCAGCAACAGAGGGGTGTCCTGCCAGACCCCACCGCAACATGTGCTCTCTATGAATGAGAACACGCTTTCAGGGTCATGTGCCAGAGTGTGCCAGAGTGCATGGAAGCGCCGTTTACCTTCCAACCACAGGAATACCTGTTTATCTGCTTGCACTGGTGTGCTTCCGAACTGCTAGGTTGGCAGGAGCTGGGACAGAGCAACAGGAGCACACCCCATCGTGGGGATTCGAACCGCTGACCTTCTGATCGGCAACCCAAGAGGCTCAGTGGTTTAGACCACAGCGCCACCCGCTCCCCACTATAAAGTAGAACTGTCCTCCACTACATGTCCAGCCCACCAAAGTTTTAATAAAGAACCAGGACTTACCATTTTCTGCCTGTTGTGTGTGGAGCACCTGTGAGGCAATGCCAGATGTGCATTCCTTAGGTGCTCAAGGCCAGCACTAATGCCAGCACAAGGCCTAATGCCAGCACTATTGTCACACCAAAACAAGTGTAACACGCTGATTTACTGAGAGAAATAAAGGTTTTCTAGCATTCCATCTGCTGCTGGCTTGGCTGTGAAGTATTTCACAGACAACTTAATCTGGAAATTCCCCGTGTTGTTCAGCCAATAGGACATCAATTTTGTGACATCCTAGAGTTTATTAAGTTGCATGATGAGGCTTTGCAGAATCTGGTCATATATAATTTCCCAACTATTTCAGTTTTCAAGTCCTTGGAATGAAAGAACCCAAACCCCGCTTTCCCTAGAAATATTTGTAGTGTGTTGAAATATACATATATATAGTGACTCTGGTTATAATAAAGTCGGTCTGTCCAAAAAGAAATGAAAGAAAAATCATATTTACTATCAAAGGGTTTCCACTTAACCTCAGATATAAATTATGAAATCCCAGAGAGATTTTTCAGATCAAAGCCACTCTGTACTTTCATTATGTTGCCACTTTTGCAAGGGAAAGAAATTGCCAAAAGTCTTGTAAGACCTTCCAAAAATATACGATATTTTAGAATAATTCCAGCTTCCCGCTCCACTTCCCCTTCTTGGTTTTTGTCTGGCTTCCAAACTGTCCTCTGATGCATTACACCCAACTACAGACGTTGTGTTTCCAATACAAATACTTGAAGGTGCGTTTAGAAGGCTTTCCATGCGAAGCCAGGACATTTCATTGGAACTCACTACCGGGAGATGAACGGCCTTTTCGGCTTAATTTTAAAAATGTACTTTCTTGCAATTACAAATGTGATAGTTTCCATATGCTTGAAAGAAACATGTGTTGCTATTTAAAAGCACATTTACAGAAACCTAAGATGATCTAACAATTACAATGATAAAGAATGATGGGCTTGGTTAATGTCTTAGTCTGGAATCACCATGGACTTGTTGATGAGCCAGGATATACCAGTGGCTCGCGCGCGCGCACACACACACACACACACACACTACTTTATTTGGCATGGAATAAAGATTAGTTTAATCACATGCATTGCCATACAGAATCAGACAAATGATTCCTTCAGCACAGCATCCTGTCTGCAATGGCAGTTCAGAGCTTGGGTATACCAAGGGGAGGCAGAAGGAATCTTGCATCAAATTCATTGAAAAATACTGCGTGCTTCTATCACCGCTGTTCATTATTCTCAGTAGCATCAAAAAGCACTTCCCCTCTAAGACCTTTGGTGAATATATGGGAAACAGTCATATGTTATAAGCACTGCCCCCATTCAGAAATGACTTGCATAAATGATGCTGTGATCTAGCCAACTATGTCTGGCTGAATAGTGTTACATATTTATTCTAAGGTTAACATTCACTACATAATACTTCGTTGGCTGGACTCTCCAATACTAGCATCACACTTAGTCGGCTTCCGATGCTTTCAAAGATGCCATTATGTAGCCTAATCTGGCGAGATCCCACTAAGAGATCAACCCATTCACCTTGTGATCCCTGAGTGTTTGGTATTGCCAATGTGGCTAATCCAGGAAGAAGTTTTAGGGGAATTGTACTGAAGCAGCAAATAGCAACAGCAGTGGCAGTGAACACAACTACTGAATAAATATTCTCACCACTAGGATATATTTTATAGTATAAATCCTTTCATGCAGCTCAACACAATTCTGAAGTGAACTAAAACAAACTGCCTCTCCCTTGATCTGAGATATGTTATTTATAGCACAGATGAGGAACCCAGCCAAATGTGGTTGGACTTCCATCATCACTGACTATGCCAACTGGGGCTCAACAACTGGAGTCCAACAACATCTGGAGGGCCACAAGTTCTCCATCCCTGATCACTTATGAGTTTCAAAATAAATTTCAGAGGAAATTTATTTATTTATGAGTTCCTCTCATAATTATCAGAATTCACCCAATTAGAAACACAGTACTTTCATTTTTATTCAGCAATGCAAAACAAACAAAGAATGTGTATAGCAAATATTGTATGTGGTCATTCCAGAGAGATTGCATATAAGAGAAAAAGGTTCAAATCCCAGTCGTATCCCAAATATAGAAATCCAGGGGATTCACTTGGCACCTTCATTATACACCTTTAGGCGCCAAGTAAAAATGTTTGGCCGATTGACATCCTTTAAATGTGTTTTTGGGGGGAGGTGGTTACTTGTTTGATTTGTTCTTGTTCTTGTTTTTATTATGTATTTTGTGTTTTTTTTTTATCTTGTATTCTTATCTTCTGAGCTGCCCTGAGATCTACAGATGAAGGGCAGTATGCAAATTTAATAAATAACAATAGTAATAATAGGGACGAGGGTGGCGCTGTGGGTTAAACCACGGAGCCTAGGACTTGGTGATCAGAAGTTCGGCGGTTCGGATCCCTGCGACGGGGTGAGCTCCCGTTGCTCGGTCCCTGCCAACCTAGCAGTTCGAAAGCACGTCAAAGTGCAAATAGATAAATAGGTACTGCTCCGGCGGGAAGGTAAACGGCGTTTACATGCGCTGTTCTGGTTCACCAGAAGCGGTTTAGTCATGCTGCCCACATGACCCGGAAGCTGTACGCCGGCTCCCTCGGCCAGTAAAGCAAGATGAACGCCACAACCGACTGGACCTAATGGTCAGGGGTCCCTTTACCTTTACTTTAAAAGTAATAATAGCAACCACAGACTCATAGTGTGTAAGGGAATTCTCTCATTCATGATTTTGCACTTCAGATGACCACGTTGCTGCCTTTCCATTATAACTAGGAGCTTGTCCAGGTTGTGTGAGCTCAAAGAAATTGCATCTTCCATTTAAACATGGCAAACGGTTTCTCAATCCGTCCAGGTCCTGTTATTCGATGTAGGACATTAGAAATATGAACCGTATTTGCTATTGTTTTTTCAATCTGAAAACATGTAAATAATTGCATTATTTTTGAATTGTTTTTGATGCCTCCCTTCCATTGAAATTTATTGAAATTAATTACTTACATAATAAATTACATTAGTTTTGATGATAGAGGATAGGGAGACAAACAACATAGGCTTTAGCAGAAGTCAAACCGTAGCAGAATGGAAATGCAGACTGAGATGGGTGAAGGACGAGATGGAAATTGCTTCCTCCTAACGTGCCTACCTGAGAGCAGCTTTGAAACTGTTATCAGTGTGGGGGACAGAAAGTAGGAGCATCTTCTTCCACACCTATCTCTGCTCCACAAGCTCCTCCCCCCAAAAAAAAGACCACTGTGTCCTTGCTTGGAAAGGAGATTTAATTGACTATTATTGAGAGTTTACACATTTCCGAGGCAGAAAATGCAAACAGGTGGCTTTGCCTCTTCTCCTTCTCCTTCTCCTTCTCCTTCTCCTTCTCCTTCTCCTCTTTCTCCTCTTCTTCTTCTTCTTCTTCTCCTCCTCCTCGGTGGCAACATGAATCAGTGTCTCTGTAAAAATGTTATGACAGCAAACCTTTTGAAAGGGATTCTGTTTTTTTCTTTTGGAGGGGGGTTGTCTGTAAAACTTGGATCTGGATTTCAAATACTTCGATGTTTATGGAGTGTTGAAGCCAGCTCATCCAGCCAACTTAAAATGAGGATTTGCTGGAGAGAATATTTCAGTTTGGGTTAGCATTCCAGGAGATGAGGGTCTAGAGGAGGGTTAGTTCAGGTCAGCAGCTGACCTGTTGACAAGCTGAAAACCTTTGGCTGCTTCCCCTGATAAGAAAAATGCCTACAACATACAGTCTTTTTGCTTATCATTAACTGAATAAAATGAGGCACATCAGCTGTTTTTGGGTTATCCCATTGGTATGACATACAATAAAGGGGAAGCTTCAACTAAACCCATGTTCCATCTGTAAATCTATACATAATACTCATTGTTAATATATGAATCAGAATCAAAAAGTACCTGAAATAATATCAAAGAGTATTTTAAAAGTTCAAAGGTATTAAAAAATATTGGGAGATATTTCTTTTAAATCTTCACCTGGCATAAAAAAAGAGATAAACCTTTCTCCTGGGCCATGTCCAGAAACTGGTATTGGGGATGAGTGTTCAGATTCCTGGGCTGGGTGCCTCAGGGCTCCGTCCTCTCCCCCATGCTTTTCAACATCTACTATATGAAGCAGCTGGGAGAGATCACCAGGGGGTTTGGGCTGGATGTTCATCAGCATGCAGATGACACCCAGCTCTACCTCTCCTTCAAATTGGAACCAGTGAAGGCAGTGAAGGTCCTGTGTGAGTGCCTGGAGGCGGTTGGAGGATGGATGGCAGCTAACAGATTGAGCTTGAATCATGACAAGATAGAAGTACTGTTTTGGGGGGACAGGGGGTAGGCAGGTGTGGGGTAACTGTGCCCCTGAAGGGCCAGGTGCATATCCTGGGAGTCATTTTGGATTCAGGTCAACTCTGAGTCCACAACAGCTCTATCTGGTACACAGGCTGAGACCCAACCTCCCAGGAGGCTGTCTCGCCAGAGTGGTGTATGCTCTGGTTATCTCCCGCTTGGACTACTGCAGTGCACTCTACATGGGGCTACCTTTGAAGGTGATCTGGAAACTACAACTAATCCAGAATGTGGTAGCTAGAGTGGTGACTGGGAGTGGCCGCTGGGACCATAGAAAACCAGTCCTAAAGGCTCCCAATGCATTTCCGAGCACAATTCAAAGTGTTGGTGCTGATCTTGAAAACCCTAAACGGCCTCGACCCAGTATATTTGAAGGAACATCTCCACCCCCATCGCTCAGCTGAAACACTGAAGTCCTCCTCTGAGGGTCTTCTGCCAGTTCCCTCACTGCAAGAAGCGAAGTTACAGGGAACAAGGCAGAAGGCCTTCTCAGTGGTGGCAACTTTTAGAAGACATCTGAAGGCAGCCCTGTTATCGAGAAGTTTTTAATGTTTGATGCTTTATTATGTTTTATATATTCTGTAAGCTGCCCAGAGTGGCTGGGAATGATGATGATGATGATGATGATGATGATGATAATAATAATAATAATAATAATAATAATAGGATACATAGGTTTGCAGCCTAAAGTAAGTGTCAGATAAGCCTATCTTGGCAGACCATTGCATCAAGGGGGGGGGTGTCATTGCATGGGTATAGCCAAGGGGGGCAGGGGGTAGCTGCCTCCCCCTAAATCAAGTAAATTAATAAAAATACTTAACTGCTAACTAACATAAAGCCTGTGCCCCATAACCTATATCCTGGCTACGCCCACTGCAAAAAGACACTTTCCCTCATAGTCACTTAAAGTTTCACCTTCAAATAAATACACCTGCAGAACTGATTGCTGGATGATAGATTTGTCCTGAAAACATATCAGTAGCGTCTTTGCACTGCTGACTTTGACCTAAGCATTACTGAAAAGGTAAACCGGTACCAATTTAGACTGCAGGTGAGGGTTCACATAACTAACAGTTCCTCCATACAAAACAATGGATAAACGCTAGCTTAAAAGTCTTTCTTCCTGACATCTCATTTTCAAATGTGTTTCTTTTAACTATTACTACTCCTACGATTGAGAATTCAAGTCTCCACCTGCAGTCTGGAGAGGTACTGCCCTGCCTCATGCTTTATGGGCTTTTGAGGTGATGTAGGTCAGTATTTCTATTTAATTTGCTAGTGCTGCAAGGCTCAACAGGACTTTCAGAGGATCATTCAGAGCATCCTGGCTTAAATTTCCGTAAACAAGCTGCCCATTTAAAAAAGAATGAGTATGTAGTCACTTAGCCAGTCTTAATCCTTTTAAATTACAATGATTTTTCACAGGAAAATACCATAAACAATTGTTTAAAGCTTAACTTGGTGGGCTTTCTGGAAGTAAGTATTCTCTGCTTTTTATCCCTGAAGCAGAGATCCTGACTGCCTTCTACTAAGGATCAATACTTCAAAGGGCTCTGATGGGATTCTTGCAGGTCCTTTCATGTGTGGTATTACGATTTGCATCTATGTTATGTCAAAGAATAAATGTGCATTTGAAACTTGTGTAAACGTCAGGCCCCATAGGAATTCCGAAGTGCTTCATTGTCGGCAAAACAGTGTATAAAGATTGTTTACTTGTAATGTCAAAATGGGCCTTTGGGCGTTGAGCCAGCCCATCAGAGTGATGTTTTTGTTAGGAATGGAAGAAGAGATAGTGGCGATTTAAACATCTAAGGATTTTTTCAATTAGTGTAATACCAGTTGGGCCATGATGACTCATGCATTGATTCCCCAGCTGGGAATCACAGGTGATCTGATTGTCTTGTGTTAAAAGACAAAGCTCTTCTTCTCAGTGTCCCTGACTTCTCAGATCACGATTTGGGAGCTAGCTTAAATATTTATTGCTACAGGAGTTGGGTATGCTGCTGGTATACATTCACCATAGCCATAAACTTTCCAATTCCTCAGCCTCCTGGATGGGGCCTGTAATACGCATCTCTTCTGATGAAGGGACCCCCCCATCCCCTTTTGCGCATGGATCCCGCCCCCAAATAGTTTCCCTCACCTCTCCTCAGGCTTACACCCAGCCATAGTCTTGCTCCAGCCAAACCCCTGATCAATTTTGAACATAAGTGAATGGTTTAAATGCCCTGTGATACGATGGCTCCTCAGGCACATTTGTATAGGATCACCCCCACATACAGTGTACTACAATGAAACCTGGTATTTGTGGGGAGAGGAAGCAACGAGGTACAGAATTGTCATTACAGAGGTAATGTGGCAACAAGCCAGAGTTAGAAAACTTAAATATGAGGAGGAGGAGAAGGAGAAGGAAAAGAAAGGAAGGAAGGAAGGAAGGAAGGAAGGAAGGAAGGAAGGAAGGAAGGAAGGAAGGAGTCAAGTATTAAATCAGGGGTCAGCAAACTTTTTCAGACCTTCTGGAGGACTGGACTATATTTTGGAAAGAAAAAAGATGAACTAATTCCTATGCCCCTTAAATAATTCAGAGATGCACTTTAAATACAACCACACATTCTACTCATGTAAAAACACGCTGATTCCCGGACGATCTGTGGGCCGGATTTAGCAGGCGATTGGGCCGGATTTGGCCCCCGGGCCTTAGTGTGCCTACCCATGTATTAAATCAACAGAGCAGATATTGTTCATCTCCCAACCTTCCTGACCATTAGCCACGTTAGCTGGGGCAGATGAGAGTTGGGAGTCCAAAAACATCTGCAGGGTCATGGCTTCTCCATTCCTGCTATAAGACCAGGATAGACCAAGCAAGATGGAGCAGCATGCAAATGATGTAGGAAGGTACTGAGGAATGGTAAGATCTCCAGATTTGACAATAGGAGGGCAATAAGCACCAGATAAGGGTGAGAAGAGATGAACCAGATTATAAAATGCATTTAGCTTGCATTAGCTTGGGACGCGGGTGGCGCTGTGGGTTAAACCACAGAGCCTAGGACTTGCCAATCAGAAGGTCGGCGGTTCGAATCCCCGTGACGGGGTGAGCTCCCGTTGCTCGGTCCCTGCTCCTGCCAACCTAGCAGTTCGAAAGCACATCAGAGTGCAAGTAGATAAATAGGTACCGCTCTGGTGGGAATTTTTTTTTTAAAAAAAATTCTTAATAAATGATACAGAAAATAAAAATAAAATATACAAACAAATACTGATACAAAAAAGGAAAAAAATAATATACCCCCTACACTACATAGACCCTACATATCCCGAGACTTCCCTCCACCATGACTCGACTTCCTTTGGTTCAAATTTGAATATTGTCATTGCATTCTTTGGATAATGCATCTCTTATAACTCTTTCTAATTATTGTTCTCACTTATACTTTACATACTTAATCCATGCATATCAATATATTCTTTTTAGAGCAGTGTTTTTCCATATACTCCTCGAAACATTGCCATTCTAATCTTAATTTTTGACTTGCCTGAAGCCTTTATGGCTGCTGTTAACTTTGCTAATTTTATAAATTCGCTTAATTTACATATCCAATCATCTTTCGTGGGTATCGTCTCTCACCTTTCCATTTACTAGCGAGGACTATTCTGGCGGCTGCTGTGGCGTATATATATATATATATATATAGAGAGAGAGAGAGAGAGAGAGGGAGAGTTTTCTTTTCCTATGGGATGTCCTTCCCTAATAAACCTAATCTGCTTTCTTTTCTTCTCAGATGCTGCTACAGTTAATGACCACTTGTTGGATTTCATTTGAAATGACTGGATGGGTGGCAGGGAAACCTGAAGCAGATGCTGTTTTGAAACTGGTAAGGTAAACGGAAAACGCTGGCTAACCCCACATAATTTCCACCACCTTGGCACTTGAGGTTTTTCACACTCAAAAGGGCTTTAGTGCTTAATTTATGCTGCTATTAATTGTGTGAGGTCTGATAACGAGCCAAAATGTGGTGTGGATACAGGCTGTTGCAATGAGGGGGCATTTCAACAGTGTTTGTGTTTGGGTCCCAACAAAGATTACCTCTCAGTGTGGATTTGTGCAAAGATTGTAGGCCAAAGTATATATTTGTGTAGGACTGATACTGGGAAAACAAGGAAGCTCCTTTCTGGAAATGTTTTAATTTCTGCATATGTTTGGCATCGATTACTTCTTACCTTCTTCATCCCCTTGGACTTATCAGAGCAAAGCATCTAGGAACTTACCATGAAAACAACTCAAACATATTTTAATCCTCAAATGTGCAAATTTTGGAAGAAACATGTGTCAATAACTTTCAGATTATGCTCAGTAAGCATCTTCTTTATGAATGATTGCTTTAAGGTGGGAGGTTTCATTTGAGCATAAAAAGGCAACATTCAGGCAGAAGAATCCATCAAAAACAGTGCCATTTTGAGGGGAATTAAACCTAATTCACATGTTCCGATCATAGCATAGTTTTGTTCTGTTCTAAATAATTTTTATTTAGATTTTAGTGTAGTTACTGCCCCCCAAATTGCCTCCGGATGGAAGGGTGGATGGTTTGGGGTGGTATAACTTTGATAAATCCCTTTTCCATGTGGATCCACCAGATTGCATGGGAAAAAACCCAGACTTCTATGAGAAGAAGCATAAATCCTTTGGAGGATGTCTTACTCTATCATCACTCAAATACAAATGAGGGCTTATTATGGGATGGGGGGGAGCCTAATTGATTTTTATTCCAGCTGACTGCTTGGGTTAGAGAAGTCATAGTCAAGAGTCAAAGCAAACATTTCCATTGGAGGTTGTGTGTTGTTGTTGTTTTAAACTTCTTTAAAAGTTTTTAACGCCTTGGAGGATGACAAGCTGACATATTTGGCACTCTTCAAAATTGTCGGAGACTCACATATATTTCCAGGACAGTATTGCCAAGGAACAGAATTAATGAAAGTATAACTATTGGTTACATACCAAATTGCAATGAAAAGGTTTTCTTTGTGTTTTCTCAGCCACTTCCTGCAAATCTGAAAAGAGACAGGGCAGGAAAGGCACAACCTTACTTGGCTGAGGTGCAACCATCTCAACAAACTATAGGATCCCAGTGTGCCCATAATTACAGCAGCAGCAACACACAAAAGCCTACAAGCCCCTAATCATGGGAACCTAATCTGTAATTAATCTGGGAGAGCTATATTTATGAATATTTGACTAACGAATCTGGTTTTCCTGGATTAACTACTTTCACCTGTCAAGGGAAAGTCCCTTAGCACATTTTGATCTCAAATTCCTACAAATATTCAGGGGCAGGGTGGGTTTTTAATTCCAGAATGAAACAAGAAATGGCAGGTACAATTTAACATCTTCTTTTCTTTTGATTTCCTGTGTGGTGAGTGTGTTGAGTGAGTTGCTACTCATTTTTCCTCAGGGCAAGTATACCATGGAAAGACTGTAGCCCCTTCACATGTGACCACATGGCAGTATTTTTCCAGGATTTCAGGGAAAATACTGCCAGTCAATAGAAGCAATAATGGGCTAGTCATACTTCTCTGAAGTCTCTCAGCCTCACTCACCTCACAGGGTGTTTGTTGTGGGGGAGGAAGGGAAAGGAGATTGTTAGCTGCTTTCAGACTCCTTAAAGGTCAAGGGTAAAGGGACCCCTGACCATTAGGTCCAGTCAGGACCGACTCTGGGGTTGTGGCGTTCATCTCGCTTTACTGGCCAAGGGAGCTGGTGTATAGTTTCTGGGTCATGTGGCCCGCATGCTCTTCTGAAGTTTACTATACAGCGGACAGTAGCAGCCAAGCATACTAGGACTCAATTTCTTGACTTTAAGAAAGCCGACTTCATAAAACTTAGGGAAGTGCTGGGTGAGATCCCATGGACAGCAATACTAAAAGGAAAGGGAGTTCATGATGGCTGGGAGTTTGTTAAGACGGAGATAGTAAAAGCACAACGTCAGGCAATACCAATGAGACGAAAACATGGAAGGTGCCTAAAGAAACCAGGGTGGCTATCTAAAGAACTTTTAACTGAATTAAGATTAAAAAAGGATGTGTACAAAAAATGGAAAAGGGGGGAAACCACCAAAGAGGAATTCAAACAAATAGCCAGCACGTGTAGACACAAAGTCAGAAAAGCTAAAGCACAGAATGAACTCAGGCTTGCTAGAGAGGTTAAAAGCAACAAAAAAGGCTTTTATGGGTATGTTCGTAGCAAAAGGAAGAACAAAGAAACAGTGGGGTCACTCAGAGGAGAAGATGGTGAAATGCAAACAGGGGACACAGAAAGGGCTGAACTCCTCAATGCCTTCTTTGCCTCAGTCTTCTCCGATAAAGAAGACAATGCCCGACCTGAAGAATTTGAAGCAAATGATTCAGCAAAGGAAACACAGCCCAGAATAACTAAGGAGATAGTACAAGAATATTTGGCTAGATTAGATGTATTCAAGTCTCCAGGGCCAGATGAACTGCATCCAAGAGTATTAAAAGAACTGGCAGATGTGATCTCAGAACCACTGGCAGTCATCTTTGAGAATTCCTGGAGAACAGGCGAAGTCCCGGCAGACTGGAGGAGGGCAAATGTTGTTCCTATTTTCAAAAAGGGGAAAAGAGAGGACCCAAATAATTACCGCCCAGTCAGTCTGACATCAATAGCAGGGAAGATTCTGGAGCAGATCATTAAGCAAACAGTCTGTGAGCACCTAGAAAGGAATGCTGTGATCACCAATAGTCAGCATGGATTTCTGAAAAATAAGTCATGTCAGACTAACCTGATCTCGTTTTTTGACAGAATTACAAGCCTGGTAGATGAAGGGAACGCAGTGGATGTAGCCTACCTTGATTTCAGCAAAGCATTTGACAAGGTGCCCCATGATATTCTTGTAAAGAAGCTGGTAAAATGCGGTCTTGACTATGCTACCACTCAGTGGATTTGTAACTGGCTGACTGACCGAACCCAAAGGGTGCTCATCAATGGTTCCTCTTCATCCTGGAGAAGAGTGACTAGTGGGGTGCCACAGGGTTCTGTCTTGGGCCCGGTCTTATTCAACATCTTTATCAACGACTTGGATGATGGACTCAAGGGCATCCTGATCAAATTTGCAGATGACACCAAACTGGGAGGGGTGGCTAACACCCCAGAGGACAGGATCACACTTCAAAACGACCTTGACAGATTAGAGAACTGGGCAAAAACAAACAAGATGAATTTTAACAGGGAGAAATGTAAAGTATTGCACTTGGGCAAAAAAAATGAGAGGCACAAATACAAGATGGGTGACACCTGGCTTGAGAGCAGTACATGTGAAAAGGATCTAGGAGTCTTGGTTGACCACAAACTTGACATGAGCCAACAGTGTGACGCGGCAGCTAAAAAAGCCAATGCAATTCTGGGCTGCATCAATAGGAGTATAGCATCTAGATCAAGGGAAGTAATAGTGCCACTGTATTCTGCTCTGGTCAGACCACACCTGGAGTACTGTGTCCAGTTCTGGGCACCACAATTCAAGAAGGACACTGACAAACTGGAACGTGTCCAGAAGAGGGCAACCAAAATGGTCAAAGGCCTGGAAACGATGCCTTATGAGGAACGGCTAAGGGAGCTGGGCATGTTTAGCCTGGAGAAGAGGAGGTTAAGGGGTGATATGATAGCCATGTTCAAATATATAAAAGGATGTCACATAGAGGAGGGAGAAAGGTTGTTTTCTACTGCTCCAGAGAAGCGGACACGGAGCAATGGATCCAAACTACAAGAAAGAAGATTCCACCTAAACATTAGGAAGAACTTCCTGACAGTAAGAGCTGTTCGACAGTGGAATTTGCTGCCAAGGAGTGTGGTGGAGTCTCCTACTTTGGAGGTCTTTAAGCAGAGGCTTGACAACCATATGTCAGGAGTGCTCTGATGGTGTTTCCTGCTTGGCAGGGGGTTGGACTCGATGGCCCTTGTGGTCTCTTCCAACTCTATGATTCTAAGCCACTTCTGGTGAACCAGAGCAGCACACAGAAACTCTGTTTACCCTCTCGCTGGAGTGGTACCTATTTATCTACTTGCACTTTGACGTGCTTTCGAACTGGTAGGTTGGCAGGAGCAGGGACCGAGCAACAGGAGCTCACCCCGTTGCAGGGATTCGAACCGCCGACCTTCTGATCGGCAAGTCCTACGCTCTGTGGTTTAACCCACAGCACCATAAAGCAGGATATCAAATCTAAACTCTTCTCCTTCTGTGTTGTGGGAGGGGGAGGAGGGGTCACAACCCTGTTGGTTCTTTTGAACCTCTCAGTGGCTTCCATGAAACCTCCTAGAGGCACCGTACTGTGTGCCAATGGTTTGACTCCAACTTGGAGGGATGATTCCAGAAGGTGTTGCTGGATGGGAGCTGCTCTATTCCTTGGCAGTTAAGCCACGGGCTACACAGGGCTCTGTTTCTCCATGCTGTTCCCCATCTCCACGAAACTGCTGGGAGAAATCACCCTGAGATATGGACTGAGGTGACACCTATATGCTGATGACACACAGCCCCACCTCATATATTAATCGAATCCATGTGACATAGCAGGTGTTCTGAATCTGTGTCAGGGCATGGCAATGAACTGGAGGAAGGCCAATGAATTTAGGCACAATCCAGATAAAACAGGAGGTGGTTTGTCTATCCAGCAGAGTGGTGTTCATCTGTTCTGGAGGGGGTTCCTCTCCCGCTAAAGGATAAGTGTCATCGTTTGGTGGTACGTTGCCATTGGAGACACAAGCTGGTTCAACGGCCTTTTCTCTAGGGCTGGAAACATCAGCCAATTTTCCAGTCTGGGCCAGTGTTGCATGTATTCAACTGTAAGTCTGTTCTGTCTCATTTTCTGAGCATTAAACACACACACGATTGCTTTTAAATTGCACACACCCTGAAATTTTGTGTTTTGGATGCATTTTATCGTTTAAATATTCATCTTTGCATGCTTTTCTGTGTCCTCCCCCCTAAAATACGCAATTTTCTTCGCATTTTGTAAAAAAAATAAAAAATCAAATAATTTAGAGAAGTATGAAGTCCACTTATTCCCTGTGTTTTGACCTCTAGCTTGAACTTCTCACTCTCAAGAGGGTATCATTCAGGCATAGGCAAACTCGGCCCTCCAGATTTTTGAGACTACAACTCCCATCATCCCTAGCTAACAGGACCAGAGGTCAGGGGTGATGGGAATTGTAGTCCCAAAACATCTGGAGGGCCGAGGTTGCCTATGCCTGGTCTCATTGTTTGACTGAGCAGCTTACTGTAAGAAGAGAGACTCATTCATTAACAGAACAAGCAGCTCCTTCTCCTTTTCAACATCTCCGCTACCGATTGGACAAGATTATTATTTTTCCATGTGGCAAAATTTATTTTCATTACATTTACATTATTCACATTACATTATCCAATTCTATGCATTATGAAATAAATATACAATGATCCTTAACAGAAATGATCAACAAAAAGATTGTGAGTCACGGGAAAGGACACAACTAAATAAGCTTCTCCTAAATGGTACTCTGTTGTTTTTTATTAATGCTTTCATTAAAATATTTTCTTGGGTAACAATGGTACATACAGAGCATCTGTTTTCAAGTCATAGAACCCTTCTGACAAGTCAGCCATATTCAGACTGAGACATTACTGTTATAGTCAACAGGGGGTTGAGAGAAAAGAGAAGTGGAAAGAGAGATGGGAGGAGGGGGAGAGCAGTAAAATTTCAGTCTTTTACATAATATACGAGCAAAGCTTTTATGTCAGCATCAGGTATTTTATTTTGGTTGGTGGTGTGAGAGACCAGAGGGCCCAAGGTGTGGTTGGTTGTATAAGGCACTTAATCTCAGTGGCTAGGAGTGTCACGACTAGACACTGGAGGGATCTACCAGAAGTGAACATGGAAAAGGTACCTAGTAAATTGAAGTTAGCGCAGCAGGATGCCTTCACCCTGGTGTGGCTTCCCTTTATTACATACGCAAGCCAGCAAGATGATAATAACCAATTCCCACCCCTCAACAACATACCCTCACACGTACCCTCACACAGAGATACAAATCGCATTGCAACCAACCAATTTTGGTTTTAGATTTTTTGTGAATGCCTCAAGAACTCCCTGCGTCAGGAGTGAGGTTGTGCTACGGTGCACTCGGTGTTTTTCATCTGGCTACTCAATATTACATCAGTGTTCAGTGGTAGCTTTCATCTGAGTACCAGATGGTGAGGACAAACAATAGGAGACAACCATCACCTTCATATCCTGTTTGTGAACTTTCAGAGGCATCTGGCTTGCTACTATTGGAAACAGAATGCTGGATTGGAGGGCCTTTGGTCCGATCCAACAAGGCAATTCTTATGTTCTTAATACTTAGCTGATTCCTCATCTGTTACACATCAATGAAGATATACAATGTTTTGGATGGCTTTAGATGAGCTCTTCTTGGCTAGGCAAGAAGATATCAAAGTGATGCCTGCCAGAACGCCAGCTGTGTATCCCTGCACCTTTATATCTGATCTCACCCCCTCTTTTTGTCTTCATACACTCGGTTTTATTCTGATTAGCTTTTAATTCTTTCTTCATGCAAAGAAAATGGGTTTGCTCCCCCCACTAGCTCGCTTCTAACGAAGTTCAGGATCTGTGCTCTGACAAGGTCCAAATCCTTTTCTGGCACTTTATTTTTCATACTTGCTCCGATCCAAGAAACTTTTATGCACTAATTTGCTCTCATCCAGCTATGGTTTTTCCTCTCGTGAAGTGATGGATTACCGGTACTTCAGTCCGAGGAAGAGTAGTTAAAGACGCATGCAATTCCCAGCCTCTTCTTCGTTGGCCTGTTGACCTTTTGTGCCACCAAAGAATTGATGCTTTTGAATTATGGTGCTGGAGGAGACTCTTGAGAGTCCCATGGACTGCAAGAAGATCAAACCTCTCCATTCTGAAGGAAATCAGCCCTGAGTGCTCACTGGAAGGACAGATCCTGAAGCTGAGGTTCCAATACTTTGGCCACCTCATGAGAAGAGAAGACTCCCTGGAAAAGACCCTGATGTTGGGAAAGATGGAGGGCACAAGGAGAAGGGGATGACAGAGGACGAGATGGTTGGACAGTGTTTTCGAAGCTACCAACATGAGTCTGACCAAACTGCGGGAGGCAGTGGAAGACAGGAGTGCCTGGTGTGCTCTGGGGTCACGAAGAGTTAGACACGACTAAATGACTAAACAACAAAAAATAAAATGGGGTGTCATCTCAACATGGCAGGGCAGCATTGTTTTAGTATGGTTTTTATGCTATGGATGTACAAGGGGAGTGTGTCCCTGTTTGTTCTCCTTGATTTTCAGTGACTTTTTTATTATGAACTTTATTGAAAATCTTAAAACAATTACCAAACAAAAAACACTGTCAGGCAGCAGGATCCACAGGAGCAGCAGATCTAGTCCCCAAGGAATACATTGCCTACTGCTCTACCGCACACTCCTGGCAGGCCATGCCTGCCACCACCTTGGCACTGGTGGTCTCCTCCCACCTCTAGGGAGGAAATGGCAGGGGTTGTCCTCCAGAGTTTCCTGGGTTCTGCACTCGCCTTGTGTGGTTCAGATTGTGTTCACCTGCCCCTGCCCACCACACAGTGGCCTTTGATTCCTACTTCACCTATCAGGTAAGGTTGATTTGATTCCCCTCCTTGTTTTCAATTTAGATCTTCACTCTTCTTCCCTGACAGGGGAGGGCACCATTTTTTTGTGGTTCGCCTCAGATGCCAAAATCTTTCTTGGGTTGGTCCTGGGTCTGTCTAATATTCAAGGGGAGGGAATCTCAGAGGGTAGGGGCTGCAGTACTAAATCTGACGCTGTGCAGAATGGGCCTGTTGATAAGATGGAATCTGGCAGGAGGTCTTCATCTGCAGAGTGCAGTGATCTGTTGGGTACATAAGGGATGAGATGATCTTTTTGGTAACCAGGTCCCAAGCTGTACAGGGCTTTATGCACTGAGACTAGCACCTTGGAACTTAGCCCAGTAGCTAATCATCAGCCAGTGGAGGAGAAATACAGCACACTGCACACCAATGGACAAGGAGTTGTTCAATGGAACAATCCTGTTGTCTTGATAAAGCACTCCAGATTTCATCACAGCTGACCAATGCTGCTTTCAACCATATCCTTTCATGTCAACTGCTCCATGCTTGTTTTGTTGTGCATCTATTCTAAAGGATACAACCAACTGCTCTGCATGTACTGTTGTGGCACATGCATAGCATAATACCCTTGCATGTCAGGAGTTCAGCCTACACTCGAGTAGAACCCTGGCAGAGACACATGCCCGACTGGCATGTTCTCTCCCTCCTGGTCAATCATTTGGGAGCTTCAGAAGCTTTCTTCACCCTGAACATCACAGCGACCAATGCCAACCGACACTGGCACACTTAGGGATCAGCAGAGTTTGTGCACCTTGCGTGACAGACCTCAGCAACTCAGCATTTTGGCTGATCTACTTTATTTACATATAAACACGCACGGAGCACTGCAACATGGCTCCCTTTCTCTCTAGCATCAGACAGCAAAGAGAAAGAACAAAGGACAATAGTCCCACTTCACGGAACGCAGTAACACAAACATCCTGCCTCCATCACTTCCCACTCTGTGGAGTCAAAACATATACCGTCATGTGAAAGACAAAAATCCCATGACTGCAATCATGGAGCAGGAATTCTAACAGGCACCACTGGCAATACATCTCGCAATCATAACTCCCCCCAGTCAATCTTCACACCGTCTACAGTTGAACTATGGAACTCACTCCCACAAGCAGTGATGGCCACCAATTTGGATGGCTTTAAAAGACAATAAGATACCTTCATGGAAGATAAGGCTACCAATGGCTACTAATCATGGTGACTGTGTTCTATCTCTGCCGAGGCGGACTTCATAATATGGCACCCTGTGTAAAGTCAAAATTTGGCATCCCAATGGATCTTCTCAATTTTGTACCCCCTCTTGGTGCTCTGGGCAGGAGAACTGCCTGCACCACTGTAAATCCAGCACTGACCACCTCTGTTGGGTGCAGTATGCCTCTGAAGGCCAGTTGCTGGAAACCAACTACGATCCCACAGATATCTGGTTAGTCACTGTGGAACAGGATGCTAGATGGGCCTGATCCAGGCAAACTCTTACGCTTTTAATCCGACTTAAATAAGAAGATGACTCTTGTGATGGGAGGAAAGTGAGCCAATGTTTTAGAGAGCTTAAGATAGATAACTGCACAATTTGAGATGATATCATTGCACGCTACGTTGCATTCAGGGATCTTTCTTTTTTAAAGAGTGAGGAGACTGATGTCAATAATACTCTGATGCTGGGGAAATTATTTCCCTAGTTGTTTCCTCCAATAAAAAACTAGCTTTGTTTGGATACCTTCCCAGCCCAATGTTAATAGACTATCAGAGCTCTATAAGAGGCTGTGCTTAATAAATAACTGGTATCTGGCAGATCTGACAGCACATGTGAGCATTATCATGATTTTACTTTAATAGACTAGGCGAGTTAGCAGCAGATGTTCTCAGATTAGAGTTCAGCTTTCCTACATCTCTTTTAAATCCCTTATTCTCCAATGAGTCATTGGCATGTACAGTCTCTTTCTGCCCTCTCCTGCTTGGGGTTAATAAGACTCCTTTAAGCACACACCAGCCCAGAATATTTAGTTCCCTCCTAGACTGGCAGTGGCTTTGAGGACATAAGGAGCCACTATCAAGCCACTATCCTCAACCTGGACTGGAACTAGGCCTTGAACCTAAGATCCAACCTAAGACAGAAGCCTTCCTCAAGCCTGCTATGACTTGGTTGACTTAGTTATGACTTCAATGACTTGGTGAAACAGAATATTAAACCTGGGAGCCCACAAGGAACTCCTGCTCCCTTCCATTCAACCTCCTTTGACATGATTGTGATGTTCCAGAACATTACTTTGCTTACTCTTTGCACTGAGAGAAACATATCTCCGACAACAAATCAAAGGCCCAGGGTGCTATGATGTATTATAAGAAAAAAATGGGCTTCTGCAAAAGGGAGTTTTCTTCCACCATGACAGCCTAGCCTGCAGTGCATTTTTCTGCCTGATGACCATCCATCAGACAAACCAACCCATGGATGGGAAATAGCCTTAGCTAGTGCTATGATGGTGACAGCAGTCACGAAATTAAAAGATGCCTGCTCCTTGGGAGAAAGGCGATGGCAAACTTAGACAGTATCTTAAAAAGCAGAGACATCACCTTGCCAACAAAGGTCCGTATAGTTAAAGCCATGGTTTTCCCAGTAGTAATGTATGGAAGTGAGAGCTGGACCATAAAGAAGGCTGATCGCTGAAGAATTGATGCTTTTGAATTATGGTGCCGGAGGAGACTCTTGAGAGTCCCATGGACTGCAAGAAGATCAAATGTATCCATTCTTCAGGAAATCAGCCCTGAGTGCTCACTGGAAGGACAGATCGTGAAGCTGAGGCTCCAATACTTTGGCCACCTCATGAGAAGAGAAGACTCCCTGGGAAAGACCCTGATGTTGGGAAAGATGGAGGGCACAAGGAGAAGGGGACGACAGAGGACGAGATGGTTGGACGGTGTTCTCAAAGCTACAAACATGAGTCTGACCAAACTGCGGGAGGCAGTGGAACACAGGAGTGCCTGGCGTGCTCTGGTCCATGGGGTCACGAAGAGTTGGACACGACTAAACAACAACAACAACAAGTGCTATGATGTTGGATCATAGGTAAGGATGGATGAATCGACCAATGTTGATTTCTCCTGGTTTTCCATTTTTCCAGTCTTAAGCCCAGTTTGTCACAATTCCATATCAGTTTGCATTTTTTAAAAGTCCTTACAAAATGAATCAGCATTTCAATGTGTACCTCTCCAGAAATACACATTTTTTCTTTGCAACTTGGCCTGATGTAAGTTCCAGATAATCCCCCAGAGTTTCCTTCCCCATTTCGCTCCTTGTATTGGAAGCGGCGCCACAATTTCAGTCAATACAATACAATACAAATACGTTTATTGACATTACGAGTTAAAACATTTCAAAACACTAGGATAAATTTAAAAGGGTCAGGAGTGAGGCTGTTGAGGATCACAAGGAACTTGATTGTTCTTCTTCACGATGTCTATTCCCTAGAGGGATGATTCATTAAGAACCTTTTTGGGTAAGATGGCAGTAACGTCCTTGTCCCTATCCGCTAGGCGGAACCTCATTTGGCTTTCTCTCGGAGCTGTGGGTCGCAGATCCAATATCCTGCTCAGCATCTGTTTGCAGAGTTTGCAGTCCCAAAGAATATGGTCCAGTGAATCTGGTACTCCCTGATTACAGGCACACAGGCGGGCTTGATAAGTATCTACCTGTGGTCACTGCAGAGGGGGAAGCATTTAGTCTTGCTAGCAAGACTAAAGCTCTTTGTTGGGAAGGAAGTAGTAGGTCTTCTAGGTAATTGACACAAAATCCGTAACAAGTAATTATGCCTATGGCCTCTGGGGAACAGAGTGTGAGGAGACAAATGCTGTTTTTCATTGTCATAAAGCCGCTACTTGCTTGTTTGGGGTATGTCGCTTTCATCACATACTTTGAGGCTCTCCAGAACAATACCCAATCTACGTATTTTGCCAGTCTTTCTTCCAGTCTATGGTCAGCCATGCCTCCACTTCACGCAACCATGAGGGAGGCTGGGTTGCATTGGACAACCACCCACAAGGATTCATGACATCTGGCCTGAATAGCAAGAGGCAGGAGAAAGAAGGGGCTGCTTCAGCTAATAGTGCCAGTCCATCAAGCTATCATGAGGACCTGATCCGAAGGAATTCCATTTCTGCATAACCCCCCCCCAAAAAAGAGAACTTAAAAGTGCCTTTATCGTGCCAGACTAAAAACCTAGGCAATAAACTTGCATCAGAGCATTTGCAAACAAAGAGAGCTTTCTCAACAAATAATAAAATAACAAGGGGCATTCAAAGCAGATTGAGAGTAATGAGAAGGGTGTGTGCATGTCTTTAAAAGACCTGGCAATGACTTGTTGGGGGGGAGTATCATAGGAATCAGACCATTAATGCACATAGTGTAAGTGCCCTAAATAGGTTGGTTTCGCTCATGACCACCAGATAGAAAAGTGGTCATGAAATGAACACTGAAGTTCAATATCAATAAATAGGAAGCAGAAAATGGGGTGGAGGGTTGTTTGTTTGTTTGTTTGTTTGTTTGTTTGTTTTGAGTGAGACAAGTTCTTTCCTTCTTTAAGGATGCACTTGATCATCTAATCATTTTCCTGCATTAGCAAGATCTTCTAAGGGTTGTGTGCAGATGATTATTTACAGATGGCAGCAGTCGTTCCCTGGCCTTAAGAAACGTACACATGTTGCATTACAGCACTTATACACTTGTCTGTTTTATGCCCAAGATGTGCATTTTGTCCTAGTATCTCCATTTTTCTTTCTAAATGTGGACTTCAGCAAATATCAACCAACTCCATTCAAAGGCGCCCTTCAGCATGTATCTTGACATACTAATCTTAAAAACGCCTGAACAAAATGTGGAAAATGCATACAGGCACCTAACCAATCCAATTGAATTATGGCCGTGTGAAGGTGGTCTCAGGGGCTACATCCACCATACCTGCCATGACCTCTGGCCCTAGTAAGGGATCTCAAGACTAATATATAGCTATTGGAGGTGGTGAAATGCGTTTGTTTCAGGAAAGAATGAAGAAAAAGTGAACAAATTGGGGTCTCAGTTAGTTCAATTTTCACTTACCAAGAACAGATCTAAATGGGTCCGGTTTTCAGGGGTCACAGTCACACTATACATTTAAAGCAATCTCTTGCCACATAATGCTCAAAGGGACACACGTTCTTCTTAAGCATTTTAAGAAAGAAACAAATACTCGGCAAACTTGAAAGGAATTATAATGCATCTCGACTTCTTGTCACAGGTTTTACATTCTCTTGATAGGTATCCCTGCATATTTTTCGGTATCTGTAACAAAAGTCAGTCCTGCCATCTGGTGCTCAAACAATTCTTTCTGCTTCACGTGATGCCTGTCAGAATGACGGAATAAAGGTCACAGGCTGTTTAAACACCAGAAAGATTTGCCCTTTACAAGGAAGGTATTTTTATTACACTTGCAAGCCCAATGTAACCTGTTTTGAGTCCAAAATGTTACATATGCTTTACATATGCCTACATGGACTGCAAGAAGATCAAACCTATCCATTCTGAAGGAAATCAGCCCTGAGTGCTCACTGGAAGGACAGATCCTGAAGCTGAGGCTCCAATACTTTGGCCACCTCATGAGAAGAGAAGACTCCCTGGAAAAGACCCTGATGTTGGGAAAGATGGAGGGCACAAGGAGAAGGGGATGACAGAGGACAAGATGGTTGGATAGTGTTCTCGAAGCTACCAGCATGAGTTTGACCAAACCGCGGGAGGCAGTGGAAGACAGGAGTGCCTGGCGTGCTCTGGTCCATGGGGTCACGAAGAGTCGGACACGACTAAATGACTAAACAACAACAACTTGCCACTTTTAACAGTAATGGCTTTCCCCAAAGAACCCTGGGGACTGTAGCTTGTTGAGAGTGCTGACAGTTATTAGGAGACCACTCACAGAGCTACAATTCCCAGCACCCTTAACAAACTACGAATGAGGGGGTGGAAACATTGCCCGCTCTTAGTGGATGTTATTCCACAGGCTGCATACTAACAGCCTTGTCACTCTATGCTCCAGAAAGGAAGCATTTGTCTATTTCCACCCCACTGCTGATGGGAGGTTCAGAGTAGTGCTTCCGCTAACTTAGGCCATACGTCTGGAAAATCCTGGACATGTCCTCTTTTGGGGGGGCGTACATTCCCACATCCTCAACTTTGCTAGAGCCTTCCCCCCTCTGCTTCTTTTGTTGAGCTGCTGATCACCCAGATTTTTACTTCTTGAAATAAAGCAACCCTAGCTAACTAAGCACAGAAGATTAAAAGAGGAATGCCTTCAGTGACCAGCCCTATACGGCCTAGGACCCTCATACCTACGGGACCGCCTCTCCTGGTATGTCCCATGGAGGACCCTACAGTCTGCTAATAACAGCACCCTGAAGATCCCGGGCCCCAGGGAGGTCAGACTGGCCTCGACCAGAGCCAGCCTGGTGGAACACTCTCTCACAAGAGACCAGGGCCCTGCGAGATTTGACATCTTTTCACAGGGCCTGCAAGATGGAGCTGTTCCGCCAGGGTTCAGCCTGACTCGTTTTCTCTTTGTATAAGAACAAGCACGAAGGAGGTTTCCCAGCCCGCTCACAGGTCCTTATAATATCAGTGGAAACTGTTGGTATTAACCGCTTCCAATTTTAACCTGAAGATTGCCACTTGTCCAGTTTTAATTTTAATTGTTTGAATTAATTGTGAGATGTATCTTAATTGATTCATTGTTTGTATTATGCATATTGTCTTATTTATATGATGTTAGCTGCTCTGACCCCGGCTTTGGCCAGGGAGGGAGGGATACAAATAAATTATTATTATTATTATTATTATTATTATTATTATTATTATTGATTTGAAGGCACCTGTTGCTGGACCTAAGCAGCTTTGGTCTTGTAAGATGCCTGGACAGGTAGACTACCTGCTCTTCAGTGCTCTGGATTGTAAAGAAAATGAACCCAGGAACTCTCAAATGGATTTTTAAACATGCTTTGGGTGTGGCAGACCAATAGCTCCACCAAGTCAAAGGCATTCACGCTGAAGAAATGCTACACTGGGTAGCTTCGAAAATGCCCCATTGCACACACAAAGAGCGAGGGTGCCTGTAATTATAGCTTCATTAGTGGGCCGTAATAGCCTTAATTTCCCCAATAGTTCACATTTGTTCGCTAAGGCGACCCCACCCATTTTAAGTACTGCTTATATTCTTAGGAAACTTTTTTGACTTTTGCAAGTGCGCGTCATTCAGTTGCATTTAAAATTGCAAAGTTCTCTGCCAAAGAGCACTCAGTGGAAAACCTGCTGTGTAGCTGCCAAGCCAGAGAGCCTATCTTAAGACACTGCTGGTTTGAGACAAGTTCTTTATTAATATCAACTGACTGAGAATAAAGGGCTCATATATTAGAACATTGTGTGTATTGTAAATATGTGGTTGAGTGAGATTATGAATAGGATGCCATTTGGAAAATTAAATACACCTAAGTCCCAAGGCTTGAGATGGTTTTACTGTGGCCTGACGTTTGATGATTTGACATGATCTTATCCAACAGTTTACGGTCAGAAGAGAATAGCATGGAACAAGCAACAAGCAAAATAAATACGGAAGATGTGAAATAGCAGCATGATAACGATGTGGGAATGTTCAGGGTGGCAGGAGAAGATATATTGTTTATTAATATCCTTCCTAACTTTCCTAACTTGCGCTACAAAGTTCCATAACTTAGCATTGTTTACATTCCCCTTCTCTCACACAGCAGAAAACTTGTTGCAAACTCGTGTGAGTTTCTTAAGACAATACGCAGTTCAGTCTGGCTTGTCCAGATTGAAATGTGTTCTAATATTTTCCTGGTAAGGCCCCTTGAATCCCTCCTAAAAGAATAAAGACACCACAGTCTTATTCATAAGCAATAAAAAGAAAGTTTTTTAAAAAATGATATTTATTTAAAAAAGATTTTTTTAAAATTACAAAGAAAAAAGACAAAATTACAAAGAAAAAAGACAAAAACAGAAAAAGAAAAAACAAAACCATCACTTTCAAATTCTCCACTTTCTTTACCTTCTTTCCATGACCTCCTCCTCCTCCCATCTCTTGTATCTTGATTGATAATTGTCACAGCATATCCTTTCCATAATTCATAATATTCTGTCATTACATTACCTTACTCTATTTTCATCTTATCTTATAAAAAACCTTAAAAAGAAAGTTTACTCACAATCAGGCAGAGCACAGTGTGATCCCTGAAGGCAGGGTTTAGGCTTAAAGTTACAAATGTATAAAAACAGGTTTATCCCATAAGGAAGATGGCCTGGGGGACTGCTTGGCTGGCAGCCAGCAGTTCATTCCAGGAAGTTCACAGGAAGAAAAGAAGATGGAAAAGAGAAGAAAAGTGGCTGCGTGACTTGGCCTTTTACCAGGTCTGGAAAGGTCACGCTCACCCACTAGTCACATGCAAGGAAGGATGTTCCAGCCTAGGAGGAACAGGAAGTTTTGACTGGCTGGACCAAACATTCCCCTGCATGTCCACTCTAGCAAAACAAGGAATGTTGTACTTGACTGCTCCCAGTGGATTACATCCCACAAACGAGAGCTAGTACACACAGCTCAAGTGTACGTGCCAATTGTGTGTGTGTGTGTGTGTGTACATGTGTGTGAGCTCATAAGCATGCTAGGTGGGAGGCATTTTCTCCATTTGCACTTTAATGAAAGCCTATCTAATTCATATTCATATTGACTCAGTTTGAACCATAATGCTCATGGAAATGCAACTGTCTGTTGAAATATGTACTTCTCAAAATGCTCCGATGCAATTATCCAACCAAATAAAATGCACCAGTGGCGTAGCGTGGGGGGTGCAGGGGGGGCTGGCCGCACCAGGCGCAACATCTGGGGGTTAGGGTTAGGGGGCACAAATCCACGGGTTAGGGGGCGCAAATTACTTGCCTTGCCCCGGGTACTGACAACCCACGCTACGCCACTGAAATGCACAGAGATATGTTGGGGACAAATATGCACAAATGTTGAGTATATTTTTGTATGGATTTCTCAGTAATAGTTGCAATAATAGTTGGAGGAGGAAAACAAGAAAAAAAATATTCTGAATCTCAGAAGCCAGAACAGCAAGAGGGATTGCTACGCAGTGAAAGCAGCAATCCCTCTTGCTGTTCTGGCTTCTGGGATAGTTGCGCAGCCTGCATTCGCTCCATGAGATGCACACACATTTCCCCTTACTTTTTAGGAGGGAAAAAGTGAGTCTTATAGAGCAAAAAATATGGTAAATATCAGAAAAGGGAAACAGAGAGAAGCCCAAATTGAAAGATTTTTACGCACACATGCACCCTTTGAGAAATCTCAGAAATCATTTCAGGACCCTTTCTGTTTCGCTAAATATTCCTCACATGTTCTGCCCAAACACAGAACTCAAAATTTGCCTGGAATTCAGGTAAAATCTGATATCACATTAAGGATGTTTGGTGGCACTTTAAGAATCTCAACTTCCTTGGAAAATTTCCCATGCTTGATCAAAATGTTTTGAACTTCTTTCAAAACTCACCAAATATTTTGTCTGAGCAGCAACCCCAGATTAATGTGGAATTTCTCTCTGGGTAATATATTGGTGATAACTCTGAAGTTTCCCCCTCCCATTCTGCCCATAGTTGATCAGTGCTCACAGTGCATGAGCTCATCCCAGTCCTTCGCCACAAGCAGAGTCTGTAATTTTGCATGCCGCAGTTCAACAAACATTGATGTGGTTTGCGGTGAAGTGACAAAATTGAAGGGTCCACTTGAGTTGAACAAGTCAAACGACCCATTTACGAGCAAGAAGCTCCCATGGGCAAAAGGAGCAAAATAAAGACTCCGGTGAGCAAGGTGATTAACACACACCGAGCATCAATGTATGTACATACGGAACTACTGTATTTTTCACTCCATAAGATGCACCTGACCATAAGACGCACCCAGTTTTTAGAGGAGGAAAGGGGAAAAGCCCCATTTTTTTGAGGATCAGCTCAAAGTTGTGCGGCTTCTTTTGCAAAGGGAAAAAAATCCTGTTTTTATGGGGTTCAACTCACAGTTCTGCAGCTTCTTTAGGAAAGGAAAGGGAGGCATTTCTACAGTTTCCAGAGAGCTAATCTAATCAGCCAATCACATGTCGCTGGGGAAACGAAAGGCCTCTGTCTGCAGAACATTCAAAAATGGAGGCCTGGGCAAGGGGCTGGGGCTGGAAAGGGAGCCAGCGATCGACCACACATACACTCCATAAGACGCACAGACATTTCCCCTTACTTTTTAGGAGGAAAAAAGTGTGCCTTGTGGAGCAAAAAATACGGTAGCTGCAACCCTTCATAACCTTATAGGCTGGGATACGTTTAAAGCACCCCCCCCCCAATAATAATAATAATAATACTGGGAACTGTGGTTTGCTTCTTATAGTGCCTTGAACATATTACCATTCCAAAAATCTCTCTCTGTGTGTATTATGTTATTGTTGTCTAACAGTCAATTCCCTTTTCCAGGTAACTGTAGCTCTGAGAGGGGAAGAAAGGTCTTCTGACAACCTTCAGCATCCTTAACAGGATCTGGGGAGGAAGCCCTCACTGTTTAAAGTGTTATGGAACTGCTTTGTGCAGATGGAGCCTAATATAAGATTGCAAGCTATTAAAACAATAAAATTACAAGCCGCAAGATTGGTGTTAAAATAACAGCAGTAGATAAACCTTTGTGAAAACACAGCTCCATTAAATTAACCTAGTGGCTCTCTCAGTGGAGAGCAGAGCCTGAAAATGACAATTGTAAAGCTCAAGCAGCTGCATACAGGTAGTCCTTGAAATGGCCTGATCCTAAACAGTTTAGGCTAAAAGACTAAAATCCACACCTGAAACGGGGTCTAGAAATGAAAAGCAGCCAGGGTAGCTTTTTTTTTTTTTTTTTTAAAGTTGCTGTTGGAAAGCATATGCACAGAATCAACTCCATCACAATTTGGATTTCAAACCAGAATTTGATATGCAACTTCTGATATTATTGTTGCATTATGTTTTTTTCAATTGTACACCAGCTTGTTATATTTCCTATGAATGTATGGTTTATAAATAAACAAAACAAAGCTGGCATAGCTTAGCACTGGTTCTGAGGAAATGTTAGGGGAATGGGAGGTGTGTGGTTCCTGTTAAGTTGTGGGTGGACGTATCAGACGACACAGCGATTCTTCAAACAGCTCTTGTTTATTCACGGGCCAGGACAGAACTGAACTGAAGGGTTCAGTCAGCCTGCTTATATAGAGCTCCAGTACAATGTAACATTATAAAATTAATTTTATAATGAATGATTTTAGAGTGTTGTTTGTGCTGTACTTTTGTACTGTTTTATTGTTGCTAGCCGCCCTGAGCCCAGCTTCGGCTGGGGAGGGCGGGATATAAATAAAATTTATTATTATTATTATTAACTGTAACAATTTTCTAAAACTATCCAATCACTGAACGTCACTTTTGATCCCTTATTTGCATAACTATCTACAGTATCCCCCTGCTGGCCCAGGGTGGGAACTTCCGTACATAACAGTTCCTGTGTACCCAGAACACCTCTGGAATACTGACTGAGCACTTCCCATTTGCTCTGAAGCTGGAGAAACACAGCTATGGACCTTTCCATGGCCTCACAGAGGAGGCACCTCTCCCGAGGCTGGATCTACACCATGCATAGGCAAACTCGGCCCTCCAGATGTTTTGAGACTACAATTCCCATCATCCCTGACCACTGGTCCTGTTAGCTAGGGATGATGGGAGTTGTAGTCCCAAAACATCTGGAGGGCCAAATTTGCCTATGCCTGATCTACACAGACCTTTTAAACATTATCAGAACGATATTAGAAATATTGTTCTAAAATGTCACAGGCCATACTCTTACAATACAGTGGTACCTCGGGTTAAGTACTTAATTCGTTCTGGAGGTCCGTTCTTAACCTGAAACTGTTCTTAACCTGAAGCACCACTTTAGCTAATGGGGCCTCCCACTGCTGCCGCACCGCCGGAGCACGGATTTCTGTTCTCATCCTCAAGCAAAGTTCTTAACCCGAGGTAATATTTCTGGGTTAGCGGAGTCTGTAACCTGAAGCATATGTAACCTGAAGTGTATGTAACCTGAAGCGTATGTGTCAGGGGTTCAGAAGCAGAGACGCAGAGAAGGGTGGAAACAGAGAGCGAGGGGGAGGAAGCCGAAGGGAGAATGAGTGATGATGACGACCCGAGATCTCCAAGCCTAAGCAGTGAGTCAGAGGACTCCCAAAAGGGAGCCCCAGTGAGCAGAGCAAGGGGGGGATCCGGGGGGACACCCCAGGAGGAAGGGAACAGAGGAGATTCAGAGAGCAGCAGCTGGAAGTCGGGACCCACGCTCAAGACTGAGAGCAGCAGGGAGGAAGGCAGCCAGGCATCGGGTTCCGGAGGCCGTCAGCAGGAGGGAGGGCACGAGTCAGGGGTGGTCACGCCCTCCTCAGAGAGCGAGGCAACGGTCAAGAGGAAAGTAGAGAGTTGGGCGCGCGCGCCAAGTTCAAATGCAGCGGAAGCTGGAGCAGTAAGCAGCCCGGAGAGTGAGCCAGGTCCCAAAGCCCGCCGAAAGGAAGCGGAAGGATCAGGGGGGTCAGCGTCAGAGGAGAGTAGAAGGGAGGAGTCCCAGGGGGGCAGAAGGACCCAGAGACGTAGGGAGAGGCGAAGGAGGTGGAGCAAGGCTAGGGTATTAAGCTGGTGTGCAAGAGGCGGGGACTCAGATGGGTCTTCGCCGACCTAGGGCAGAAGGTGTAGAGCTGCACGCTGCAGTTCGGAAATGAAACCTGTAACTCAATAAAGACTCTTTTAAAGTGGACGCTGTGTGGCGTGGTCCTATGTGAGCTGGGACCTGGTAGCAGCTCTGACAGTAAGACCCATCTCCTCAAAGCTTCAGAAACCTGAAACCTCGCAGCGGGAGCAGAAGCCGCTAGGGGAGGAAGAGGGGTGTCTGTAAGCAAGCTCACAAAGGTTAGCAAGATGACGGAAGAACAGAGGATCTCCGCGCTGCAAGAGGCAGTGACCCAGTTGTCCTCAGAGGTATTGGCTTCCAAGAAACGGGAGGAGGAGACTACAGCCGCCTACAGAGACCTACACGCCAGGTTTGAAATGCTTGTTAAGCAAGGGCAACCGGGACCCAGACCGGAGGGCGTGGGATTGGCACGGAGAGCAGGAGGGCTTGTGGCTCACTTCGATGGGACTTTGCAACAGTACCCTAATTTTAGAGCAGACGTAATGTGCGCACTGCAACTGCTGGCAAAAGACTTTAGAGATGAGGAAGAGAAGGTGGGGTTCATATTGTCCCATTTGCATGGGGATGCCAAAGCCTGGCTGCGCAATTTGTGGAGGGATAAAGATCCGGCGCTTCAGAATGCAGATGCCTTTATCAAAGCGATGGATGCGTGTTTTTTGTCTACTATTGATGTGGATCTTGCCAGACGGGAGATTCATGGACTAAAACAAGGGAGGGCGAGCGTCCGGCAGTATCACGCCCGATTTTTTGCGCTGGTCAGTGCTTTAGAATGGGATCGGGATTCGCCCCCTGTCAGAGACCTCTTCTGGGAGGGTCTAAGTTCTGCGGTTAAGGATGAAATTGCAAGGGGGGAGAGGCCCCGAAGCACGCAGGAGGTGGTCCAAAGGGCGCTGACTGTGGGGGTGAGGCTGGAGGAACGTCCATGGTGCAGAGATGAAGGACGTGGAGGGCGCGAAGCAGCGAGAAGTTTCTCTTTCGTTCCGAGGGAAGCAGCGCGTGCGCAATCCACACCTCCGCCAGGAGGGGGAGGGGAACCGATGGAGGTTGGAGGTGCAAGGGCTCAGTCAGCAGCCAGAGCCCTAGCACCGGCAGCAGTGAAAGCGAAGCCTCCTAGAGGGAACAGGAAGTGTTACATCTGCGAGGATCCAGGCCATTTGGCGAAGGAGTGTCCCCGGAGGCTCCACAAGCACACTGCAGCCTCAGCAATGGTGACTGCAGCAACGCAGCAAGGAGAACCACAGCAGGGAAACGACGATGTCTGGCTGGAGACGGAGGCACTGGGGCCCAGCCAGACGCATCTGTGAAGCAGCCCCCAGCGATATTGCAACCCACGGATCCCCTCCCACCCAAACCAGTGGTGCAGCTCACAGCGTCTCTCCAGCTACCCAACGGCGTCACTATCGAAGTGCCGCTTTCTGTGGATTCTGGAAGCAACGCAGACTTTATAGCGCAGAGCTTTGTGGAGCAGCACGCTATACAGCTATTGCCTGCCACTCTGCCCCTGCAAGTCGTCACAGTGGATGGCAGAGAGTTGCTAGGGGGGCAGGTGGTGAAGCAGACGCCACCAATGGTGATGCGCCTTGGCAACCACAGGGAAGTCATCAGTTTTAATGTCACCCAACTGTCGGACACGCCCATTGTGTTGGGCATGAGTTGGCTGGACAGGCACAGTCCGACACTGGCTTGGTACCAGAGACAACTGATCTTCGGCTCCTCTTATTGCGCAGAACACTGCATCCTGCCCCGACGGGAGGGAGAGGAGGAGGAATCACAACTGCAGTTGGGAACGTTGCAAGCGGTCCCCCACAAATACGCGAACTTTTTGGAGGTCTTCTGCGAGAAGGAGGCGGACAAGCTACCCCCTCACCGGCCATATGACTGCAAGATTGACCTCCTACCGGGGGCGACGCTGCCGAAGGGGCGGCTATACTCCATGTCTGAAGATGAAATGCAGGAACTCAAACAGTTCATCAAGCATAACCTGGAGCGTGGCTTCATCAGAGAGTCCAAGGCAGTGGGGGGCAGTCCCGTTTTCTTCGTGAAAAAGAAAGACACGCCCCAAAAAAGACTCGTTGTGGACTACCGCCTTTTGAACCAGATGACCAAACCGTCTGATTACCCCATGCCCAGGATTGACGACCTCCTCGCGACGGTGCGCAAGGGACGCGTGTTCACCAAGTTGGACCTACGAGGGGCGTACAATCTCATCCGCATGCGGGAGGGCGATGAGTGGAAGACGGCCATGTTCACACCGCTGGGCACCTACGAGTACAGGGTTATGCCCTTTGGATTACAAAATGGCTCTCACTGTTTTCAAGCTTTTATGCATCACGTGTTGGAGGGACTCCTCTACAAGACATGCGTCTGCTTCCTGGATGACATCCTGATTTTCTCGGACTCGCAGCAAGCTCACGACCGAGACGTGAGGGAGGTGCTCAGCAGGTTGCAACAACATAGACTGTACGCCAAGCTGGAGAAGTGCCAGTTCGACACGAAGGAGGTGGATTTCCTGGGATACAAGTTGTCGGACAAGGGGATAGCCATGGACAGCACCAAGGTTCGTGCGGTATTGGATTGGAAGAGCCCGCGCAACCGGAAGGAGGTCCAGCGGTTTGTCGGCTTCGCCAACTTCTATCGCAAGTTTATCAAGGGGTTCGCGATGCAGACGGCAGCAATTACGGACACGCTCAGCTCCAAAAAAAAGAAATTCATCTGGACGGAGCAGGCGGAGCAGTCCTTTCAAGCGCTCAAGCGTCTCTTCGCATCGGAGAAGCAACTGCTGCATATCGACCCCAGTAAACCGTTGAGGGTAGAGACAGACGCGTCAGACAGAGCCGTGGGAGCTGTTCTGCTGCAGCGGGACCCGCAGGGGGTGTGGCGGCCGGGAGCGTTCTACTCCAGAAAGCTCAGCAAGTCGGAGCAGAACTACACCATCTGGGACAGGGAGTTGCTAGCCATTCATGCAGCTTTCAAGGCGTGGAGGCACTTCCTAATCGGCGCCAAGCACACGGTGCAGGTCTGCACGGACCACAAGAATCTGGAGCACTGGCGCACGGCTCAGTTCCTGAACCAGAGGCAGATACGTTGGGCGGAGTTCTTTGCTGACTTCAATTTCCGAATAGAGTACGTCCCAGGCGACACCAACATCATGGCGGATGCACTGTCCCGAAAACCGCAATACCTAGAAGAGGTGACGCCAGCGGCGGCCATGCACATCTTCGCACCGACGGCGTGGGCGTGTGCCTCAGCTACAGTAGACCTGGATGCGGTGCGACGTGCATTGCGGGACGACTCATTCGCACAAGACAAGATGGCGGAACTGCTCAGAGGCACGGCTACCACGGACGAGTTCCAGGTGCGGGACGGCTTGCTCCTACGCAAAGGGGCTGTCTATGTACCAGGAGACGACCTTCGCGCCAAGGTACTGCAACAGTTGCACGACGCACCCACGGCCGGTCACTTTGGCACAGAGAAAACGATGGAATTAGTCGCGAGAGACTTCTGGTGGCCCAGGCTGAGAGGGGAGGTCGCGGACTACGTCGCGAGGTGCGACACCTGCCAGAGGGCCAAGCCGGTACACAGACCACCGGCGGGACTGTTAGAACCGCTGCAAACGCCGTTTGAACCGTGGGAGAGGGTGGCCCTGGACTTTGTGACGGATTTACCCAGCTCGAGAGGCAAGACAGCTGTGCTAGTGGTGGTGGACTTGTTCACCAAGATGGCACATTTCATTCCGTGTGCGAAGGTGGCCACGGCGGAACAAACCGCCAAACTGTTCATAGATCACGTGTTCAAAGTGCATGGCCTGCCACGGTCTATCCTGTCCGACCGCGGACGCCAGTTCATCTCGTCTTTCTGGCAGAAGCTGATGGGTTTTCTAAATGTCAAGGTCAATCTGGCATCAGCAAGACACCCGCAGACCAACGGGCAAGCAGAGAGGGTCAATGCCATCATGCAGCAGTACCTGAGATGCTATGCCAATCAACAGCCTGCGACGTGGGTGGATTACCTGCCGCTAGCCGAGTTCGCTTACAACAACACGAAGCACGTGTCCACAGGAGTGACGCCGTTCTTTGCCAACAATGGGAGGCATCCCAGAACCTTCCCGGGACTGGAGAGAGTGGGGGAAGGAGAACCACAGACGGCGGACGCGTTCGCGTCAGAGCTGCAGGCGGTCCACGATCAACTCAGACGGCAGCTGGAGCTAGCTAAGCACGCCTACAAGGTGCAAGCTGACAAGCACAGGCGGGTTGGCGAAGTGATCCAAGTGGGAGACTGGGTCTGGTTGGCAGCCCACGCAGTGCCGACCAGGTCACTTGCCAAGAAGAAGTTGGGGCACAAGCAAATCGGTCCGTACCAAGTCGAAGCGCAGATCAACCCGGTAGCCTTCCGACTGGCGCTGCCGGAGGGTTCCAGAATGCATCCGGTGTTCCACAGGTCGGTGCTCACTCCCTACAAGGCACCTCACAGGTTCCAGGAGCCAGGGACGGCGCCAAGTCCGCTCCGGGAACGGACGGAGACGCGGGGGGTGAAGCACCAGGACCACATCAACGAGGTCACGGAGATTTTGGACTCCAGATGGGGGGAGGAGGGAGTCGAATACCTCTTAGCCAGAGAGGGCACCCGGGCCAGCGCCAATAGCTGGGTACCAGACTACGCTTTGGAGGAACCCCTGCTCAAGGACGAGTTTCATGCCCTCTTCCCACACAAACCCATGCCAGCGAGCTTCTTCGACGACTGGTTGTTCACACCCACACTTTCTTCCAGCACGTTCCATGGATTCGACTCAGAAGGGGAACCCGCACGGAGCACCCGTTCCCCAGAAGGTTCACCGGCAGGTTCGGCATCAGGCAACTCGTATTGGTGGGACGATCGACCAGAGGAGCAATGGCGCAGGAAGTGGCTGGAGATGCCAGGTCGAGCGACCGACGCAGAGACTGACATGGACGTGTTCGGGGAGGACCTCGGGTTCGAGCACGGCGGTACAGAGATGGAAGAGCAACAAGTCAACGTCGACGACCGCGAGGGGGAAGACTCGGAGGTTTTCAGTTGGCGGCCACCCACGGGGAGCGACCGGTATCCAGCATTCCCTCCCATGATGATGGAGCACCCAGCACCCACACCTGACAGCGGGGAGGGGGGAAGGGGGGGCTTCGAGGGGGGGATGGATGTCAGGGGTTCAGAAGCAGAGACGCAGAGAAGGGTGGAAACAGAGAGCGAGGGGGAGGAAGCCGAAGGGAGAATGAGTGATGATGACGACCCGAGATCTCCAAGCCTAAGCAGTGAGTCAGAGGACTCCCAAAAGGGAGCCCCAGTGAGCAGAGCAAGGGGGGGATCCGGGGGGACACCCCAGGAGGAAGGGAACAGAGGAGATTCAGAGAGCAGCAGCTGGAAGTCGGGACCCACGCTCAAGACTGAGAGCAGCAGGGAGGAAGGCAGCCAGGCATCGGGTTCCGGAGGCCGTCAGCAGGAGGGAGGGCACGAGTCAGGGGTGGTCACGCCCTCCTCAGAGAGCGAGGCAACGGTCAAGAGGAAAGTAGAGAGTTGGGCGCGCGCGCCAAGTTCAAATGCAGCGGAAGCTGGAGCAGTAAGCAGCCCGGAGAGTGAGCCAGGTCCCAAAGCCCGCCGAAAGGAAGCGGAAGGATCAGGGGGGTCAGCGTCAGAGGAGAGTAGAAGGGAGGAGTCCCAGGGGGGCAGAAGGACCCAGAGACGTAGGGAGAGGCGAAGGAGGTGGAGCAAGGCTAGGGTATTAAGCTGGTGTGCAAGAGGCGGGGACTCAGATGGGTCTTCGCCGACCTAGGGCAGAAGGTGTAGAGCTGCACGCTGCAGTTCGGAAATGAAACCTGTAACTCAATAAAGACTCTTTTAAAGTGGACGCTGTGTGGCGTGGTCCTATGTGAGCTGGGACCTGGTAGCAGCTCTGACAGTATGTAACCCGAGGTACCACTGTAAAGTGTTTCTTACCTCAGTCAAAACAGGAAACATTCTCTCCCCGCTGTCTCCCTGGTTTCTAGTTCCTCTGCAGCACCCTCTGGTGTCATTTTTTAATAACGTCAAGAGCAGGGCTATATGGTTATCAGAACCATTCTTTAACTTTTTCTTTTTATATATATAAAATATTTATTAAAGGTTTTAAAGAATTCAAACAATAGAACATATTTAAATCGAAAAGAAAAAGAAAACAAGAAAAGACATAAGAGAAAAAACATACAAAAATACATATAAAAAAGCATTAAAAAACATAACAAAGAAAATAGTTCATTTTCTTAGGTATCATTTTCATAACCCTCTTTCGTGACTCCCTCACGTCTCCCTTTTCTGTTTCCCTGGTTACAAAATCATATTCCGCAATACTTCACCTTCTTTTAAAAATTGTTTTAGTTATATACTTCAAAAATTATGTTTCCATTCCTTAACTTTTTCTTAGCGGTAAAAACCATGTGTGTTGATCTGTCCTGACTTGCAGAGGGAGCTGCAATGAATCCTATGGCTGCTGGGACACTCCCCTAGGTCTTCCATAAAGAATTGATTATGCACATTACAGTATCTTCTTTACAAATGGTTTGGTTTGTGCGATAGTGATCACTATGGCATTCTAGTAAACAAACAAACAAAAACTGCATGAAAATGTTTCAAAGTAGCTTGCTTGATTTCTAAGAGTTCAATAGTTCCTCATTGATTCATAATATTCTTCTCATTTTTGGCCCAAAACACAACAAAAATGCAGATCAACATCCAAGACACATTAAATTTGTTATAACTTAAAAAATCTATGAAACCGAGCACTCTCTATCTTGTGTCAGAAATTCAGTGTGGGTTTGTAAGTTCTCATAAATGTAGATCTTTAAAATGCTGTTATAGGCTATAGTTATGTTTTAATAACATAAAGCGTGGGTCGGAGATAAGTTGCCTTTTTTTAGTTTGATTATAACCATATCAAGTTTTTAACACATGATAAAAGGGAACTGTTAGTGGCTGTAATATTCTTGCAGAAATTATTTAAAGTATATGGCAGCCTCCTATGTTCAGATGATCTTTCCACATTGCATATGTTGTCTACAGTGCAACTGGAAACTTTTCCTGCTATTAGGGATAGGAACTAAATCAGGATTTATTGATTTTTACTGTTGTGACTGTGGAAGCCAGAAAAAAGTATCAGCAAATATTCAAAAAATATATTAGTATGAGGAATCTAGACTGTAGCAATCCAGTTATCCTAAAACTTGGACAGAGCTAAAGTTTTCACTGTCCTTTCTCAGCACTTTTAGCAATTTTAAAAGGAGTGTTCACCTGTTGCATTCAATGAGTGTACAGTCTGTGTACTTGTGCACACAATGGTTGAGCTGTACAAATTAATAATAATAATAATAATAATAAATAATAATAATAATAATAATAATAATAATAATAATAATAATTTATTTATACCCCGCCCATCTGGCTGGGTTTCCCCAGCCACTCTGGGCAGCTTCCAAAAGAATATTAAAATACTGTGATACATCAAACATTAAAAGCTTCCCTAAACAGGGCTGCCTCCAGATGTCTTCTAAAAGTCTGGTAGTAGTTGTTCTCTTTGACATCTGGTGGGAGGGCGTTCCACAGGGAGGGCGCCACTACCGAGAAGGCCCTCTGCCTTCTCAAGCATTTATATATGTATAGAGTTTCCTTGTACCTGTGTACAGTGAGATGCAGAGATCCCAATGTGAATAAAATATTGGGCTGGGGGCACGTAAGCCCCAACCACCCTGCAAAAGTAATCACATTAAGTGGCACACACACCCCATTTGAATGGCAATGAGGGGGGCAGCCAGGGATGGAGGAAGGGGGTGTGGTCCACCATGGGTGTCACAAATGAGGGGCGTGACAAAATGCCAGGCGGCACTCACCGCGGGGCCTGCAGCGTGCCTGCACCATGCGTCTCTCCTGGGAGAGACGCGGTGGCTTGGGCGTGCAAAGGTTCTGTGCTGCCCAAACGGTCGGCCCATTGCCTCCCCCCCAGCTGAGGGGGAGGAGGCAGGCAGACTCTGGAGGCCCCGCAGTGTGCCCCGCCCCAGGCGCCCGAGCAGCTTCCTCCGCTGCTGGGCCCAGCCCCCTCAAATATTTTATTGGGAGGGCTGAAGAGACCTCAGATCCTAGGAGTTGGTTCCTATGGTGAGATGTGTGTACAAGCCTTAAGCCTTTGCTGATCCAGAAAACATTGCCCTCGCTCTGAACTTGTGCTAGTCTGAAGGATTCAACCCAGACCCCCTTTTTTGGCATTTCACAGGGACGCCACACCAGTGGCGTAGCGTGGGTTGTCAGCACCCGGGGCAAGGCAAGTAATTTGCGCCCCCTAACCCATGGATTTGCGCCCCTAGCCCCCAGATGTTGCACCCGGTGCGGCCGGCACCCCCTGCACCCCCCACGCTACGCCACTGCGCCACACTGAAGATTGGATTATCTGTCTCTCTCTGGAATATAAGAATGTTTAGATAAGACTGGACTTACCTTTAAATACAAAGTAACCAAGGGCCTTTTTAGTTTTTGTATACAGTGGTACCTCGGGTTAAGAACTTAATTCATTCTGGAGGTCCGTTCTTAACCTGAAACAGTTCTTAACCTGAGGTACCAATTTAGTGAGTGGGGCCTCCCACTGCCACCATGTGATTTCTGTTCTCATCCTGAAGCAAAGTTCTTAACCCGAGGTACTATTTCTGGGTTAGCGGAGTCTGTAACCTGAAGCGTCTGTAACCCGAGGTACCACTGTACCAAGGTGTGGGGAGCTTTTCTGTAGCAGTGTTTTGGCACCCCTCGGCAGCTACAGTGCCCCCAAGGAAGTGATGCTATGAATGACAAAGTAAACATGACTGCCATTTGAAGTGGCTGCAAAGCTGTTTTTCCTACATAAAGGTAAAGGACTCTTGACAGTTAAGTCCAGTCATGGACGACTCTGGGGTTGCAGCGCTCATCTCGCTTTACTGGCCGAGGGAGCTGGCATTTGCCCGCAGACAATTTTTCCAAGTCATGTGGCCAGCATGACTAAGCCACTTCTGGAGAACCAGAGCAGCGCACGGAAACGCCGTTTCCCTTCCCGCCAGAGCAGTATCTATTTATCTACTTGCACTTTGATGTGCTTTCAAACTGCTAGGTGGGCAGGAGCTGGGACCAAACCATGGGAGCTCACCCCGCCGCGGGGATTCGAACCGCCGACCTTCTGATCGGCAAGCCCTAGGCTCTGTGGTTTAGACCACAACACCACCCGCGTCCCTTTTTCCTACATATAAATCTTTTAAAAAACAAACAAACCACAGGACAGGAGATTGCTTATACATCAGTTCCACCTCAATTATGAGCCAATGTAATTTGGATCTCTAAAATGTGTTGATAACTTTTGCACGTGGATGAGTGCAGGAGTTCAGTTGCAGGGATGATGGTATTCCACACATTGCTGTGTTGTCGATGGACTTCAAACCAATAGTTCTTTCTCAGGTGAAGTATCTGAGGAGGTCAGACGGGAGCCAAAGACCTGAAACTTCTCAGACGAGTTTTGGTGTCATACATATGAAGAAAGAGTACTGGACTTCTTTTCCTTTTCTTTTTCTGAAAGTCATGAGAATGCATCATAGATTGGCTGCCACGTAAGTACCTGGTGTTGCTTAATGACTTAATGACTCTGGCTGCATTTGCCAAATACCCTGCAGCCCTTAATTGAGATTTATGACACAACTGGCAGGAACTATTGGAGGCGAACGCAGGTTTGTAAATGTGTCAAGCTGCATGTTGAGGTGAGGCACTTTTTTTAATGAGGAGAAGATGTGTGTTATAAAAGGAAGACATGAACATTTGTGTTGATATTCTGTCAAGAATGTGGTGACAAGACATGGAGTTTAATTTGGAATCGGCATTCACCACAGAATTATATTATTACGATATATTATGAAATAGCTGGTGGACTGCATTTCTGCTCCTGGCAGGCAGCACAGATTAATTTCGAACAATTAAGCTCTTTTACAAGGTGGAGGTGGAAGAATGCAGCGTCTCTTTTGAGGTGAATCATTTTTCTAAACTGAACCAGACATGTCACCAACAGTGAGCTCAAAATCTATGGTGAGTGTGGATCAACAATCACCGTATTTTTCGCTCCATAAGACGCACCTGACCATAAGACGCACATAGTTTTTAGAGGAGGAAAACAAGAAAAAAAATCTGAATGAATGTATGTGGATGTATGATTTTTGTGGTTCATGCTGTGGCCGCAGACATGTTATGTGATTTGACGGTGAGTTTGGGGTAGCCCAATTCAAAAATCCTGAGAATCCGTGTGGATCAGTGCTTTGTAACCACATCTTTGTGCCATTGCGGCCCCACGAAACAGTGGGTGCGTGATTTTTTGGTGCAGGCTATAGCCATGAACATGCTGTGTAATCTGATGGTGAATTTGGGGTGACCCAGTGCAAAAATCCTGAGCATCCATGTGCTTTTACCTCCCCCCTCCCAGGCAGCCTCCTTTATCTCTAGAGTCCCTTATCCCTCCCGATCGCTTGCCGATCAGCTGCTCAGTGGTTTTGTTTCAACACCCCCTTCCCTCTTTCTAAAAAAAAAAAAGGCATGATCTGCTTTTTGCCCCTGGGCAATTCGGCACCAGGGACCACACATTCACTCCATAAGACGCACAGACATTTCCCCTTACTTTTTAGGAGGAAAAAAGTGTGTCTTATGGAGCAAAAAATACGGTATGTTTCAACATGATTCAGGCAATACAAGGTTTATAGGTAATTCCCTTCAGATTTTTCAATCGCCTCCTTGACTTTTCCCATAATCCTTGTTTTAAATGATGAACTGCTATCCTGACCCACTGTAGGGGATGCAACATTGACTGAAATTCTCTTTACCACCAATTGCTCCAACTTTGTTGTGTTCTGGTAAGTTTCACATTCATTGCCATCTCCTAACCAATGTCATTACAGTGGTGCCCCGCAAGACGAATGCCTCGCAAGACAAAAAACTCGCTAGACGAAAGGGTTTTGCGTTTTTTGAGCTGCTTCGCAAGATGAATTTCCCTATGGGCTTGCTTTGCAAGACGAAAAACGAAAACGTCTTGCAAGTTTGTTTCCTTTTTCTTAACACCGTTAATACAGTTGTGACTTGACTTCGAGGAGCAACTCATAGAACGCGGTGTGGTAGCCTTTTTTGAGGTTTTTGAAGACTTTGGTGATTTTTAAAGCTTTTCCAAAACTTCTTTTGCAGCCATTTGGTAAGTTAAACTTTTAAAACTTTTTTTTTGGGGGGGTTGGATTTTGGGTTGGGGTGTTTGGAATTCAAGGACTTGGTGTTGGGGAGGGGTTTGCAAGAATTTGGAAGCTTGTGTGTTTTTTTCTGCATTTTTATGATTTTCTGTGACCATTGGGCCACTCTGCTGTTTTTCAAAAAAAAATCTGGATTTGAATTTCTGTGTGGTGGGTGGCTGGGGGAACAGTTGAGGAGGGGTTTGCAAGAATCTGGAAGCTTGTGTGGTTTTTTCCTGCATTTTTATGATTTTCTGTGACCATCGGGCCACTCTGTTGTTTTTCAAAAAAAAATCTGGATTTGAATTTCTGTGTGGTGGGTGGCTGGGGGAACAGTTGAGGGGGGGGGTTCTTCAGCAAGAAGCAAAGAGTGGAAGAGGAACCTTCTTCGAGTGTTCCCCCAGAGTCTTAGAAAATGTACTGCACACTTTGTTGATTTTTAAATGTTTTTCTGTCATGTTTAGAAACTTAATTTATTGTTCCTTCAGTTTTTGAAATGCTCTTTACAGTATGTGTGACTTTAAAGAGCACTTAATAAACTCTTGTTGTACCAAATTTGGCTTTGTTTGGATTTTTTTTGACCATAGGAACGCATTAATTGAATTTCAATGCATCCTATGGGATTTCGTGCTTCGTAAGACGAAAAATTCGCTAGACGAAAAAACTCGCGGAACGAATTAATTTCGTCTTGCGAGGCACCACTGTATTAAAGATATTTAATAACGGTCAGGTCTGAAGGCATCTGAAGCCACCACCTTGCTGAAACGATGCAAGTTTTCTGTTTGATCAACTCCTGGGGACCTTGTGTATGCCAGATCGCCCTCGCATAAATGGCGGCTAAGGAGCAGCAACCCCACGCTGCTCTCTGATGTTGCAGACAGCTACAGCTTAGTATTGCTCGTTCCAAATGCCCTTGCCGTGTGTATGCTGCCTTGGGCTCCATGAGACAAGAGAGGTGGGATACAAATGTAAAAAAAAATGAATAAACTGTTTCAAATACTGATGTGCCACATTACTCGCAGAGCAGCTTACATATGGATAAAAAGGCATCAAGAAATAAATAAAACCTAACATCTGATTTGCATGCAGAAGGTCCCAGGTTTAATCCCCAGCATTTATAGGGTTAAAAAAGACTCCATGTCTGAAATCCTGAAGAGCCCCTGCCAGTCAGTGTTGACAACAGTGAGTTAAATGGACCCAGCGGCCTGACCCATCTTTTGTGACATGTTGACCAACAAAGTTGCAAATACAATCCCTGATAGTAGATCTATAGATACATATAATGGCTATTACCTTCTATGTTCAGAGGCAGTATACCTGCAAGTAGGGATGGAAGAGACTACAAATTTTAATTTCCTCACTTGCCCATTTTTCCAATCTTAAATTCAGTTCTCCACATTTCTGCAGCAACTTGTGATTTTTTATTTTTAAAAATCCTCATGAAAGTGCACCAGCATTTTTGTGCAAATTTCTTCTATTTCATAGAATCATAGAATCATAGAGTTGGAAGAGACCACAAGGGCCATCGAGTCCAACCCCCTGCCAAGCAGGAAACACCATCAGAGCACTCCTGACATATGGTTGTCAAGCCTCTGCTTAAAGACCTCCAAAGTAGGAGACTCCACCACACTCCTTGGCAGCAAATTCCACTGTCAAACAGCTCTTACTGTCAGGAAGTTCTTCCTAATGTTTAGGTGGAATCTTCTTTCTTGTTTGTATGCAATTGTTTTGACTAACATACACAATTTTTGCAAGCAATTTTCCCTAATATAATGTGTTTTTGCATGTTTTTTTCACATTTTTATGCACATTTTCCTCTAATTTTATTGATGATTGATGGATTGTATTTATATACCACCTTTATCTTCCAAGGTAGTGTACATTGTTCTCTTCCCCATTCCATCCTCACAACAACCCTGTGAGGTAGGTTAGGCTAAGAAATGGTGACTGGCCCAAGGTCACCTAGTGATCTTCATGGCTGAGTGGGGATTCAAACCCTGGTCTCAATGGTCACACTCTAACCATTATGCCACACTGGCATTTTTGGCATTGTGGGTTATACCACTGAGCCTAGGACTTGCCGATCGGAAGGTTGGCGGTTCGAATCCCAGCAACAGGGTGAGCTCCTGTTGCTCGGTCCCTGCTCCTGCCAACCTAGCAGTTTGAAAGCACGTCAAAGTGCAAGTAGATAAATAGGTACCATTCCGGCGGGAAGATAAACGGCATTTCCGTGCGCTGCTCTGGTTCACCAGAGGCGGCTTAGTCACATAGGCGCTGACTCCATGGGGCCTGAGGGGGCTCGAGCCCCCTCAAAAATTCGTTTGGGGGGGCTCAGCCCCCCCAATAATCTCGGGCACCCCTCCAGCAGAGTGCCGCCGCCGATCGCGCGGCTCTGCTCCTCGGCTCAGCCTCCCTCTCGCCTTGCCCTTTCTTTCTCTCTCCCTCTCCCCCCTTTCTCTCTCTCTCTCACACACACACACCACAGGGGAAGGCGAGTGCTGGGAGGTGGGCGGGGGGGGAAAGCGGGGGTGAGGGGAGAGGCGGCAGCAGCAGCGGGGAGTAAGGGAGAATAGCGATATAAAATCAATTGCGGCTGGAGGGTGAGCGAGAGTTTCAGCTGGGCTGTAGGGCGGGCGGTGAGGGGGGGAGAGTGTGAATCTGTGGGGAAGGCGAGAAGGAAGGAGGGAGGGATGGGGTGAGATTGAGAGAGGGGGAGGGAGGAGGGGTGGGGGAATGAAGGAACGAAGGGTTGGAGGAAAGGAAAGGAATGAATGAAACAGGAAGCAATGAGAAGAAAGGAAAGGAAGGAAAGGAAAGGGTTGGAGCAAAGAAAGGAAGAAAGGAAGGAAAAAAGAAGGGAGGGAGGGAGGGAGGGAGGGTGAGATTGAGGGAGGGGGTAGAAAAGGAAGGAAGGAAGGAAGGAAAGAGAGGGGGAAAGGAAGGAAATAAGAAGCAATGAGAGGAAGGAAGGAAGGAAGGAAGGAAGGAAGGAAGGAAGGAAGGAAGGAAGGAAGGAAAATGAATGAAATAAGAAGCAATTAGACGAAGGAAGGAAGGAAGGAAAGAAAAAGCAGGGAAGGGTTGCAGGAAAGGAAAGAAAGGAATGAAATAGGAAGGGAGGAAGGAAGGAGCATCGAAGGGTTGGAGGAAAGGAAGAAAATGAATGAAATAAGAAGGAATGAGACGAAGGAAGGAAGGAAGGAAGGAAGGAAGGAAGGAAGGAAGGAAGGAAGGAAGGAAAGAAAGAAAGAGGGGAGCAGTGGAAAGAGGGAAAAAAACAGGAAGGAAGGAAGGAAGGAAGGAAGGAAGGAAGGAAGGAAGGAAGGAAGGAGTACTTAGGCTATGTCTCTTGGGACAGGTTAGCTGAGCTCCTGAGCAAGCGCCCCGTGCCCCGCTGGCCCTCTTCGCCCCTCGGCCCCGTCTGCCTCCGCCCCCGACTGTATCAGGACCCCTGCCTCCTCCCCACCTGCTCCCTCGCCAGCCAGCCAGCCGCGCACCCTAACCGGAGAGCCCCGGCCGTCCCCGTCGCGCAATCGGCTGGATCTCCCTTCAGCAGGCCGTGCTCACAACTCGGCCCAGGGACCCCCCAGCAGCAGATCTCCGGCCCAGCTGAAGAATCCAGCAAAAAGCCCCCTCCTCCCCAATCGCTCCTCCGAAATACGCTCCAAAACCCCCCAGATAGGCCGCCGGCCGCCAAGTCTCATGGCGCCCTGAGCGAGGGTCTCTCCCCAACACCGCCACCTCGAACTGCGTTCTCCCGGCTACCCGAGCGAACCAGCGGCAGGACCCCGGTATGGGCCCCCCCAATATTTTTTATAAGTCGGCACCCCTGCTTAGTCATGCTGGCCACATGACCTGGAAGCTGTACGCTGGCTCCCTCGGCCAGTAAAGCGAGATGAGCGCTGCAACCCCAGAGTCAGCCACGGCTGGACCTAATGGTCAGGGGTCCCTTTACCTTTTCCTATTTGGTTGGAGACCTGTATACCAAAATTCAGATAAGTGCAAATTTCAAGGATTTCTGTGTTTCAGTTCTCATATTGTTTTGGAAAGGGAATTTGATAGATTGGCTTCAAATGCAAACCGAATCCTAATTCTCCCCCCTCCCTACCTGCAGGCAACAGCTCCTAGGAACAAAACAAAAGCTGATGTCTACCACCTTCCTTCCTGCTGTCCCTGTGGAAGCATCTTTATGGCACGTTTTGGAAACACAAGATGGACCTTGGCTGAACTGACAAGGCTTTTTAAATGTTCTGATTCTAGGTTTGATATGACCCTGATTTACATGAGGCAAAACTAGTTTTCTTGGGAAATCATGCTGTGAGAAATTACTTTCTCTTTTTGTAACATCTGGAGCACCAGCATTTTTTGACATTATTTTTTACGTAACAGAATTGAGCAGGTATCCGAGCAGGAATCTGGTAAGATATTTCAGGTAAAGAGAGATACCAGAAATTATAACAAGATTCCATTTTGCCCTGCAGAGACAACTGTTTTCTTAAAAATGGAACAAGACTCTGAAAAGTCTGTGCAAATATTTTCGGATTGAGACCCCTCCATGTGAGAAGTCCAGTCGTTGTTTAATTTTGTAGATGAGGTCATTTAGAGTCCTGTTTTCTTTAAAAGTCAAACTGATGTCATTGAAGAAACATGTCAAGGCAGGAGGCTTTTGTGAGTTCACAAGCGTCACCTCAATTAATTAATGAGACTACAAATTTATGAGGTGATATAAGGCTTAATACAACAAATACAAAGAAAAACTACTTTCTTCCCAAAGGCAAGTGGAGTTTTCATGCTTGGTTTCCAAAGAAGAGAACTCTGTCATGTGACACAAATTTAGCCCATGAGTTTGAATTTACCATCTTATTCTAGCCAAATCCCACCGCTCCCTCCCTACTCCACCCAAACATTCTTGTCTGCAGGATCACCCTCCTTTAAGCCATCAGGGTGGGGTGTTGGTCATTAGGGTTCAGACAAAGCACATCTTTTGTCATAACTGAATCTCAGCCCCCATGTGCTCTATACATTTGAAGCAAGATCATACCACTTGAATGTAGGAATGATCGCTGGGTTGTGGAGCACACTCCCGCCCACGGGCAGCCTCAGCTGCATGCGTGTCTGGTGCGTGACCTTGGGGTGCGGAGCACACTCCCCCTCACAGATAAGGCCACAGCTGTCTGAACATCTTGCCCTCTGTCTAACCTTTTGCGGTCTTAGTAGTCTGCTGTTTCCTGTCTGTGACCTTTGTCTTTGAGACCTTTGTCTCCTTCGTCATACACTGTGCAAGGGGAAAATGATGTGGTGGAAACAGGTGCCAAAATAACTTTGTACCACCCCACGATCTCGGGACTGGAAGATGTGTAAAGGTCACAGCCCAAAATGTATCTGCCTGGGTTTGCATATTGCGTCAATAAAAGGAGCCTCTACAGAGCTAGCTGGCAGCTTGCTTGTGCACAGCTCACCTGCATTATCAACTCCTGCCTCATGTCCTTCACTTCACTTGAAACCATCATACTGTGAACTTTTGTTTGTTAAGGGAGTTGATCAGAGACCCCCATTTTTCCTCATAGAGCTACAATTCCCAGAGTTACCTGGGAAGAGGAATTGATTGTTAACTCACTCTGGAAACCTTCAACTGAGAACTAGTGCAGTGCTTTCAGGATCAGAGGTCTTGCGATCCCGCTTTGTTGACCAACTTAAGAGCTACATTCAACACTAGCTGCAACTTCCAGAACGTCTTCAATGGCAGCTCCAGGTAGAACTCAATGGAGTAATACAGTCATTACGTTAGCAGGGCATGGATTACTGAAGCCAGGCTAATGCAAGCTGGAGAAGCAACCATAATCTAACCACTACACCATGCTGGCTTAGTATGCATCTTTTGCTACTGAGCTGAGAGCACTCCCCTTGGATGTTTACCTTATTTCATCTATTGTTGGCTGAGTAAATGCATCATCCTTTATCATCCAACTGCTGGCCAAACTCCATCCCTACTCAGTCCCCAATGTCTTCCACACAAGGGAGCACGAAGCAACCGGAAGGCAGAAGAAATATTTTGCCAGACTCAGTTATGTGGGAGAAGGATGAAGTCTAGCTTAAGCAAGAGAGACTTGGACTTAGTCCTTTGTTTCGTATTGCCTTCAATTGCTAACACATGTACTGATAATGTTTAATGAAGAGGCACATGACAAAGGAATAAGGGAATCAATGGGCATTCTGGACTCTGTATTGTTCGCATTACACTTGCTAGATTACAACTGGATATTGTTATCAAGCTGCTTTTGCTGGTTTTTCACCACAAGTATAAACAAGGTCTTATTGCCCTTGCAGGTTTGCTCTCCAGATCTTCATGTTTGTGTAAATCCTACAAAGGTTTGTTACTTACCGGTACACTGAGAGACAGGATGATATTACAATGCTTAACAGAGGAGGACTGGCCAAAAACACGATCAGGAACAAGTGCCTTGGTGTTTAAAAGGGAAATATTTGCTCCCAATTTTCTTATCCTCTACAGGAGGGGGGTGGGACGTGGGTGGCACTAGAGCCTAGGACTTGCTGAGCAGAAGGTCAGCGGTTCAAATCCCTGCAACCGGGTGAGCTCCTGTTGCTCGGTCCCTGCTCCTGCCAACCTAGCAGTTCGAAAGCACATCAAAGTGCAAGTAGATAAATAGGTAACGCTCTGGCAGGAAGGTAAACGGCATTTCCGTGCGCTGCTCTGGTTTGCCAGAAGTAGCTTAGTCATGCTGGCGACATGACCTGGAAGCTGTACACCAGCTCCCTCAGCCAATAAAGCAAGATGAGTGCCGCAACCCCAGAGTCAGCCACGACTGAACCTAATGGTCAGGGGTCCATTTACCTTTACCTTACGGGGGGGGGGGAATGATTGGAAAGGAAATAGCTATGCCCCAATTTCTGCCTTGACAGAACACTATAACAAACTAGGAACAATACCACTAAATGATGCAATTGTGCATAGAAGTAGCTGTGCTGGTTATTGTTCTCAATATATGGTAATCTTCACCCCTTCATTTTGATATGGCATGCTGGTTGTTAGGCATGCAAACAGATTTGAGATGAGGTGGGAATAAGGTAAACAGCTGCTGATCTCACAAAGATAGTGATGCTTTCCTCAGGCAGGCCACCTCACCACCCGAACCAAATCGGTAGGGTTAATTTGGTTGAATTATTCTGTTTGCAGATTTTATAGTTGTTATATTTTTATAAATATAACCCGTTGCCCATCTTTCTTGTCTTGAGCCTTCTTGTGTGTGTTGGCAATACCTTATGAAGTTACTTGGGAGAAGAAACACTTAAGAATTTTCTTTCCCAGGGGAAATATTGCAGGTTCTTTTAACTAGAAGTGTTCACAAAACTGAAGATTCAATTTGGATCCCAACCTGGCCTGTGGGGATTTATGGAGCTGAGAGCTAAAAAGATTCCTCTTGTCTGGGATAATTCAGCATCCATTTTTTTAAAAAAATAATGAAACTTTTTGGTCTTTCACTTGACACTGAGACTTCCACCCCCATATTTTGAAATATGTGGTACCGTTTTGAAAAAAAAACACCTTTCTGCCTCAGGCCAATTTAAATGTGATGCTTTTCAAATGCTGTCGTGTGAAATAACCCCCTGGTCTCTTTATGTTTAAAAGATCCTTATGCCATGCATTAGCCTATATAGGTACAAGATCTGGAAAGGAATTAGTCCATAGGATAAAAATCTTTAACACACTGTTATAACTACAAACTGAGAAAAATATGACTCTCTTAGGTTCAATATCCCTTCTTGTGACGGTACCAGAAACTATAGAACTACAGATTATATCAGAGGAGAAAAACCCTCTCTGTCCAGAATCATTTTAATTTCCCAGCCAGAAGCAACAGAGGTGCAGCAATACATAGAAGAAACAGGAGTGGGGAAACCCATAGGTGTCATCAAAGATTCATTTTAGTTTCATAAAAATAGCCAGGATATTTTTGAACTTGCTTCCGTTTCTCAATGATTCTGCAAAAACACACACACAAAAATAGGGCAGACTCATAGAAAACAAACTTTTTAAATTGATTTCAATGCTTTGACTAATGTCGGATATCACTGATGCATTTAGAAATTAAGTACAGTAGTGCAATTTAAATCAGATGGGTCACGTGGGGTCCACCTAGTGCAATCTGGGCTCTCAAAGTGGGGTGGGCAGGTGAGGGAGTGAGGGGGCAGGTGGACAGGGAGCCATTGGCAGCCTGCTTGTATCGCTTTCTCTCTGACCCAACTCCACGGCATGAATATTTACGGGGTTGCTCAGCTTTGTTTGTTTGGGTTTTTTTAAAAAAAAGTTTGATAGTATAAAGCAGAAATCTTGGTCTAGGTATTTTATATAATGATAATATATAAATTGGTATAGTTATTGCATATATATATATATATATATATATATATATATACTGCAGCGACTTCAAAATGCATTGAGTAATTTTCTTTAAAAGTTAAACGTAAATCTTCTTTAGATGTTCTCCTCCTCCTTATTGCGCTTCTTAGTTTCCATTTATATTATTTTCTCAAATGCTTCTTAGCTCACTGATTCATTTTAAGAGGGAAATGTCAATCCTGCAGCAAAACTTTATCTATTTTTACCAACACATACATTCGGTCCTTTTTTTCTTAAAAAATGTTCAGGGGTACTCTCATTTTCCTACTCATATTGAAATACTGCCCCTCAATGAGGCCAAGCTTAGATTCACAAAATGTTTAGGGGTATGCGTACCCCCGCATGTTGTTGTTTAGTCGTTTAGTCGTGTCCGACTCTTCATGACCCCATGGACCAGAGCACGCCAGGCACTCCTGTCTTCCACTGCCTCCCACAGTTTGGTCAAACTCATGCTGGTAGCTTCGAGAACACTATCCAACCATCTCGTCCTCTGTCGTCCCCTTCTCCTTGTGCCCTCTATCTTTCCCAGTATCAGGGTCTTTTCCAGGGACTCTTCACTTCTCATGAGGTGGCCAAAGTATTGGAGCCTCAGCTTCACGATCTGTCCTTCCAGTGAGCACTCAGGCCTAATTTCCTTCAGAATGGATACGTTTGATCTTCTTGCAGTCCATGGGACTCTCAAGAGTCTCCTCCAGCACCATAATTCAAAAGCTTCAATTCTTTGGCGATCAGCCTTCGGCGATCACCCCCGCATACCCCCAGAAATAAAAGCACTGCATACATTTAACTGGCAACGTTCCTATATGAAGCAGGCGAACATTAATGAAGCACTATCTGTTGTGCTAGTTGCATGATGCAGGGTAGTAAATGATGCCCTTTTTTCATACAATTTGGCAAGCTACAGTGAATGCGGGAGAAGAAATATACACCATACCATCTATGCAAGATCAGTTTTTAATAAAACCAAAAGGGAAGAATATCAAGTCATTTACCACGATATAAAGCAGCCTTCATATATCACTGATTCTCCAAACCTAGGCAAAAAAATCAGAAAGAGTACAGAAAACTCTGGCGTCTGAAAAGGAAACCATATTGGATCTTTCACCTATTCCTTCTGTGTGCGTTAAAGCCAGTCCCAAGTCATCTAACAAAAATAAGCAGTTTCCAATCCTGCCCAGTAAAAGGAAAATTGAAGGAATGCTCAAGAGTGAATTGTGGTCAAGGTCATGAACGTTTAAACAATACCTTTTCCTAAGCAAACTAGTTTGTGGCATTTAAAACTTGCCCAGCGCAACGCTGTCCTGCTGCCCTCCTGTTTGTAGTGATAAGCACTTGTGCATTTAGCTTTTCTCGGAAAAACTGTGTGGTTCCTAATCTGTGATACACATGATATTCAGGTAATGAGCATTCGATGGCACCTTCTCTGCCTCCACTATTAAAGCTGAGTTTCTGCCTTTGCATAGCTTAGCAGAATTGAGTTTTAATGGAATCCCTCCAAGCAATAGGATGATGATGGTAACTTAGATGACAGCTGAGGAGTCTGGCCTTAGGAAGAACAACCAGCTATCTTTTTTCTGCTCATTTATTTAGAAGGGTACAAAAATGATGGGATGGTGTGTGCTGTGGTCTAAACCACAGAGCCTAGGGCTTGCTGATCAGAAGGTTGGCGGTTCGAATCCCCGCAACGGGGTGAGCTCCAGTTGTTTGGTCCGAGCTCCTGCCCACCTAGCAGTTCGAAAGCATGTCAAAGTTCAAGTAGATAAATAGGTACCACTCTGGCAGGAAGGTAAACAGCGTTTCTGTGCACTGCTCTGGTTTGCCAGAAGTGGCTTAGTTATGCTGGCCACATGACCCGGAAGCTGTCTGCAGACAAACGCCGGCTCTCTCGGACAGTAAAGCAAGATGAGCAACCCCAGAGTCGTTCGCGACTGGACTTAATTGTCAGGGGTACCTTTTCCTTTACAAAACTGATACCAGCAGTTCTGAATAGAATGACCCTCTGTATAGTGACCAGCTGCAAATGGAACTAAAACAAGCTCACTTGTAAATGGCACTGGTTTCCATATACTCAATGCACTCCCTCTATACAGATAAATACATATATTGGAATATTAATTTAAAACAAAACAGAATACAGTGGTACCTTGGTTCTCAAATGCTGAAAACCTGGAAGTAAGTGTTCTGGATTTCAAACATTTTTCAGAAGCCGAACATCTGATGTGGCTGTCGGCTATTGTTTCCGGGGCGCCTACACCAATCAGAAGCTGCGCCTTGGTTTTCAAACATTTCACAAGTCAAATGGACTTCTGGAAAAGATAAAGTTTGGCACTTTTGTTTTTGCTATTTATCTTGCGTTTTTGTTTTTGAGGCTTTTTCAGTTAATTTGTTTTTGTGACTTTGTGGAACTCAGTTCAGTTACTGATTGGTTAATTGTGTGACTGCAGAAATGGATAAAAGCCCCCCATCTAAACAATGACTATCATCAGTGCAGGTAAGAAAATAATAATAATAATTTTAACTTTTATCATCTACAATACTGTCTTATTTATTTTATAGTACAGTACATTGATTATTGCTTTCATTTTATGGATCAATGGCCTCATTAGACAGTAAAATTCATGTTAAATTGCTGTTTTAGGGGTTGTTTTTAAAGGTCTGGAATGGATAAACTGGTTTTGCATTACTTTCTATGGGAAAGCGCGCCTTGATTTTGGAATGCTTTGGTTTTGGAACGGACTTCTGGAACAGATTAAGTTTGAGAACCAAGGTACCACTCTACTGAATGATTGAGCATAACTTTTTTAAGTGGTAGGACAGCTCTTGAAATGTAAGGTGTGCCACATGGCCTGAGTTGCAGACAGCTTTGTGCTCAGAATCTGATAAATCTGAGTTTTCCTCCAATGTTTGAGGAGACATTGAATAAATATACTACACTTTCAATGTCATGATACTAAACAGTTGATTTGCTTACTCTGTAGCATAGGAACGTACACACATCTATATATACACAAAAAGAGTCCTCTCACCTCCTTACCCACCACACTTATGACATCTTATGATAAATACACTTTCAGTTTGTAGGATAATAATATTTTCAAAACTATTTACTAGGGCAGGTTTCCAGTTCTCTGGGAAGGGTCTTACTCAATTCTGTTTCTGGGTCTCTTTCTTCATTCCAAATAAAACAGGACCCACCCACCCCCATTTGTCTTATGTCAAATGATGGGAGACCATAATAAAGCCCTCATTTTGTCTAGGGATCTGGTCTTCTGAATCCTTTCCAGAAATAGATGCATTTTTTTCCATTTTATTTGTAATCATATTGGAATGGAGTGTCTTAGAAGGTAAAGGATCTTTCCTTTCCTCAATGACAATGTAAACTTTATACAACCAGGGATTTATTTGCGTGTTCAGACCCAGAGACCTCCCCCCTAAATAAATACACATTTGACTCAAATTTTAGTTTTAGTTTTTGGCAGAATTTAGGCCACAACTTTATTGATTACAGAAAAGTGAGTGGTTGCATAGGCTCTGGTTCGACTAGTTCCCTGCACCCTTGCAGGCAGCGCTGACCCAGAGCTCCAGCATAGGTCAGCTAAGGGTGAACACCTGAGGAAGGTGAAAAGCCCGGGAACAGACTCTGTTCACTCCCCAGATGCTCCCCTGGACTCAGGCACGGGCACAACCCTTTTTAGGGGGTTGGCCAAACCAGGTTGAGTCCCTGGATTCCTTTAATGGAATACCCTTCACATAGGGATGGCAAGACCGCTCCCCCATCCCTATCACCTGAACCAGTGCCTATCCGCAACCTTACAAGTTGTGACGATTTGCTTTGCGGCAGGCGAAACCCAAATGGCGACAGCCAATCAGCCAAGTGGGGAAAATTCCTGCCGTGCCCCTGTCCCAATGACAGACGACACACGACGGCAAAGCAAAGTCAATTGCAAAATGCCCTAAATATAGGGAGAGGTGGGCGGATATTAAAGCTGAAAGAGGAAGCTCTGGGTCATAGGTCCCTTGGCCCATTAAGACTGCGTCCCATTGGCCAGATTCAACCCAACATTGAGGGACCTACCAATTGGGTGTTGTGGCTGTCCAATAGACCCACCCACAACCAGGAGGTCAGTCTCTAGGTCTCACCACAACACGTCCCCTCTTTTAGGGAGGACATGATTTATTTATTGGGTGAAGGTAGGAAATCAAGACACATGGAAATATTGGCCTGGGACATTGACAGAACAGAGTAACACAATCAGAACTGTTGTTCTTCTATTAAATAAATAGAGCACTTTTTCATTACCTACAAATTAATATTTCATTGAAGAATTGTAAACACAGACCTCTTCCAAGCCATCCATGTTTTGGCTTTTAAAATAGCACAATTTTAGGTGAAGGCAGGCACTTCTTATATCAATCGTACTCAGCCAAATTCTTCTATGAGCTTGTGTTAACAGGAGTCAGATTGTTTTATGCTAAAATACAACCACTTTTGAAAGCTTGGTTTTTGTTACGAACTGAAGTTCTCACCCTGGGCCAGCAGGGGGATACTGTAGATAGTTCAGGTCCACATATGCAAATAAGGGATCGAAAGTGACATTCAGTGATTGGATAGTTTTAGAAAATTGTTACAATTACGTTGTACTGGAGCTCTATATAAGCAGGCTGACTGAGCTCTTCAGTTCAGTTCTGTTCTGGCCTATGAATAAACAAGAGCTGTTTGAAGAATCGCTGTGTCGTCTGATATGTTCACCCACAACTTAACAGTTTTGGTTTCTACACTGCGCCCTATCTCTCCATCTTCCATGCAACTAAAGAAGAGGCATTCTTAAATTCAAGGACCAATTCAAGCCAGGCAAAAGCTCTCAAAGCAGGTGTGGATCAGGGCTGGTGAATGGTTGGCCTGGAGAGAGTCCTGAAGACTGAATACGGATACCTGGAGGTCCTGCATTCATCCACAAAGACCCAAGGCTCCCCAGTCTTTTAAAAGGTTGGCAACCAAGTCCCCTCCATTTCCCCCCTCAGCTCACACAAAATCCATCACTGTGGCTTCAATCTAAATTCCACAGTTATCTTGGCTATTTTGTTTCGTCCTTCGTCTTATCCTGCCTCTGGCAAATGAGTCTCTCCTCTCCTCTGCTCCACAGACGTCTTCACTTTGCAAAAATATTCTCTGTATGAAATATTTGGGTTTCTAAACGATTATCATAAATTAGACCACTGTTTTGTTTTCTGCTTCTTTGGAAAGAATGGATCGGCGGTACCTTGATAATCTTGCCCAAAGCATTCTTTTCTGTGTACACTTGGGCAACTGTGTTCTATCAAAATGATATCCACTGGTCTCGGCGGAATTCAAACAGAGATATAGAACAGTGATGCAAGAGAGGATTTAGCACATGTGGAAATGATGTTCAGTGAGAGGGTTTTAGCAGTCACACCAGGAAACAGAGATTTCTCATAATTCATGCTAGTGGTATTCTCAACGGAACACAGTCGGGAAAAAGTGGTGTTTATGATAGAGGAGGAGCGGGCACATCACCTGCCTTTTTCTCTCACACTGCAACAAGCTTGGTTCCTTGACCATGGCAATGGGAATCCGCTGTGGGAAGCTTCTATTCCCCTAGCCAAAATTTGTCTTGGGGGGGGGGTGCGAGCCTTGCTTAACAACTGAGATGCTTACATAGTGTGCGCACAGAGAAGTGGGAATGAAAATATTTGGCTGGGCATGAGGACAACAATTTGTGATTAAAGTCCATGGAAACCAATGACCCTGAAAATTATAAAGCAACAACTTTCACTATGCACTACGCCTGATCTATTTACAAGACTCAGCGATGATTCCAGGCATTTTGTTTATGGCCTTTGAAGAAAACGTATGCCAAGAAATTCATTACAGGGTTCGCAGAAGGTTAAAACCCAACCACATTTGACAGCTTTCTATAATACAAAATCCAAGGGAAACCATCAAACGTAAGGCATTCCCTTTCAACTTGTTCATTCTTCAGCTTTGTGGTCCTCTGTGTTAGTGTTCATATTTTTTGTTTTTCTTCAGTGGGATCATTCCTTTCAGCGTGGGGCAGTCAGGACCACAGGAAATGCCACACAAACAGACCGTACAACTCCTAGGAGACTAGATGGAAACTATTGACTGGAGATCTTTGGGGCAAATCTGCCCCATCAAAGGAACCATCTGCCACACCTCCAAAATGCCAAACCAGAGGGAAAGCAAGATAGCACAAATGTATGTAACTGTAGAAGCACAAATGTATGTAAGTGTAGAAGGATGGAGTCTTGACATTGTCCCTTACTTCATTGTCAGAGAAGCCACCCCCTAATCTGGACAGCAACTCCAGAAGGATACCGTGGTCAATGGTATCGTTGAAATCAAGGAGAATTAAACAGCCCCGGCCAGTATACCTGAAGGAGTGTCTCCACCCCCATCGTTCTGCCTGGACGCTGAGGTCCAGCGCTGAGGGTCTTCTGGCGGTTCCCTCACTGCAAGAAGCAAAGCTACAGGGAACCAGGCAGAGGGCCTTCTCGGTAGTGGCACCCACCCTGTGGAACGCCCTCCCATCAGATGTCAAAGCGATAAACAACTACCTGACATTTAGAAGACATCTGAAGGCAGCCCTGTTCAGGGAAGCTTTTAATATGTGACATTTTAATGTATTTTTAATCTTTGTTGGAAGCCGCCCAAAGTGGCAGGGGAAGCCCAGCCAGATGGGTTTGGTACAAATAATATATTATTATTATTATTATTATTATTATTATTATTATTATTATTATTATTGTTATTATTGTTGTTATTATTGTTATTATTATTACAGGGACACATTTCCCCTGTCTCTCTGCCTGTTATTTTTCAACATCATTATAAACAAACTGGATGACGGAATTGAGAGGATGCTCAGCAAATTTCAGATATGCACCAATCTGAGAGAAGGAGCTAATGCCGCAGAAGACGGAATTGGGATTTTAATTGACCTTTACAGATTGGAAGACTGGGCCAAAGCTGGGGAAAAATGCATTTCAATAGGGACAAATGGTGGATTCTGCACTTAGGTGAGCCAAATGCACAAGTATAGGATGGGGGACTCCTGACTTACTAGCAGTGCATATGGAAATGATCTAGGGGTCTTGGTAGATGAACATGTCTCAACAGTGTGATGCAGCAGCAAAAAAGGGCTACTTATAGGTTATTCTAGCCTACATCAACAGAAGTATAGTATCCAGATCAAGGGAAGTAAGAGTCCCACTCTGTTCTGCCTTGGTCAGACCATACTGACCACAATTTAAGAAATATATTGACGCGGGTGGTGCTGTGGTGTAAACCACAGAGCCTAGGACTTGCCGATCAGAAGGTAGGTGGTTCAAATCCCCGCGACAGGGTGAGCTCCCGTTGCTCGGTCCCCGCTCCTGCCAACCTAGCAGTTCGAAAGCACGTGAAAGGGCAAGTAGATAAATAGGTACCACTCCGGCGGGAAGGTAAACGGCGTTTCCGTGCGCTGCTCTGGTTCGCCAGAAGCGGCTTAGTCATGCTGGCCACATGACCCGGAAGCTGTACGCCGGCTCCCTCGGCCAGTGAGATGAGCGCCGCAACCCCAGAGTCATCTGCGACTGGACCTAATGGTCAGGGGTCCCTTTACCTTTACCTATTTGGTTGGAGACCTGTATACCAAAATTCAGATAAGTGCGAATTTCAAGGATTTCTGTGTTTCAGGGGGTCCCTTTACCTTTACCTATTGACAAGCTGGAGCATGTACATAGGAGGGCAACATAGATGATCAAGGGTCTGAAAACCAAACCTTATATGGAACTATTGAAGGAGCTGGGGATGTTTAGCCTAGAAAAGAGGAGACTGAGAGGAGATATGATAGCCATCTTCAAATATCTCTGAAGGGCTGTCACATGGAAGAGTGAACATGCATGTTTTCTCCTGCTGTGGAGGGTAGGACTCAAACCAATGGCTTCAAGTTACAAGAAATGAGATTCTGACTAAATATCAGGAAGAACCTTGTGACAGTAAGAGCTATTCAACAGTGGAACAGACTCCCACAAGAGTTGGTGGACTCTCCTTCCTTGGAGGATTTTAAGCAGAGGTTGGATGGCCATCTGTCGTGGATGCTTTAGCTGAGATTCCAGCATCGCAGGGGGTTGGACTAGATGACCCTTGGGGTCCCTTCCAACATTACGATTAGAATCATAGAATCATAGAATCATAGAGTTGGAATAGACCACAAGGGCCATCGAGTCCAACCCCCTGCCAAGCAGGAAACACCATCAGAGCACTCCTGACATATGGTTGTCAAGGCTCTGCTTAAAGACCTCCAAAGAAGGAGACTCCACCACACTCCTTGGCAGCAAATTCCACTGTCAAACAGCTCTTACTGTCAGGAAGTTCTTCCTAATGTTTAGGTGGAATCTTCTTTCTTGTAGTTTGGATCCATTGCTCCGTGTCCGCTTCTCTGGAGCAGCAGCAGAAAACAACCTTTCTCCCTCCTCCATGTGACATCCTTTTATATATTTGAACATGGCTATCATATCACCCCTTAACCTCCTCTTCTCCAGGCTAAACGTGCCCAGCTCCCTTAGCCATTCCTCATAAGGCATCGTTTCCAGGCCTTTGACCGTTTTGGTTGCCCTCCTCTGGACACGTTCCAGTTTGTCAGTGTCCTTTTTGAACTGTGGCGCCCAGAACTGGACACAGTACTCCAGGTGAGGTCTGACCAGAGCAGAATACAGTGGCACTATTACTTCCCTTGATCTAGATGCTATACTCCTATTGATGCAGCCCAGAATTGCATTGGCTTTTTTAGCTGCCGCGTCACACTGCTGGCTCATGTCAAGTTTGTGGTCAACCAAGACTCCTAGATCCTTTTCACATGTACTGCTCTCAAGCCAGGTGTCACCCATCTTGTATTTGTGCCTCTCATTTTTTTTGCCCAAGTGCAATACTTTACATTTCTCCCTGTTAAAATTCATCTTGTTTGTTTTTCTATGATGTGCATTAAAATAATATATTTGTGAAAATAACATGTGAAATGCACAGCAATGGGCACAATTGTGTACAAGAGAGAATGTGTGTGTGCGTTCATGCATGTATTTTTGTAAAGATTTTTAAAAAATATTTGCCATTTAGAATATTTTTAAAATATTTAAAAAATCATCAACATCATCATTTTATTTGTATGCCGCCTTTTCATAGTTAAAACATAACAAGATTTACATAATTACCAACATAACAAAAGTTATAAACAATAAACAAAACACATCAAAAGGTACACAACCAAATGGAAAACAACTCCCACACAAATCATAAAATCTAAAATTAAAAATGCAATTTAAAAATATTTGATGTGGAAGTGTAGTAAACTAAGCTGACATTTGGAAAAATCACAAAGTGAGAGAAACTGAAACTGACCGATTCCTCCTTGCTACACATGCCACACAGAAAACTGTTAAGCTCTCCAAAACAGAGACTCAACATATCTGACCAAACATGAGCTATTTTGCAGCATGTGGATGTGTTGGGCATCCATATACCTTAGTCCATAGGTGCCAACTCCCTGAGGCCCTGGTTGCCCGAGCACCCACAAAATTCCCCATGAGGGGTCCGGGCACCCACAAATTTTGGGGCCAGGGCTATGCGCGCGGCATTGCACCCACATAGTCGCAGGGCCAAGCTGGCACCTCAGTCCTACAAACTTTGCATTGGTAGGTGAAGCACCAGCTGGTCCGAAAGCAGATGAGAAACAAAGCAGAAACGCAATTGGGGTGGCAGAGAAAAAGGAATTTCATGTATTTGCTTAGTTTTCCCCTTTCCCCTGACTTTGTTTGTGGAACAGTCAGCCTAGTCCTGAAAGCCTGTGGAGTCTCTTGTGCCAAGTTAACTGTCAAAATTTTAGTGGAGAAGCTGGCATCCTTGATGGGAACAATCGAAGGAAAACCACTGAGGAAAATTATTTCCAAATAATCCTGCTGTTGGAATTCTCTAAAGCAGTTCATATTCCCTCACCCATCTGGCATTAACATTTCTGGCTGACCAGTAGCACTTGCGATTTCCTGGATTACATTAGAACAACTGAGGAAGGAATGAAGAAACCTTGGTAGATCAGACCTGGATTTTGAACACTAATGCCATTATTTACGGATTACACAACCGACAATAATTATTTTAAAAGTGTAGATTAAAGGTTTTCCAATTCCTTGTAAGTAACATGCAATGGAGCTTTTGTTCAGTTTCTGTGACAGCCAAGTCTCTGCTTGGTTGAAGTTATCCACATAGAAATAATTTGCATTCCTCCTCTCATTGCTCGTTTTTATTTTGTGGGGCCAACAGGGCTGTGCTGTGATTCAGCTTGAAATTTCACAGGGCTAGAAAATTCACCCCAGTGATGAAAATGCAGTTCATTTCTCTTCCTCTCTTTGCTAGAGCAATACTGAATTGATGGCTCACTAGTCCTAATGACTTTAACATCAGAAAACTTTTCCAGCCACTTCTGCCAACAGTTTCTACTTTCATAGTTAAGCAACCTAGGAGAAATATTTTGAATCTTTGGATACAAATGTGAAACAGAGGAAATGCTTATAAAACATAGCAATCTGAGTCTTTGAATGTTTTAGGTGACATATTTAAGGCTGGAAACAGAGACATGGGTGGCACTGTGGTCTAAACCACTGAGCCTCTCAGGCTTGCTGTTCGTAAGGTTGGCAGTTCGAATTTGCACAGCAGGGTGAGCTCCTGTTGCTTTGTCCCAGCTCCTGCCAACCTAGCAGTTTGAAAGCAAGCAGATAAATAGGAATTGCCGCAACAGGAAGGCAAACGGCGTTTCCATGTGCTCTGGCTTCTGTCTCGGTGTCCCGTTGTGCCAGAAGTAGTTCAGTCATGCTGGCCACATGACCTGGAAAGCTGTCTGCAGACAAACGCTGGCTCCCTTGGCCTGAAGCAAGATGAGTGCCGCACCCCATAGCCAAATCTGACTGGACTTAACTGTCTGGGGGTCCTTTACCTTTTTACTTACAACTAATCCAGAATGCGGCAGCTAGACTGGTGACTGGGAGTGGCCGCCGAGACCACATAACACCGGTCTTGAAACACCTAAATTGGTTCCCAGTACATTTCTGAGCACAATTCAAAGTGTTGGTGCTGACCTTTAAAGCCCTAAACGGCCTCGGTCCAGTATACCTGAAGGAGCATCTCCACCCCCATCGTTCTGCCAGGACACTGAGGTCCAGTGCCGAGGGCCTTCTGGCGGTTCCCTCACTGCGAGAAGCCAAGTTACAGGGAACCAGGAAGAGGGCCTTCTCGGTAGTGGCACCTGCGCTGGGGAATGCCCTCCCACCAGATGTCAAAGAGAAAAACAACTACCAGACTTTTAGAAGACATCTGAAGGCAGCCCTGTTTAGGGAAGCTTTTAATGTTTGATGCATTACTGTGTTTTAATATATTGTTGGAAGCCACCCAGAGTGGCTGGGAGTGGTGGGGTATAAATAATAAGTAATAATAATAATAATAATTGTTATTATTATTATTACATCAATCAATATGTCTTGTTGTGGTTGCAGCTTCTATTACACAACCTTGAACACTTGCAAATGAGAACAGAGCCATTCTTGGGACCTTCTGATTGGCCAGCCCAAGAGGCTCAGTGGTTTAGGCCACAGTGCCGCACCTCGCGAATGGGTGTGGACATCAGAAAGCAGGACATTCTGCCCCATGAAAAAGGCTAGAGTGGTTCTGAGCATGTGTAGAGTACCTTGCCCTTCTCACAAAGAAACTGCAGCTTGTCCAAACATATCTGAAATGGAGGCAGGGAGAGATTTTTTAGGCCAAAGGGCAAGAGTTCCCTGCAGGCTTCAATCATTTTCTTAGAAACCAGTTTCCCAATGATAGACTTAAATAAAACAGAATAACAATGGGTTGTTTAAATTAAATTATGTACAAGGATGTCTTGGGTTTAATTTGAAATGTTTCTCTCAACATGTTGTAGGCATGGAATTAATTTTCATGCATAAAGAAAGAAAATATAAAATTAACTATGATTTGTTTTTGTGGTGTGTGTGTTTTTTAAAAGAATACTTTGTCACAAAGAACAGGATAATGCAGAACACAGGCAACAGAATGGGGGCAGGAGAATGTAAAGAGTGAATTCTTCAAATAATCTATCCCAGCAGCAAAATGGAATTGTTCATAATGTGTATCAGAACAGTTAGCAGAAAAATACATTCAACTTCCAAATTGATGGGGGTATTTGTGATTGTGACTCAGGTCTTCAGTGCACCCTACCTGTAACTGAAGAGAGACAAAACTCAATTAAAGTTGGGTATTGTGCTTTTGTTGTTTGAATCTGCCTTTTTGGACAAAATGGAGGAGTGTGCCTTTGGGAATGAAGTCAAAGTGTTGGAAGGTTGCATAATGAAAATATATGATCTGTGTTCTTTTGCTTTCCTTTGATGTTTTCCTTTCCATGTTTCAACTATGGAGAAATAATAAAATAATAATAAAAAGGGAGAAAACACACACCTGAGTTGATGTAGTCAGGTGAATGTGAGCAGAAACAGGAAAGCTGTTCCATTCATTCCCATACATAATAGGAGACTTCTGCAAAATAAAGTTATAACCAGTTATTGTCATTAATTCCGATTGCTCATTGTTCTTGGGGTTGCAATATAGTATTGAAGTTATCTAATATGCTGACTCCTTCGCACTGCTGGCATCAAAATCTGAATTTCCTGTGGTCAGAAATATGATACGCATCATTAAAAGATCTAAAGCAAAGGTGATATCCACGGAATGAATGAGGCACTTCAGTTTGCTCTTCTGCTCTTTCCATTAAGGCTGAAATAGCTCTACAATGGCAGTGAAAGATACATAAAACATTAATGGATGTTTGGAAAACCCTCCTGATTGGTTCACTGGGAGGGCTGTTCCATCAGATGCTACAGCCCTGAGGGATTTGTGCCCATTTTCATAACATTTAAATCTGGACCCTACCAGGAATTACTTTCTACCAAGGCGCACTAAAAAAATATTAACCCCTAATTGCTGTATTTCCAAGTACTAAATATACAGAGCAGCGAGGGGGGAGAACTTCAGGCCTGGGAGCTGAATACAGCCCTCCAGCCCTCTCTCTCTGGCCCTTGATGCCTTCCCCGGGTTATACCTCATCCTGAACCATAGCCCTTTCCCCCAGCCCGACCCCTCACTACGCAGGAACATACCTTCTTTGAGTGTTTCTGCCTAACTGGACTGTGTCTTTGAACTCTTGCGCACCTGGATAGGGAACGGCAAGGAGCAGGAGATTCTGTATATATACCAGTCTACTGTTGTCGTTGGCACTGAGAGACAATGGAGTGCACCTCCTGTGGTGATGTCAGATTGCTGGAGAATCACAGTACCTCCCTTGGGCGCAGAGATTACTGGGTAGATATCTGCTACCTCCCACATTCTTTTGGCTGCTTTGTTGTTATTGTTTAGTCGTTTAGTCGTGTCCATCTCTTCGTGACCCCATGGACCAGAGCACGCCAGGCACTCCTGTCTTCCACTGCCTCCCGCAGTTTCGTCAAACTCATGCTGGTAGCTTCGAGAACACTGTCCAACCATCTCGTCCTCTGTCATCCCCTTCTCCTTGTGCCCTCCATCTTTCCCAACATCAGGATCTTTTCCAGGGAGTCTTCTCTTCTCATGAGGTGGCCAAAGTATTGGAGTCTCAGCTTTAGGATCTGTCCTTCCAGTGAGCACTCAGGGCTGATTTCCTTCAGAATGGATAGGTTTGATCTTCTTGCAGTCCATGGGACTCTCAAGAATCTCCTCCAGCACCATATGCAGAATTCATCATGCGAAAGGCTGGGCTGGATGAATCCCTAGCCGGAATTAAGATTTCTGGAAGAAAATCTCAGATATGCAGATGACACAACATTGATGGCAGAAAGTGAGGAGGAATTAAAGAACCTTTTAATGAAGGTGAAAGAGCGCAAAATATGGTTTGAAGCTCAACATTAAAAAAATGAAGATCATGGCCACTGGTCCCATCACCTCCTGGCAAATAGAAGGGGGAGAAATAGAGGCAGTGAGAGATTTTACTTTCTTGGGCTCCATGATCACTGCAGACGGTGACAGCAGCCACAAAATTAAAAGACGCCTGCTTCTTGGGAGAAAAGCAATGACAAACCTAGACAGCATCTTGAAAAGCAGAGACATCACCTTGCCGACAAAGTTCCGTATAGTTAAAGCTATGGTTTTCCCAGTAGTGATGTATGGAAGTGAGAGCTGGACCATAAAGAAGGCTGATCGCCGAAGAATTGATGCTTAGCAGCACCAAAACAACTTCCCTGGGTTACCCAGATGACAAGACTCCCCCCCCCCCTTTTGGCCTTGCTGATGTGATCCAGAGGAAAGCACGGCAATACATTTGGCACCAGCTTGGTTGCAGGAGTTGCTGGAAGGAGGCAGGCGTAAAAGGCGCCATCTCACTGTCTTAGGGACTCCACTCTGGATTTGTGTAGGGTAGCCTTTTCTTCTCCTGAAGATGTCCCACAAGGCTTTGGGTGTGGATTTCTGAAGGTTTGCTCCCAAAGCCCTTCTCATGAATGAGTATAGCTGCAGGCAGCATAGGTTTAAGGTCAGAGCTTTCCTTCTCCTAGATCAGGCATGTGGGGGTGGGGGTGGGGGTGGGGGGAGGGTCCCAAGATCTACCACAGACACCTCACAATCTACCTGTTGGGCATCCCTGTCCTAGATGGGCTATGTTCCCAGGTTGATACGATACAATACGATAATCTTTATTGTCATTGTCCCATCCAGAACAACAAAATTGAAAATATCTACATCAGACATTCAAAAACCAACAAGCCTGCTATCCGAGATATCCCAGCCTGGCTAGCCCCCTAAAAACTCTGATACCCCATAAATAAATACAATATATTCCCATAGAGACTACCTTACACTGTGTTTAAAACCAAAATTCGCATTTGGATAGAAACTGTTTCTCAGGTGGCTAGTCCTAATCTTTATAACCTTGTTCCTTCTTCCAGAAGGCAGAAGCTGAAAGAGATATTTCCTTGGTGCGCACTATCCTGCACTATCTCTGCAGCTTTCTTATGACACCTGGAAGCATAGATTTGATCCAAGGTGGGAAGAGTGCACCCAATTATTCTCTCCGCAGTCTTTACAACCCTGGACAGCATTGTTTTTTCCCTGACCGTGAAGCTCCCAAACCACACACACAGACCATAAGTTAATACACTCTCAACAGTACAATGGTCCTTTGAGAGATTATTTTTCTGAAGGATTCTCATTCTGTGAGCCCCATCATAGGAAGTCCCAAACTCACTGGGGATTAGAGGCCCATCAGATACTCTCACCTGTTTGAGCCAGCCAGTTGAAGCCATTTTCCAGGGTGTGGCCACTGTCACATGCTGACAGCTACTAAGAGCCACAGGTGAGAGCTGAGAGCAGGGTAGGCAGGCAAACTACCTGTGATGGCCTGGGATTCGGACTCAGAGGCTGAACCTGAGGAATCCCAGCCTGAACAGGAGTCCCCGCCTCCAGAATCAGCTGAGCTGGGGCTGGGGCTTGAGCCTGAAGGGTCCTCACCTGTGCTGGATCCTCAGGTGCAGGCATCAGCTGAGTCCGCTCTGGCTCCTGAGGTGATGGAGGACCCATTGCCTGCAGGTGCTCCACTCTCAGCCCCGTCAGGGGAAGGTGAGGTTGCCTCTGGGTCCGGTAACCCTCCAGCCACTTCTGAGCTGCAGAGGCTCAGGGCAGAGAGGCGGAGGGAACTAAGTTCCTGCAGGAGGAGTGCTCACCTCCAGGCCAGGAGAGGCGAGTCACCTGTGGGCCGGGGCCGCCCTATGCCTCGGGGCAGATAAAAGCCAGCCAGCCCCAGTCCCAGGTTGTGGGAGCAATGTTGTTGCTAGCCTGTTCCTGCCGGCACCCTGTCCTGCTCTTCTGCCAGAGTTCCTGACCCCACCTGACTCCCTGCCTTGGACCCCGCCTCGCCTTTGATGGACAGCCTCCATACCGGACCTTTGACCTTGGACTGGACTTGGACCTCGCCTCTCGGTTAGCCCCCAGGACCAGCACACTACCCCAGAAGGAGAAAAACTCACTGGTGGTTCTACCCCCTCCCTAACACCACATACACTGTACAAATATAAAATTGATAGATGTTGCTCCACCAACTCAGCTAAATATGACAAGAACACGTGGTGTATTGTTGAGGGAGCAGTAGTCATTTTTTAAGGAAGATGTAGTGAATTATCTGCACACTTATTAGAATGGCTTTTGAATCTAAGGCGCTTAAAAACTTAAATTCTGACACAATAGTCTCTGTGTTACTAACCATTTCCTGTAGTTTGAAAACTTTAAATGTTTAAGAGGGAGAACAAAGGAATGTCCTCATGCTTTCCAGTGTTGGGGATAGGTATTGATTTCCAAAGGGAAGAAAGAAATTGCTCACAATCTGTGATTGCCCACCTGCCAATATCCAGATCACTTGTATAGATCAAGTATATCTACGACATACACATTGCACTATATGAAGAATGAAAAAGTCTTGGCTCTCATTTTCATTTAGCAAGTGACCGCAAATGTAAATTTACAAAGAGCCATTGAAAAGAGATGCCCCTCTGCTATTTTCTTTCCAGGCTCTCAAAATTACATGAAAAGGAGCTGAAACACTTGAAAAATCCTAAGTTGAGTTCCCAAGACTGGCTAAAGTTTGCCATCTTGAGGCGAAAAAATAGTATCTTTTTTTAAGCATAGCATTTATAAGCAGAAGTGCTGCTCTCACAAGAACTTTCTATAGTCTTCAAAAGAAAACGATAATGAAGATTTTCATCATTGTAGATTAAGACAATCTTTGTAAAAATGAGTGTAACTATGGGGGCAGCAGCCCCCCCCCTGATTAAGTAATTCCTGCCCACCCCCAACACAAATGCTGGCTACAACCACGTTTGTAAACTGGATGATGCAGTCTACTTGACTGGAAATATATCAGAGATTTTAATATCATCTTAGAATCATAAGAACTTAACTGATACCTGTGCACAAACAATTTCCATTTCTTCACATTGCCCCATCAATCACAACACTTTTGGGGAGCATGAACCAGACAAACCTCTCGAGATTTGCACATCTTTTGAGTTTCTTTTGAGTTTCATAACAATTCACCAGCATTTTAGTTCAAGTACCTCATAATATGGGACGGAGGTGGCGCCGTGGGTTAAACCACAGAGCCTAGGGCTTGCTGATCAGAAGGTCGGTGGTTCGAATCCTTGTGACGGGCTGAGTTCCTGTTGCTCAGTCCCAGCTCCTGCCAACCTAGCAGTTCGAAAGCACGTCAAAGTGCAAGTAGATAAATAGGTACCTCTCCAGCGGAAAGGTAAACGGCGTTTCCGTGCGCTGGTCTGGTTCGCCAGAAGCGGCTTAGTCATGCTGGCCACATGACCCGGAAGCTGTACGCCGGCTCCCTCGGCAAATAAAGCGAGATGAGCACTGCAACCCCAGAGTCGTCTGCAACTGGACCTAACGGTCAGGGGTCTCTTTACCTTTACCTTTACTGTCCTTCATCCACAGATCTCAGGGCAGTTTACAACATAAAATTACAATATGAAAAACTATAAAAGACATTTCCCAAAATAAAATGCATTTTGGTATTTTAGATTCAATAATGGACAGTAGAGGCATTTTTTTTTTGCACACATGGAGTACTGCATTGAACAATTCAGAAAGTGTGATTTTTGAAGGACAGTTGCCTTTCGTTTTATGTATTGTTTCAGGAGGTACCATTTAGGTAGGTTCACCTTTAAATGTGGACCGAACTGAATTTCTCACCAGTCTTTAAAGGAAGTGATAGGAAATAGCACTAAAAAGTGTTTGATAACAACAGGTTGATGCAGCAACATCAGCAATAAAAACAACAAACAACAAACCAGCGACGACAACAATATTACTGAGATAGCCAGAAAGGAGAAAAAGTGCACCTGAGACAAGACGAGCCAGAACCCAACCCCCAGAAAAAGAAGCCCACATAATATCTGTGGTGTTTGTTTTATTAGGCTTTTAGATTTGTTAGAACTTGGAAGCTGCCCATAGGGGGATGAGGCAACCCAGTACAAATAATAAAATCATTATCAATTATTATTGTGTGTCCCCCCCATTCTCCTTCCCTTAAGGGGCCCCCGTTCACCCCCATGTGGGCAGGCAGCTCTGCAATCCAGGCCCTGTCCTGAAAAGCCCAAATTTATTTATTTTATATAAATTTATGTAATTGGATTTCAAATTTACAAACAATCGTGAAGCAACCAGAAAACATCTCATGAAAATTTATTTAATTTTCTAATTTTCAAAAGATCATCAAGAAAAGCCCAGATTTATTAGTTGGGACATGCTCTGGGAGCCCACAAACCACGTGAGATGGCCTTTGCACCTCCCTTTGGGCTCAAGAGGAGACGTGAGGACGTTGGATAGGCTGCTTCGGCAAGGAGTGCAGATAAAGTGCCTTTGGCACTGGAGGCTCCATCAAGCAGTAGCCAAGACCAAGGATCTCTGCCGGATGGGGAGCAAGGAAGCCACGGACAGGGACCCCCTTTTCCCAAGGGAGGGCAGAGAGAACGTGTTGGACTCTGGGTAGGCGATGTGGTCAGCAGCCCAGGTGAGGACCCCTCCCCCCAAAAAGGGCACAGGTGATTCTGCGGCAATGGCCCCGAAAGCATGAAAATGGGCCCTTCTCCATGGGAACAAGCAGGGAGGGGAAAGAGGAGGACCTATCTATCTATCTATCTATGGGTGAGTCCATATCAGAGTCTGTATATCTATGTAGTGGTCTGTATATGTGTAGGTGTGCCTCTCTGTGTGTGTTCCTATCTCCGTACCAGGTATATGTGTGTGTGTATTTTTGTTTTGTTTTCATAGAATCATAGAATGATAGAGTTGGAAGAGACCACAAGGGCCATCGAGTCCAACCCCCTGCCAAGCAGGAAACACCATCAGAGCACTCCTGACATATGGTTGTCAAGCCTCTGCTTAAAGACCTCCAAAGTAGGAGACTCCACCACACTCCTTGGCAGCAAATTCCACTGTCGAACAGCTCTTACTGTCAGGAAGTTCTTCCTAATGTTTAGGTGGAATCTTCTTTCTTGTAGTTTGGATCCATTGCTCCGTGTCCGCTTCTCTGGAGCAGCAGAAAACAACTTTTCTCCCTCCTCTATGTGACATCCTTTTATATATTTGAACATGGCTATCATATCACCCCTTAACCTCCTCTTCTCCAGGCTAAACATGCCCAGCTCCCTTAGCCTTTCCTCATAAGGCATGTTTTGTTTTGGTTTTTTTATTTTAAAATATTGCTTTATTTCTATTTTTGTTTTTTGTTTTTATAATTTGTATCTTATGTTTTTCTTTATTCTCCTTTGTTTGTGAAAATTAATAAAAAGCATTTTTTTAAAAAAGTGTGTGTGTGTGTGTGTGTGTGAGAGAGAGAGAGAGAGAGAGAGAGAGAGTTTACATCTGTGTGCATCTATGTTTGTACGTCTCTGCAGTCGCCGGCCCCTGTTCCACGACAGATCACCATCCTTTTTTTTAAAGAAAAGAAAAGAAATAGCATATCAGATCTGGATAAAAGGACTGTGCTGGCTGTCCAAGTTCCTTGGAGCCAAGAAACATACCTGATGCCCAGTGCCTTTTTTCTGGGGGTACGCATACGCCTAAACATTTTGTGAATCTTTGTACTTTTGCCCACCTACTGTATTTACTTTTCCCGATTTGAACTATAAAATTGTGATTTTCTTGAGTCAAAATGAGAGTAGTCCCTAAACATTTTTTTAAGGGAAAAAAGCACTGCTGATGTCTATAGTTTCTGCGCCCCGCCTTGGGCAAAAGATGCCTGCCTTGCAGAAGGTTGAACTAGATCAGGCATCTCCAACCAGATGTTTTCGACTACAACTCCCATGATCCCTAGCTAACAGGACCAGTGGTCAGGGATGATGGGAATTGTAGTCCAAAACATCAGGAGGGCCAAAGGTTGGGGATGCCTGAACTAGATGACCCTGACCCATCATTCTAGCAACATCCTCGCCAGGTCATTTTCTGGAGATGAGATGCGGGAAGAACGGAAGCTCTTCCTTCCTGCGCTAGTGACTCTCCAGCTTTGGGATGGGCAAAAGAGGCTGGCCGGCGCCATTTTAGGAGAGGCAGAAAGAACAGGAGGAAGCGGAAACTGCGCTGCCGCCATGTTAAGCCCGGGGGCGCCATCTTAGGAGAGGCACAAAGGGCGACCGGAAGCGGAAATGGTGCTGCAGCCATGTTGGGCCCAAAGGCGCCATCTTAGGAGAGGCAAAAGGGCAGCCGGAAGCGGAAATGGTGCTGGCGCCATGCTGGGCCTGAGGGCGCCATCTTAGGAGAGGCACAAAAGGTGACTGGAAGCGAAAATGATGCTGCCGCCATGTTGGGCCCAAAGGCGCCATCTTAGGAGAGGCAAAAGGGCGGCCAGAAGTGGAAATGGTGCTGGCGCCATGCTGGGCCTGAAGGCGCCATCTTAGGAGAGGAACAAATGGCAGCTGGAAGAATTACATCAAAAATCTGACTTTCGGCCATTTACTCAAAAATGGTGCCAAACGGTTGCAAATGCTCCCCTGAGAGGTTTGGCGGTCGAAACAGAAGGCTTTTTATCTCAGGAAAAGAAATCAGCCCTTGACAACTTAACCGGCAGAAAAAGTTTTTTTTAAAAAAAATCCCTAAGCCCCGGGGTCAGAATTTCATCAAAAATCTGATTTTCGACAATTCACTCAAAAATGGTGCCAAACGGTTGCAAATGCTCCCCTGAGAGATTTGGCGGTCGAAACAGAAGGCTTTTTATCACAAGAATAGAAATCAGCGCTCGACATCTTAAGCTGCAGAATTATTTTTTTTAAAAAATCCCTAAGCCCCGGGGCCACAATTTCATCAAAAATCTGACTTTCGGCCATTCACTCAAAAATAGAGCCAAACGGTTGCAAATGCTCCCCTGAGAGTTTTTGTGGTCGAAACAGAAGGCTTTTTATCTCAGGAAAAGAAATCAGCCCTCGACAACTTAATCGGCAGATTTTTTTTTTTTTGATTTTTTTTTTTTTTGAGAAAATCCCTAAGCCCCGGGGTCACAATTTCATCAAAAATCTGACTTTCGGCCATTTACTCAAAAATGGTGCCAAACGGTTGCAAATGCTCCCCTGAGAGGTTTGGCTGTCGAAACAGAAGGCTTTTTATGTCAGGAAAAGAAATCAGCCCCAGACAACTTAACTGGCAGAAACAAATTTTATGGAAAAAAATCCGTAAGCCCCGGGGTCACAATTTCATCAAAAATCTGACTTTCTGTCATTCACTCAAAAATGGTGCCATCCAGTTGCAAAAGCTCCCCTGAGAGGTTTGGCGGTCGAAACAGAAGGCTTTTTATCACAGGAAAAGAAATCAGTGCTCCACAACTTAAGTTGCAGAATTATTATTTTTTTAAATGCCTAAGCCCTGGGGTCACAATTTCATCAAAAATCTGACTTTCAGTCATTCATTCAAAAATGGTGCCAAACGGTTGCAAATGCTCCCATGAGATGTTTGGCAGTCGAAACAGAAGGCTCTTTATCTCAGGAAAAGAAATCAGCCCTCGACAACTTAACCGGCCGAAAAAGATTTTTTTAAAAAAATCCCTAAGCCCCGGGGTCACAATTTCATCAAAAATCTGACTTTCAGTCATTCATTCAAAAATGGTGCCAAACGGTTGCAAATGCTCCCATGAGATGTTTGGCAGTCGAAACAGAAGGCTCTTTATCTCAGGAAAAGAAATCAGCCCTCGACAACTTAACCGGCCGAAAAAGATTTTTTTTAAAAAATCCCTAAGCCCCGGGGTCACAATTTCATCAAAAATCTGACTTTCGGCCATTCACTCAAAAATAGAGCCAAACGGTTGCAAATGCTCCCCTGAGAGTTTTGGTGGTCGAAACAGAAAGCTTTTTATCTCAGGAAAAGAAATCAGCCCTCGACAACTTAACCGGCAGAAAAAGATATTTTTGAAAAAATCCCTAAGCCCCGGGGTCACAATTTCATCAAAATTCTGACTTTCGGCCACTCACTCAAAAATGGTGCCAAACGGTTGCAAATGCTCCCCTGAGAGGTTTGGCTGTCGAAACAGAAGGCTTTTTATGTCAGGAAAAGAAATCAGCCCTAGACAACTTAACCGGCAGAAACAAATTTTATGGAAAAAATCCGTAAGCCCCGGGGTCACAATTTCATAAAAAATCTGACTTTCGGTCATTCACTCAAAAATGGTGCTAAACGGTTGCAAATGCTCCCCTGAGAGGTTTGGCAGGCGAAACAGAAGGCTTTTTATCTCAGGAAAAGAAATCAGCCCTCGACAACTTAAGCTGCAGAAAAAGATTTTTTTGAAAAAATCCCTATACCCCAGGGTCACAATTTCATAAAAAATCTGACTTTCAGCCATTCGCTCAAAAAGGGTGCTAAACGGTTGCAAATGCTCCCCTGAGAGGTTTGGCGGTCGAAACAGAAGGCTTTTTATCTCACGAAAAGAAATCAGTCCTCGACAACTTAACCGGCAGAAAATGATTTTTTTTGAAAAAATCCCTAAGCCCCGGGGTCACAATTTCATCAAAATTCTGATTTTCGACAATTCACTCAAAAATGGTGCCAAACGGTTGCAAATGCTCCCCTGAGATATTTGGCGGTCGAAACAGAAGGCTTTTTATCTCGGGAAAAGAAATCAGCCCTCGACAACTTAACCGGCAGAAAAAGATTTTTTTGAGAAAATCCCTAAGCCCCGGGGTCACAATTTCATCAAAAATCTGACTTTCGGCCATTCACTCAAATATGCTGCCATACGGTTGCAAATGCTCCCCTGAGAGGTTTGGTGGCCGAAACAGAAGGCTTTTTTATGTCAGGAAAAGAAATCAGCCCTCGACAACTTAAACGGCAGAAAAGATTTTTTTTAAAAAAAATCCCTAAGCCCCGGGGTCAGAATTTCATAAAAAATGTGACTTTCAGCCATTTACTCAAAAATGGTGCCAAACGGTTGCAAATGCTCCCCTGAGAGGTTTGGCGGTCGAAACAGAAGGCTTTTTATCTCAGGAAAAGAAAACAGCCCTCAACAACTTAATCGGCAGATTTTTTTTTTTTTTTTGAGAAAAATCTGACTTTCGGCCATTCACTCAAAAATGGTGCAAAACGGTTGCAAATGCTCCCCTGAGAGGTTTGCCTGTCGAAACAGAAGGCTTTTTATGTCAGGAAAAGAAATCAGCCCTCGACATCTTAAGCTGCAGAATTATTTTTTTAAAAAAATCCCTAAGCCCCGGGGGTCACAATTTCATCAAAAATCTGACTTTCGGCCATTCACTCAAAAATGGTGCCAAACGGTTGCAAATGCTCCCCTGAGAGGTTTGGCTGTCGAAACAGAAGGCTTTTTATGTCAGGAAAAGAAATCAGCCCTAGACAACTTAACCGGCAGAAACAAATTTTATGGAAAAAATCCGTAAGCCCCGGGGTCACAATTTCATCAAAAATCTGACTTTCGGTCATTCACTCAAAAATGGTGCTAAACGGTTGCAAATGCTCCCCTGAGAGGTTTGGCAGTCGAAACAGAAGGCTTTTTATCTCAGGAAAAGAAATCAGCCCTCGACAACTTAAGCTGCAGAAAAAGATTTTTTTGAAAAAATCCCTATACCCCAGGGTCACAATTTCATAAAAAATCTGACTTTCAGCCATTCACTCAAAAAGGGTGCTAAACGGTTGCAAATGCTCCCCTGAGAGGTTTGGCGGTCGAAACAGAAGGCTTTTTATCTCAGGAAAAGAAATCAGTGCTCGACAACTTAACCGGCAGAAAAAGATTTTTTTAAAAAAATCCCTAAGCCCCGGGGTCACAATTTCATCAAAAATCTGACTTTCGGCCATTCACTCAAATATGCTGCCATACTGTTGCAAATGCTCCCCTGAGAGGTTTGGCGGCCGAAACAGAAGGCTTTTTATGTCAGGAAAAGAAATCAGCCCTCGACAACTTAAACGGCAGAAAAGATTTTTTTAAAAAAAAATCCCTAAGCCCCGGGGTCACAATTTCATCAAAAATCTGACTTTCGGCCATTCACTCAAAAATGGTGCAAAACGGTTGCAAATGCTCCCCTGAGAGGTTTGCCTGTTGAAACAGAAGGCTTTTTATGTCAGGAAAAGAAATCAGCGCTCGACATCTTAAGCTGCAGAATTATTTTTTTTAAAAAATCCCTAAGCCCCGGGGGTCACAGTTTCATCAAAAATCTGACTTTCGGCCATTCATTCAAATATGCTGCCATACCGTTGCAAATGCTCCCCTGAGAGGTTTGGCGGCCGAAACAGAAGGCTTTTTATGTCAGGAAAAGAAAGCAGCCCTCGACAACTTAACCGGCAGAAAAAGATTTTTTTAAAAAAATCCCTAAGCCCCGGGGTCACAATTTCATCAAAAATCTGACTTTCGGCCATTCACTCAAAAATAGAGCCAAACGGTTGCAAATGCTCCCCTGAGAGTTTTGGTGGTCGAAACAGAAGGCTTTTTATCTCAGGAAAAGAAATGAGCCCTCGACAATTTAACCGGCAGAAAAAGATTTTTTTAAAAAAAATCCCTAAGCCCCGGGGTCACAATTTCATCAAAAATCTGACTTTCGGCCATTCACTCAAATATGCTGCCATACGGTTGCAAATGCTCCCCTGAGAGTTTTGGTGGTCGAAACAGAAGGCTTTTTATCTCAGGAAAAGAAAACAGCCCTCAACAACTTAATCGGCAGATTTTTTATTATTTTTTTGAGAAAATCCCTAAGCCCCGGGGTCACAATTTCATCAAAAATCTGACTTTCGGCCATTCACTCAAAAATGGTGCAAAACGGTTGCAAATGCTCCCCTGAGAGGTTTGCCTGTCGAAACAGAAGGCTTTTTATGTCAGGAAAAGAAATCGGCGCTCGACATCTTAAGCTGCAGAATTATTTTTTTTAAAAAATCCCTAAGCCCCGGGGGTCACAATTTCATCAAAAATCTGACTTTCGGCCATTCATTCAAATATGCTGCCATACGGTTGCAAATGCTCCCCTGAGAGGTTTGGCAGTCGAAACAGAAGGCTTTTTATCACAGGAAAAGAAATCAGCCCTCGACAACTTAACCGGCAGAAAAAGATATTTTTGAAAAAATCCCTAAGCCCCGGGGTCACAATTTCATCAAAATTCTGACTTTCGGTCATTCAAAATGGTGCTAAACGGTTGCAAATGCTCCCCTGAGAGGTTTGGCAGTCGAAACAGAAGGCTTTTTATCTCAGGAAAAGAAATCAGCCCACGACAACTTAAGCTGCAGAAAAAGATTTTTTTGAAAAAATCCCTATGCCCCAGGGTCACAATTTCATCAAAAATCTGACTTTCGGCCATTCACTCAAAAAGGGTGCTAAACGGTTGCAAATGCTCCCCTGAGAGGTTTGGCGGTCGAAACAGAAGGCTTTTTATCTCAGGAAAAGAAATCAGCCCTCGACAACTTAACCGGCAGAAAAAGATATTTTTGAAAAAATCCCTAAGCCCCGGGGTCACAATTTCATCAAAATTCTGACTTTCGGCCATTCACTCAAAAATGGTGCCAAACGGTTGCAAATGCTCCCCTGAGAGGTTTGGCTGTCGAAACAGAAGGCTTTTTATGTCAGGAAAAGAAATCAGCCCTAGACAACCTAACCGGCAGAAACAAATTTTATGGAAAAAATCAGTAAGCCCCGGGGTCACAATTTCATCAAAAATCTGACTTTCGGCCATTCACTCAAAAATAGTGCCAAACGGTTGCAAATGCTCTCCTGAGAGTTTTGGTGGCCGAAACAGAAGGCTTTTTATCTCAGGAAAAGAAATCAGCCCTCAACAACTTAATCGGCAGATATTTTATTTTATTTTTGAGAAAATCCCTCAGCCCCGGGGTCACAATTTCATCAAAATTCTGATTTTCGACAATTCACTCAAAAATGGTGCCAAACGGTTGCAAATGCTCCCCTGAGATATTTGGCTGTCGAAACAGAAGGCTTTTTATCTCAGGAAAAGAAATCAGTCCTCGACAACTTAACGGGCAGAAAAAGATTTTTTTGAGAAAATCCCTAAGCCCCGGGGTCACAATTTCATCAAAAATCTGACTTTCGGCCATTCACTCAAAAATAGTGCCAAACGGTTGCAAATGCTCTCCTGAGAGTTTTGGTGGCCGAAACAGAAGGCTTTTTATCTCAGGAAAAGAAATCAGCCCTCGACAACTTAACCGGCCGAAAAAGATTTTTTTTAAAAAAATCCCTAAGCCCCGGGGTCACAATTTCATCAAAAATCTGACTTTCGGCCATTCACTCAAATATGCTGCCATACGGTTGCAAATGCTCCCCTGAGAGGTTTGGCGGCCGAAACAGAAGGCTTTTTATGTCAGGAAAAGAAATCAGCCCTCGACAACTTAAACGGCAGAAAAAGTTTTTTTGAAAAAATCTCTAAGCCCCGGGTTCACAATTTCATCAAAAATCTGACTTTCAGTCATTCACTCAAAAATGGTGCTAAACGGTTGCAAATGCTCCCCTGAGAAGTTTGGCAGTCGAAACAGAAGGCTTTTTATCTCAGGAAAAGAAATCAGCCCTCAACAACTTAATCGGCAGATATTTTATTTTATTTTTGAGAAAATCCCTCAGCCCCGGGGTCACAATTTCATCAAAATTCTGATTTTCGACAATTCACTCAAAAATGGTGCCAAACGGTTGCAAATGCTCCCCTGAGATATTTGGCGGTCGAAACAAAAGGTTTTTTATCTCAGGAAAAGAAATCAGCCCTCGACAACTTAACCGGCAGAAAAAGATTTTTTTGAGAAAATCCCTAAGCCCCGGGGTCACAATTTCATCAAAAATCTGACTTTCGGCCATTCACTCAAAAATAGTGCCAAACGGTTGCAAATGCTCCCCTGAGAGTTTTGGTGGTCGAAACAGAAGGCTTTTTATCTCAGGAAAAGAAATCAGCCCTCGACAATTTAACCGGCAGAAAAAGATTTTTTTAAAAAAATCCCTAAGCCCCGGGGTCACAATTTCATCAAAAATCTGACATTCGGCCATTCACTCAAATATGCTGCCATACGGTTGCAAATGCTCCCCTGAGAGTTTTGGTGGTCGAAACAGAAGGCTTTTTATCTCAGGAAAAGAAAACAGCCCTCAACAACTTAATCGGCAGATTTTTTATTATTTTTTTGAGAAAATCCCTAAGCCCCGGGGTCACAATTTCATCAAAAATCTGACTTTCGGCCATTCACTCAAAAATGGTGCAAAACGGTTGCAAATGCTCCCCTGAGAGGTTTGCCTGTCGAAACAGAAGGCTTTTTATGTCAGGAAAAGAAATCAGCGCTCGACATCTTAAGCTGCAGAATTATTTTTTTAAAAAAATCCCTAAGCCCCGGGGGTCACAATTTCATCAAAAATCTGACTTTCGGCCATTCGTTCAAATATGGTGCCATACGGTTGCAAATGCTCCCCTGAGAGGTTTGGCAGTCGAAACAGAAGGCTTTTTATCACAGGAAAAGAAATCAGCCCTCGACAACTTAACCGGCCGAAAAAGATTTTTTTAAAAAAATCCCTAAGCTCCGGGGTCACAATTTCATCAAAAATCTGACTTTCGGCCATTCACTCAAAAATAGAGCCAAACGGTTGCAAATGCTCCCCTGAGAGTTTTGGTGGTCGAAACAGAAGGCTTTTTATCTCAGGAAAAGAAATCAGCCCTCGACAACTTAACCGGCAGAAAAAGATATTTTTGAAAAAATCCCTAAGCCCGGGGGTCACAATTTCATCAAAATTCTGACTTTCGGCCATTCACTCAAAAATGGTGCCAAACGGTTGCAAATGCTCCCCTGAGAGGTTTGGCTGTCGAAACAGAAGGCTTTTTATGTCAGGAAAAGAAATCAGCCCTAGACAACCTAACCGGCAGAAACAAATTTTATGGAAAAAATCAGTAAGCCCCGGGGTCACAATTTCATCAAAAATCTGACTTTCGGTCATTCACTCAAAAATGGTGCTAAACGGTTGCAAATGCTCCCCTGAGAGGTTTGGCAGTCGAAACAGAAGGCTTTTTATGTCAGGAAAAGAAATCAGCGCTCGACATCTTAAGCTGCAGAATTATTTTTTAAAAAAAATCCCTAAGCCCCGGGGTCACAATTTCATCAAAAATCTGACTTTCGGTCATTCACTCAAAAATGGTGCCAAACGGTTGCAAATGCTCCCCTGAGAGGTTTGGCTGTCGAAACAGAAGGCTTTTTATGTCAGGAAAAGAAATCAGCCCTAGACAACCTAACCGGCAGAAACAAATTTTATGGAAAAAATCAGTAAGCCCCGGGGTCACAATTACATCAAAAATCTGACTTTCGGTCATTCACTCAAAAATGGTGCTAAACGGTTGCAAATGCTCCCCTGAGAGGTTTGGCAGTCGAAACAGAAGGCTTTTTATCTCAGGAAAAGAAATCAGCCCACGACAACTTAAGCTGCAGAAAAAGATTTTTTTGAAAAAATCCCTATGCCCCAGGGTCACAATTTCATAAAAAATCTGACTTTCGGCCATTCACTCAAAAAGGGTGCTAAACGGTTGCAAATGCTCCCCTGAGAGGTTTGGCGGTCGAAACAGAAGGCTTTTTATCTCAGGAAAAGAAATCAGCCCTCGACAACTTAACCGGCCGAAAAAGATTTTTTTAAAAAAAATCCCTAAGCCCCCGGGGTCACAATTTCATCAAAAATCTGACTTTCGGCCATTCACTCAAATATGCTGCCATACGGTTGCAAATGCTCCCCTGAGAGTTTTGGTGGTCGAAACAGAAGGCTTTTTATCTCAGGAAAAGTAATCAGCCCTCGACAACTTAACTGGCAGAAAAAGATATTTTTGAAAAAATCCCTAAGCCCCGGGGTCACAATTTCATCAAAATTCTGACTTTCGGCCATTCACTCAAAAATGGTGCCAAACGGTTGCAAATGCTCCCCTGAGAGGTTTGGCTGTCGAAACAGAAGGCTTTTTATGTCAGGAAAAGAAATCAGCCCTAGACAACCTAACCGGCAGAAACAAATTTTATGGAAAAAATCAGTAAGCCCCGGGGTCACAATTTCATCAAAAATCTGACTTTCAGCCATTCACTCAAAAATAGTGCCAAACGGTTGCAAATGCTCTCCTGAGAGTTTTGGTGGCCAAAACAGAAGGCTTTTTATCTCAGGAAAAGAAATCAGCCCTCAACAACTTAATCGGCAGATATTTTATTTTATTTTTGAGAAAATCCCTCAGCCCCGGGGTCACAATTTCATCAAAATTCTGATTTTCGACAATTCACTCAAAAATGGTGCCAAACGGTTGCAAATGCTCCCCTGAGATATTTGGCTGTAGAAACAGAAGGCTTTTTATCTCAGGAAAAGAAATCAGTCCTCGACAACTTAACCGGCAGAAAAAGATTTTTTTGAGAAAATCCCTAAGCCCCGGGGTCACAATTTCATCAAAAATCTGACTTTCGGCCATTCACTCAAAAATAGTGCCAAACGGTTGCAAATGCTCTCCTGAGAGTTTTGGTGGCCGAAACAGAAGGCTTTTTATCTCAGGAAAAGAAATCAGCCCTCGACAACTTAACCGGCAGAAAAAGATTTTTTTTAAAAAAATCCCTAAGCCCCGGGGTCACAATTTCATCAAAAATCTGACTTTCGGCCATTCACTCAAATATGCTGCCATACGGTTGCAAATGCTCCCCTGAGAGGTTTGGCGGCCGAAACAGAAGGCTTTTTATGTCAGGAAAAGAAATCAGCCCTCGACAACTTAAACGGCAGAAAAAGATTTTTTTTGAAAAAATCCCTAAGCCCCGGGATCAGAATTTCATAAAAAATCTGACTTTCGGACATTTACTCAAAAATGGTGCCAAACGGTTGCAAATGCTCCCCTGAGAGGTTTGGCGGTCGAAACAGAAGGCTTTTTATCTCAGGAAAAGAAATCAGCCTTCGACAACTTAACCGGCAGAAACAATATTTTTTTGTAAACATCCGTAAGCCCCGGGGTCACAATTTCATCAAAAATCTGACTTTCGGTCATTCACGCAAAAATGTTGCCAAACGGTTGCAATTGCTCCCCTGAGAGGTTTGGCGGTCGAAACAGAAGGCTTTTTATCTCACGAAATCAGCCCTCGACAACTTTACCGGCAGAAAAAGTTTTTTTGAAAAAATCTCTAAGCCCCGGGTTCACAATTTCATCAAAAATCTGACTTTCAGTCATTCACTCAAAAATGGTGCTAAACGGTTGCAAATGCTCCCCTGAGAAGTTTGGCAGTCGAAACAGAAGGCTTTTTATCTCAGGAAAAGAAATCAGCCCTCAACAACTTAACCGGCAGAAAAAGATTTTTTTAAAAAAATCCCTAAGCCCCGGGGTCACAATTTCATCAAAAATCTGACTTTCGGCCATTCACTCAAATATGCTGCCATACGGTTGCAAATGCTCCCCTGAGAGGTTTGGCGGCCGAAACAGAAGGCTTTTTATGTCAGGAAAAGAAATCAGCCCTAGACAACTTAACCGGCAGAAAAAGATTTTTTTTGAGAAAATCCCTAAGCCCCGGGGTCACAATTTCATCAAAAATCTGACTTTCGGCCATTCACTCAAAAAGTGTGCTAAACGGTTGCAAATGCTCCCCTGAGATATTTGGCGGTCAAAACAGAAGGCTTTTTATCTCAGGAAAAGAAATCAGCCCCCCGACAACTTAACCGGCAGAAAAAGATTTTTTTGAGAAAATCCCTAAGCCCCGGGGTCACAATTTCATCAAAAATCTGACTTTCGGCCATTCACTCAAAAATAGTGCCAAACGGTTGCAAATGCTCTCCTGAGAGTTTTGGTGGTCGAAACAGAAGGCTTTTTATCTCAGGAAAAGAAATCAGCCCTCGACAACTTAACCGGCCGAAAAAGATTTTTTTAAAAAAATCCCTAAGCCCCGGGGTCACAATTTCATCAAAAATCTGACTTTCGGCCATTCACTCAAATATGCTGCCATACGGTTGCAAATGCTCCCCTGAGAGGTTTGGCGGCCGAAACAGAAGGCTTTTTATGTCAGGAAAAGAAATCAGCCCTCGACAACTTAAACGGCAGAAAAAGATTTTTTTTGAAAAAATCCCTAAGCCCCGGGATCAGAATTTCATAAAAAATCTGACTTTCGGCCATTTACTCAAAAATGGTGCCAAACGGTTGCAAATGCTCCCCTGAGAGGTTTGGCGGTCGAAACAGAAGGCTTTTTATCTCAGGAAAAGAAATCAGCCTTCGACAACTTAACCGGCAGAAACAATATTTTTTTGTAAACATCCGTAAGCCCCGGGGTCACAATTTCATCAAAAATCTGACTTTCGGTCATTCACGCAAAAATGTTGCCAAACGGTTGCAATTGCTCCCCTGAGAGGTTTGGCGGTCGAAACAGAAGGCTTTTTATCTCACGAAATCAGCCCTCGACAACTTTACCGGCAGAAAAAGTTTTTTTGAAAAAATCTCTAAGCCCCGGGTTCACAATTTCATCAAAAATCTGACTTTCAGTCATTCACTCAAAAATGGTGCTAAACGGTTGCAAATGCTCCCCTGAGAAGTTTGGCAGTCGAAACAGAAGGCTTTTTATCTCAGGAAAAGAAATCAGCCCTCAACAACTTAACCGGCAGAAAAAGATTTTTTTAAAAAAATCCCTAAGCCCCGGGGTCACAATTTCATCAAAAATCTGACTTTCGGCCATTCACTCAAATATGCTGCCATACGGTTGCAAATGCTCCCCTGAGAGGTTTGGCGGCCGAAACAGAAGGCTTTTTATGTCAGGAAAAGAAATCAGCCCTAGACAACTTAACCGGCAGAAAAAGATTTTTTTTGAGAAAATCCCTAAGCCCCGGGGTCACAATTTCATCAAAAATCTGACTTTCGGCCATTCACTCAAAAAGTGTGCTAAACGGTTGCAAATGCTCCCCTGAGATATTTGGCGGTCAAAACAGAAGGCTTTTTATCTCAGGAAAAGAAATCAGCCCCCCGACAACTTAACCGGCAGAAAAAGATTTTTTTGAGAAAATCCCTAAGCCCCGGGGTCACAATTTCATCAAAAATCTGACTTTCGGCCATTCACTCAAAAATAGTGCCAAACGGTTGCAAATGCTCTCCTGAGAGTTTTGGTGGTCGAAACAGAAGGCTTTTTATCTCAGGAAAAGAAATCAGCCCTCGACAACTTAACCGGCCGAAAAAGATTTTTTTAAAAAAATCCCTAAGCCCCGGGGTCACAATTTCATCAAAAATCTGACTTTCGGCCATTCACTCAAATATGCTGCCATACGGTTGCAAATGCTCCCCTGAGAGGTTTGGCGGCCGAAACAGAAGGCTTTTTATGTCAGGAAAAGAAATCAGCCCTAGACAACTTAACCGGCAGAAAAAGATTTTTTTTGAGAAAATCCCTAAGCCCCGGGGTCACAATTTCATCAAAAATCTGACTTTCGGCCATTCACTCAAAAAGGGTGCTAAACGGTTGCAAATGCTCCCCTGAGATATTTGGCGGTCAAAACAGAAGGCTTTTTATCTCAGGAAAAGAAATCAGCCCCCCGACAACTTAACCGGCAGAAAAAGATTTTTTTGAGAAAATCCCTAAGCCCCGGGGTCACAATTTCATCAAAAATCTGACTTTCGGCCATTCACTCAAAAATGGTGCCAAACGTTTGCAAATGCTCCCCTGAGATATTTGGCGGTCGTAACAGAAGCCTTTTTATCACAGGAAAAGAAATCAGCCCTCGACAACTTAACCGGCCGAAAAAGATTTTTTTAAAAAAATCCCTAAGCCCCGGGGTCACAATTTCATCAAAAATCTGACTTTCGGCCATTCACTCAAAAATAGAGCCAAACGGTTGCAAATGCTCCCCTGAGAGGTTTGGCTGTCGAAACAGAAGGCTTTTTATGTCAGGAAAAGAAATCAGCCCTAGACAACCTAACCGGCAGAAACAAATTTTATGGAAAAAATCAGTAAGCCCCGGGGTCACAATTTCATCAAAAATCTGGCTTTCGGCCATTCACTCAAAAATAGTGCCAAACGGTTGCAAATGCTCTCCTGAGAGTTTTGGTGGCCGAAACAGAAGGCTTTTTATCTCAGGAAAAGAAATCAGCCCTCAACAACTTAATCGGCAGATATTTTATTTTATTTTTGAGAAAATCCCTCAGCCCCGGGGTCACTATTTCATCAAAATTCTGATTTTCGACAATTCACTCAAAAATGGTGCCAAACGGTTGCAAATGCTCCCCTGAGATATTTGGCTGTCGAAACAGAAGGCTTTTTATCTCAGGAAAAGAAATCAGTCCTCGACAACTTAACCGGCAGAAAAAGATTTTTTTGAGAAAATCCCTAAGCCCCGGGGTCACAATTTCATCAAAAATCTGACTTTCGGCCATTCACTCAAAAATAGTGCCAAACGGTTGCAAATGCTCTCCTGAGAGTTTTGGTGGCCGAAACAGAAGGCTTTTTATCTCAGGAAAAGAAATCAGCCCTCGACAACTTAATCGGCAGATATTTTATTTTATTTTTGAAAAAATCCCTAAGCCCCGGGGTCACAATTTCATCAAAATTCTGATTTTCGACAATTCACTCAAAAATGCTGCCAAACGGTTGCAAATGCTCCCCTGAGATATTTGGCTGTCGAAACAGAAGGCTTTTTATCTCAGGAAAAGAAATCAGTCCTCGACAACTTAACTGGCAGAAAAAGATTTTTTTAAGAAAATACCTAAGCCCCGGGGTCACAATTTCATCAAAAATCTGACTTTCGGTCATTCACGCAAAAATGTTGCCAAACGGTTGCAATTGCTCCCCTGAGAGGTTTGGCGGTCGAAACAGAAGGCTTTTTATCTCACGAAATCAGCCCTTGACAACTTTACCGGCAGAAAAAGTTTTTTTGAAAAAATCTCTAAGCCCCGGGTTCACAATTTCATCAAAAATCTGACTTTCAGTCATTCACTCAAAAATGGTGCTAAACGGTTGCAAATGCTCCCCTGAGAAGTTTGGCAGTCGAAACAGAAGGCTTTTTATCTCAGGAAAAGAAATCAGCCCTCAACAACTTAATCGGCAGATATTTTATTTTATTTTTGAGAAAATCCCTCAGCCCCGGGGTCACAATTTCATCAAAATTCTGATTTTCGACAATTCACTCAAAAATGGTGCCAAACGGTTGCAAATGCTCCCCTGAGATATTTGGCGGTCGAAACAAAAGGTTTTTTATCTCAGGAAAAGAAATCAGCCCTCGACAACTTAACCGGCAGAAAAAGATTTTTTTAAAAAAATCCCTAAGCCCCGGGGTCACAATTTCATCAAAAATCTGACTTTCGGCCATTCACTCAAAAATAGTGCCAAACGGTTGCAAATGCTCCCCTGAGAGTTTTGGTGGTCGAAACAGAAGGCTTTTTATCTCAGGAAAAGAAATCAGCCCTCGACAATTTAACCGGCAGAAAAAGATTTTTTAAAAAAAATCCCTAAGCCCCGGGGTCACAATTTCATCAAAAATCTGACTTTCGGCCATTCACTCAAATATGCTGCCATACGGTTGCAAATGCTCCCCTGAGAGGTTTGGCGGCCGAAACAGAAGGCTTTTTATGTCAGGAAAAGAAATCAGCCCTAGACAACTTAACCGGCAGAAAAAGATTTTTTTTGAGACAATCCCTCACAATTTCATCAAAAATCTGACTTTCGGCCATTCACTCAAAAAGGGTGCTAAACGGTTGCAAATGCTCCCCTGAGATATTTGGCGGTCAAAACAGAAGGCTTTTTATCTCAGGAAAAGAAATCAGCCCCCCGACAACTTAACCGGCAGAAAAATATATTTTTGAAAAAATCCCTAAGCCCCGGGGTCACAATTTCATCAAAATTCTGACTTTCGGCCATTCACTCAAAAATGGTGCCAAACGGTTGCAAATGCTCCCCTGAGAGGTTTGGCTGTCGAAACAGAAGGCTTTTTATGTCAGGAAAAGAAATCAGCCCTAGACAACCTAACCGGCAGAAACAAATTTTATGGAAAAAATCAGTAAGCCCCGGGGTCACAATTTCATCAAAAATCTGACTTTCGGCCATTCACTCAAAAATAGTGCCAAACGGTTGCAAATGCTCTCCTGAGAGTTTTGGTGGCCGAAACAGAAGGCTTTTTATCTCAGGAAAAGAAATCAGCCCTCAACAACTTAATCGGCAGATATTTTATTTTATTTTTGAGAAAATCCCTCAGCCCCGGGGTCACAATTTCATCAAAATTCTGATTTTCGACAATTCACTCAAAAATGGTGCCAAACGGTTGCAAATGCTCCCCTGAGATATTTGGCTGTCGAAACAGAAGGCTTTTTATCTCAGGAAAAGAAATCAGTCCTCGACAACTTAACCGGCAGAAAAAGATTTTTTTGAGAAAATCCCTAAGCCCCGGGGTCACAATTTCATCAAAAATCTGACTTTCGGCCATTCACTCAAAAATAGTGCCAAACGGTTGCAAATGCTCTCCTGAGAGTTTTGGTGGCCGAAACAGAAGGCTTTTTATCTCAGGAAAAGAAATCAGCCCTCGACAACTTAACCGGCCGAAAAAGATTTTTTTTAAAAAAATCCCTAAGCCCCGGGGTCACAATTTCATCAAAAATCTGACTTTCGGCCATTCACTCAAATATGCTGCCATACGGTTGCAAATGCTCCCCTGAGAGGTTTGGCGGTCGAAACAGAAGGCTTTTTATCTCATGAAATCAGCCCTCGACAACTTTACCGGCAGAAAAAGTTTTTTTGAAAAAATCTCTAAGCCCCGGGTTCACAATTTCATCAAAAATCTGACTTTCAGTCATTCACTCAAAAATGGTGCTAAATGGTTGCAAATGCTCCCCTGAGAAGTTTGGCAGTCGAAACAGAAGGCTTTTTATCTCAGGAAAAGAAATCAGCCCTCAACAACTTAATCGGCAGATATTTGATTTTATTTTTGAGAAAATCCCTCAGCCCCGGGGTCACAATTTCATTAAAATTCTGATTTTCGACAATTCACTCAAAAATGGTGCCAAACGGTTGCAAATGCTCCCCTGAGATATTTGGCGGTCGAAACAAAAGGTTTTTTATCTCAGGAAAAGAAATCAGCCCTCGACAACTTAACCGGCAGAAAAAGATTTTTTTGAGAAAATCCCTAAGCCCCGGGGTCACAATTTCATCAAAAATCTGACTTTCGGCCATTCACTCAAAAATAGTGCCAAACGGTTGCAAATGCTCCCCTGAGAGTTTTGGTGGTCGAAACAGAAGGCTTTTTATCTCAGGAAAAGAAATCAGCCCTCGACAATTTAACCGGCAGAAAAAGATTTTTTTAAAAAAATCCCTAAGCCCCGGGGTCACAATTTCATCAAAAATCTGACTTTCGGCCATTCACTCAAATATGCTGCCATACGGTTGCAAATGCTCCCCTGAGAGGTTTGGCGGCCGAAACAGAAGGCTTTTTATCTCAGGAAAAGAAATCAGCCCTCGACAACTTAACCGGCAGAAAAAGATTTTTTTAAAAAAATCCCTAAGCCCCGGGGTCACAATTTCATCAAAAATCTGACTTTCGGCCATTCACTCAAATATGCTGCCATACGGTTGCAAATGCTCCCCTGAGAGGTTTGGCGGCCGAAACAGAAGGCTTTTTATGTCAGGAAAAGAAATCAGCCCTAGACAACTTAACCGGCAGAAAAAGATTTTTTTTGAGAAAATCCCTAAGCCCCGGGGTCACAATTTCATCAAAAATCTGACTTTCGGCCATTCACTCAAAAAGGGTGCTAAACGGTTGCAAATGCTCCCCTGAGATATTTGGCGGTCAAAACAGAAGGCTTTTTATCTCAGGAAAAGAAATCAGCCCCCCGACAACTTAACCGGCAGAAAAAGATTTTTTTGAGAAAATCCCTAAGTCCCGGGGTCACAATTTCATCAAAAATCTGACTTTCGGCCATTCACTCAAAAATAGTGCCAAACGGTTGCAAATGCTCTCCTGAGAGTTTTGGTGGTCGAAACAGAAGGCTTTTTATCTCAGGAAAAGAAATCAGCCCTCGACAACTTAACCGGCCGAAAAAGATTTTTTTAAAAAAATCCCTAAGCCCCGGGGTCACAATTTCATCAAAACTCTGACTTTCGGCCATTCACTCAAATATGCTGCCATACGGTTGCAAATGCTCCCCTGAGAGGTTTGGCGGCCGAAACAGAAGGGTTTTTATGTCAGGAAAAGAAATCAGCCCTAGACAACTTAACCGGCAGAAAAAGATTTTTTTTGAGAAAATCCCTAAGCCCCGGGGTCACAATTTCATCAAAAATCTGACTTTCGGCCATTCACTCAAAAATGGTGCCAAACGGTTGCAAATGCTCCCCTGATATATTTGGCGGTCGTAACAGAAGCCTTTTTATCACAGGAAAAGAAATCAGCCCTCGACAACTTAACCGGCCGAAAAAGATTTTTTTAAAAAAATCCCTAAGCCCCGGGGTCACAATTTCATCAAAAATCTGACTTTCGGCCATTCACTCAAAAATAGAGCCAAACGGTTACAAATGCTCCCCTGAGAGTTTTGGTGGTCGAAACAGAAGGCTTTTTATCTCAGGAAAACAAATCAGCCCTCGACAACTTAACCGGCAGAAAAAGATATTTTTGAAAAAATCCCTAAGCCCCGGGGTCACAATTTCATCAAAATTCTGACTTTCGGCCATTCACTCAAAAATGGTGCCAAACGGTTGCAAATGCTCCCCTGAGAGGTTTGGCTGTCGAAACAGAAGGCTTTTTATGTCAGGAAAAGAAATCAGCCCTAGACAACCTAACCGGCAGAAACAAATTTTATGGAAAAAATCCCTAAGCCCCGGGGTCACAATTTCATCAAAATTCTGACTTTCGGCCATTCACTCAAAAATGGTGCCAAACGGTTGCAAATGCTCCCCTGAGAGGTTTGGCTGTCGAAACAGAAGGCTTTTTATGTCAGGAAAAGAAATCAGCCCTAGACAACCTAACCGGCAGAAACAAATTTTATGGAAAAAATCAGTAAGCCCCGGGGTCACAATTTCATCAAAAATCTGACTTTCGGCCATTCACTCAAAAATAGTGCCAAACGGTTGCAAATGCTCTCCTGAGAGTTTTGGTGGCCGAAACAGAAGGCTTTTTATCTCAGGAAAAGAAATCAGCCCTCAACAACTTAATCGGCAGATATTTTATTTTATTTTTGAGAAAATCCCTCAGCCCCGGGGTCACAATTTCATCAAAATTCTGATTTTCGACAATTCACTCAAAAATGGTTCCAAACGGTTGCAAATGCTCCCCTGAGATATTTGGCTGTCGAAACAGAAGGCTTTTTATCTCAGGAAAAGAAATCAGTCCTCGACAACTTAACCGGCAGAAAAAGATTTTTTTGAGAAAATCCCTAAGCCCCGGGGTCACAATTTCATCAGAAATCTGACTTTCGGCCATTCACTCAAAAATAGTGCCAAACGGTTGCAAATGCTCTCCTGAGAGTTTTGGTGGCCGAAACAGAAGGCTTTTTATCTCAGGAAAAGAAATCAGCCCTCGACAACTTAACCGGCCGACAAAGATTTTTTTAAAAAAAATCCCTAAGCCCCGGGGTCACAATTTCATCAAAAATCTGACTTTCGGCCATTCACTCAAAAATGGTGCCAAACGGTTGCAAATGCTCCCCTGAGAGGTTTGGCGGTCGAAACAGAAGGCTTTTTATCTCAGGAAAAGAAATCAGCCTTCGACAACTTAACTGGCAGAAACAATATTTTTTTGTAAACATCCGTAAGCCCCGGGGTCACAATTTCATCAAAAATCTGACTTTCGGTCATTCACGCAAAAATGTTGCCAAACGGTTGCAATTGCTCCCCTGAGAGGTTTGGCGGTCGAAACAGAAGGCTTTTTATCTCACGAAATCAGCCCTCGACAACTTTACCGGCAGAAAAAGTTTTTTTGAAAAAATCTCTAAGCCCCGGGTTCACAATTTCATCAAAAATCTGACTTTCAGTCATTCACTCAAAAATGGTGCTAAACGGTTGCAAATGCTCCCCTGAGAAGTTTGGCAGTCAAAACAGAAGGCTTTTTATCTCAGGAAAAGAAATCAGCCCTCAACAACTTAATCGGCAGATATTTTATTTTATTTTTGAGAAAATCCCTCAGCCCCGGGGTCACAATTTCATCAAAATTCTGATTTTTGACAATTCACTCAAAAATGGTGCCAAACGGTTGCAAATGCTCCCCTGAGATATTTGGTGGTCGAAACAGAAGGCTTTTTATCTCAGGAAAAGAAATCAGCCCTCGACAATTTAACCGGCAGAAAAAGATTTTTTTAAAAAAATCCCTAAGCCCCGGGGTCACAATTTCATCAAAAATCTGACTTTCGGCCATTCACTCAAATATGCTGCCATACGGTTGCAAATGCTCCCCTGAGAGTTTTGGTGGTCGAAACAGAAGGATTTTTATCTCAGGAAAAGAAATCAGCCCTCGACAACTTAACCGGCCGAAAAAGATTTTTAAAAAAAAATCCCTAAGCCCCGGGGTCACAATTTCATCAAAAATCTGACTTTCGGCCATTCACTCAAATATGCTGCCATACGGTTGCAAATGCTCCCCTGAGAGGTTTGGCGGCCGAAACAGAAGGCTTTTTATGTCAGGAAAAGAAATCAGCCCTAGACAACTTAAGCTGCAGAAAAAGATTTTTTTGAAAAAATCCCTATGCCCCAGGGTCACAATTTCATAAAAAATCTGACTTTCGGCCATTCACTCAAAAATAGTGCCAAACGGTTGCAAATGCTCCCCTGAGAGGTTTGGCGGCCGAAACAGAAGGCTTTTTATGTCAGGAAAAGAAATCAGCCCTAGACAACTTAAACGGCAGAAAAAGATTTTTTTTGAAAAAATCCCTAAGACCCGGGGTCACAATTTCATCAAAAATCTGACTTTCAGCCATTCACTCAAAAAGGGTGCTAAACGGTTGCAAATGCTCCCCTGAGAGTTTTGGCGGTCAAAACAGAAGGCTTTTTATCTCAGGAAAAGAAATCAGCCCCCCGACAACTTAACCGGCAGAAAAAGATTTTTTTGAGAAAATCCCTAAGCCCCGGGGTCACAATTTCATCAAAAATCTGACTTTCGGCCATTCACTCAAAAATAGTGCCAAACGGTTGCAAATGCTCTCCTGAGAGTTTTGGTGGTCGAAACAGAAGGCTTTTTATCTCAGGAAAAGAAATCAGCCCTCGACAACTTAACCGGCCGAAAAAGATTTTTTTAAAAAAATCCCTAAGGCCAGGGGTCACAATTTCATCAAAAATCTGACTTTCGGCCATTCACTCAAATATGCTGCCATACGGTTGCAAATGCTCCCCTGAGAGTTTTGGTGGTCGAAACAGAAGGCTTTTTATCTCAGGAAAAGAAATCAGCCCTCGACAACTTAACCGGCCGAAAAAGATTTTTTTAAAAAAATCCCTAAGCCCCGGGGTCACAATTTCATCAAAAATCTGACTTTCGGCCATTCACTCAAATATGCTGCCATACGGTTGCAAATGCTCCCCTGAGAGGTTTGGCGGCCGAAACAGAAAGCTTTTTATGTCAGGAAAAGAAATCAGCCCTAGACAACTTAACCGGCAGAAAAAGATTTTTTTTGAGAAAATCCCTAAGCCCCGGGGTCACAATTTCATCAAAAATCTGACTTTCGGCCATTCACTCAAAAAGGGTGCTAAACGGTTGCAAATGCTCCCCTGAGATATTTGGCGGTCAAAACAGAAGGCTTTTTATCTCAGGAAAAGAAATCAGCCCCCCGACAACTTAACCGGCAGAAAAAGATTTTTTTCAGAAAATCCCTAAGCCCCGGGGTCACAATTTCATCAAAAATCTGACTTTCGGCCATTCACTCAAACATAGTGCCAAACGGTTGCAAATGCTCTCCTGAGAGTTTTGGTGGTCGAAACAGAAGGCTTTTTATCTCAGGAAAAGAAATCAGCCCTCGACAACTTAACCGGCCGAAAAAGATTTTTTTAAAAAAATCCCTAAGGCCAGGGGTCACAATTTCATCAAAAATCTGACTTTCGGCCATTCACTCAAATATGCTGCCATACGGTTGCAAATGCTCCCCTGAGAGTTTTGGTGGTCGAAACAGAAGGCTTTTTATCTCAGGAAAAGAAATCAGCCCTCGACAACTTAACCGGCCGAAAAAGATTTTTTTAAAAAAATCCCTAAGCCCCGGGGTCACAATTTCATCAAAAATCTGACTTTCGGCCATTCACTCAAATATGCTGCCATACGGTTGCAAATGCTCCCCTGAGAGGTTTGGCGGCCGAAACAGAAAGCTTTTTATGTCAGGAAAAGAAATCAGCCCTAGACAACTTAACCGGCAGAAAAAGATTTTTTTTGAGAAAATCCCTAAGCCCCGGGGTCACAATTTCATCAAAAATCTGACTTTCGGCCATTCACTCAAAAAGGGTGCTAAACGGTTGCAAATGCTCCCCTGAGATATTTGGCGGTCAAAACAGAAGGCTTTTTATCTCAGGAAAAGAAATCAGCCCCCCGACAACTTAACCGGCAGAAAAAGATTTTTTTGAGAAAATCCCTAAGCCCCGGGGTCACAATTTCATCAAAAATCTGACTTTCGGCCATTCACTCAAAAATAGTGCCAAACGGTTGCAAATGCTCTCCTGAGAGTTTTGGTGGTCGAAACAGAAGGCTTTTTATCTCAGGAAAAGAAATCAGCCCTCGACAACTTAACCGGCCGAAAAAGATTTTTTAAAAAAAATCCCTAAGCCCCGGGGTCACAATTTCATCAAAACTCTGACTTTCGGCCATTCACTCAAATATGCTGCCATACGGTTGCAAATGCTCCCCTGAGAGGTTTGGCGGCCGAAACAGAAGGGTTTTTATGTCAGGAAAAGAAATCAGCCCTAGACAACTTAACCGGCAGAAAAAGATTTTTTTTGAGAAAATCCCTAAGCCCCGGGGTCACAATTTCATCAAAAATCTGACTTTCGGCCATTCACTCAAAAATGGTGCCAAACGGTTGCAAATGCTCCCCTGATATATTTGGCGGTCGTAACAGAAGCCTTTTTATCACAGGAAAAGAAATCAGCCCTCGACAACTTAACCGGCCGAAAAAGATTTTTTTAAAAAAATCCCTAAGCCCCGGGGTCACAATTTCATCAAAAATCTGACTTTCGGCCATTCACTCAAAAATAGAGCCAAACGGTTACAAATGCTCCCCTGAGAGTTTTGGTGGTCGAAACAGAAGGCTTTTTATCTCAGGAAAACAAATCAGCCCTCGACAACTTAACCGGCAGAAAAAGATATTTTTGAAAAAATCCCTAAGCCCCGGGGTCACAATTTCATCAAAATTCTGACTTTCGGCCATTCACTCAAAAATGGTGCCAAACGGTTGCAAATGCTCCCCTGAGAGGTTTGGCTGTCGAAACAGAAGGCTTTTTATGTCAGGAAAAGAAATCAGCCCTAGACAACCTAACCGGCAGAAACAAATTTTATGGAAAAAATCCCTAAGCCCCGGGGTCACAATTTCATCAAAATTCTGACTTTCGGCCATTCACTCAAAAATGGTGCCAAACGGTTGCAAATGCTCCCCTGAGAGGTTTGGCTGTCGAAACAGAAGGCTTTTTATGTCAGGAAAAGAAATCAGCCCTAGACAACCTAACCGGCAGAAACAAATTTTATGGAAAAAATCAGTAAGCCCCGGGGTCACAATTTCATCAAAAATCTGACTTTCGGCCATTCACTCAAAAATAGTGCCAAACGGTTGCAAATGCTCTCCTGAGAGTTTTGGTGGCCGAAACAGAAGGCTTTTTATCTCAGGAAAAGAAATCAGCCCTCAACAACTTAATCGGCAGATATTTTATTTTATTTTTGAGAAAATCCCTCAGCCCCGGGGTCACAATTTCATCAAAATTCTGATTTTCGACAATTCACTCAAAAATGGTGCCAAACGGTTGCAAATGCTCCCCTGAGATATTTGGCTGTCGAAACAGAAGGCTTTTTATCTCAGGAAAAGAAATCAGTCCTCGACAACTTAACCGGCAGAAAAAGATTTTTTTGAGAAAATCCCTAAGCCCCGAGGTCACAATTTCATCAAAAATCTGACTTTCGGCCATTCACTCAAAAATAGTGCCAAACGGTTGCAAATGCTCTCCTGAGAGTTTTGGTGGCCGAAACAGAAGGCTTTTTATCTCAGGGAAAGAAATCAGCCCTCGACAACTTAACCGGCCGACAAAGATTTTTTTTAAAAAAATCCCTAAGCCCCGGGGTCACAATTTCATCAAAAATCTGACTTTCGGCCATTCACTCAAAAATGGTGCCAAACGGTTGCAAATGCTCCCCTGAGAGGTTTGGCGGTCGAAACAGAAGGCTTTTTATCTCAGGAAAAGAAATCAGCCTTCGACAACTTAACTGGCAGAAACAATATTTTTTTGTAAACATCCGTAAGCCCCGGGGTCACAATTTCATCAAAAATCTGACTTTCGGTCATTCACGCAAAAATGTTGCCAAACGGTTGCAATTGCTCCCCTGAGAGGTTTGGCGGTCGAAACAGAAGGCTTTTTATCTCACGAAATCAGCCCTCGACAACTTTACCGGCAGAAAAAGTTTTTTTGAAAAAATCTCTAAGCCCCGGGTTCACAATTTCATCAAAAATCTGACTTTCAGTCATTCACTCAAAAATGGTGCTAAACGGTTGCAAATGCTCCCCTGAGAAGTTTGGCAGTCGAAACAGAAGGCTTTTTATCTCAGGAAAAGAAATCAGCCCTCAACAACTTAATCGGCAGATATTTTATTTTATTTTTGAGAAAATCCCTCAGCCCCGGGGTCACAATTTCATCAAAATTCTGATTTTTGACAATTCACTCAAAAATGGTGCCAAACGGTTGCAAATGCTCCCCTGAGATATTTGGCGGTCGAAACAAAAGGTTTTTTATCTCAGGAAAAGAAATCAGCCCTCGACAACTTAACCGGCAGAAAAAGATTTTTTTGAGAAAATCCCTAAGCCCCGGGGTCACAATTTCATCAAAAATCTGACTTTCGGCCATTCACTCAAAAATAGTGCCAAACGGTTGCAAATGCTCCCCTGAGAGTTTTGGTGGTCGAAACAGAAGGCTTTTTATCTCAGGAAAAGAAATCAGCCCTCGACAATTTAACCGGCAGAAAAAGATTTTTTTAAAAAAATCCCTAAGCCCCGGGGTCACAATTTCATCAAAAATCTGACTTTCGGCCATTCACTCAAATATGCTGCCATACGGTTGCAAATGCTCCCCTGAGAGGTTTGGCGGCCGAAACAGAAGGCTTTTTATGTCAGGAAAAGAAATCAGCCCTAGACAACTTAAGCTGCAGAAAAAGATTTTTTTGAAAAAATCCCTATGCCCCAGGGTCACAATTTCATAAAAAATCTGACTTTCGGCCATTCACTCAAAAATAGTGCCAAACGGTTGCAAATGCTCTCCTGAGAGTTTTGGTGGTCGAAACAGAAGGCTTTTTATCTCAGGAAAAGAAATCAGCCCTCGACAACTTAACCGGCCGAAAAAGATTTTTTAAAAAAAATCCCTAAGCCCCGGGGTCACAATTTCATCAAAACTCTGACTTTCGGCCATTCACTCAAATATGCTGCCATACGGTTGCAAATGCTCCCCTGAGAGGTTTGGCGGCCGAAACAGAAGGGTTTTTATGTCAGGAAAAGAAATCAGCCCTAGACAACTTAACCGGCAGAAAAAGATTTTTTTTGAGAAAATCCCTAAGCCCCGGGGTCACAATTTCATCAAAAATCTGACTTTCGGCCATTCACTCAAAAATGGTGCCAAACGGTTGCAAATGCTCCCCTGATATATTTGGCGGTCGTAACAGAAGCCTTTTTATCACAGGAAAAGAAATCAGCCCTCGACAACTTAACCGGCCGAAAAAGATTTTTTTAAAAAAATCCCTAAGCCCCGGGGTCACAATTTCATCAAAAATCTGACTTTCGGCCATTCACTCAAAAATAGAGCCAAACGGTTACAAATGCTCCCCTGAGAGTTTTGGTGGTCGAAACAGAAGGCTTTTTATCTCAGGAAAACAAATCAGCCCTCGACAACTTAACCGGCAGAAAAAGATATTTTTGAAAAAATCCCTAAGCCCCGGGGTCACAATTTCATCAAAATTCTGACTTTCGGCCATTCACTCAAAAATGGTGCCAAACGGTTGCAAATGCTCCCCTGAGAGGTTTGGCTGTCGAAACAGAAGGCTTTTTATGTCAGGAAAAGAAATCAGCCCTAGACAACCTAACCGGCAGAAACAAATTTTATGGAAAAAATCCCTAAGCCCCGGGGTCACAATTTCATCAAAATTCTGACTTTCGGCCATTCACTCAAAAATGGTGCCAAACGGTTGCAAATGCTCCCCTGAGAGGTTTGGCTGTCGAAACAGAAGGCTTTTTATGTCAGGAAAAGAAATCAGCCCTAGACAACCTAACCGGCAGAAACAAATTTTATGGAAAAAATCAGTAAGCCCCGGGGTCACAATTTCATCAAAAATCTGACTTTCGGCCATTCACTCAAAAATAGTGCCAAACGGTTGCAAATGCTCTCCTGAGAGTTTTGGTGGCCGAAACAGAAGGCTTTTTATCTCAGGAAAAGAAATCAGCCCTCAACAACTTAATCGGCAGATATTTTATTTTATTTTTGAGAAAATCCCTCAGCCCCGGGGTCACAATTTCATCAAAATTCTGATTTTCGACAATTCACTCAAAAATGGTGCCAAACGGTTGCAAATGCTCCCCTGAGATATTTGGCTGTCGAAACAGAAGGCTTTTTATCTCAGGAAAAGAAATCAGTCCTCGACAACTTAACCGGCAGAAAAAGATTTTTTTGAGAAAATCCCTAAGCCCCGAGGTCACAATTTCATCAAAAATCTGACTTTCGGCCATTCACTCAAAAATAGTGCCAAACGGTTGCAAATGCTCTCCTGAGAGTTTTGGTGGCCGAAACAGAAGGCTTTTTATCTCAGGGAAAGAAATCAGCCCTCGACAACTTAACCGGCCGACAAAGATTTTTTTTAAAAAAATCCCTAAGCCCCGGGGTCACAATTTCATCAAAAATCTGACTTTCGGCCATTCACTCAAAAATGGTGCCAAACGGTTGCAAATGCTCCCCTGAGAGGTTTGGCGGTCGAAACAGAAGGCTTTTTATCTCAGGAAAAGAAATCAGCCTTCGACAACTTAACTGGCAGAAACAATATTTTTTTGTAAACATCCGTAAGCCCCGGGGTCACAATTTCATCAAAAATCTGACTTTCGGTCATTCACGCAAAAATGTTGCCAAACGGTTGCAATTGCTCCCCTGAGAGGTTTGGCGGTCGAAACAGAAGGCTTTTTATCTCACGAAATCAGCCCTCGACAACTTTACCGGCAGAAAAAGTTTTTTTGAAAAAATCTCTAAGCCCCGGGTTCACAATTTCATCAAAAATCTGACTTTCAGTCATTCACTCAAAAATGGTGCTAAACGGTTGCAAATGCTCCCCTGAGAAGTTTGGCAGTCGAAACAGAAGGCTTTTTATCTCAGGAAAAGAAATCAGCCCTCAACAACTTAATCGGCAGATATTTTATTTTATTTTTGAGAAAATCCCTCAGCCCCGGGGTCACAATTTCATCAAAATTCTGATTTTTGACAATTCACTCAAAAATGGTGCCAAACGGTTGCAAATGCTCCCCTGAGATATTTGGCGGTCGAAACAAAAGGTTTTTTATCTCAGGAAAAGAAATCAGCCCTCGACAACTTAACCGGCAGAAAAAGATTTTTTTGAGAAAATCCCTAAGCCCCGGGGTCACAATTTCATCAAAAATCTGACTTTCGGCCATTCACTCAAAAATAGTGCCAAACGGTTGCAAATGCTCCCCTGAGAGTTTTGGTGGTCGAAACAGAAGGCTTTTTATCTCAGGAAAAGAAATCAGCCCTCGACAATTTAACCGGCAGAAAAAGATTTTTTTAAAAAAATCCCTAAGCCCCGGGGTCACAATTTCATCAAAAATCTGACTTTCGGCCATTCACTCAAATATGCTGCCATACGGTTGCAAATGCTCCCCTGAGAGGTTTGGCGGCCGAAACAGAAGGCTTTTTATGTCAGGAAAAGAAATCAGCCCTAGACAACTTAAGCTGCAGAAAAAGATTTTTTTGAAAAAATCCCTATGCCCCAGGGTCACAATTTCATAAAAAATCTGACTTTCGGCCATTCACTCAAAAATAGTGCCAAACGGTTGCAAATGCTCCCCTGAGAGGTTTGGCGGTCGAAACAGAAGGCTTTTTATCTCAGGAAAAGAAATCAGCCTTCGACAACTTAACTGGCAGAAACAATATTTTTTTGTAAACATCCGTAAGCCCCGGGGTCACAATTTCATAAAAAATCTGACTTTCGGTCATTCACGCAAAAATGTTGCCAAACGGTTGCAATTGCTCCCCTGAGAGGTTTGGCGGTCGAAACAGAAGGCTTTTTATCTCACGAAATCAGCCCTCGACAACTTTACCGGCAGAAAAAGTTTTTTTGAAAAAATCTCTAAGCCCCGGGTTCACAATTTCATCAAAAATCTGACTTTCAGTCATTCACTCAAAAATGGTGCTAAACGGTTGCAAATGCTCCCCTGAGAAGTTTGGCAGTCGAAACAGAAGGCTTTTTATCTCAGGAAAAGAAATCAGCCCTCAACAACTTAATCGGCAGATATTTTATTTTATTTTTGAGAAAATCCCTCAGCCCCGGGGTCACAATTTCATCAAAATTCTGATTTTTGACAATTCACTCAAAAATGGTGCCAAACGGTTGCAAATGCTCCCCTGAGATATTTGGCGGTCGAAACAAAAGGTTTTTTATCTCAGGAAAAGAAATCAGCCCTCGACAACTTAACCGGCAGAAAAAGATTTTTTTGAGAAAATCCCTAAGCCCCGGGGTCACAATTTCATCAAAAATCTGACTTTCGGCCATTCACTCAAAAATAGTGCCAAACGGTTGCAAATGCTCCCCTGAGAGTTTTGGTGGTCGAAACAGAAGGCTTTTTATCTCAGGAAAAGAAATCAGCCCTCGACAATTTAACCGGCAGAAAAAGATTTTTTAAAAAAAATCCCTAAGCCCCGGGGTCACAATTTCATCAAAAATCTGACTTTCGGCCATTCACTCAAATATGCTGCCATACGGTTGCAAATGCTCCCCTGAGAGTTTTGGTGGTCGAAACAGAAGGCTTTTTATCTCAGGAAAAGAAATCAGCCCTCGACAACTTAACCGGCCGAAAAAGATTTTTTTAAAAAAATCCCTAAGCCCCGGGGTCACAATTTCATCAAAAATCTGACTTTCGGCCATTCACTCAAATATGCTGCCATACGGTTGCAAATGCTCCCCTGAGAGGTTTGGCGGCCGAAACAGAAGGCTTTTTATGTCAGGAAAAGAAATCAGCCCTAGACAACTTAAGCTGCAGAAAAAGATTTTTTTGAAAAAATCCCTATGCCCCAGGGTCACAATTTCATAAAAAATCTGACTTTCGGCCATTCACTCAAAAATAGTGCCAAACGGTTGCAAATGCTCCCCTGAGAGGTTTGGCGGCCGAAACAGAAGGCTTTTTATGTCAGGAAAAGAAATCAGCCCTAGACAACTTAAACGGCAGAAAAAGATTTTTTTGAAAAAATCCCTAAGACCCGGGGTCACAATTTCATCAAAAATCTGACTTTCAGCCATTCACTCAAAAAGGGTGCTAAACGGTTGCAAATGCTCCCCTGAGAGTTTTGGCGGTCAAAACAGAAGGCTTTTTATCTCAGGAAAAGAAATCAGCCCCCCGACAACTTAACCGGCAGAAAAAGATTTTTTTGAGAAAATCCCTAAGCCCCGGGGTCACAATTTCATCAAAAATCTGACTTTCGGCCATTCACTCAAAAATAGTGCCAAACGGTTGCAAATGCTCTCCTGAGAGTTTTGGTGGTCGAAACAGAAGGCTTTTTATCTCAGGAAAAGAAATCAGCCCTCGACAACTTAACCGGCCGAAAAAGATTTTTTTTAAAAAATCCCTAAGCCCCGGGGTCACAATTTCATCAAAAATCTGACTTTCGGCCATTCACTCAAATATGCTGCCATACGGTTGCAAATGCTCCCCTGAGAGTTTTGGTGGTCGAAACAGAAGGCTTTTTATCTCAGGAAAAGAAATCAGCCCTCGACAACTTAACCGGCCGAAAAAGATTTTTTTAAAAAAATCCCTAAGCCCCGGGGTCACAATTTCATCAAAAATCTGACTTTCGGCCATTCACTCAAATATGCTGCCATACGGTTGCAAATGCTCCCCTGAGAGGTTTGGCGGCCGAAACAGAAGGCTTTTTATGTCAGGAAAAGAAATCAGCCCTAGACAACTTAAGCTGCAGAAAAAGATTTTTTTGAAAAAATCCCTATGCCCCAGGGTCACAATTTCATAAAAAATCTGACTTTCGGCCATTCACTCAAAAATAGTGCCAAACGGTTGCAAATGCTCCCCTGAGAGGTTTGGCGGCCGAAACAGAAGGCTTTTTATGTCAGGAAAAGAAATCAGCCCTAGACAACTTAAACGGCAGAAAAAGATTTTTTTTGAAAAAATCCCTAAGACCCGGGGTCACAATTTCATCAAAAATCTGACTTTCAGCCATTCACTCAAAAAGGGTGCTAAACGGTTGCAAATGCTCCCCTGAGAGTTTTGGCGGTCAAAACAGAAGGCTTTTTATCTCAGGAAAAGAAATCAGCCCCCCGACAACTTAACCGGCAGAAAAAGATTTTTTTGAGAAAATCCCTAAGCCCCGGGGTCACAATTTCATCAAAAATCTGACTTTCGGCCATTCATTCAAATATGCTGCCATACGGTTGCAAATGCTCCCCTGAGAGGTTTGGCAGTCGAAACAGAAGGCTTTTTATCACAGGAAAAGAAATCAGCCCTCGACAACTTAACCGGCCGAAAAAGATTTTTTTAAAAAAATCCCTAAGCCCCGGGGTCACAATTTCATCAAAAATCTGACTTTCGGCCATTCACTCAAAAATAGAGCCAAACGGTTGCAAATGCTCCCCTGAGAGTTTTGGTGGTCGAAACAGAAGGCTTTTTATCTCAGGAAAAGAAATCAGCCCTCGACAACTTAACCGGCAGAAAAAGATATTTTTGAAAAAATCCCTAAGCCCCGGGGTCACAATTTCATCAAAATTCTGACTTTCGGCCATTCACTCAAAAATGGTGCCAAACGGTTGCAAATGCTCCCCTGAGAGGTTTGGCTGTCGAAACAGAAGGCTTTTTATGTCAGGAAAAGAAATCAGCCCTAGACAACTTAACCGGCAGAAACAAATTTTATGGAAAAAATCCGTAAGCCCCGGGGTCACAATTTCATCAAAAATCTGACTTTCGGTCATTCACTCAAAAATGGTGCTAAACGGTTGCAAATGCTCCCCTGAGAGGTTTGGCAGTCGAAACAGAAGGCTTTTTATCTCAGGAAAAGAAATCAGCCCACGACAACTTAAGCTGCAGAAAAAGATTTTTTTGAAAAAATCCCTATGCCCCAGGGTCACAATTTCATAAAAAATCTGACTTTCGGCCATTCACTCAAAAAGGGTGCTAAACGGTTGCAAATGCTCCCCTGAGAGGTTTGGCGGTCGAAATAGAAGCCTTTTTATCTCAGGAGAAGAAATCAGCCCTCGACAACTTAACCGGCAGAAAAAGATTTTTTTAAAAAAATCCCTAAGCCCCGGGGTCACAATTTCATCAAAAATCTGACTTTCGGCCATTCACTCAAATATGCTGCCATACGGTTGCAAATGCTCCCCTGAGAGGTTTGGCGGCCGAAACAGAAGACTTTTTATGTCAGGAAAAGAAATCAGCCCTCGACAACTTAAACGGCAGAAAAGATTTTTTTTAAAAAAAAATCCCTAAGCCCCGGGGTCAGAATTTCATAAAAAATCTGACTTTCGGCCATTCACTTAAATATGCTGCCATACGGTTGCAAATGCTCCCCTGAGAGTTTTGGTGGTCGAAACAGAAGGCTTTTTATCTCAGGAAAAGAAATCAGCCCTCGACAACTTAACCGGCAGAAAAAGATTTTTTTAAAAAAATCCCTAAGCCCCGGGGTCACAATTTCATCAAAAATCTGACTTTCGGCCATTCACTCAAATATGCTGCCATACGGTTGCAAATGCTCCCCTGAGAGGTTTGGCTGTCGAAACAGAAGGCTTTTTATGTCAGGAAAAGAAATCAGCCCTAGACAACTTAACCGGCAGAAAAAGATTTTTTTTGAGAAAATCCCTAAGCCCCGGGGTCACAATTTCATCAAAAATCTGACTTTCGGCCATTCACTCAAAAAGGGTGCTAAACGGTTGCAAATGCTCCCCTGAGAGGTTTGGCGGTCGAAATAGCAGGCTTTTTATCTCAGGAAAAGAAATCAGTGCTCGACAACTTAACCAGCAGAAAAAGATTTTTTTGAAAAAATCCCTAAGCCCCGGGGTCACAATTTCATCAAAAATCTGACTTTCGGCCATTCACTCAAACATGGTGCCAAACGGTTGCAAATGCTCCCCTGAGAGTTTTGGTGGTCGAAACAGAAGCCTTTTTATCTCAGGAGAAGAAATCAGCCCTCGACAACTTAACCGGCAGAAAAAGATTTTTTTAAAAAAATCCCTAAGCCCCGGGGTCACAATTTCATCAAAAATCTGACTTTCGGCCATTCACTCAAATATGCTGCCATACGGTTCCAAATGCTCCCCTGAGAGGTTTGGCGGCCGAAACAGAAGGCTTTTTATGTCAGGAAAAGAAATCAGCCCTCGACAACTTAAACGGCAGAAAATATTTTTTTAAAAAAAAAATCCCTAAGCCCCGGGGTCAGAATTTCATAAAAAATCTGACTTTCAGCCATTTACTCAAAAATGGTGCCAAACGGTTGCAAATGCTCCCCTGAGAGGTTTGGCGGTCGAAACAGAAGGCTTTTTATCTCAGGAAAAGAAAACAGCCCTCAACAACTTAATCGGCAGATTTTTTATTTTTTTTTTGAGAAAATCCCTAATATTTTTTTTAAAAAAAAAATCCCTAAGCCCCGGGGTCACAATTTCATCAAATATCTGACTTTCGGCCATTCACTCAAAAATGGTGCAAAACGGTTGCAAATGCTCCCCTGAGAGGTTTGCCTGTCGAAACAGAAGGCTTTTTATGTCAGGAAAAGTAATCAGCCCTCGACAACTTAAACGGCAGAAAAGATTTTTTTTAAAAAAAAATCCCTAAGCCCCGGAGTCAGAATTTCATAAAAAAATCTGACTTTCGGCCATTCACTTAAATATGCTGCCATACGGTTGCAAATGCTCCCCTGAGAGTTTTGGTGGTCGAAACAGAAGGCTTTTTATCTCAGGAAAAGAAATCAGCCCTCGACAACTTAACCGGCAGAAAAAGATTTTTTTAAAAAAATCCCTAAGCCCCGGGGTCACAATTTCATCAAAAATCTGACTTTCGGCCATTCACTCAAATATGCTGCCATACGGTTGCAAATGCTCCCCTGAGAGGTTTGGCGGCCGAAACAGAAGACTTTTTATGTCAGGAAAAGAAATCAGCCCTAGACAACTTAACCAGCAGAAAAAGATTTTTTTTGAGAAAATCCCTAAGCCCCGGGGTCACAATTTCATCAAAAATCTGACTTTCGGCCATTCACTCAAAAAGGGTGCTAAACGGTTGCAAATGCTCCCCTGAGAGGTTTGGCGGTCGAAATAGCAGGCTTTTTATCTCAGGAAAAGAAATCAGTGCTCGACAACTTAACCAGCAGAAAAAGATTTTTTTGAAAAAATCCCTAAGCCCCGGGGTCACAATTTCATCAAAAATCTGACTTTCGGCCATTCACTCAAACATGGTGCCAAACGGTTGCAAATGCTCCCCTGAGAGTTTTGGTGGTCGAAACAGAAGCCTTTTTATCTCAGGAGAAGAAATCAGCCCTCGACAACTTAACCGGCAGAAAAAGATTTTTTAAAAAAAATCCCTAAGCCCCGGGGTCACAATTTCATCAAAAATCTGACTTTCGGCCATTCACTCAAATATGCTGCCATACGGTTCCAAATGCTCCCCTGAGAGGTTTGGCGGCCGAAACAGAAGGCTTTTTATGTCAGGAAAAGAAATCAGCCCTCGACAACTTAAACGGCAGAAAAGATTTTTTTAAAAAAAAAATCCCTAAGCCCAGGGGTCAGAATTTCATAAAAAATCTGACTTTCAGCCATTTACTCAAAAATGCTGCCAAACGGTTGCAAATGCTCCCCTGAGAGGTTTGGCGGTCGAAACAGAAGGCTTTTTATCTCAGGAAAAGAAAACAGCCCTCAACAACTTAATCGGCAGATTTTTTATTTTTTATTTTGAGAAAATCCCTAAGCCCCGGGGTCACAATTTCATCAAATATCTGACTTTCGGCCATTCACTCAAAAATGGTGCAAAACGGTTGCAAATGCTCCCCTGAGAGGTTTGCCTGTCGAAACAGAAGGCTTTTTATGTCAGGAAAAGAAATCAGCGCTCGACATCTTAAGCTGCAGAATTATTTTTTTAAAAAAATCCCTAAGCCCCGGGGGTCACAATTTCATCAAAAATCTGACTTTCAGCCATTCATTCAAATATGCTGCCATACGGTTGCAAATGCTCCCCTGAGAGGTTTGGCAGTCGAAACAGAAGGCTTTTTATCACAGGAAAAGAAATCAGCCCTCGACAACTTAACCGGCCGAAAAAGATTTTTTAAAAAAAATCCCTAAGCCCCGGGGTCACAATTTCATCAAAAATCTGACTTTCGGCCATTCACTCAAAAATAGAGCCAAACGGTTGCAAATGCTCCCCTGAGAGTTTTGGTGGTCGAAACAGAAGGCTTTTTATCTCAGGAAAAGAAATCAGCCCTCGACAACTTAACCGGCAGAAAAAGATATTTTTGAAAAAATCCCTAAGCCCCGGGGTCACAATTTCATCAAAAATCTGACTTTCGGCCATTCACTCAAAAATGGTGCCAAACGGTTGCAAATGCTCCCCTGAGAGGTTTGGCTGTCGAAACAGAAGGCTTTTTATGTCAGGAAAAGAAATCAGCCCTAGACAACTTAACCGGCAGAAAAAGATTTTTTTAAAAAAATCCCTAAGCCCCGGGGTCACAATTTCATCAAAAATCTGACTTTCGGCCATTCACTCAAAAATAGAGCCAAACGGTTGCAAATGCTCCCCTGAGAGTTTTGGTGGTCGAAACAGAAGGCTTTTTATCTCAGGAAAAGAAATCCGCCCTCGACAACTTAACCGGCAGAAAAAGATATTTTTGAAAAAATCCCTAAGCCCCGGGGTCACAATTTCATCAAAATACTGACTTTCGGCCATTCACTCAAAAATGGTGCCAAACGGTTGCAAATGCTCCCCTGAGAAGTTTGGCAGTCGAAACAGAAGGCTTTTTATCTCAGGAAAAGAAATCAGCCCTCAACAACTTAATCGGCAGATATTTTATTTTATTTTTGAGAAAATCCCTCAGCCCCGGGGTCACAATTTCATCAAAATTCTGATTTTCGACAATTCACTCAAAAATGCTGCCAAACGGTTGCAAATGCTCCCCTGAGATATTTGGCAGTCGAAACAGAAGGCTTTTTATCTCAGGAAAAGAAATCAGCCCCCCGACAACTTAAGCTGCAGAAAAAGATTTTTTTGAGAAAATCCCTAAGCCCCGGGGTCACAATTTCATAAAAACTCTGACTTTCGGCCATTCACTCAAAAATGCTGCCATCCAGTTGCAAAAGCTCCCCTGGGAGGTTTGGCGGTCGAAACAGAAGGCTTTTTATCACAGGAAAAGAAATCAGTGCTCGACAACTTAAGTTGCAGAATTATTATTTTTTTTAAATGCCGAAGCCCCGGGGTCACAATTTCATCAAAAATCTGACTTTCAGCCATTCACTCAAAAATGGTGCTAAACGGTTGCAAATGCTCCCCTGAGAGGTTTGGCTGTCGAAACAGAAGGCTTTTTATCTCAGGAAAAGAAATCAGTCCTCGACAACTTAACCGGCAGAAAATGATTTTTTTTTGAAAAAATCCCTAAGCCCCGGGGTCACAATTTCATCAAAATTCTGATTTTCGACAATTCACTCAAAAATGGTGCCAAACGGTTGCAAATGCTCCCCTGAGATATTTGGCGGTCGAAACAGAAGGCTTTTTATCTCAGGAAAAGAAATCAGCCCCCCGACAACTTAACCGGCAGAAAAAGATTTTTTTGAGAAAATCCCTAAGCCCCGGGGTCACAATTTCATCAAAAATCTGACTTTCGGCCATTCACTCAAAAATAGTGCCAAACGGTTGCAAATGCTCTCCTGAGAGTTTTGGTGGTCGAAACAGAAGGCTTTTTATCTCAGGAAAAGAAATCAGCCCTCGACAACTTAACCGGCCGAAAAAATTTTTTTTAAAAAAATCCCTAAGCCCCGGGGTCACAATTTCATCAAAAATCTGAGTTTCGGCCTTTCACTCAAATATGCTGCCATACGGTTGCAAATGCTCCCCTGAGAGGTTTGGCGGCCGAAACAGAAGGCTTTTTATCTCAGGGAAAGAAATCAGCCCTCGACAACTTAAACGGCAGAAAAAGATTTTTTTTGAAAAAATCCCTAAGCCCCGGGATCAGAATTTCATAAAAAATCTGACTTTCGGCCATTTACTCAAAAATGGTGCCAAACGGTTGCAAATGCTCCCCTGAGAGGTTTGGCGGTCGAAACAGAAGGCTTTTTATCTCAGGAAAAGAAATCAGCCTTCGACAACTTAACCGGCAGAAACAATATTTTTTTGTAAACATCCGTAAGCCCCGGGGTCACAATTTCATCAAAAATCTGACTTTCGGTCATTCACTCAAAAATGTTGCCAAACGGTTGCAATTGCTCCCCTGAGAGGTTTGGCGGTCGAAACAGAAGGCCTTTTATCTCACGAAATCAGCCCTCGACAACTTTACCGGCAGAAAAAGTTTTTTTGAAAAAATCCCTAAGCCCCGGGGTCACAATTTCATCAAAATTCTGATTTTCGACAATTCACTCAAAAATGGTGCCAAACGGTTGCAAATGCTCCCCTGAGATATTTGGCGGTCGAAACAGAAGGCTTTTTATCTCAGGAAAAGAAAACAGCCCTCAACAACTTAATCGGCAGATTTTTTATTTTTTTTGAGAAAATCCCTCAGCCCCGGGGTCACAATTTCATCAAAATTCTGATTTTCGACAATTCACTCAAAAATGGTGCCAAACGGTTGCAAATGCTCCCCTGAGATATTTGGCGGTCGAAACAGAAGGCTTTTTATCTCAGGAAAAGAAATCAGCCCTCGACAACTTAACCGGCAGAAAAAGATTTTTTTTGAGAAAATCCCTAAGCCCCGGGGTCACAATTTCATCAAAAATCTGACTTTTGGCCATTCACTCAAAAAGGGTGCTAAACGGTTGCAAAATGCTCCCCTGAGAGGTTTGGCGGTCGAAATAGCAGGCTTATTATCTCAGGAAAAGAAATCAGTGCTCGACAACTTAACCAGCAGAAAAAGATTTTTTTGAAAAAATCCCTAAGCCCCGGGGTCACAATTTCATAAAAAATCTGACTTTCGGCCATTCACTCAAATATGCTGCCATACGGTTGCAAATGCTCCCCTGAGAGGTTTGGCGGCCGAAACAGAAGACTTTTTATGTCAGGAAAAGAAATCAGCCCTCGACAACTTAACCGGCAGAAAAAGATTTTTTTTAAAAAATCCCTAAGCCCCGGGGTCACAATTTCATCAAAAATCTGACTTTCGGCCATTCACTCAAATATGCTGCCATACGGTTGCAAATGCTCCCCTGAGAGGTTTGGCGGCCGAAACAGAAGGCTTTTTATGTCAGGAAAAGAAATCAGCCCTAGACAACTTAACCGGCAGAAAAAGATTTTTTTTGAGAAAATCCCTAAGCCCCGGGGTCACAATTTCATCAAAAATCTGACTTTCGGCCATTCACTCAAAAAGGGTGCTAAACGGTTGCAAATGCTCCCCTGAGAGGTTTGGCGGTCGAAATAGCAGGCTTTTTATCTCAGGAAAAGAAATCAGTGCTCGACAACTTAACCAGCAGAAAAAGATTTTTTTGAAAAAATCCCTAAGCCCCGGGGTCACAATTTCATCAAAAATCTGACTTTCGGCCATTCACTCAAACATGGTGCCAAACGGTTGCAAATGCTCCCCTGAGAGTTTTGGTGGTCGAAACAGAAGCCTTTTTATCTCAGGAGAAGAAATCAGCCCTCGACAACTTAACCGGCAGAAAAAGATTTTTTTAAAAAAATCCCTAAGCCCCGGGGTCACAATTTCATCAAAAATCTGACTTTCGGCCATTCACTCAAATATGCTGCCATACGGTTCCAAATGCTCCCCTGAGAGGTTTGGCGGCCGAAACAGAAGGCTTTTTATGTCAGGAAAAGAAATCAGCCCTCGACAACTTAAACGGCAGAAAAGATTTTTTTTTTAAAAAAAATCCCTAAGCCCCGGGGTCAGAATTTCATAAAAAATCTGACTTTCAGCCATTTACTCAAAAATGGTGCCAAACGGTTGCAAATGCTCCCCTGAGAGGTTTGGCGGTCGAAACAGAAGGCTTTTTATCTCAGGAAAAGAAAACAGCCCTCAACAACTTAATCGGCAGATTTTTTATTTTTTTTTTGAGAAAATCCCTAAGCCCCGGGGTCACAATTGCATCAAATATCTGACTTTCGGCCATTCACTCAAAAATGGTGCAAAACGGTTGCAAATGCTCCCCTGAGAGGTTTGCCTGTCGAAACAGAAGGCTTTTTATGTCAGGAAAAGAAATCAGCGCTCGACATCTTAAGCTGCAGAATTATTTTTTTAAAAAAATCCCTAAGCCCCGGGGGTCACAATTTCATCAAAAATCTGACTTTCAGCCATTCATTCAAATATGCTGCCATACGGTTGCAAATGCTCCCCTGAGAGGTTTGGCAGTCGAAACAGAAGGCTTTTTATCACAGGAAAAGAAATCAGCCCTCGACAACTTAACCGGCCGAAAAAGATTTTTTTAAAAAAATCCCTAAGCCCCGGGGTCACAATTTCATCAAAAATCTGACTTTCGGCCATTCACTCAAAAATAGAGCCAAACGGTTGCAATTGCTCCCCTGAGAGGTTTGGCGGTCGAAACAGAAGGCCTTTTATCTCACGAAATCAGCCCTCGACAACTTTACCGGCAGAAAAAGTTTTTTTGAAAAAATCCCTAAGCCCCGGGGTCACAATTTCATCAAAATTCTGATTTTCGACAATTCACTCAAAAATGGTGCCAAACGGTTGCAAATGCTCCCCTGAGATATTTGGCGGTCGAAACAGAAGGCTTTTTATCTCAGGAAAAGAAAACAGCCCTCAACAACTTAATCGGCAGATTTTTTATTTTTTTTGAGAAAATCCCTCAGCCCCGGGGTCACAATTTCATCAAAATTCTGATTTTCGACAATTCACTCAAAAATGGTGCCAAACGGTTGCAAATGCTCCCCTGAGATATTTGGCGGTCGAAACAGAAGGCTTTTTATCTCAGGAAAAGAAATCAGCCCTCGACAACTTAACCGGCAGAAAAAGATTTTTTTTGAGAAAATCCCTAAGCCCCGGGGTCACAATTTCATCAAAAATCTGACTTTTGGCCATTCACTCAAAAAGGGTGCTAAACGGTTGCAAAATGCTCCCCTGAGAGGTTTGGCGGTCGAAATAGCAGGCTTATTATCTCAGGAAAAGAAATCAGTGCTCGACAACTTAACCAGCAGAAAAAGATTTTTTTGAAAAAATCCCTAAGCCCCGGGGTCACAATTTCATAAAAAATCTGACTTTCGGCCATTCACTCAAATATGCTGCCATACGGTTGCAAATGCTCCCCTGAGAGGTTTGGCGGCCGAAACAGAAGACTTTTTATGTCAGGAAAAGAAATCAGCCCTCGACAACTTAACCGGCAGAAAAAGATTTTTTTTAAAAAATCCCTAAGCCCCGGGGTCACAATTTCATCAAAAATCTGACTTTCGGCCATTCACTCAAATATGCTGCCATACGGTTGCAAATGCTCCCCTGAGAGGTTTGGCGGCCGAAACAGAAGGCTTTTTATGTCAGGAAAAGAAATCAGCCCTAGACAACTTAACCGGCAGAAAAAGATTTTTTTTGAGAAAATCCCTAAGCCCCGGGGTCACAATTTCATCAAAAATCTGACTTTCGGCCATTCACTCAAAAAGGGTGCTAAACGGTTGCAAATGCTCCCCTGAGAGGTTTGGCGGTCGAAATAGCAGGCTTTTTATCTCAGGAAAAGAAATCAGTGCTCGACAACTTAACCAGCAGAAAAAGATTTTTTTGAAAAAATCCCTAAGCCCCGGGGTCACAATTTCATCAAAAATCTGACTTTCGGCCATTCACTCAAACATGGTGCCAAACGGTTGCAAATGCTCCCCTGAGAGTTTTGGTGGTCGAAACAGAAGCCTTTTTATCTCAGGAGAAGAAATCAGCCCTCGACAACTTAACCGGCAGAAAAAGATTTTTTTAAAAAAATCCCTAAGCCCCGGGGTCACAATTTCATCAAAAATCTGACTTTCGGCCATTCACTCAAATATGCTGCCATACGGTTCCAAATGCTCCCCTGAGAGGTTTGGCGGCCGAAACAGAAGGCTTTTTATGTCAGGAAAAGAAATCAGCCCTCGACAACTTAAACGGCAGAAAAGATTTTTTTTTTTAAAAAAATCCCTAAGCCCCGGGGTCAGAATTTCATAAAAAATCTGACTTTCAGCCATTTACTCAAAAATGGTGCCAAACGGTTGCAAATGCTCCCCTGAGAGGTTTGGCGGTCGAAACAGAAGGCTTTTTATCTCAGGAAAAGAAAACAGCCCTCAACAACTTAATCGGCAGATTTTTTATTTTTTTTTTGAGAAAATCCCTAAGCCCCGGGGTCACAATTTCATCAAATATCTGACTTTCGGCCATTCACTCAAAAATGGTGCAAAACGGTTGCAAATGCTCCCCTGAGAGGTTTGCCTGTCGAAACAGAAGGCTTTTTATGTCAGGAAAAGAAATCAGCGCTCGACATCTTAAGCTGCAGAATTATTTTTTTAAAAAAATCCCTAAGCCCCGGGGGTCACAATTTCATCAAAAATCTGACTTTCAGCCATTCATTCAAATATGCTGCCATACGGTTGCAAATGCTCCCCTGAGAGGTTTGGCAGTCGAAACAGAAGGCTTTTTATCACAGGAAAAGAAATCAGCCCTCGACAACTTAACCGGCCGAAAAAGATTTTTTTAAAAAAATCCCTAAGCCCCGGGGTCACAATTTCATCAAAAATCTGACTTTCGGCCATTCACTCAAAAATAGAGCCAAACGGTTGCAAATGCTCCCCTGAGAGTTTTGGTGGTCGAAACAGAAGGCTTTTTATCTCAGGAAAAGAAATCAGCCCTCGACAACTTAACCGGCAGAAAAAGATATTTTTGAAAAAATCCCTAAGCCCCGGGGTCACAATTTCATCAAAATTCTGACTTTCGGCCATTCACTCAAAAATGGTGCCAAACGGTTGCAAATGCTCCCCTGAGAGGTTTGGCTGTCGAAACAGAAGGCTTTTTATGTCAGGAAAAGAAATCAGCCCTAGACAACTTAACCGGCAGAAAAAGATTTTTTTAAAAAAATCCCTAAGCCCCGGGGTCACAATTTCATCAAAAATCTGACTTTCGGCCATTCACTCAAAAATAGAGCCAAACGGTTGCAAATGCTCCCCTGAGAGGTTTGGCTGTCGAAACAGAAGGCTTTTTATGTCAGGAAAAGAAATCAGCCCTAGACAACTTAACCGGCAGAAAAAGATTTTTTTAAAAAAATCCCTAAGCCCCGGGGTCACAATTTCATCAAAAATCTGACTTTCGGCCATTCACTCAAAAATAGAGCCAAACGGTTGCAAATGCTCCCCTGAGAGTTTTGGTGGTCGAAACAGAAGGCTTTTTATCTCAGGAAAAGAAATCAGCCCTCGACAACTTAACCGGCAGAAAAAGATATTTTTGAAAAAATCCCTAAGCCCCGGGGTCACAATTTCATCAAAAATCTGACTTTCGGCCATTCACTCAAAAATAGAGCCAAACGGTTGCAAATGCTCCCCTGAGAGGTTTGGCTGTCGAAACAGAAGGCTTTTTATGTCAGGAAAAGAAATCAGCCCTCGACAACTTAACCGGCAGAAAAAGATATTTTTGAAAAAATCCCTAAGCCCCGGGGTCACAATTTCATCAAAATTCTGATTTTCGACAATTCACTCAAAAATGCTGCCAAATGGTTGCAAATGCTCCCCTGAGATATTTGGCAGTCGAAACAGAAGGCTTTTTATCTCAGGAAAAGAAATCAGCCCCCCGACAACTTAAGCTGCAGAAAAAGATTTTTTTGAGAAAATCCCTAAGCCCCGGGGTCACAATTTCATAAAAACTCTGACTTTCGGCCATTCACTCAAAAATGCTGCCATCCAGTTGCAAAAGCTCCCCTGGGAGGTTTGGCGGTCGAAACAGAAGGCTTTTTATCACAGGAAAAGAAATCAGTGCTCGACAACTTAAGTTGCAGAATTATTATTTTTTTTAAATGCCGAAGCCCCGGGGTCACAATTTCATCAAAAATCTGACTTTCAGCCATTCACTCAAAAATGGTGCTAAACGGTTGTAAATGCTCCCCTGAAAGGTTTGGCTGTCGAAACAGAAGGCTTTTTATCTCAGGAAAAGAAATCAGTCCTCGACAACTTAACCGGCAGAAAATGATTTTTTTTTGAAAAAATCCCTAAGCCCCGGGGTCACAATTTCATCAAAATTCTGATTTTCGACAATTCACTCAAAAATGGTGCCAAACGGTTGCAAATGCTCCCCTGAGATATTTGGCGGTCGAAACAGAAGGCTTTTTATCTCAGGAAAAGAAATCAGCCCCCCGACAACTTAACCGGCAGAAAAAGATTTTTTTGAGAAAATCCCTAAGCCCCGGGGTCACAATTTCATCAAAAATCTGACTTTCGGCCATTCACTCAAAAATAGTGCCAAACGGTTGCAAATGCTCTCCTGAGAGTTTTGGTGGTCGAAACAGAAGGCTTTTTATCTCAGGAAAAGAAATCAGCCCTCGACAACTTAACCGGCCGAAAATTTTTTTTTAAAAAAAATCCCTAAGCCCCGGGGTCACAATTTCATCAAAAATCTGAGTTTCGGCCTTTCACTCAAATATGCTGCCATACGGTTGCAAATGCTCCCCTGAGAGGTTTGGCGGCCGAAACAGAAGGCTTTTTATGTCAGGAAAAGAAATCAGCCCTCGACAACTTAAACGGCAGAAAAAGATTTTTTTTGAAAAAATCCCTAAGCCCCGGGATCAGAATTTCATAAAAAATCTGACTTTCGGCCATTTACTCAAAAATGGTGCCAAACGGTTGCAAATGCTCCCCTGAGAGGTTTGGCGGTCGAAACAGAAGGCTTTTTATCTCAGGAAAAGAAATCAGCCTTCGACAACTTAACCGGCAGAAACAATATTTTTTTGTAAACATCCGTAAGCCCCGGGGTCACAATTTCATCAAAAATCTGACTTTCGGTCATTCACTCAAAAATGTTGCCAAACGGTTGCAATTGCTCCCCTGAGAGGTTTGGCGGTCGAAACAGAAGGCCTTTTATCTCACGAAATCAGCCCTCGACAACTTTACCGGCAGAAAAAGTTTTTTTGAAAAAATCCCTAAGCCCCGGGGTCACAATTTCATCAAAATTCTGATTTTCGACAATTCACTCAAAAATGGTGCCAAACGGTTGCAAATGCTCCCCTGAGATATTTGGCGGTCGAAACAGAAGGCTTTTTATCTCAGGAAAAGAAAACAGCCCTCAACAACTTAATCGGCAGATTTTTTATTTTTTTTGAGAAAATCCCTCAGCCCCGGGGTCACAATTTCATCAAAATTCTGATTTTCGACAATTCACTCAAAAATGGTGCCAAACGGTTGCAAATGCTCCCCTGAGATATTTGGCGGTCGAAACAGAAGGCTTTTTATCTCAGGAAAAGAAATCAGCCCTCGACAACTTAACCGGCAGAAAAAGATTTTTTTGAGAAAATCCCTAAGCCCCGGGGTCACAATTTCATCAAAAATCTGACTTTCGGCCATTCACTCAAAAATAGTGCCAAACGGTTGCAAATGCTCCCCTGAGAGTTTTGGTGGTCGAAACAGAAGGCTTTTTATCTCAGGAAAAGAAATCAACCCTCGACAACTTAACCGGCAGAAAAAGATTTTTTTTGAGAAAATCCCTAAGCCCCGGGGTCACAATTTCATCAAAAATCTGACTTTCGGCCATTCACTCAAAAAGGGTGCTAAACGGTTGCAAAATGCTCCCCTGAGAGGTTTGGCTGTCGAAATAGCAGGCTTTTTATCTCAGGAAAAGAAATCAGTGCTCGACAACTTAACCAGCAGAAAAAGATTTTTTTGAAAAAATCCCTAAGCCCCCGGGTCACAATTTCATCAAAAATCTGACTTTCGGCCATTCACTCAAACATGGTGCCAAACGGTTGCAAATGCTCCCCTGAGAGTTTTGGTGGTCGAAACAGAAGCCTTTTTATCTCAGGAGAAGAAATCAGCCCTCGACAACTTAACCGGCAGAAAAAGATTTTTTTAAAAAAATCCCTAAGCCCCGGGGTCACAATTTCATCAAAAATCTGACTTTCGGCCATTCACTCAAATATGCTGCCATACGGTTCCAAATGCTCCCCTGAGAGGTTTGGCGGCCGAAACAGAAGGCTTTTTATGTCAGGAAAAGAAATCAGCCCTCGACAACTTAAACGGCAGAAAAGATTTTTTTAAAAAAAAAAAAATCCCTAAGCCCCGGGGTCAGAATTTCATAAAAAATCTGACTTTCAGCCATTTACTCAAAAATGGTGCCAAACGGTTGCAAATGCTCCCCTGAGAGGTTTGGCGGTCGAAACAGAAGGCTTTTTATCTCAGGAAAAGAAAACAGCCCTCAACAACTTAATCGGCAGATTTTTTTTTTTTTTTTTTAGAAAATCCCTAAGCCCCGGGGTCACAATTTCATCAAATATCTGACTTTCGGACATTCACTCAAAAATGGTGCAAAACGGTTGCAAATGCTCCCCTGAGAGGTTTGCCTGTCGAAACAGAAGGCTTTTTATGTCAGTAAAAGAAATCAGCGCTCGACATCTTAAGCTGCAGAATTATTTTTTAAAAAAAATCCCTAAGCCCCGGGGGTCACAATTTCATCAAAAATCTGACTTTCAGCCATTCATTCAAATATGCTGCCATACGGTTGCAAATGCTCCCCTGAGAGGTTTGGCAGTCGAAACAGAAGGCTTTTTATCACAGGAAAAGAAATCAGCCCTCGACAACTTAAACGGCCGAAAAAGATTTTTTTAAAAAAATACCTAATCCCCGGGGTCACAATTTCATCAAAAATCTGACTTTCGGCCATTCACTCAAATATGCTGCCATACGGTTGCAAATGCTCCCCTGAGAGGTTTGGCGGCCGAAACAGAAGGCTTTTTATGTCAGGAAAAGAAATCAGCCCTCGACAACTTAAACGGCAGAAAAGATTTTTTTTAAAAAAAAAAAATCCCTAAGCCCCGGGGTCAGAATTTCATAAAAAATCTGACTTTCAGCCATTTACTCAAAAATGGTGCCAAACGGTTGCAAATGCTCCCCTGAGAGGTTTGGCGGCCGAAACAGAAGGCTTTTTATGTCAGGAAAAGAAATCAGCCCTCGACAACTTAAACGGCAGAAAAAGTTTTTTTTTGAAAAAATCCCTGAGCCCCGGGATCAGAATTTCATAAAAAATCTGACTTTCGGCCATTCACTCAAATATGCTGCCATACGGTTGCAAATGCTCCCCTGAGAGGTTTGGCGGCCGAAACAGGCTTTTTATCTCAGGAAAAGAAATCAACCCTCGACAACTTAACCGGCCGAAAAAGATTTTTTTAAAAAAATACCTAAGCCCCGGAGTCACAATTTCATCAAAAATCTGACTTTCGGCCATTCACTCAAATATGCTGCCATACGGTTGCAAATGCTCCCCTGAGAGGTTTGGCGGCCGAAACAGAAGGCTTTTTATGTCAGGAAAAGAAATCAGCCCTCGACAACTTAAACGGCAGAAAAGATTTTTTAAAAAAAAAAATCCCTAAGCCCCGGGGTCACAATTTCATCAAAAATCTGACTTTCGGCCATTCACTCAAATATGCTGCCATACGGTTGCAAATGCTCCCCTGAGAGGTTTGGCGGCCGAAACAGGCTTTTTATCTCAGGAAAAGAAATCAACCCTCGACAACTTAACCGGCAGAAAAAGATTTTTTTTGAGAAAATCCCTAAGCCCCGGGGTCACAATTTCATCAAAAATCTGACTTTCGGCCATTCACTCAAAAAGGGTGCTAAACGGTTGCAAAATGCTCCCCTGAGAGGTTTGGCGGTCGAAATAGCAGGGTTTTTATCTCAGGAAAAGAAAACAGCCCTCAACAACTTAATCGGCAGATTTTTTTTTTTTTTTTTTAGAAAATCCCTAAGCCCCGGGGTCACAATTTCATCAAATATCTGACTTTCGGACATTCACTCAAAAATGGTGCAAAACGGTTGCAAATGCTCCCCTGAGAGGTTTGCCTGTCGAAACAGAAGGCTTTTTATGTCAGTAAAAGAAATCAGCGCTCGACATCTTAAGCTGCAGAATTATTTTTTTAAAAAAATCCCTAAGCCCCGGGGGTCACAATTTCATCAAAAATCTGACTTTCAGTCATTCATTCAAATATGCTGCCATACGGTTGCAAATGCTCCCCTGAGAGGTTTGGCAGTCGAAACAGAAGGCTTTTTATCACAGGAAAAGAAATCAGCCCTCGACAACTTAAACGGCCGAAAAAGATTTTTTTAAAAAAATACCTAAGCCCCGGGGTCACAATTTCATCAAAAATCTGACTTTCGGCCATTCACTCAAATATGCTGCCATACGGTTGCAAATGCTCCCCTGAGAGGTTTGGCGGCCGAAACAGAAGGCTTTTTATGTCAGGAAAAGAAATCAGCCCTCGACAACTTAAACGGCAGAAAAAGATTTTTTTTGAAAAAATCCCTAAGCCCCGGGATCAGAATTTCATAAAAAATCTGACTTTCGGCCATTTACTCAAAAATGGTGCCAAACGGTTGCAAATGCTCCCCTGAGAGGTTTGGCGGTCGAAACAGAAGGCTTTTTATCTCAGGAAAAGAAATCAGCCTTCGACAACTTAACCGGCAGAAACAATATTTTTTTGTAAACATCCGTAAGCCCCGGGGTCACAATTTCATCACAAATCTGACTTTCGGTCATTCACTCAAAAATGTTGCCAAACGGTTGCAATTGCTCCCCTGAGAGGTTTGGCGGTCGAAACAGAAGGCCTTTTATCTCACGAAATCAGCCCTTGACAACTTTACCGGCAGAAAAAGTTTTTTTGAGAAAATCTCTAAGCCCCGGGGTCACAATTTCATCAAAAATCTGACTTTCGGCCATTCACTCAAATATGCTGCCATACGGTTGCAAATGCTCCCCTGAGAGGTTTGGCGGCCGAAACAGGCTTTTTATCTCAGGAAAAGAAATCAACCCTCGACAACTTAACCGGCAGAAAAAGATTTTTTTTGAGAAAATCCCTAAGCCCCGGGGTCACAATTTCATCAAAAATCTGACTTTCGGCCATTCACTCAAAAAGGGTGCTAAACGGTTGCAAAATGCTCCCCTGAGAGGTTTGGCGGTCGAAATAGCAGGGTTTTTATCTCAGGAAAAGAAAACAGCCCTCAACAACTTAATCGGCAGATTTTTTTTTTTTTTTTTTTTTAGAAAATCCCTAAGCCCCGGGGTCACAATTTCATCAAATATCTGACTTTCGGACATTCACTCAAAAATGGTGCAAAACGGTTGCAAATGCTCCCCTGAGAGGTTTGCCTGTCGAAACAGAAGGCTTTTTATGTCAGTAAAAGAAATCAGCGCTCGACATCTTAAGCTGCAGAATTATTTTTTTAAAAAAATCCCTAAGCCCCGGGGGTCACAATTTCATCAAAAATCTGACTTTCAGTCATTCATTCAAATATGCTGCCATACGGTTGCAAATGCTCCCCTGAGAGGTTTGGCAGTCGAAACAGAAGGCTTTTTATCACAGGAAAAGAAATCAGCCCTCGACAACTTAAACGGCCGAAAAAGATTTTTTTAAAAAAATACCTAAGCCCCGGGGTCACAATTTCATCAAAAATCTGACTTTCGGCCATTCACTCAAATATGCTGCCATACGGTTGCAAATGCTCCCCTGAGAGGTTTGGCGGCCGAAACAGAAGGCTTTTTATGTCAGGAAAAGAAATCAGCCCTCGACAACTTAAACGGCAGAAAAAGATTTTTTTTGAAAAAATCCCTAAGCCCCGGGATCAGAATTTCATAAAAAATCTGACTTTCGGCCATTTACTCAAAAATGGTGCCAAACGGTTGCAAATGCTCCCCTGAGAGGTTTGGCGGTCGAAACAGAAGGCTTTTTATCTCAGGAAAAGAAATCAGCCTTCGACAACTTAACCGGCAGAAACAATATTTTTTTGTAAACATCCGTAAGCCCCGGGGTCACAATTTCATCACAAATCTGACTTTCGGTCATTCACTCAAAAATGTTGCCAAACGGTTGCAATTGCTCCCCTGAGAGGTTTGGCGGTCGAAACAGAAGGCCTTTTATCTCACGAAATCAGCCCTTGACAACTTTACCGGCAGAAAAAGTTTTTTTGAGTAAATCTCTAAGCCCCGGGTTCACAATTTCATCAAAAATCTGACTTTCAGTCATTCACTCAAAAATGGTGCTAAACGGTTGCAAATGCTCCCCTGAGAAGTTTGGCAGTCGAAACAGAAGGCTTTTTATCTCAGGAAAAGAAATCAGCCCTCAACAACTTAATCGGCAGATATTTTATTTTATTTTTGAGAAAATCCCTCAGCCCCGGGGTCACAATTTCATCAAAATTCTGATTTTCGACAATTCACTCAAAAATGGTGCCAAACGGTTGCAAATGCTCCCCTGAGATATTTGGCGGTCGAAACAGAAGGCTTTTTATCTCAGGAAAAGAAATCAGCCCTCGACAACTTAACCGGCAGAAAAAGATTTTTTTGAGAAAATCTCTAAGCCCCGGGTTCACAATTTCATCAAAAATCTGACTTTCAGTCATTCACTCAAAAATGGTGCTAAACGGTTGCAAATGCTCCCCTGAGAAGTTTGGCAGTCGAAACAGAAGGCTTTTTATCTCAGGAAAAGAAATCAGCCCTCAACAACTTAATCGGCAGATATTTTATTTTATTTTTGAGAAAATCCCTCAGCCCCGGGGTCACAATTTCATCAAAATTCTGATTTTCGACAATTCACTCAAAAATGGTGCCAAACGGTTGCAAATGCTCCCCTGAGATATTTGGCGGTCGAAACAGAAGGCTTTTTATCTCAGGAAAAGAAATCAGCCCTCGACAACTTAACCGGCAGAAAAAGATTTTTTTGAGAAAATCTCTAAGCCCCGGGTTCACAATTTCATCAAAAATCTGACTTTCAGTCATTCACTCAAAAATGGTGCTAAACGGTTGCAAATGCTCCCCTGAGAAGTTTGGCAGTCGAAACAGAAGGCTTTTTATCTCAGGAAAAGAAATCAGCCCTCAACAACTTAATCGGCAGATATTTTATTTTATTTTTGAGAAAATCCCTAAGCCCCGGGGTCACAATTTCATCAAAAATCTGACTTTCGGCCATTCACTCAAAAATAGTGCCAAACGGTTGCAAATGCTCCCCTGAGAGTTTTGGTGGTCGAAACAGAAGGCTTTTTATCTCAGGAAAAGAAATCAGCCCTCGACAATTTAACCGGCAGAAAAAGATTTTTTTAAAAAAATCCCTAAGCCCCGGGGTCACAATTTCATCAAAAATCTGACTTTCGGCCATTCACTCAAATATGCTGCCATACGGTTGCAAATGCTCCCCTGAGAGTTTTGGTGGTCGAAACAGAAGGCTTTTTATCTCAGGAAAAGAAATCAGCCCTCGACAACTTAACCGGCAGAATAAGATTTTTTTTTTGAGAAAATCCCTAAGCCCCGGGGTCACAATTTCATCAAAAATCTGACTTTCAGCCATTTACTCAAAAATGGTGCCAAACGGTTGCAAATGCTCCCCTGAGAGGTTTGGCGGTCGAAACAGAAGGCTTTTTATCTCAGGAAAAGAAAACAGCCCTCAACAACTTAATCGGCAGATTTTTGATTTTTTTTTTGAGAAAATCCCTAAGCCCCGGGGTCACAATTTCATCAAATATCTGACTTTCGGACATTCACTCAAAAATGGTGCAAAACGGTTGCAAATGCTCCCCTGAGAGGTTTGCCTGTCGAAACAGAAGGCTTTTTATGTCAGGAAAAGAAATCAGCGCTCGACATCTTAAGCTGCAGAATTATTTTTTTAAAAAAATCCCTAAGCCCCGGGGGTCACAATTTCATCAAAAATCTGACTTTCAGCCATTCATTCAAATATGCTGCCATACGGTTGCAAATGCTCCCCTGAGAGGTTTGGCAGTCAAAACAGAAGGCTTTTTATCACAGGAAAAGAAATCAGCCCTCGACAACTTAACCAGCCGAAAAAGATTTTTTTAAAAAAATACCTAAGCCCCGGGGTCACAATTTCATCAAAAATCTGACTTTCGGCCATTCACTCAAAAATAGAGCCAAACGGTTGCAAATGCTCCCCTGAGAGTTTTGGTGGTCGAAACAGAAGGCTTTTTATCTCAGGAAAAGAAATCAGCCCTCGACAACTTAACCGGCAGAAAAAGATATTTTTGAAAAAATCCCTAAGCCCCAGGGTCACAATTTCATCAAAATTCTGACTTTCGGCCATTCACTCAAAAATGGTGCCAAACGGTTGCAAATGCTCCCCTGAGAGGTTTGGCTGTCGAAACAGAAGGTTTTTTATGTCAGGAAAAGAAATCAGCCCTAGACAACTTAACCGGCAGAAACAAATTTTATGGAAAAAATCCGTAAGCCCCGGGGTCACAATTTCATCAAAAATCTGACTTTCGGTCATTCACTCAAAAATGGTGCTAAACGGTTGCAAATGCTCCCCTGAGAGGTTTGGCAGTCGAAACAGAAGGCTTTTTATCTCAGGAAAAGAAATCAGCCCACGACAACTTAAGCTGCAGAAAAAGATTTTTTTGAAAAAATCCCTATGCCCCAGGGTCACAATTTCATAAAAAATCTGACTTTCGGCCATTCACTCAAAAAGGGTGCTAAACGGTTGCAAATGCTCCCCTGAGAGGTTTGGCGGTCGAAACAGAAGGCTTTTTATCTCAGGAAAAGAAATCAGTGCTCGACAACTTAACCAGCAGAAAAAGATTTTTTTGAAAAAATCCCTAAGCCCCGGGGTCACAATTTCATCAAAAATCTGACTTTCGGCCATTCACTCAAACATGGTGCCAAACGGTTGCAAATGCTCCCCTGAGAGTTTTGGTGGTCGAAACAGAAGCCTTTTTATCTCAGGAGAAGAAATCAGCGCTCGACAACTTAACCGGCAGAAAAAGATTTTTTTAAAAAAATCCCTAAGCCCCGGGGTCACAATTTCATCAAAAATCTGACTTTCGGCCATTCACTCAAATATGCTGCCATACGGTTCCAAATGCTCCCCTGAGAGGTTTGGCGGCCGAAACAGAAGCCTTTTTATGTCAGGAAAAGAAATCAGCCCTCGACAACTTAACCGGCAGAAAAAGATTTTTTAAAAAAAATCCCGAAGCCCCGGGGTCACAATTTCATCAAAAATCTGACTTTCGGCCATTCACTCAAATATGCTGCCATACGGTTGCAAATGCTCCCCTGAGAGGTTTGGTGGCCGAAACAGAAGGCTTTTTATCTCAGGAAAAGAAAGCAGCCCTCGACAACTTAACCGGCAGAAAAAGATTTTTTTGAAAAAATCCCTAAGCCCCGGGGTCAGAATTACATCAAAAATCTGACTTTCGGCCATTTACTCAAAAATGGTGCCAAACAGTTGCAAATGCTCCCCTGAAAGGTTTGGCGGTCGAAACAGAAGGCTTTTTATCTCAGGAAAAGAAATCAGCCCTCAACAACTTAATCGGCAGATTTTTTTTTTTTTTTTGAGAAAATCCCTAAGCCCCGGGGTCACAATTTCATCAAAAATCTGACTTTCGGTCATTCACTCAAAAATGGTGCTAAACGGTTGCAAATGCTCCCGTGAGAGGTTTGGCAGTCGAAACAGAAGGCTTTTTATCTCAGGAAAAGAAATCAGCCCTCAACAACTTAACCGGCAGAAAATGATTTTTTTTAAAAAAATCCCTAAGCCCCGGGGTCACAATTTCATCAAAAATCTGATTTTCGACAATTCACTCAAAAATGGTGCCAAACGGTTGCAAATGCTCCCCTGAGATATTTGGCGGTCGAAACAGAAGGCTTTTTATCTCAGGAAAAGAAATCAGCCTTCGACAACTTAACCGGCAGAAACAATATTTTTTTGTAAACATCCGTAAGCCCCGTGGTCACAATTTCATCAAAAATCTGACTTTCGGTCATTCACTCTAAAATGTTGCCAAACGGTTGCAATTGCTCCCCTGAGAGGTTTGGCGGTCGAAACAGAAGGCTTTTTATCTCACGAAATCAGCCCTCGACAACTTTACCTGCAGAAAAAGTTTTTTTGAAAAAATCTCAAAGCCCCGGGTTCACAATTTCATCAAAAATCTGACTTTCAGTCATTCACTCAAAAATGGTGCTAAACGGTTGCGAATGCTCCCCTGAGAAGTTTGGCAGTCGAAACAGAAGGCTTTTTATCTCAGGAAAAGAAATCAGCCATCAACAACTTAATCGGCAGATATTTTATTTTATTTTTGAGAAAATCCCTCAGCCCCGGGGTCACAATTTCATCAAAATTCTGATTTTCGACAATTCACTCAAAAATGGTGCCAAACGGTTGCAAATGCTCCCCTGAGATATTTTGCGGTCGAAACAGAAGGCTTTTTATCTCAGGAAAAGAAATCAGCCCCCCGACAACTTAACCGGCAGAAAAAGATTTTTTTGAGAAAATCCCTAAGCCCCGGGGTCACAATTTCATCAAAAATCTGACTTTCGGCCATTCACTCAAAAATAGTGCCAAACGGTTGCAAATGCTCTCCTGAGAGTTTTGGTGGTCGAAACAGAAGGCTTTTTATCTCAGGAAAAGAAATCAGCCCTCGACAACTTAACCGGCCGAAAAAGATTTTTTTAAAAAAATCCCTAAGCCCCGGGGTCACAATTTCATCAAAAATCTGACTTTCGGCCATTCACTCAAATATGCTGCCATACGGTTGCAAATGCTCCCCTGAGAGGTTTGGCGGCCGAAACAGAAAGCTTTTTATGTCAGGAAAAGAAATCAGCCCTGGACAACTTAACCGGCAGAAAAAGATTTTTTTTGAAAAAATCCCTAAGCCCCGGGGTCACAATTTCATCAAAAATCTGACTTTCGGCCATTTACTCAAAAATGGTGCCAAACGGTTGCAAATGCTCCCCTGAGATATTTGGCGGTCGAAACAGAAGGCTTTTTATGTCAGTAAAAGAAATCAGCGCTCGACATCTTAAGCTGCAGAATTATTTTTTTAAAAAAATCCCTAAGCCCCGGGGGTCACAATTTCATCAAAAATCTGACTTTCAGCCATTCATTCAAATATGCTGCCATACGGTTGCAAATGCTCCCCTGAGAGGTTTGGCAGTCGAAACAGAAGGCTTTTTATCACAGGAAAAGAAATCAGCCCTCGACAACTTAACCGGCCGAAAAAGATTTTTTTAAAAAAATACCTAAGCCCCGGGGTCACAATTTCATCAAAAATCTGACTTTCGGCCATTCACTCAAATATGCTGCCATACGGTTGCAAATGCTCCCCTGAGAGGTTTGGCGGCCGAAACAGAAGGCTTTTTATGTCAGGAAAAGAAATCAGCCCTCGACAACTTAAACGGCAGAAAAAGATTTTTTTTGAGAAAATCCCTAAGCCCCGGGGTCACAATTTCATCAAAAATCTGAATTTCGGCCATTTATTCAAAAATGGTGCCAAACGGTTGCAAATGCTCCCCTGAGAGTTTTGGCGGTCGAAACAGAAGGCTTTTTATCTCACGAAATCAGCCCTCGACAACTTAACCGGCAGAAAAAGATTTTTTTTGAAAAAATCCCTAAGCCCCGGGGTCAGAATTTCATAAAAAATCTGACTTTCGGCCATTTACTCAAAAATGGTGCCAAATGGTTGCAAATGCTCCCCTGAGAGGTTTGGCGGTCGAAACAGAAGGCTTTTTATCACAGGAAAAGAAATCAGCCCTCAACAACTTAATCGGCAGATTTTTTATTTTATTTTTGAGAAAATCCCTCAGCCCCGGGGTCACAATTTCATCAAAAATCTGACTTTCGGCCATTTACTCAAAAATGGTGCCAAACGGTTGCAAATGCTCTCCTGAGAGTTTTGGTGGCCGAAACAGAAGGCTTTTTATCTCAGGAAAAGAAATCAGCCCTCGACAACTTAACCGGTAGAAAAAAAATTTTTTTGAAAAAATCCGTAAGCCCCGGGGTCACAATTTCATCAAAAATCTGACTTTCGGTCATTCACTCAAAAATGTTGCCAAACGGTTGCAATTGCTCCCCTGAGAGGTTTGGCGGTCGAAACAGAAGGCTTTTTATCTCACGAAATCAGCCCTCGACAACTTTACCGGCAGAAAAAGCTTTTTTGAAAAAATCTCTAAGCCCCGGGTTCACAATTTCATCAAAAATCTGACTTTCGGTCATTCACTCAAAAATGGTGCTAAACGGTTGCAAATGCTCCCCTGAGAAGTTTGGCAGTCGAAAAAGAAGGCTTTTTATCACAGGAAAAGAAATCAGCCCTCAACAACTTAACCGGCAGAAAAAGATTTTTTTTGAGAAAATCCCTAAGCCCCGGGGTCACAATTTCATCAAAAATCTGACTTTCGGCCATTCACTCAAAAAGGCTGCTAAACGGTTGCAAAATGCTCCCCTGAGAGGTTTGGAGGTCGAAATAGCAGGCTTTTTATCTCAGGAAAAGAAATCAGTGCTCGACAACTTAACCAGCAGAAAAAGATTTTGTTGAAAAAATCCCTAAGCCCCGGGGTCACAATTTCATCAAAAATCTGACTTTCGGCCATTGACTCAAACATGGTGTCAAACGGTTGCAAATGCTCCCCTGAGAGTTTTGGTGGTCGAAACAGAAGCCTTTTTATCTCAGGAGAAGAAATCAGCCCTCGACAACTTAACCGGCAGAAAAAGATTTTTTTAAAAAAATCCCTAAGCCCCGGGGTCACAATTTCATCAAAAATCTGACTTTCGGCCATTCACTCAAATATGCTGCCATACGGTTCCAAATGCTCCCCTGAGAGGTTTGGCGGCCGAAACAGAAGGCTTTTTATGTCAGGAAAAGAAATCAGCCCTCAACAACTTAAACGGCAGAAAAGATTTTTTTTAAAAAAAAAAAAATCCCTAAGCCCCGGGGTCAGAATTTCATAAAAAATCTGACTTTCAGCCATTTACTCAAAAATGGTGCCAAACGGTTGCAAATGCTCCCCTGAGAGGTTTGGCGGTCGAAACAGAAGGCTTTTTATCTCAGGAAAAGAAAACAGCCCTCAACAACTTAATCGGCAGATTTTTTTTATTTTTTTTTAGAAAATCCCTAAGCCCCGGGGTCACAATTTCATCAAATATCTGACTTTCGGACATTCACTCAAAAATGGTGCAAAACGGTTGCAAATGCTCCCCTGAGAGGTTTGCCTGTCGAAACAGAAGGCTTTTTATGTCAGTAAAAGAAATCAGCGCTCGACATCTTAAGCTGCAGAATTATTTTTTTAAAAAAATCCCTAAGCCCCGGGGGTCACAATTTCATCAAAAATCTGACTTTCAGCCATTCATTCAAATATGCTGCCATACGTTTGCAAATGCTCCCCTGAGAGGTTTGGCAGTCGAAACAGAAGGCTTTTTATCACAGGAAAAGAAATCAGCCCTCGACAACTTAACCGGCCGAAAAAGATTTTTTTAAAAAAATACCTAAGCCCCGGGGTCACAATTTCATCAAAAATCTGACTTTCGGCCATTCACTCAAATATGCTGCCATACGGTTGCAAATGCTCCCCTGAGAGGTTTGGCGGCCGAAACAGAAGGCTTTTTATGTCAGGAAAAGAAATCAGCCCTCGACAACTTAAACGGCAGAAAAAGTTTTTTTTTGAAAAAATCCCTAAGCCCCGGGATCAGAATTTCATAAAAAATCTGACTTTCGGCCATTTACTCAAAAATGGTGCCAAACGGTTGCAAATGCTCCCCTGAGAGGTTTGGCGGTCGAAACAGAAGGCTTTTTATCTCAGGAAAAGAAATCAGCCTTCGACAACTTAACCGGCAGAAACAATATTTTTTTGTAAACATCCGTAAGCCCCGGGGTCACAATTTCATCAAAAATCTGACTTTCGGTCATTCACTCAAAAATGTTGCCAAACGGTTGCAATTGCTCCCCTGAGAGGTTTGGCGGTCGAAACAGAAGGCCTTTTATCTCACGAAATCAGCCCTTGACAACTTTACCGGCAGAAAAAGTTTTTTTGAGAAAATCTCTAAGCCCCGGGTTCACAATTTCATCAAAAATCTGACTTTCAGTCATTCACTCAAAAATGGTGCTAAACGGTTGCAAATGCTCCCCTGAGAAGTTTGGCAGTCGAAACAGAAGGCTTTTTATCTCAGGAAAAGAAATCAGCCCTCAACAACTTAATCGGCAGATATTTTATTTTATTTTTGAGAAAATCCCTCAGCCCCGGGGTCACAATTTAATCAAAAATCTGACTTTCGGCCATTCACTCAAAAATGGTGCCAAACGGTTGCAAATGCTCCCCTGAGAGTTTTGGTGGTCGAAACAGAAGGCTTTTTATCTCAGGAAAAGAAATCAGCCCTCGACAATTTAACCGGCAGAAAAAGATTTTTTTAAAAAAATCCCTAAGCCCCGGGGTCACAATTTCATCAAAAATCTGACTTTTGGCCATTCACTCAAATATGCTGCCATACGGTTGCAAATGCTCCCCTGAGAGTTTTGGTGGTCGAAACAGAAGGCTTTTTATGTCAGGAAAAGAAATCAGCCCTCGACAACTTAAACGGCAGAAAAAGTTTTTTTTTGAAAAAATCCCTAAGCCCCGGGATCAGAATTTCATAAAAAATCTGACTTTCGGCCATTTACTCAAAAATGGTGCCAAACGGTTGCAAATGCTCCCCTGAGAGGTTTGGCGGTCGAAACAGAAGGCTTTTTATCTCAGGAAAAGAAATCAGCCTTCGACAACTTAACCGGCAGAAACAATATTTTTTTGTAAACATCCGTAAGCCCCGGGGTCACAATTTCATCAAAAATCTGACTTTCGGTCATTCACTCAAAAATGTTGCCAAACGGTTGCAATTGCTCCCCTGAGAGGTTTGGCGGTCGAAACAGAAGGCCTTTTATCTCACGAAATCAGCCCTTGACAACTTTACCGGCAGAAAAAGTTTTTTTGAGAAAATCTCTAAGCCCCGGGTTCACAATTTCATCAAAAATCTGACTTTCAGTCATTCACTCAAAAATGGTGCTAAACGGTTGCAAATGCTCCCCTGAGAAGTTTGGCAGTCGAAACAGAAGGCTTTTTATCTCAGGAAAAGAAATCAGCCCTCAACAACTTAATCGGCAGATATTTTATTTTATTTTTGAGAAAATCCCTCAGCCCCGGGGTCACAATTTCATCAAAAATCTGACTTTCGGCCATTCACTCAAAAATGGTGCCAAACGGTTGCAAATGCTCCCCTGAGAGTTTTGGTGGTCGAAACAGAAGGCTTTTTATCTCAGGAAAAGAAATCAGCCCTCGACAATTTAACCGGCAGAAAAAGATTTTTTTAAAAAAATCCCTAAGCCCCGGGGTCACAATTTCATCAAAAATCTGACTTTTGGCCATTCACTCAAATATGCTGCCATACGGTTGCAAATGCTCCCCTGAGAGTTTTGGTGGTCGAAACAGAAGGCTTTTTATCTCAGGAAAAGAAATAAGCCTTCGACAACTTAACCGGCAGAATAAGATTTTTTTTTTGAGAAAATCCCTAAGCCCCGGGGTCACAATTTCATCAAAAATCTGACTTTCAGCCATTTACTCAAAAATGGTGCCAAACGGTTGCAAATGCTCCCCTGAGAGGTTTGGCGGTCGAAACAGAAGGCTTTTTATCTCAGGAAAAGAAAACAGCCCTCAACAACTTAATCGGCAGATTTTTGATTTTTTTTTTGAGAAAATCCCTAGGCCCCGGGGTCACAATTTCATCAAATATCTGACTTTCGGACATTCACTCAAAAATGGTGCAAAACGGTTGCAAATGCTCCCCTGAGAGGTTTGCCTGTCGAAACAGAAGGCTTTTTATGTCAGGAAAAGAAATCAGCGCTCGACATCTTAAGCTGCAGAATTATTTTTTTAAAAAAATCCCTAAGCCCCGGGGGTCACAATTTCATCAAAAATCTGACTTTCAGCCATTCATTCAAATATGCTGCCATACGGTTGCAAATGCTCCCCTGAGAGGTTTGGCAGTCGAAACAGAAGGCTTTTTATCACAGGAAAAGAAATCAGCCCTCGACAACTTAACCGGCCGAAAAAGATTTTTTTAAAAAAATACCTAAGCCCCAGGGTCACAATTTCATCAAAAATCTGACTTTCGGCCATTCACTCAAAAATAGAGCCAAACGGTTGCAAATGCTCCCCTGAGAGTTTTGGTGGTCGAAACAGAAGGCTTTTTATCTCAGGAAAAGAAATCAGCCCTCGACAACTTAACCGGCAGAAAAAGATATTTTTGAAAAAATCCCTAAGCCCCAGGGTCACAATTTCATCAAAATTCTGACTTTCGGCCATTCACTCAAAAATGGTGCCAAACGGTTGCAAATGCTCCCCTGAGAGGTTTGGCTGTCGAAACAGAAGGTTTTTTATGTCAGGAAAAGAAATCAGCCCTAGACAACTTAACCGGCAGAAACAAATTTTATGGAAAAAATCCGTAAGCCCCGGGGTCACAATTTCATAAAAAATCTGACTTTCGGCCATTCACTCAAATATGGTGCCAAACGGTTGCAAATGCTCCCCTGAGAGTTTTGGTGGTCGAAACAGAAGACTTTTTATCTCAGGAGAAGAAATCAGCGCTCGACAACTTAACCGGCAGAAAAAGATTTTTTTAAAAAAATCCCTAAGCCCCGGGGTCACAATTTCATCAAAAATCTGACTTTCGGCCATTCACTCAAATATGCTGCCATACGGTTCCAAATGCTCCCCTGAGAGGTTTGGCGGCCGAAACAGAAGCCTTTTTATGTCAGGAAAAGAAATCAGCCCTCGACAACTTAAACGGCAGAAAAGATTTTTTTTAAAAAAAATCCCTAAGCCCCGGGGTCACAATTTCATCAAAAATCTGACTTTCGGCCATTCACTCAAATATGCTGCCATACGGTTGCAAATGCTCCCCTGAGAGGTTTGCCTGTCGAAACAGAAGGCTTTTTATGTCAGGAAAAGAAATCAGCGCTCGACATCTTAAGCTGCAGAATTATTTTTTTAAAAAAATCCCTAAGCCCCGGGGTCACAATTTCATCAAAAATCTGACTTTCGGCCATTCATTCAAATATGCTGCCATACGGTTGCAAGTGCTCCCCTGAGAGGTTTGGCGGCCGAAACAGAAGGCTTTTTATGTCAGGAAAAGAAAGCAGCCCTCGACAACTTAACCGGCAGAAAAAGATTTTTTTGAAAAAATCCCTAAGCCCTGGGGTCAGAATTACATCAAAAATCTGACTTTCGGCCATTCACTCAAAAATGGTGCTAAACGGTTGCAAATGCTCCCGTGAGAGGTTTGGCAGTCGAAACAGAAGGCTTTTTATCTCAGGAAAAGAAATCAGCCCTCAACAACTTAATCGGCAGATATTTTATTTTATTTTTGAGAAAATCCCTCAGCCCCGGGGTCACAATTTCATAAAAACTCTGACTTTCGGCCATTCACTCAAAAATGCTGCCATCCAGTTGCAAAAGCTCCCCTGAAAGGTTTGGCGGTCGAAACAGAAGGCTTTTTATCACAGGAAAAGAAATCAGTGCTCGACAACTTAAGTTGCAGAATTATTATTTTTTTTAAATGCCGAAGCCCCGGGGTCACAATTTCTTCAAAAATCTGACTTTCGGCCATTCACTCAAAAAGGGTGCTAAACGGTTGCAAATGCTCCCCTGAGAGGTTTGGCTGTCGAAACAGAAGGCTTTTTATCTCAGGAAAAGAAATCAGCCCTCGACAACTTAACCGGCAGAAAATGATTTTTTTTAAAAAAATCCCTAAGCCCCGGGGTCACAATTTCATCAAAATTCTGATTTTCGACAATTCACTCAAAAATGGTGCCAAACGGTTGCAAATGCTCCCCTGAGATATTTGGCGGTCGAAACAGAAGGCTTTTTATCTCAGGAAAAGAAATCAGCCTTCGACAACTTAACCGGCAGAAACAATATTTTTTTGTAAACATCCGTAAGCCCCGTGGTCACAATTTCATCAAAAATCTGACTTTCGGTCATTCACTCAAAAATGTTGCCAAACGGTTGCAATTGCTCCCCTGAGAGGTTTGGCGGTCGAAACAGAAGGCTTTTTATCTCACGAAATCAGCCCTCGACAACTTTACCTGCAGAAAAAGTTTTTTTGAAAAAATCTCAAAGCCCCGGGTTCACAATTTCATCAAAAATCTGACTTTCAGTCATTCACTCAAAAATGGTGCTAAACGGTTGCAAATGCTCCCCTGAGAAGTTTGGCAGTCGAAACAGAAGGCTTTTTATCTCAGGAAAAGAAATCAGCCCCCCGACAACTTAACCGGCAGAAAAAGATTTTTTTGAGAAAATCCCTCAGCCCCGGGGTCACAATTTCATCAAAATTCTGATTTTCGACAATTCACTCAAAAATGGTGCCAAACGGTTGCAAATGCTCCCCTGAGATATTTTGCGGTCGAAACAGAAGGCTTTTTATCTCAGGAAAAGAAATCAGCCCCCCGACAACTTAACCGGCAGAAAAAGATTTTTTTGAGAAAATCCCTAAGCCCCGGGGTCACAATTTCATCAAAAATCTGACTTTCGGCCATTCACTCAAAAATAGTGCCAAACGGTTGCAAATGCTCTCCTGAGAGTTTTGGTGGTCGAAACAGAAGGCTTTTTATCTCAGGAAAAGAAATCAGCCCTCGACAACTTAACCGGCCGAAAAATATTTTTTTAAAAAAATCCCTAAGCCCCGGGGTCACAATTTCATCAAAAATCTGACTTTCGGCCATTCACTCAAATATGCTGCCATACGGTTGCAAATGCTCCCCTGAGAGGTTTGGCGGCCGAAACAGAAGGCTTTTTATGTCAGGAAAAGAAATCAGCCCTAGACAACTTAACCGGCAGAAAAAGATTTTTTTTGAAAAAATCCCTAAGCCCCGGGGTCAGAATTTCATAAAAAATCTGACTTTCGGCCATTTACTCAAAAATGGTGCCAAATGGTTGCAAATGCTCCCCTGAGAGGTTTGGCGGTCGAAACAGAAGGCTTTTTATCACAGGAAAAGAAATCAGCCCTCAACAACTTAATCGGCAGATTTTTTATTTTATTTTTGAGAAAATCCCTCAGCCCCGGGGTCACAATTTCATCAAAAATCTGACTTTCGGCCATTTACTCAAAAATGGTGCCAAACGGTTGCAAATGCTCCCCTGAGATATTTGGCGGTCGAAACAGAAGGCTTTTTATCTCAGGAAAAGAAATCAGCCTTCGACAACTTAACCGGCAGAAACAATATTTTTTTGTAAAAATCCGTAAGCCCCGGGGTCACAATTTCATCAAAAATCTGACTTTCGGTCATTCACTCAAAAATGTTGCCAAACGGTTGCAATTGCTCCCCTGAGAGGTTTGGCGGTCGAAACAGAAGGCTTTTTATCTCACGAAATCAGCCCTCGACAACTTTACCTGCAGAAAAAGTTTTTTTGAAAAAATCTCTAAGCCCCGGGTTCACAATTTCATCAAAAATCTGACTTTCAGTCATTCACTCAAAAATGGTGCTAAATGGTTGCAAATGCTCCCCTGAGAAGTTTGGCAGTCGAAACAGAAGGCTTTTTATCTCAGGAAAAGAAATCAGCCCTCAACAACTTAATCGGCAGATATTTTATTTTATTTTTGAGAAAATCCCTCAGCCCCGGGGTCACAATTTCATCAAAATTCTGATTTTCGACAATTCACTCAAAAATGGTGCCAAACGGTTGCAAATGCTCCCCTGAGATATTTTGCGGTCGAAACAGAAGGCTTTTTATCTCAGGAAAAGAAATCAGCCCCCCGACAACTTAACCGGCAGAAAAAGATTTTTTTGAGAAAATCCCTAAGCCCCGGGGTCACAATTTCATCAAAAATCTGACTTTCGGCCATTCACTCAAAAATAGTGCCAAACGGTTGCAAATGCTCTCCTGAGAGTTTTGGTGGTCGAAACAGAAGGCTTTTTATCTCAGGAAAAGAAACCAGCCCTCGACAACTTAACCGGCCGAAAAAGATTTTTTTAAAAAAATCCCTAAGCCCCGGGGTCACAATTTCATCAAAAATCTGACTTTCGGCCATTCACTCAAATATGCTGCCATACGGTTGCAAATGCTCCCCTGAGAGGTTTGGCGGCCGAAACAGAAAGCTTTTTATGTCAGGAAAAGAAATCAGCCCTAGACAACTTAACCGGCAGAAAAAGATTTTTTTTGAAAAAATCCCTAAGCCCCGGGGTCAGAATTTCATAAAAAATCTGACTTTCGGCCATTTACTCAAAAATGGTGCCAAATGGTTGCAAATGCTCCCCTGAGAGGTTTGGCGGTCGAAACAGAAGGCTTTTTATCACAGGAAAAGAAATCAGCCCTCAACAACTTAATCGGCAGATTTTTTATTTTATTTTTGAGAAAATCCCTCAGCCCCGGGGTCACAATTTCATCAAAAATCTGACTTTCGGCCATTTACTCAAAAATGGTGCCAAACGGTTGCAAATGCTCCCCTGAGAGGTTTGGCAATCGAAACAGAAGGCTTTTTATCTCAGGAAAAGAAATCAGCCCTCGACAACTTAACCGTTAGAAAAAAAAATTTTTTGAAAAAATCCGTAAGCCCCGGGGTCACAATTTCATCAAAAATCTGACTTTCGGTCATTCACTCAAAAATGTTGCCAAACGGTTGCAATTGCTCCCCTGAGAGGTTTGGCGGTCGAAACAGAAGGCTTTTTATCTCACGAAATCAGCCCTCGACAACTTTACCGGCAGAAAAAGATTTTTTTGAGAAAATCCCTAAGCCCCGGGGTCACAATTTCATCAAAAATCTGACTTTCGGTCATTCACTCAAAAATGTTGCCAAACGGTTGCAATTGCTCCCCTGAGAGGTTTGGCGGTCGAAACAGAAGGCTTTTTATCTCACGAAATCAGCCCCCCGACAACTTAACCGGCAGAAAAAGATTTTTTTGAGAAAATCCCTAAGCCCCGGGGTCACAATTTCATCAAAAATCTGACTTTCGGCCATTCACTCAAAAATAGTGCCAAACGCTTGCAAATGCTCTCCTGAGAGTTTTGGTGGTCGAAACAGAAGGCTTTTTATCTCAGGAAAAGAAACCAGCCCTCGACAACTTAACCGGCCGAAAAAGATTTTTTTAAAAAAATCCCTAAGCCCCGGGGTCACAATTTCATCAAAAATCTGACTTTCGGCCATTCACTCAAATATGCTGCCATACGGTTGCAAATGCTCCCCTGAGAGGTTTGGCGGCCGAAACAGAAAGCTTTTTATGTCAGGAAAAGAAATCAGCCCTAGACAACTTAACCGGCAGAAAAAGATTTTTTTTGAAAAAATCCCTAAGCCCCGGGGTCAGAATTTCATAAAAAATCTGACTTTCGGCCATTTACTCAAAAATGGTGCCAAATGGTTGCAAATGCTCCCCTGAGAGGTTTGGCGGTCGAAACAGAAGGCTTTTTATCACAGGAAAAGAAATCAGCCCTCAACAACTTAATCGGCAGATTTTTTATTTTATTTTTGAGAAAATCCCTCAGCCCCGGGGTCACAATTTCATCAAAAATCTGACTTTCGGCCATTTACTCAAAAATGGTGCCAAACGGTTGCAAATGCTCCCCTGAGAGGTTTGGCAATCGAAACAGAAGGCTTTTTATCTCAGGAAAAGAAATCAGCCCTCGACAACTTAACCGTTAGAAAAAAATTTTTTTTGAAAAAATCCGTAAGCCCCGGGGTCACAATTTCATCAAAAATCTGACTTTCGGTCATTCACTCAAAAATGTTGCCAAACGGTTGCAATTGCTCCCCTGAGAGGTTTGGCGGTCGAAACAGAAGGCTTTTTATCTCACGAAATCAGCCCTCGACAACTTTACCGGCAGAAAAAGCTTTTTTGAAAAAATCTCTAAGCCCCGGGTTCACAATTTCATCAAAAATCTGACTTTCGGTCATTCACTCAAAAATGGTGCTAAACGGTTGCAAATGCTCCCCTGAGAAGTTTGGCAGTCGAAACAGAAGGCTTTTTATCACAGGAAAAGAAATCAGCCCTCAACAACTTAACCGGCAGAAAAAGATTTTTTTTGAAAAAATCCCTAAGCCCCGGGGTCAGAATTTCATAAAAAATCTGAATTTCGGCCATTTATTCAAAAATGGTGCCAAACGGTTGCAAATGCTCCCCTGAGAGTTTTGGCGGTCGAAACAGAAGGCTTTTTATCTCACGAAATCAGCCCTCGACAACTTTACCGGCAGAAAAAGTTTTTTTGAAAAAATCTCTAAGCCCCGGGTTCACAATTTCATCAAAAATCTGACTTTCGGTCATTCACTCAAAAATGGTGCTAAACGGTTGCAAATGCTCCAATGAGAAGTTTGGCAGTCGAAACAGAAGGCTTTTTATCTCAGGAAAAGAAATCAGCCCTCGACAACTTAACCAGCAGAAAAAGATTTTTTTAAAAAAATCCCTAAGCCCCGGGGTCACAATTTCATCAAAAATCTGACTTTCGGCCGTTCACTCAAATATGCTGCCATACGGTTCCAAATGCTCCCCTGAGAGGTTTGGTGGCCGAAACAGAAGCCTTTTTATGTCAGGAAAAGAAATCAGCCCTCGACAACTTAAACGGCAGAAAAGATTTTTTTAAAAAAAAATTCCTAAGCCCCGGGGTCACAATTTCATCAAAAATCTGACTTTCAGCCATTTACTCAAAAATGGTGCCAAACGGTTGCAAATGCTCCCCTGAGAGGTTTGGCGGTCGAAACAGAAGGCTTTTTATCTCAGGAAAAGAAAACAGCCCTCAACAACTTAATCGGCAGATTTTTTATTTTTTTTGAGAAAATCCCTAAGCCCCGGGGTCACAATTTCATCAAAAATCTGACTTTCGGCCATTCACTCAAAAATGGTGCAAAACGGTTGCAAATGCTCCCCTGAGAGGTTTGCCTGTCGAAACAGAAGGCTTTTTATGTCAGGAAAAGAAATCAGCGCTCGACATCTTAAGCTGCAGAATTATTTTTTAAAAAAAATCCCTAAGCCCCGGGGGTCACAATTTCATCAAAAATCTGACTTTCGGCCATTCATTCAAATATGCTGCCATACGGTTGCAAATGCTCCCCTGAGAGGTTTGGCGGCCGAAACAGAAGGCTTTTTATGTCAGGAAAAGAAATCAGCCCTCGACAACTTAACCGGCAGAAAAAGATTTTTTTGAAAAAATCCCTAAGCCCCGGGTTCACAATTTCATCAAAAATCTGACTTTCAGTCATTCACTCAAAAATGGTGCTAAACGGTTGCAAATGCTCCCCTGAGAAGTTTGGCAGTCGAAACAGAAGGCTTTTTATCTCAGGAAAAGAAATCAGCCCTCAACAACTTAATCGGCAGATATTTTATTTTATTTTTGAGAAAATCCCTCAGCCCCGGGGTCACAATTTCATCAAAATTCTGATTTTCGACAATTCACTCAAAAATGGTGCCAAACGGTTGCAAATGCTCCCCTGAGATATTTGGCGGTCGAAACAGAAGGCTTTTTATCTCAGAAAAAGAAATCAGCCCTCGACAACTTAACCGGCAGAAAAAGATTTTTTTGAGAAAATCCCTAAGCCCCGGGGTCACAATTTCATCAAAAATCTGACTTTCGGCCATTCACTCAAAAATAGTGCCAAACGGTTGCAAATGCTCCCCTGAGAGTTTTGGTGGTCGAAACAGAAGGCTTTTTATCTCAGGAAAAGAAATCAGCCCTCGACAATTTAACCGGCAGAAAAAGATTTTTTTAAAAAAATCCCTAAGCCCCGGGGTCACAATTTCATCAAAAATCTGACTTTCGGCCATTCACTCAAATATGCTGCCATACGGTTGCAAATGCTCCCCTGAGAGTTTTGGTGGTCGAAACAGAAGGCTTTTTATCTCAGGAAAAGAAATCAGCCCTCGACAACTTAACCGGCAGAAAAAGATTTTTTTAAAAAAATCCCTAAGCCCCGGGGTCAGAATTTCATCAAAAATCTGACTTTCGGCCATTCACTCAAATATGCTGCCATACGGTTGCAAATGCTCCCCTGAGAGGTTTGGCGGCCGAAACAGAAAGCTTTTTATGTCAGGAAAAGAAATCAGCCCTAGACAACTTAACCGGCAGAAAAAGATTTTTTTTGAAAAAATCCCTAAGCCCCGGGGTCACAATTTCATCAAAAATCTGACTTTCGGCCATTCACTCAAAAATGGTGCAAAACGGTTGCAAATGCTCCCCTGAGAGGTTTGCCTGTCGAAACAGAAGGCTTTTTATGTCAGGAAAAGAAATCAGCGCTCGACATCTTAAGCTGCAGAATTATTTTTTTAAAAAAATCCCTAAGCCCCGGGGGTCCCAATTTCATCAAAAATCTGACTTTCGGCCATTCATTCAAATATGCTGCCATACGGTTGCAAATGCTCCCCTGAGAGGTTTGGCGGCCGAAACAGAAGGCTTTTTATGTCAGGAAAAGAAAGCAGCCCTCGACAACTTAACCGGCAGAAAAAGATTTTTTTGAAAAAATCCCTAAGCCCCGGGGTCAGAATTACATCAAAAATCTGACTTTCGGCCATTTACTCAAAAATGGTGCCAAACAGTTGCAAATGCTCCCCTGAAAGGTTTGGCGGTCGAAACAGAAGGCTTTTTATCTCAGGAAAAGAAATCAGCCCTCAACAACTTAATCGGCAGATTTTTTTTTTTTTTTTTTGAGAAAATCCCTAAGCCCCGGGGTCACAATTTCATCAAAAATCTGACTTTCGGTCATTCACTCAAAAATGGTGCTAAACGGTTGCAAATGCTCCCGTGAGAGGTTTGGCGGTCGAAACAGAAGGCTTTTTATCACAGGAAAAGAAATCAGTGCTCGACAACTTAAGTTGCAGAATTTTTTTTTTTTTTTAAATGCCGAAGCCCCGGGGTCACAATTTCATCAAAAATCTGACTTTCAGCCATTCACTCAAAAATGGTGCTAAACGGTTGCAAATGCTCCCCTGAGAGGTTTGGCTGTCGAAACAGAAGGCTTTTTATCTCAGGAAAAGAAATCAGTCCTCGACAACTTAACCGGCAGAAAATGATTTTTTTTGAAAAAATCCCTAAGCCCCGGGGTCACAATTTCATCAAAATTCTGATTTTCGACAATTCACTCAAAAATGGTGCCAAACGGTTTCAAATGCTCCCCTGAGATATTTGGCGGTCGAAACAGAAGGCTTTTTATCTCAGGAAAAGAAATCAGCCTTCGACAACTTAACCGGCAGAAACAATATTTTTTTGTAAACATCCGTAAGCCCCGGGGTCACAATTTCATCAAAAATCTGACTTTCGGTCATTCACTCAAAAATGTTGCCAAACGGTTGCAATTGCTCCCCTGAGAGGTTTGGCGGTCGAAACAGAAGGCTTTTTATCTCACGAAATCAGCCCTCGACAACTTTACCTGCAGAAAAAGTTTTTTTGAAAAAATCTCTAAGCCCCGGGTTCACAATTTCATCAAAAATCTGACTTTCAGTCATTCACTCAAAAATGGTGCTAAACGGTTGCAAATGCTCCCCTGAGAAGTTTGGCAGTCAAAACAGAAGGCTTTTTATCTCAGGAAAAGAAATCAGCCCTCAACAACTTAATCGGCAGATATTTTATTTTATTTTTGAGAAAATCCCTAAGCCCCGGGGTCACAATTTCAGTAAAAATCTGATTTTCGACAATTCACTCAAAAATGGTGCCAAACGGTTGCAAATGCTCCCCTGAGATATTTGGCTGTCGAAACAGAAGGCTTTTTATCTCAGGAAAAGAAATCAGCCCTCGACAACTTAACCAGCAGAAAAAGATTTTTTTGAGAAAATCCCTAAGCCCCGGGGTCACAATTTCATCAAAAATCTGACTTTCGGCCATTCACTCAAAAATAGTGCCAAACGGTTGCAAATGCTCCCCTGAGAGTTTTGGTGGTCGAAACAGAAGGCTTTTTATCTCAGGAAAAGAAATCAGCCCTCGACAATTTAACCGGCAGAAAAAGATTTTTTAAAAAAAATCCCTAAGCCCCGGGGTCACAATTTCATCAAAAATCTGACTTTCGGCCATTCACTCAAATATGCTGCCATACGGTTGCAAATGCTCCCCTGAGAGTTTTGGTGGTCGAAACAGAAGGCTTTTTATCTCAGGAAAAGAAATCAGCCCTCGACAACTTAACCGGCAGAAAAAGATTTTTTTAAAAAAATCCCTAAGCCCCGGGGTCACAATTTCATCAAAAATCTGACTTTCGGCCATTCACTCAAATATGCTGCCATACGGTTGCAAATGCTCCCCTGAGAGGTTTGGCGGCTGAAACAGAAAGCTTTTTATGTCAGGAAAAGAAATCAGCCCTAGACAACTTAACCGGCAGAAAAAGTTTTTTTTGAAAAAATCCCTAAGCCCCGGGGTCAGAATTTCATAAAAAATCTGACTTTCGGCCATTTACTCAAAAATGGTGCCAAATGGTTGCAAATGCTCCCCTGAGAGGTTTGGCGGTCGAATCAGAAGGCTTTTTATCACAGGAAAAGAAATCAGCCCTCAACAACTTAATCGGCTGATTTTTTATTTTATTTTTGAGATAATCCCTCAGCCCCGGGGTCACAATTTCATCAAAAATCTGAATTTCGGCCATTTACTCAAAAATGGTGCCAAACGGTTGCAAATGCTCCCCTGAGAGGTTTGGCAATCGAAACAGAAGGCTTTTTATCTCAGGAAAAGAAATCAGCCCTCGACAACTTAACCGGCAGAAAAAAATTTTTTTTGAAAAAATCCGTAAGCCCCGGGGTCACAATTTCATCAAAAATCTGACTTTCGGTCATTCACTCAAAAATGTTGCCAAACGGTTGCAATTGCTCCCCTGAGAGGTTTGGCGGTCGAAACAGAAGGCTTTTTATCTCACGAAATCAGCCCTCGACAACTTTACCGGCAGAAAAAGTTTTTTTGAAAAAATCTCTAAGCCCCGGGGTCAGAATTTCATTAAAAAATCTGACTTTCGTCCATTTACTCAAAAATGGTGCCAAACGGTTGCAAATGCTCCCCTGAGAGGTTTGGCGGTCGAAACAGAAGGCTTTTTTTGTCAGGAAAAGAAATCAGCCCTAGACAACTTAACCGGCAGAAACAATTTTTTTTTTTTTGAAAAAAATCCCTAAGCCCTGGGGTCACAATTTCATCAAAAATCTGACTTTCGGGCATTCACTCAAAAATGGTGCTAAACGGTTGCAAATGCTTCCCTGAGAGGTTTGGCAGTCGAAACAGAAGGCTTTTATCACAGGAAAAGAAATCAGCCCTCAACAACTTAACCGGCAGAAAAAGATTTTTTTGAAAAAATCCCTAAGCCCCGGGGTCACAATTTCATCAAAAATCTGACTTTCGGTCATTCACTCAAAAATGGTGCCTACTGAAGAAAGTAGGAAAAACCACTGAGCCCGTGAGATCTAATCTAAGTCAAATCCCTTATTTTGACTACTGGCTCCACACACAGCTCCTGACTCACGACAGTGTGTTGCCCTTCGCTCAGTTCTGACTAAAGGATTTTATGCAGCCACTGCTGGAGGGGACATTTTGGGACCCATAATATCCAACGACACTAAATTCTGGTGTAATTTTTAACATTATAGTCTAAACAGGGATCATCATACAAACATACAATATACAAACATACAACATACAACATACAAACACTGAGAAGCCATTCCCTCCGCCCCACTACTTTATATGGAAACAACTGGAAAAACCTCTGTGATTGAGGCTACCAACATGGTGCCTTTTTGTACAACGAAAACTTCTGAGGTCATTCTTACTATTGCTTTGCTTCTGCTTTACTACTACTTTACTACCACTTTACTACTACTTTAGTGCTACTTTACTACCATTTTACTACTACCTTACTACTGCTTTATTACCATTTTACTACTACCTTACTATCATTTTACTACTACTACTACTACTACTACTACTACTAATTATTATTATTATTATTATTATTATTATTATTAGTCATTTTGGACTAACAGCTGTCCATGGAGGCGCAGGTCAATTCTGTATCCAGGGCAGCTGTCTACCAACTCCACCTGGTACGCAGGCTGAGACCCGCAGACTGTCTGGCCAGAGTGGTGCATGCTCTAGTTATCTCCCGCTTGGACTACTGCAATACGCTCTACATGGGGCTACCTTTGAAGGTGACTCGGAAACTACAGCTAATCCAGAATGCAGCAGCTAGACTGGTGACTGGGGGCGGCCGCCGATACCACATAACACCGGTCTTGAAAGACCTACATTGGCTCCCAGTACGTTTCCGAGCACAATTCAAAGTGCTGGTGTTGACCTTTAAAGCCCTAAACGGCTTCGGCCCAGTATACTTGAAGGAGCGTCTCCACCCCCATCGTTCTGCCCGGACACTGAGGTCCAGCTCCGAGGGCCTTCTGGAGGTTCCCTCATTACGAGAAGCGAAGCTACAGGGAACCAGGCAGAGGGCCTATTCGGTGGTGGCGCCCGCCCTGTGGAATGCCCTCCCATTGGATGTCAAGGTGATGGACAACTACCTGACATTCAGAAGACATCTTAAGGCGGCCCTATTCAGGGAAGCTTTTAATGTATGATATTTTAGTGTTTTTTGGTTTCTGTGGAAGCCGCCCAGAGTGGCTGGGGAAACCCAGTCAGATGGGCGGGGTACAAATAATAAATTATTATTATTATTATTATTATTATTAATAATAATAATAATTTTATTTATATCCCGCCCTCCCCAGCCGAAGCCGGGCTCAGGGCGGCTAACAACAATCAAATAATCACACAGTCAAATAATCACACATTCTAAAAATATTTCATTATAAAAACTAATTAAATCAAATTGATGGCAACCAATTAAGCAAAATTCTGTGCAGGTTGCCAGAGTCAGGCTGCGCCCTGACCAAAGGCCTGGCGAAACAACTCTGTCTTGCAGGCCCTGCAGAAAGATGTCAGGTCCCGCAGGGCCCTAGTCTCTTGTGACAGAGCATTCCACCAAATTGGAGCCGCAGCCGAGAAGGCCCTGGCTCTAGTTGAGGCCAGCCTAACCTCTCTGAGGCCTGGGACCTTGAGGATGTTATTATTTGCAGACCGTAGTTTTCTCTGTGGGGTATACCAGGAGAGGCGGTCCCGTAGGTAAGAGGGTCCTAGGTCATATAGGGCTTTAAAGGTTAAAACCAGCACCTTAAACCTGATCCTGTACTCCACCGGGCGCCAGTGCAGTTGGTATAGTACCAGATGAATGTGATCTCGCAGCGAAGACCCCATAAAGAGTGTCGCCACGGCATTCTGCACCCGCTGGCGTTTCTGGGTCAGTCTCAAGGGCAGCCCCACGTAGAGCGAGTTACAATAATCCAGTCTGGAGGTGACCGTTGCATGGATCACAGTGGCTAGGTCAGGGCGAGAGAGATAAGGAGCCAACTGCTTAGCTTGGCGGAGATGAAAAAATGCCACCTTTGTTATAGCTGTAATCTGCGCCTCCATAGAGAGGGGGGTATCAAAGATTACACCCAAAATCTTAACGGACGGTGCTGGCACTAATTGCACCCCTGCAAGAGATGGGAGTTGCCCCCTCAATCCCATATCGTCCCGCCCCAGCCAGAGGACCTCTGTCTTCGAAGGATTTAACTTCAACCGGCTCCCACGTAACCATGCAGCCACAGCTTCCAGACATCTGGTCAGTGTGTCTGGGGCAGAGTCAGGATGGCCATCCATCAACAGATAGAGTTGGGTGTCATCAGCATACTGATGGCAACCCAGCCCAAAACTCCGGACAAGCTGGGCGAGGGGGCGCATAAAGATGTTAAAAAGCATCGGGGAGAGAATCGCACCCTGAGGCACTCCACACACCAAGGAGTGGCGCGATGACAATTCCCCCCCCAAGCGCCACCCTCTGTCCCCGACCGGAGAGAAACGAGCGCAGCCATTGAAGGACTGTGCCCTGGATCCCCACGTCGGCAAGGCGGTGGTCCAGGAGTTCGTGATCGACCATGTCAAAGGCTGCTGACAGATCTAGAAGAATCAGCAGCCCCGACCCGCCTCGATCCAGCTGCCTGCGGAGATCATCTGTTAAGGCGACCGGAGCCGTCTCGGTCCCATGACCAGCGTGGAAGCCGGACTGGCATGGATCCAGAGCAGATGTTTCATCTAGAAACCTACCAAGCTGTTCAGCAACCGCTCTCTCAATCACCTTACCCAGGAATGGAAGATTCGAGACCGGGCGGTAATTGGATAGACCTAAGGGATCTAATGATGTTTTCTTTAAGAGCGGACGCACCACCGCCTCCTTCAGTTCCCCTGGGAATATCCCGGTGCCAAGGGACAAATTGATGATATCCCCCAGGGGGGCCTGCACCTCGTCTGGACATGCTCTAATCAGCCATGACGGGCACGGGTCAAGAGGACAGGTGGTGGGCTTTCCAGCTTGGAGGAATCTGTCCACATCGGCTGGAGATATCCGGTCAAAGTGGTCCAATACTGGACCCGAGGACAGTCGAGGGTCCTCCAGTTCCTTTATTGTATCCAAATTGGCAGGGAGGTCATGGCGGAGCAACAAAAAAGCTTGCAAATGCCTCACAGCTGTGTGTCAGATTGTTATTTAAATTTGGCTCTCCTTCAAGGGACGTTAAAGACCGAATTATACTAAATAATTGCACTGGGCGAGAGCTAGCGGATGCAATGGAGGCCGAGAAGTAAGACTTCTTAGCGGCCTTCACTGCCATCTCATAGGTTTTCATAAAAACCCTATAAGATGTTCTTGAGGCTCCGTCACGGGCACCCCGCCATACTTGCTCTAGCCGTCTGAGGTCCCGCTTCATTTTCCGAAGCTCCTCGGTAAACCAGGGAGCCTGGTTTCTGCGGGGTCGCAGAGGGCGCTTAGGTGCGGTCTCATCGATGGCTGCCAGGAGCTGGGTATTCCAGCCCTCAACAAGCTCAGTCAATGAGTCGCCAGGGGGAGCAAGGTCCCGCAAGGCTTGACAGAATCTATCAGGGTCCATCAGCCTCTGCGGGCGAGCCCAATTCGGCTCGCCACCTAAGCAGGGTGGGGATGGAAAGTCAATCCTGGCTTTCAGAGCGTAGTCATCAGACCATGGCACCTTCATCGAAGGAGACATGATGACATCTATACCGGCGCCAAAGATCAAATCCAGCGTGTGGCCTGCTTGATGTGTGAGCCCCGAAACAAACTGGGAGAGCCCTAGTGTCGCCATGGAAGACACCAGGTCCAGAGCCTGTGAGGAGGGAGTGGCATCAGCATGGAAGTTGAAGTCTCCCAATACCAATAGGTTAGGGAACTCCAAGGCCCAGCCGGCCACCGCCTCCAGCAGGCCTGACAGGGTGGCTGCTGGTGCGCTAGGTGGTCGGTACACCAGCCAGACAGCCAAGCTCTCCTCGGAGCCCCACACTAGGCCAACACATTCAATGCCGGGGATCGATGGCGATGGTAGAGCCCTGAAAGAACAATCTTCCTGGATTAATACTGCCACCCCTCCCCCCCGGCCCACAGTCCTTGACTGGTGGAGGACGGAGAAACCCGGGGGCGCCATCTCTCGTAAGGTAACAGTTACCGCTTCGCGCACCCAGGTCTCCGTCACACAAGCCAGGGCGACCCCCTGCGAGGTAAAGAAATCTTGCAGGGTGGCGGTTTTCTTGCCTATAGACCTGGCATTGCACAACACCAGTGAAGGAGGTGAGTAATCCTTGCTCACCCTACGCTCGTCTCTCTGGATGGGGCGCAGATTGGAAGGGGTACGAGCATATCCGTATCTTGATCCCCTTTGCCTATAACACCTGCCCCCACCGCCATACCTCCCTCGCCCCTCCACGGTAGCAATCCCAAGCCTCATACTAACCTCCATTTACAAAATAGAAAAACAAAACAACCAAATACAATTATGCCCAAACAAAACCAATCCCCACCCCACTCAATATCCAACCCCAAAACAAAACAAGACGGAACAAAACAAAAATACATAGATAAAAACCACCATTCACGGTGGTACAACAAAGTAAACAATAAAAACACCTTTAAAACACCTTAATATATATATATTTTACTACTATTCCACCACTTTACTATTGGACCATTTTACTACCGCTTTACTACTACTTTACTACTATCTTACTGCTGTTTCACTACTGCCTTACTACCATTTTACTACTATTTTACTACTGCATTACTACTACTTTCCTGCTATTTTACTACTATTCCACCACGTTACTATTGTTTTACCATTACCTAACTGCTACTTCACTACTGGTTTACTATTGCTTTACTACTACTTTACTACTGCTACTTTATTACTTATACTACTTTACTATTTATACCCCTATTTATACAGTAGACCTTCCTGAACAATGGCATGCCTGTCTATAGTAACAAATAGTATTGTTACTATTTTATTAATTGTATATACTGACCTTCATCCGTAGATTTAAGGTTAGTTTACAACTTAAAAATGTAAGGTAAAAAACACAAAATACACAATAAAAACAAGAACAAGAACAAACCAATAAGTCTCCTCCCTCAACCTCTCCTTTGGCTTGTTCTTCACTCATGACTTCTCTCTTGTTCCTTGATCTTAACTTCCCCACTTTTGCAAACCTTCCAGTTGTCCCTAGTTTTGCCGGGACAGCCCAGATTTATTGAAGCTGTCCTGGTTTCTGATGTTATCCTGCTTTGCCTTAGGACGTCCCTATGTTCATGGGAGAAATGTTGGATGGTATGGAGTTATACATAGAATAGAATGATAGAATGATCTCGATACCCATCCAAGGCAGACCTTTTAACATCACAGTAATCCAAGTTTATGCACCAACTACTGGTGCTGAAGAAACTGAAATTGACCAATTCTATGAAGACTAACAGCACCTTATAGAAGTGACACCAAAGAAGGATGTTCTTCTCATTATAGGGGATTGGAATGCTAAAGTAGGGAGGCAAGAGATAAAAGGAACAACTGGCAAGTTTGGCCTTGGAGATCAAAACGAAGCAGGGCAAAGGCTAATAGAGTTCTGTCAAGAGAACAAGCTGGTCATTACAAACACGCTTTTCCAACAACACAAGAGACGACTCTACACATGGACATCCCCAGATGGGCAGCATCGAAATCAGATTGATTATATTCTCTGCAGCCAAAGATGGAGAAGCTCTATACAGTCAGCAAAAACAAGACCTGGAGCTGACTGTGGCTCAGATCATCAGCTTCTTATAGCAAAATTCAAACTTAAACTGAAGAAAGTAGGAAAAACCACTGGGCTGGTAAGATATAATCTAAGTCAAATCCCTTATGAATACACAGTGGAAGTGACGAACAGGTTTAAGGATTTAGATTTGGTGGACATAGTGCCTGAAGAACTATGGATGGAGGCTCGTAACATTGTACAGGAGGCAACAACGAAAACTATCCCAATGAAAAGGAAATGCAAGAAAGCAAAGTGGCTGTCCAAAGAGGCCTTACAAATAGCGGAGGAGAGAAGGCAAGCAAAATGCGAGGGAGATAGTGAAAGATACAGGAAATTGAATGCAGATTTCCAAAGAATAGCAAGGAGAGACAAGAAGGCCTTCTTAAACGAGCAATGCAGACAATAGAGGAAAACAACAGAATGGGAAGAACCAGAGATCTGTTCAAGAAAATTGGAGATATGAAAGGAACATTTCGTACAAAGATTACCATAATAAAGGACGAAAGTGGTAAGGACCTAACAGAAGCAGAAGACATCAAGAAGAGGTGGCAAGAATACACAGAGGAATTATACCAGAAAGATATGGATGTCTCGTACACCCCAGGTAGTGTGGTTGCTGACCTTGAGCCAGACATCCTGGAAAGTGAAGTCAAATGGGCTTTAGAAAGCACTGCAAATAATAAGGCCAGTGGAAGTGATGGTATTCCAGCTGAACTGTTTAAAATTTTAAAAGATGACGCTGTTAAGGTGCTACACTCAATATGCCAGCAAATTTGGAAAACTCAGCAGTGGCCAGAAGATTGGAGAAGATCAGTCTACATCGCAATCCCAAAGAAGGGCAGTGCCAAAGAATGCTCCAACTACCGCACAATTGCACTCATTTCACACGCTAGCAAGGTTATGCTTAAAATTCTACAAGGAAGGCTCAAGCAGTATGTGGATCGAGAACTCCCAGAAGTGCAAGCTGGATTTAGAAGAGGCAGAGGAACCAGAGACCAAATTGCAAACATGCGCTGGATTATGGAGAAAGCTAGAGAGTTCCAGAAAGACATCTACTTCTGCTTCATTGACTATGCAAAAGCCTTTGACTGTGTCGACCACAGCAAACTATGGCAAGTTCTTAAAGAAATGGGAGTGCCTGATCACCTCATCTGTCTCCTGCGAAATCTCTATGTGGGACAAGAAGCTACAGTTAGAACTGGATATGGAACAACTGATTGGTTCAAAATTGGAAAAGGAGTACGACAAGGCTGTATTTTGTCTCCCTGCTTATTTAATTTACATGCAGAATGCATCATGCGAAAGGCTGGGCTGGATGAATCCCAAACTGGAATTAAGATTGCCGGAAGAAATATCAACAACCTCAGATATGCAGATAACACAACCTTGATGGCAGAAAGTGAAGAGGAATTAAAGAACCTTTTAATGAGGGTGAAAGAGGAGAGCGCAAAATATGATCTGAAGCTCAACATCAAAAAAACGAAGATCATGGCCACTGGTCCCATCACCTCCTGGCAAATAGAAGGGGAAGAAATGGAGGCAGCGAGAGATTTTACTTTCTTGGGCTCCATGATCACTGCAGATGGTGACAGCAGCCACGAAATTAAAAAACGCCTGCTTCTTGGGAGAAGGGCAATGACAGGCCTAGACAGCATCTTGAGAAGTAGAGACGTCACCTTGCCAACAAAGGTCCGTATAGTTAAAGCCATGGTTTTCCCAGTAGTGATGTATGGAAGTGAGAGCTGGACCATAAAGAAGGCTGATCACCGAAGAATTTATGCTTTTGAATTATGGTGCTGGAGGAGACTCTTGAGAGTCCCATGGACTGCAAGAAGATCAAACGCATCCATTCTTAAGGAAATCAGCCCTGAGTGCTCACTGGAAGGACAGATCGTGAAGCTGAGGCTCCTGTACTTTGGCCACCTCATGAAAAGAGAAGACTCCCTGGAGAAGACACTGATCCTGGGAAAGATGGAGGGCACAAGGAGAAGGGGGCGACAGAGGACGAGATGGTTGGATAGTGTTTTCGAGGTTACCAGCATGAGTTTGACCAAACTGCGGGAGGTAGTGGAGGACAGAGGTGCCTGGCATGCTCTGGTCCATGGGGTCACGAAGAGTCGGACACGACTAAACGACTAAACAACAACAACATAGGGAAGTTTTTTAATGTTTACTGTTTTATCACCTTTTTATATGTTTTGGAAGCCGCCCAGAGTCGCTAGAGCAACCCAGGCAGATGGATGTGGTATAAATACAGTGGTACCTTGGGTTACATATGCGTCAGGTTACATATGCTTCAGGTTACAGATGCTTCAGGTTACAGACTCCGCTAACTCAGAAATAGTGCTTCAGGTTAAGAAATTTGCTTCTGAGAACAGAAATCGTGATCCGGCGGCGCGGCGACAGCAGGAGGCCCCATTAGCTAAAGTGGTGCTTCAGGTTAAGAACAGTTTCAGTTTAAGAACGGACCTCCGGAACGAATTAAGTACTTAACCTGAGGTACCACTGTAGTAAAATTGTTGTTACAGAACAGGGCACCCCTATTTTCATCGGAGAAATGTTGGAGGGTATGCTTTTGTCGTCACCTCAGTTTTGACTATGGGCTCCTCACACAGCCCCTGACTCACGACAGTGTGTTGCCCATCGCTCAGTTCTGACTAAAGGATTTTATGCAGCCACTGCTGGAGGGGGCATTTTGGGACCCATAATATCCAACGACACTAAATTCTGGTGTACTTTTTAACATAATAGTGTAAACAGGGATCAACATACAAACACTGAGAAGCCTTTCCCCTCGCCCCACTACTTTATATGGAAACAACTGGAAAAACCTCTGTGATTGAGGCTACCAACATGGCGCCTTTTTGTACAACGAACACTTCTGACGTCATTCTTATTACTACTTTAATACTGTTTTACTACTACTTTACTACTGCTTTACTACTACTTTACTGCAATTTTACTACTGTTTTACTACTATTTTACTACTACTTTGCTACTGCTTTACTACTGCTTTACTAATGCTTTACTACCCCTTTACTACTACTTCACTAGAATTTTACTACTACTTTACTCCCATTTTACTGCTGCTTTACTACTACTTTACTACTGTTTTACTATCGTTTTACTACTCCTTTACTACAATTTTACTACTACTTTACTACTAATTTAAAGCTATTTTACTACTATTCCACCACTCAAAAATGGTGCCAAACGGATGCAAATGCTCCCCTGAGAGGTTTGGCGGTCGAAACAGAACGCTTTCTATCACAGGAAAAGAAATCAGCCCTCAACAACTTAATCGGCAGATATTTTTTTTAAAAAAAAAATCCCTAAACCCGGGGTCACAATGTCATCAAAAATCTGATTGTTGGCCATTCACTCAAAAATAGTGCCATACGGTTGCAAATGCTACCCTGAGAGGTTTGGCGGTCGAAACAGAAGGGTTTTTATCTCAGGAAAAGAAATCAGCCCTCGACAACTTAACTGGCAGAAAAAGCTTTTTTTGACCATATTTTAATAGCAACTTGTGGATATTTTTTCAGCCCTAATTCATCATAGTCCTTTTATTTTAGTCTAATCTTATATTGCTGCAGCCCTTTCTTTCTATAAGATCTCGACATTCTAACATTCAGTAAGTTTATAATAGTCCTTAAGATAAATCTTAAATTTCTTCCAGTCTTCTTCCGCAGTCTCCTTTCCCTGGTCATGAATTCTGCTAGTCATTTCCGCCAGTGTCATATAGTCAATCACCTTCATCTGCCACTCTTCCAAGGTGGGTAGATCTTGTGTCTTCCAATACTTTGCGATCAATATTCTTGCTGCTGCTGTTGCATACATAAAAAAGGTTCTATCTTTCTTAGGTACCAATTGGCCGACAATGCCCAAGAGAAAGGCCTCTGGTTTCTTGAGGAAAGTATATTTAAATACCTTTTTCATTTCATTATATATCTGTCAGGGTTGCTTCCAGATCCTAGCTCACAGAGGATCACGCCAGCCAGCGATCATTAAATAAAAGTCTTTATTGAGTTACAGTCTCCATTCTCAAGCTGCTGCGCGCAACTCTACGTCTTATGCTTAGATCGGCGAAGCTCCGTCTGAGTCTCCGCCCCTTGTGCACCAACTTAATATCCTAGCCCTGCTCCACCTTTTCCGCCTGACAGTTCTCCTCTGGGTCCCTCTGCCCCCCGGGGTCTCTTCCTTCCGGGATTCTTCTGACGCTGACCCCCCGGACCCTTCTGTCTCCTTGCGCCGGGCTTTAGGACCTGGCTCCCTTTCCGGGCTGCCTACTGCGCCACCTTCCTGTGCATTTGAACTTGGCGCGCGCGCCCAACCTTCCACTTTCCGTCTAACCGTCTCTTCGCTCCCCGATGGAGGTGTGGCCACTCCTGACTCGTGCCCTCCCTCCTGTTGTGAGCTGCCAGCGCTTGCTCCCTGGCGCCCTTCCTCATCCCTGCTCTCTGGCGGTGACGCTGGTCCCGATTTCCAACTGCTCCCCTCTGAGTCCCCTCTGGCTCTATCTTCCTGGGGTGTCCCCCTAGTCTCCCCCCTTGCCCTGGCCACTGGTGCTCCTTTTTGTGAATCTTCTGATTCACTGGAAAGACTCGGAGATCTCGGGTCGTCGTCATCACTCATCTTTTCTTCTGCCTCCTCCCCCTCGCTCTCTGTTTCCTCCCTTGCCCTCGAATCTGCTCCTGAACCCCTGACATCCATCCCCCCCTCGAAGCCCCCTCTTCCCCCCTCCCCGCCTTCCGGTGCGGAAGCTGGGTGCTGCCGTGTCAAGGGGACGAATGTCGGGTACAGTTCGCTTCCCGTGGCGGGCCTCCATCTGAAGTCTTCCGGTTCTTCCTCCCTGCTCTCGTCGACGACGGTCACCTCTGCTTCCATCTCCGTGCCGCCGTGCTCGAAACCCTGGTCGTCCCCGAAAACGTCCATGTCCGTCTCTCCCTCGCTTTCTTCTGGAGGCGTTGCTCGTCCTGGACCCTCCAGCCACTTTCTGCGCCACTGCTCCTCTGGTCGATCATCCCACCAATACGAGGGTTCTGAAGCAGATCCCGAGGGCGACCCCTCCGGGGAACTGGCGTCTCGTGTCGGTTCCTCATCCGAGTCGAACCCCCGGAACGTGCTGGCTGAAAGCGTGGGCGTGAAAAGCCAGTCGTCGAAAAAGTCCGCTGGCATTGGCCTATGTGGGAAGAGGGCATGAAACTCTTCCTTGAGCAGAGGTTCGTCTAAAGCGTAGCCCGGCACCCAGCTGTTGGCACTGGCCGGGGTGCCCTCCTTAGCGAGAAGGTATTCCACCCCCTCTTCCCCCCATCTGGAGTCCAAAATCTCCGTGACTTCGTTGATGCGCACCTCCTGTGCCACTCCCCGTTGCCCGGTTCCCTCTCGGAGCGGACTCGGCGCCGTTCCTGGTTCCTGAAACCTGTGCGGTGCCTTGTAGGGAGTGAGCACCGATCTGTGGAACACCGGATGCATCCTGGAACCCTCCGGAAGCGCCAGCCTGAAAGCCACCGGGTTGACCTGCTCTTCGACTTGGTAGGGCCCCAGTTGCTTATGCCCTAGTTTCTTCTTGGCCAACGACCTGGCCGGCACTGCGTGGGCTGCTAACCAGACCCAGTCTCCCACATGGATCTCTTTGCCAACCCTTCTGTGTTTGTCTGCCTGCACCTTGTATGCGTGTTTGGCCAGCTCCAGGTGCCGCCGCAGCTGATCGTGGACCTCCTGCAACTCCGACGCGAACGCATCTGCTGTCTGCGGCTCCCCCTCCACCATTCTTTCCAGTCCCGGGAAGGTTCTGGGGTGCCTCCCGTTGTTGGCGAAGAACGGCGTGACCCCCATGGACACGTGCTTCGTGTTGTTGTAGGCGAACTCGGCGAGCGGCAGGTAATCCACCCACGTCGCAGGCTGTTGATTCGCATAGCATCTCAGGTATTGCTGCATGATGGCATTGACCCGCTCCGCTTGCCCGTTGGTCTGTGGGTGTCTCGCCGACGCCAGGTTGATCTTGACGTTTAGGAAGCCCATCAGCTTCTGCCAGAAATTCGAGATGAACTGCCGCCCGCAGTCGGACAGAATAGACCGTGGCAGACCGTGAACCTTGAACACGTGGTCTATGAACAGTTTGGCGGTTTGTTCCGCCGTGGCCACCTTCGCACACGGGATGAAATGTGCCATCTTGGAGAACAAGTCCACCACCACCAGTACGGCCGTCTTGCCCCTCGAGCTGGGCAGATCCGTGACGAAATCCAGGGCGACTCTCTCCCATGGTGCGACCGGAGTCTGCAGCGGTTCCAACAGTCCGGCCGGCGGTCTGTGCACTGGTTTGGCCCTCTGGCAGGTGTCGCACCTCGCCACGTAGTCCGCGACCTCCCCTCTCATTCCGGGCCACCAGAAATCCCTGGCGACTAATTCCACCGTCTTCTCCTTGCCAAAGTGCCCGGCAGTGGGCGCGTCGTGCAGCTGATGCAGTACCTTGGCGCGAAGTTCGTCTCCCGGCACGTAGATGGCCCCTTTACGGATGAGCAATCCATCTCTCAGCTGGAACCCATCGGTCGCCGCCGTGCCCCTTTGCATCTCTGCCATCTTTGCTTGCGCGAAGGAGTCAGTCTGCAACGCTCGTCGCACCGCCTCCAGGTCCACTGTCGCCGCAGCGCACGCCCACACTGTTGGTGCGAAGATGTGCATGGCGGCCGCTGGCGTGGCGTCCTCCAGATACTGTGGCTTACGGGAGAGCGCGTCCGCCATGATGTTGGTGTCTCCCGGGACATACTCTATTCGGAAGTCGAAGTTCGCAAAGAACTCAGCCCAACGTATCTGCCTCTGGTTCAGGAACTGTGCCGTGCGCCAGTGCTCCAGATTCTTGTGGTCCGTGCAGACCTGCACCGTGTGCTTGGCGCCGATCAGGAAGTGCCTCCACGCTTTGAATGCTGCATGAATGGCCAGCAACTCCCTGTCCCAGATAGTGTAGTTCTGTTCGGACTTGCTGAGCTTCCTGGAGTAAAACGCCCCCGGCCGCCAAACCCCCTGCGGGTCTTTCTGCAGCAGGACTGCTCCCACGGCTCTGTCCGAGGCGTCTGTCTCGACCCTCATCGGCCTGCTGGGGTCGACATGCAGCAGCTGCTCTTCCGACGCGAAGAGACGTTTGAGTGCCTGAAAGGACCGCTCCGCCTGCTCCGTCCAGATGAACTTCTTTTTCTTGGAGCTAAGCGTGTCCGTGATGGCCGCTGTCTGCATAGCGAAGCCTTTGATGAACTTGCGATAGAAATTCGCGAAGCCGACAAATCGTTGGACCTCCTTCCGGTTGCGTGGGCTTTTCCAATCCAACACCGCTCGAACCTTGGCGCTGTCCATGGCGAGCCCCTTGTCAGACAACTTGTAGCCCAGGAAATCCACCTCCGTTACGTCGAATTGGCATTTCTCCAGCTTGGCGTAGAGCCTATGTTGCTGTAGCCTGCTCAGCACTTCCCTGACGTGTCTGTCATGCTCCTGCTGCGATTCCGAAAAGATCAGGATGTCATCCAAGAAACAGACGCACGTCTTGTAGAGGAGCCCCGCCAGCACGTGATGCATGAAAGCTTGAAAAACGTGGGAGCCATTTTGCAATCCAAAAGGCATAACTCTATATTCGTAGGTGCCCAGGGGCGTGAACATGGCTGTCTTCCACTCATCTCCTTCCCGCATGCGAATGAGGTTGTACGCCCCTCGCAGGTCCAACTTGGTGAACACGCTGCCCTTGCGTACTTTTGCGAGTAGGTCGTCGATTCGGGGCATGGGGAAGTCCGACGGCTTGGTGACACTGTTCAAAATGCGGTAGTCCACCACAAGCCTTTTCTGGGGCGTGTCTCGCTTCTTCACAAAGAATACAGGACTGCCCCCCGCTGCCTGGGACTCTCGGATGAAACCGCGCTTCAAATTATGATCTATGAACTCTTTGAGTTCCTGCAGTTCGTCTTCAGACATGGAATACAGCTTCCCTTTGGGCAGCGCCGCCCCCGGCAGCAGGTCAATTTTGCAGTCATATGGTCTGTGGGGGGGTAGCTTGTCTGCCTCCTTCTCGCAGAAAACCTCCAAAAATTCTGCGTACTTGTGGGGAATCGCTTGCAGCGTGCCTAGCAGCAGCTGTGACTCCTCTTGCTCCCCTTCCTGCCGGGGCATGATGCAGTGTTCAGCACAAAAGGAAGAGCCGAAGGTCAGCTGCCTCTGGTACCAAGCCAGCGTCGGGCTGTGCTTGTCCAGCCAACTCATGCCCAATACAATGGGCGTGTCCGACAGTTGAGTGACGTTGAAGCTGATGATTTCCTTGTGATGTCCAAGCCGCAGCACCATAGGTGGCGTCTGCTTCACCACTTGCCCCCCTAGCAGCTCCCTGCCATCCACCGTGACAACCTGCAGGGGCAGCGTGGCAGGCAGCAACTGTATAGCGTGCCGGTCGACAAAGTCCTGCCCTATGAAGTCTGCATTGCTTCCCGAGTCGACGGTGATTGGCACGTCCATGGTGATTCCATTGGGTAGCTGGAGCGATGCGGTGAGCCTCACTACTGGCTTGGGCGGGAGGGGGTCCATGGGCGGTAAATTCCCTGGGGACTGCTTCACTGACACGTCTGGCTGGGCCCCAGTGCCTCTTCCTCCAGCCAGACATCGTCGTTTCCCTGCTGCGGTTCTCCTTGCTGTGTTGCTGCAGTCACCATTGCCGAAGCTGCAGTGTGCTTGTGGAGCCTCCGGGGACACTCTTTCGCCATATGCCCTGGATCCTCGCAGATATAACACTTCCTGTTCCCTCTAGGAGGCTTCGCTTTCACTGCTGCCGGTGCTAGGGCTCTGGCTGCTGACTGAGCCCTTGCACTCCCAACCTCCATCGGTTCCACCCCTCCCCCTGTTGGAGGCGTGGATTGCGCACGCGCTGCTTCTCTGGGAAGGAAGGAGGAGCCCCTGGCTGGTTCGCGCCCGCTGCGCCCTTCTTCCCTGCTCCACGGACGTTCTTCCAGCCGCTCCCCCACCGCCAGCGCCCTCTGAACGATCTCCTGCGTGGTCCGGGGTCTCTCCCCCCTCGCAATCTCATCTTTAACCGAGCTATGCAAGCCCTCCAAAAAAAGGTCTCTGACAGGAGCCGAATCTCTGTCCCATTCCAGGGCACTGACCAAAGCGAAAAAGCGGGCATGGTACTGCCTTACGCTGGCCCTCCCTTGCCTTAGTCCATGCACCTCCTTCCGGGCAAGATCCACGTCAATGCTTGATAAAAAACACCCATCCATCGCTTTAACAAAGGCGTCCGCATTTTGGAGCGCCGGATCCTTATCTCTCCACAAATTGCGCAGCCATGCCTTTGCGTCTCCATGCAAATGGGACATGATGAACCCCACTTTCTCTTGTTCATCTCTAAAGTCTTTGTGCAGTAGTTGCAGTGCACACATTACGTCTGCTCTAAAGTTGGGGTACTGTTGCAAATTCCCATCGAAGTGAGAGACCAGACCGCCTGTGCGTCTCCCCAACCCAATCCCCTCTGGTTTGGGTGTCTGTTGCCCTTGCTTCGTAAGCACGTCCAACCTGACCTGGAGATCCCTGTAGGCGGCAGCTGCGTCCTCCTCTCTCTTCCGGGATGCCAGCGCCTCGGCATTCAGTCGTGACACTGCTTCTCTGAGTTCCGCTATTTGCTGTTCAGCCATCATATTGTCTGCCGTTCGTGAGCTCGCTTGTAGGCACCCGCTTTCTCTCCTCTCCGCGAGGCCGTGGATGCCCACAATTTGATGAGACGGAGCTTACTGTCAGGGTTGCTTCCAGATCCTAGCTCACAGAGGATCACGCCAGCCAGCGATCATTAAATAAAAGTCTTTATTGAGTTACAGTCTCCATTCTCAAGCTGCTGCGCGCAACTCTACGTCTTATGCTTAGATCGGCGAAGCTCCGTCTGAGTCTCCGCCCCTTGTGCACCAACTTAATATCCTAGCCCTGCTCCACCTTTTCCGCCTGACAGTTCTCCTCTGGGTCCCTCTGCCCCCCGGGGTCTCTTCCTTCCGGGATTCTTCTGACGCTGACCCCCCGGACCCTTCTGTCTCCTTGCGCCAGGCTTTAGGACCTGGCTCCCTTTCCGGGCTGCCTACTGCGCCACCTTCCTGTGCATTTGAACTTGGCGCGCGCGCCCAACCTTCCACTTTCCGTCTAACCGTCTCTTCGCTCCCCGATGGAGGTGTGGCCACTCCTGACTCGTGCCCTCCCTCCTGTTGTGAGCTGCCAGCGCTTGCTCCCTGGCGCCCTTCCTCATCCCTGCTCTCTGGCGGTGACGCTGGTCCCGATTTCCAACTGCTCCCCTCTGAGTCCCCTCTGGCTCTATCTTCCTGGGGTGTCCCCCTAGTCTCCCCCCTTGCCCTGGCCACTGGTGCTCCTTTTTGTGAATCTTCTGATTCACTGGAAAGACTCGGAGATCTCGGGTCGTCGTCATCACTCATCTTTTCTTCTGCCTCCTCCCCCTCGCTCTCTGTTTCCTCCCTTGCCCTCGCCTCTGCTCCTGAACCCCTGACAATATCATTTCCCAGAAAGCCTTAATCTTCGGGCATGTCCACCAAAGATGATAAAAAGTACCTTCAGTTTCCTTGCATTTCCAACATTTGTTATCAGGCAAATGGTAAATTTTTGCAAGCTTGACTGGGGTCATGTACCACCTGTAAATCATTTTCATAATATTTTCTTTTAAGGCATTACATGCCGTAAATTTAATACCGGTGTTCCACAACCTTTCCCAGTCAGCAAACATAATATTATGACCAATGTCCTGTGCCCACTTAATCATAGCTGATTTTACTGTTTCATCTTGTGTATTCCATTTCAACAGCAAGTTATACATTCTTGAGAGATTCTTAGTATTGGGTTCTAACAATTCAGTTTCTAATTTTGACTTTTCCACCTGGAAGCCAATTTTCCTGTCTTGTTTATAAACCTCCATTATTTGATAGTAGTGGAGCCAATCTTGTACTTTGGGTTTTAGTTTTTCATGGCTCTTTAGTTTCAATTTCTCCCCCTCCTGTTCCAAAATCTCAGAATACTTTGGCCATCCGACCTCCATATTAACTTTTTTATGTGCCTTAGCCTCTAAAGGTGACAACCATCTAGGGGTTTTATTTTCCAACAGATCTTTATATCTCATCCAAACATTAAACAGCGCTTTCCTGACAATATGATGTTTAAAGATACTATGCACTTTGATTTTGTCATACCACAGATATGCATGCCAACCAAATGCATTATTGAAACCTTCCAAATCCAAGATATCTGTATTCTCGAGGAGCATCCACTCTTTCAGCCAGCAGAACGCTGCTGCTTCATAGTACAATTTTAAGTCCGGCAGGGCAAATCCCCCTCTTTCTTTTGCATCTGTTAGTATTTTAAATTTTATTCTGGGCTTTTTGCCCTGCCAGACAAATTTCGCAATATCTTTCTGCCACCTCTTGAAACAATCCATCTTATCAATAATCTGCAAGGTTTGAAACAAAAATAACATTCTAGGCAATACATTCATCTTAATCACTGCAATTCGGCCTAGCATTGACAATTTCAAATTTGACCATATTTCTAGATCTTTTTTAATTTCTGACCAGCATTTTTCATAGTTATCCTTATACAAGTTCAAATTTTTAGATGTTAAATTTCCCCCAAGATATTTCACCTTCTTAACCACCATCAAACCTGTCTCTTCTTGAAACTTATTTTTCTCAATATCTGTTAAGTTTTTCCCTAAGACTTTAGTTTTTTGCTTATTCAATTTAAATCCAGCTACCTGTCCAAATTGTTGGATTATTTCCAACACTCTTTTCGTACTAGTGTTTGGCTCTTGCAAAGTCAATACAAGGTCATCTGCGAACGCTCTTAACTTGTAATGTTTAGCTCCGACCTTTATACCTTTGACCTGCTGGTCCTCTCTAATCATATTCAGCAACACCTCCAGAACCGAAATGAAAAGCAATGGGGAAATTGGGCACCCCTGTCGTGTTCCTTTTTCTATCTTAAGTTCCTCAGTTATTACATTATTTACAATCAACTTAGCTCTTTGTTCGGAATATATTGCACCCATACCGTTCTCAAAACCTTGCCCTACCCCCATCCCATGAAGATTCTTTTTCATAAAACTCCAAGAAATGTTGTCAAAGGCTTTCTCCGCATCCACAAATATCAAAACTGCTTTAGTATTTATGTTCACCTCTAGTTTTTCCAAGATATCTATTATATTCCTTACATTGTCTGAGAGGTGTCTTTTTGGGAGAAAGCCTGCTTGATCCTTATGAATCTTCTCCATCAGCACTTTTTTAAATCTTTTTGCTAAAATGTCTGCAAAAATTATGTAATCCACATTAAGTAATGAAATTGGGCGGTTGTTCTTCAATTGAGTTTTTTCAGTCTCTGTCTTTGGTATGAGTGAGATATATGCTTCTTTCCACGATTCTGGTGCCTTTAACCCCTCTAAAATCTCGTTACAGACTTCCTTTAACGGTTGAATCAACCACTCCTTCAAAGATTTATAATATCTGGAAGTCAGTCCATCTGGTCCTGGAGATTTGCCCAATTGCATGTTCTGAATGGCACCCTCTATCTCTTGTTCTGTTATTCTCTGGTTCAAGTCCACCTTGCTTTGGTGAGAGATCTTTTGTAATCCATATTTATTAAGGAATTTGTCTATATCCTCTTCATTTTGTAATCCTTGGGAATAAAGCTTTTTAAAGAAGCTCACGAAGCTGAGGATGCAGAAAGGGGAGGTATGGGGGAGTCCGAGGAAAGAAGTTTATGAAAGAACATTATGAAATAATACTTGTTTGTTTGTCTTTTTATATGTTTGTGTGTTATAAAAAAGCTTTGTAAAACCAATAAAAAATTTATAAAAAAAAGAAAAAGCTTTTTTTGAAAAAATCCCTAAGCCCTGGGGTCACAATTTCATCAAAAATCTGACTTTCGGCCATTCACTCAAAAAAGGGGGGCCAAACGGTTGCAAATGCTCCCCTGAGAGGTTTGGCGGTCGAAACAGAAGGGTTTTTATCTCAGGAAAAGAAATCAGCCCTCGACAACTTAACCGGCAGAAAAAGATTTTTTTGAAAAAATCCCTAAGCCCCGGGGTCAGAATTTCATCAAAAATCTGATTTTCGGTCATTCACTCAAAAATGGTGCCAAAGGGTTGCAAATGCTCCCCTGAGAGGTTTGGCAATCGAAACAGAAGGCTTTTTATCTCAGGAAAGGAAATCAGCCCTCGACATCTTAACCGGCAAAAAACGATTTTTTTGAAAAAATCCCTAAGCCCTGGGGTCACAATTTCATAAAAAATCTGACTTTCGGCCATTCACTCAAAAATGGTGCTAAACGGTTGCAAATGCTCCCCTGACAGGTTTGGCAGTCGAAATAGAAGGCTTTTTATCTCAGGAAAAGAAATCAGCCCTCGACAGCTTAACCGGCAGAAAACGATTTTTTTTGAAAAAATCCCTAAGCCCCGGGATCACAATTTGATCAAAATTCTGACTTTTGGCCATTCACTCAAAAATGGTGCCAAAAGGTTGCAAATGGTCCCCTGAGGGGTTTGGCAATCGAATCAGAAGGCTTTTTATCACAGGAAAAGAAATCAGCCCTCGACAACTTAAGCTGCAGAATTATTTTTTAAAAAAAATCCCTATGCCCCGCCCGGGGTCACAATTTCATAAAAAATCTGACTTTCAGCCATTCACTCAAAAATAGTGCCAAACAGTTGCAAAAGCTCCCCTGAGAGGTTTGGTGGTCGAAACAGAAGGCTTTTTATATCAGGAAAAGAAATCAGCCCTCGACAACTTAACTGGCAGAAAAAGATTATTTTGAAAAAATCCCTAAGCCCCAGGGTCACAATTTCATCAAAATTCTGACTTTCGGTCATTCACTCAAAAATGGTACTAAACGGTTGCAAATGCTCCCCCGAGAGGTTTGGCGGTCGAAACAAAGGGGTTTTTATCTCAGGAAAAGAAATCAGCAATCGACAACTTAATAGGCAGAATTATTATTTTTTTTTTTTGAGAAAATCCGTAAGCCACGGGGTCAGAATTTCATCAAAAATCTGACTTTCAGCCATTTACTCAAAAATGGTGCCAAACGGTTGCAAATGCTCCCCTGAGAGGTTTGGCGGTCGAAACAGGAGGCTTTTTATCTCAGGAAAAGAAAACAGCCCTCAACAACTTAATCGGCAGATTTTTTATTTTTTTTGAGAAAATCCCTAAGCCCCGGGGTCACAATTTCATCAAAAACCTGACTTTCGGCCATTCACTCAAAAATGGTGCCAAACGGTTGCAAATGCTCCCCTGAGAGGTTTGGCGGTCGAAACAGAAGGTTTTTTATCACAGGAATAGAAATCAGCCCTCGACAACTTAACCGGCAGAAAACGATTTTTTTGAAAAAATCCCTAAGCCCCGGGGTCACAATTTCATCAAAAATCTGACTTTCGGCCATTCACTCAAAAATGCTGCCATACGGTTGCAAATGCTAACCTGAGAGGTTTGGCGGTCAAAACAGAAGGCTTTTTATCTCAGGAAAAGAAATCAGCCCTCGACAATTTAAATGGCAGAAAAAGATTTTTTTGAAAAAATCCCTAAGCCCTGGGGTCACAATTTCATCAAAAATCTGACTTTCGGCCATTCACTCAAAAATGTTGCCAAAAGGTTGCAAATGGTCCCCTGAGGGGTTTGGCAATCGAATCAGAAGGCTTTTTATCACAGGAAAAGAAATCAGCCCTCGACAACTTAAGCTGCAGAATTATTTTTTAAAAAAAATCCCTATGCCCCGCCCGGGGTCACAATTTCATAAAAAATCTGACTTTCGGCCATTCACTCAAAAATGGTGACAAACGGTTGCAAATGCTCCCCTGACAGGTTTGGCGGTCGAAACAGAAGGCTTTTTCTCTCAGGAAAAGAAATCAGCCCTCGACAAATTAAACGGCAGAAAAAGATTTTTTAAAAAAAATCCCTAAGCCCTGGGGTCACAATTACATCAAAAATCTGACTTTCAGCCATTCACTCAAAAATGCTGCCAAACGGTTGCAAATGCTCCCCCGAGAGGTTTGGCGGTCGAAACAGAAGGGTTTTTATCTCAGGAAAAGAAATCAGCCCTCTACAACTTAATAGGCAGATTATTTTTTTAAAAGAAAATCCCTAAGCCCCGGGGTCACAATTTCATCAAAAATCTGACTTTCGGCCATTCACTCAAAAATGCTGCCATACGGTTGCAAATGCTCCCCTGAGAGGTTTGGCGGTCAAAACAGAAGGCTTTTTATCTCAGGAAAAGAAATCAGCCCTTGACAACTTAACTGGCAGAAAAAGATTTTTTTGAAAAAATCCCTAAGCCCTGGGGTCACAATTTCATCAAAAATCTGACTTTCGGCCATTTACTCAAAAATGGTGCCAAACGGTTGCAAATGCTCCCCTGACAGGTTTGGCAGTCGAAATAGAAGGCTTTTTATCTCAGGAAAAGAAATCAGCCCTTGACAGCTTAACCGGCAGAAAACGATTTTTTTTGAAAAAATCCCTAAGCCCCGGGATCACAATTTCATCAAAATTCTGACTTTTGGCCATTCACTCAAAAATGGTGCCAAAAGGTTGCAAATGGTCCCCTGAGGGGTTTGGCAATCGAATCAGAAGGCTTTTTATCACAGGAAAAGAAATCAGCCCTAGACAACTTAAGCTGCAGAATTATTTTTTTAAAAAAATCCCTATGCCCCGCCTGGGGTCACAATTTCATAAAAAATCTGACTTTCGGCCATTCACTCAAAAATAGTGCCAAACAGTTGCAAATGCTCCCCCGAGAGGTTTGGTGGTCGAAACAGAAGGCTTTTTATATCAGGAAAAGAAATCAGCCCTCGACAACTTAACTGGCAGAAAAAGATTATTTTGAAAAAATCCCTAAGCCCCGGGGTCACAATTTCATCAAAATTCTGACTTTCTGTCATTCACTCAAAAATGGTGCCAAACGGTTGCAAATGCTCCCCTGAGAGGTTTGGCGGTCGAAACAGAAGGGTTTTTATCTCAGGAAAAGAAATCAGCCCTCTACAACTTAATAGGCAGATTTTTTTTTTAAAGAAAATCCCTAAGCCCCGGGGTCACAATTTCATCAAAAATCTGACTTTCGGCCATTCACTCAAAAATGCTGCCATACGGTTGCAAATGCGCCCCTGAGATATTTGGCGGTCGAAACAGAAGGCTTTTTATCACAGGAATAGAAATCAGCCCTCGACAACTTAACCGGCAGAAAACGATTTTTTTGAAAAAATCACTAAGCCCCGGGGTCACAATTTCATCAAAAATCTGACTTTCGGCCATTCACTCAATAATGCTGCCATACGGTTGCAAATGCTAACCTGAGAGGTTTGGCGGTCAAAACAGAAGGCTTTTTATCTCAGGAAAAGAAATCAGCCCTCGACAATTTAAATGGCAGAAAAAGATTTTTTTGAAAAAATCCCTAAGCCCTGGGGTCACAATTTCATCAAAAATCTGACTTTCGGCCAGTCACTCAAAAATGGTGCTAAACGGTTGCAAATGCTACCCTGAGAGGTTTGGCGGTCGAACCAGAAGGCTTTTTATCTCAGGAAAAGAAATTAGCCCTCGACAGCTTAACGGGTAGAAAACGATTTTTTTTGAAAAAATCCCTAAGCCCCGGGGTCACAATTTCATCAAAATTCTGACTTTCGGCCATTCACTCAAAAATGGTGCCAAACGGTTGCAAATGCTCCCCTGAGAGGTTTGGCGGTCGAAACAGAAGGGTTTTTATCTCAGGAAAAGAAATCAGCCCTCTACAACTTAATAGGCAGATTTTTTTTTTAAAGAAAATCCCTAAGCCCCGGGGTCACAATTTCATCAAAATTCTGACTTTCGGCCATTCACTCAAAAATGGTGCCAAAGGGTTGCAAATGCTCCCCTGAGAGGTTTGGCGGTTGAAACAGAAGGGTTTTTATCTCAGGAAAAGAAATCAGCCCTCTACAACTTAATAGGCAGAAAAAGATTTTTTTGAAAAAATCCCTAAGCCCCGGGGTCACAATTTCATCAAAAATCTCACTTTCGTCCATTTACTCAAAAATGGTGCCAAAGGGTTGCAAATGCTCCTCTGAGTGGTTTGGCGGTCGAAACAGAAGGGTTTTTATCTCAGGAAAAGAAATCAGCCCTTGACAACTTAACCGGCAGAAAAAGATTTTTTGAAAAAATCCCTAAGCCCCGGGGTCACAATTTCATCAAAATTCTGACTTTCGGCCATTCACTCAAAAATGGTGACAAACGGTTGCAAATGCTCCCCTGAGAGATTTGGCGGTCAAAACAGAAGGCTTTTTATCTCAGGAAAAGAAATCAGACCTCGACAACTTAATCGGCAGAATATTTTTTTTCAGAAAATCCCTAAGCCCCGGGGTCACAATTTCATCAAAAATCTGACTTTCGTCCAATTACTCAAAAATGGTGCCAAAGGGTTGCAAATGCTCCCCTCAGAGGTTTGGCGGTCGAAACAGAAGGGTTTTTATCTCAGGAAAAGAAATCAGCCCTCGACAACTGAACCGGCAGAAAAAGATTTTTTTGAAAAAATCCCTAAGCCCCGGGGTCAGAATTTCATCAAAAATCTGATTTTCGGTCATTCACTCAAAAATGGTGCTAAACAGTTGCAAATACTCCCCTGAGAGGATTGGCAGTCGAAACAGAAGGGTTTTTATCTCAGGAAAAGAAATCAGCCCTTGACAACTTAACCGGCAGAAAAAGATTTTTTTTGAAAAAATCCCTAAGCCCCGGGGTCAGAATTTCATCAAAAATCTGACTTTCGGCCATTCACTCAAAAATGGTGCCAAACGGTTTCAAATGCTCCCCTGAGAGGTTTGGCGGTCGAAACAGAAGGCTTTTTATCACAGGAATAGAAATCAGCGCTTGACAACTAAGCTGCAGAATTATTTTTTTTAAAAAAATCCCTTAGCCCCGGGGTCACAATTTCATCAAAAATCTGACTTTTGGCCATTAACACAAAAATGCTGCCATACGGTTGCAAATGCTCCCCTGAGAGTTTTGGCGGTCAAAACAGAAGGCTTTTTTTCTCAGGAAAAGAAATCAGCCCTCGACAACTTAACTGGCAGAAAAAGATTTTTTTGAAAAAATCCCTAAGCCCTGGGGTCTCAATTTCATCAAAAATCTGACTTTCGGCCAGTCACTCAAAAATGGTTACAAACGGTTGCAAATGCTCCTCTGAGTGGTTTGGCGGTCGAAAGAGAAGGGTTTTTATCTCAGGAAAAGAAATCAGCCCTCGACAACTTAACCAGCAGAAAAAGATTTTTTTGAAAAAATCCCTAAGCCCCGGGGTCACAATTTCATCAAAATTCTGACTTTTGGCCATTCACTCAAAAATGGTGCCAAACGGTTGCAAATGCTCCCCTGAGAGTTTTGGCGGTCGAAACAGAAGGGTTTTTATCTCAGGAAAAGAAATCAGCGCTCGACAACTTAACCAGCAGAAAAAGATTTTTTTGAAAAAATCCCTAAGCCCCGGGGTCACAATTTCATCAAAATTCTGACTTTCAGCCATTCACTCAAAAATCGTGCCAAACGGTTGCAAATGCTCCCCTGAGAGTTTTGGCGGTCGAAACAGAAGGGTTTTTATCTCAGGAAAATAAATCAGCCCTCGACAACTTAACCAGCAGAAAAAGATTTTTTTGAAAAAATCCCTAAGCCCTGGGGTCTCAATTTCATCAAAAATCTGACTTTCGGCCAGTCACTCAAAAATGGTTACAAACGGTTGCAAATGCTCCTCTGAGTGGTTTGGCGGTCGAAAGAGAAGGGTTTTTATCTCAGGAAAAGAAATCAGCCCTCGACAACTTAACCAGCAGAAAAAGTTTTTTTTGAAAAAATCCCTAAGCCCCGGGGTCACAATTTCATCAAAATTCTGACTTTTGGCCATTCACTCAAAAATGGTGCCAAACGGTTGCAAATGCTCCCCTGAGAGTTTTGGCGGTCGAAACAGAAGGGTTTTTATCTCAGGAAAAGAAATCAGCGCTCGACAACTTAACCAGCAGAAAAAGATTTTTTTGAAAAAATCCCTAAGCCCCGGGGTCACAATTTCATCAAAATTCTGACTTTCGGCCATTCACTCAAAAATCGTGCCAAACGGTTGCAAATGCTCCCCTGAGAGGTTTGGGGGTCGAAACGGAAGGGTTTTTATCTCAGGAAAAGAAATCAGACCTCGACAACTTAATCGGCAGAATTTTGTTTTTGAGAAAATCCCTAAGCCCCGGGGTCACAATTTCACCAAAAATCTCACTTTCGTCCATTCACTCAAAAATGGTGCCAAAGAGTTGCAAATGCTCCCCTGAGAGGTTTGGCAGTCGAAACAGAAGGCTTTATATCTCAGGAAAGAAATCAGCCCTCGACAACTTAACCGGCAGAAAACGATTTTTTGAAAAAAAAAAACCCTAAGCCCCGGGGTCACAATTTCATCAAAATTCTGACTTTCGGCCATTCACTCAAAAATGCTGCCATAAGGTTGCAAATGCTAACCTGAGAGGTTTGCGGGCAAAACAGAAGGCTTTTTATCTCAGGAAAAGAAATCAGCCCTCGACAACATAACGGGCAGAAAAAGATTTTTTTTGAAAAAATCCCTAAGCCCTGGGGTCACAATTTCATCAAAAATCTGACTTTCGGCCAGTCACTCAAAAATGGTGCTAAACGGTTGCAAATGCTACCCTGAGAGGTTTGGCAGTCGAAACAGAAGGCTTTTTATCTCAGGAAAAGAAATCAGCCCTCGACAGCTTAACGGGTAGAAAACGATTTTTTTGAAAAAATCCCTAAGCCCCGGGGTCACAATTTCATCAAAATTCTGACTTTTGGCCATTCACTCAAAAATGGTGACAAACGGTTGCAAATGCTCCCCTGAGAGGTTTGGCGGTCGAAACATAAGAGTTTTTATCTCAGGAAAAGAAATCAGCCCTCGACAAATTAAACGGCAGAAAAAGATTTTTTTGAAAAAATCCCTAAGCCCGGGGTCACAATTTCATCAAAATTCTGACTTTCGGCCATTCACTCAAAAATGGTGCCAAACGGTTTCAAATGCTCCCCTGAGAGGTTTGGCGGTCGAAACAGAAGGCTTTTTATCACAGGAATAGAAATCAGCGCTTGACAACTAAGCTGCAGAATTATTTTTTTTAAAAAAATTCCTAAGCCCCGGGGTCACAATTTCATCAAAAATCTGACTTTCGGCCATTCACACAAAAATGCTGCCATACGGTTGCAAATGCTCCCCTGAGAGGTTTGGCGGTCAAAACAGAAGGCTTTTTATCTCAGGAAAAGAAATCAGCCCTCGACAACTTAACGGGCAGAAAAAGATTTTTTTTGAAAAAATCCCTAAGCCCTGGGGTCACAATTTCATCAAAAATCTGACTTTCGGCCAGTCACTCAAAAATGGTGCTAAACGGTTGCAAATGCTACCCTGAGAGGTTTGGCAGTCTAAACAGAAGGCTTTTTATCTCAGGAAAAGAAATCAGCCCTCGACAGCTTAACGGGTAGAAAACGATTTTTTTGAAAAAATCCCTAAGCCCCGGGGTCACAATTTCATCAAAAATCTCACTTTCGTCCATTTACTCAAAAATGGTGCCAAAGAGTTGCAAATGCTCCCCTGAGAGGTTTGGCGGTCAAAACAGAAGGCTTTTTATCTCAGGAAAGAAATCAGCCCTCGACAACTTAACCGGCAGAAAAAGATTTTTGTGAAAAAATCCCTAAGCCCCGGGGTCACAATTTCATCAAAAATCTGACTTTCGGTCATTCACTCAAAAATGGTGCTAAACGGTTTCAAATGCTCCCCTGAGAGGTTTGGCAGTCAAAACAGAAGGCTTTTTATCTCAGGAAAATAAATCAGCCCTCGACAACTTAATCGGGAGATTTTTTTTTTTTTTTGAGAAAATCCCTAAGCCCCGGGGTCACAATTTCATCAAAAATCTGACTTTCGGCCATTCACTCAAAAATGGTGACAAACGGTTGCAAATGTTCCCCTGAGAGATTTGGCAGTCAAAACAGAAGGGTTTTTATCTCAGGAAAAGAAATTAGCGCTCGACAAATTAAACGGCAGAAAAAGATTTTTTTGAAAAAATCCCTAAGCCCTGGGGTCACAATTTCATCAAAAATCTGACTTTCGGTCATTCACTCAAAAATGCTGCCATACGGTTGCAAATGCTCCCCTGAGAGGTTTGGCGGTCAAAACAGAAGGCTTTTTATCTCAGGAAAAGAAATCAGCCCTCGACAACTTAACTGGCAGAAAAAGATTTTTTTGAAAAAATCCCTAAGCCCCGTGGTCACAATTTCATCAAAATTCTGACTTTCGGCCAGTCACTCAAAAATGGTGACAAACGGTTGCAAATGCTCCTCTGAGTGGTTTGGCGGTCGAAACAGAAGGGTTTTTATCTCAGGAAAAGAAATCAGCCCTCAACAACTTAACCAGCAGAAAAAGATTTTTTTGAAAAAATCCTTAAGCCTCGGGGTCACAATTTCATCAAAATTCTGACTTTTGGCCATTCACTCAAAAATGGTGCCAAACAGTTGCAAATGCTCCCCTGAGAGTTTTGGCGGTCGAAACAGAAGGGTTTTTATCTCAGGAAAATAAATCAGCCCTCGACAACTTAACCAGCAGAAAAAGATTTTTTTGAAAAAATCCTTAAGCCTCGGGGTCACAATTTCATCAAAATTCTGACTTTCGGCCATTCACTCAAAAATCGTGCCAAACGGTTGCAAATGCTCCCCTGAGAGGTTTGGCGGTCGAAACAGAAGGGTTTTTATCTCAGGAAAAGAAATCAGCCCTCTACAACTAAATAGGCAGAATTTTTTTTAAAAGAAAATCCCTAAGCCCCGGGGTCACAATTTCATCAAAAATCTGACTTTCGGCCATTCACTCAAAAATGGTGACAAATGGTTGCAAATGCTCCCCTGAGAGATTTGGCAGTCAAAACAGAAGGGCTTTTATCTCAGGAAAAGAAATTAGCGCTCGACAAATTAAACGGCAGAAAACGATATTTTTGAAAAACTCCCTAAGCCCCGGGGTCACAATTTCATCAAAATTCTGACTTTCGGCCATTCACTCAAAAATGGTGACAAACGGTTGCAAATGCTCCCCTGAGAGATTTGGCGGTCAAAACAGAAGGGTTTTTATATCAGGAAAAGAAATCAGACCTCGACAACTTAATCGGCAGAATTTTGTTTTTGAGAAAATCCCTAAGCCCCAGGGTCACAATTTCATCAAAAATCTCACTTTCGTCCATTTACTCAAAAATGGTGCCAAAGAGTTGCAAATGCTCCCCTGAGAGGTTTGGCGGTCAAAACAGAAGGGTTTTTATCTCAGGAAAAGAAATCAGCCCTCGACAACTTAACCGGCAGAAAAAGATTTTTGTGAAAAAATCCCTAAGCCCCGGGGTCACAATTTCATCAAAATTCTGACTTTCGGTCATTCACTCAAAAATGGTTCTAAACGGTTGCAAATGCTCCCCTGAGAGGTTTGGCAGTCAAAACAGAAGGCTTTTTATCTCAGGAAAGAAATCAGCCCTCGACAACTTAACCGGCAGAAAACGATTTTTTTGAAAAAAAAAACCCTAAGCCCCGTGGTCACAATTTCATCAAAATTCTGACTTTCGGCCATTCACTCAAAAATGGTGCCAAACGGTTGCAAATGCTCCCCTGAGACGTTTGGCGGTCGAAACAGAAGGCTTTTTATCTCAGGAAAAGAAATCAGCCCTCGACAAATTAAACGGCAGAAAAAGATTTTTTTGAAAAAATCCCTAAGCCCCGGGGTCAGAATTTCATAAAAAATCTGATTTTCGGTCATTCACTCAAAAATGGTGCTAAACGGTTGCAAATGCTCCCCTGAGAGGTTTTGGCAGTCGAAACAGAAGGCTTTTTATCTCAGGAAAAGAAATCAGCGCTCAACATCTTAACCGGCACAAAACGGTTTTATTGAAAAAATCCCTCAGCCCCGGGGTCACAATTTCATCAAAATTCTGACTTTCGGCCATTCACTCAAAAATGGTGACAAACGGTTGCAAATGCTCCCCTGAGAGATTTGGCGGTCAAAACAGAAGGGTTTTTATATCAGGAAAAGAAATCAGACCTCGACAACTTAATCGGCAGAATTTTGTTTTTGAGAAAATCCCTAAGCCCCAGGGTCACAATTTCATCAAAAATCTCACTTTCGTCCATTTACTCAAAAATGGTGCCAAAGAGTTGCAAATGCTCCCCTGAGAGGTTTGGCGGTCAAAACAGAAGGGTTTTTATCTCAGGAAAAGAAATCAGCCCTCGACAACTTAACCGGCAGAAAAAGATTTTTGTGAAAAAATCCCTAAGCCCCGGGGTCACAATTTCATCAAAATTCTGACTTTCGGTCATTCACTCAAAAATGGTTCTAAACGGTTGCAAATGCTCCCCTGAGAGGTTTGGCAGTCAAAACAGAAGGCTTTTTATCTCAGGAAAGAAATCAGCCCTCGACAACTTAACCGGCAGAAAACGATTTTTTTGAAAAAAAAACCCTAAGCCCCGTGGTCACAATTTCATCAAAATTCTGACTTTCGGCCATTCACTCAAAAATGGTGCCAAACGGTTGCAAATGCTCCCCTGAGACGTTTGGCGGTCGAAACAGAAGGCTTTTTATCTCAGGAAAAGAAATCAGCCCTCGACAAATTAAACGGCAGAAAAAGATTTTTTTGAAAAAATCCCTAAGCCCCGGGGTCAGAATTTCATAAAAAATCTGATTTTCGGTCATTCACTCAAAAATGGTGCTAAACGGTTGCAAATGCTCCCCTGAGAGGTTTTGGCAGTCGAAACAGAAGGCTTTTTATCTCAGGAAAAGAAATCAGCGCTCAACATCTTAACCGGCACAAAACGGTTTTATTGAAAAAATCCCTCAGCCCCGGGGTCACAATTTCATCAAAATTCTGACTTTCGGCCATTCACTCAAAAATGGTGACAAACGGTTGCTAATGCTCCCCTGAGAGGTTTGGCGGTCGAAACTGAAGTGTTTTTATCTCAGGAAAAGAAATCAGCCCTCGACAAATTAAATGGCAGAAAAAGATTTTTTTGAGAAAATCCCTAAGCCCCGGGGTCACAATTTCATCAAAAATCTGACTTTCGGTCATTCACTCAAAAATGGTGCTAAACGGTTTCAAATGCTCCCCTGAGAGGTTTGGCAGCCAAAACAGAAGGCTTTTTATCTCAGGAAAATAAATCAGCCCTCGACAACTTAATCGGGAGATTTTTTTTTTTTTTTGAGAAAATCCCTAAGCCCCGTGGTCACAATTTCATCAAAAATCTGACTTTCGGCCATTCACTCAAAAATGGTGACAAACGGTTGCAAATGTTCCCCTGAGAGATTTGGCAGTCAAAACAGAAGGGTTTTTATCTCAGGAAAAGAAATTAGCGCTCGACAAATTAAACGGCAGAAAAAGATTTTTTTGAAAAAATCCCTAAGCCCTGGGGTCACAATTTCATCAAAAATCTGACTTTCGGTCATTCACTCAAAAATGGTGCTAAACGGTTGCAAATGCTCCCCTGAGAGGTTTGGCAATCGAAACAGAAGGCTTTTTATCTCAGGAAAGGAAATCAGCCCTCGACATCTTAACCGGCAGAAAACGATATTTTTGAAAAAATCCCTAAGCCCCGTGGTCACAATTTCATCAAAATTCTGACTTTCGGCCATTCACTCAAAAATGGTGACAAATGGTTGCAAATGCTCCCCTGAGAGATTTGGCGGTCAAAACAGAAGGGTTTTTATCTCAGGAAAAGAAATCAGACCTCGACAACTTAATCGGCAGAATTTTGTTTTTGAGAAAATCCCTAAGCCCCGGGGTCACAATTTCACCAAAAATCTCACTTTCATCCATTTACTCAAAAATGGTGCCAAAGAGTTGCAAATGCTCCCCTGAGAGGTTTGGCGGTCAAAACAGAAGGGTTTTTATCTCAGGAAAAGAAATCAGCGCTCGACAACCTAATCGGTAGAATTTTTTTTTTTTTTTTTGAGAAAATCTCTAAGCCCCGGGGTCACAATTTCATCAAAAATGGTGACAAACGGTTGCAAATGTTCCCCTGAGAGGTTTGGCGGTCGAAACAGAAGTGTTTTTTATCTCAGGAAAAGAAATTAGCCCTCGACAGATTAACCGGCAGAAAAAGATTTTTTTGAAAAAATCCCTAAGCCCCGGGGTCACAATTTCATCAAAATTCTGATTTTCGACCATTCACTCAAAAATGCTGCCGTACGGTTGCAAATGCTACCCTGAGGGGTTTGGCGGTCAAAACAGAAGGCTTTTTATCTCAGGAAAAGAAATCGGCCCTCGACAACTTAAGCTGCAGAATTATTTTATTTTCACACCCGCCTATTAATTGAAGCCTCCTAAAATTAAAATTGTACTCAGCTATGAGAAGGTTTCCCCTCACACACTCTTTTAATTCTACCAATGCCCAGGCCTTTTACAACGTAGGCTTCAGAGTTGTTAGGCGAGCAGAAGGAGAGAGTTGCTCTTGCGCGCCAATCTTTACCTAACTGCGTCCCCAACTCCGTACTTCTGTTAGAAGCTGGTGAATGCCCAATTTCAACTAAAGCGTGGTGGGCTGCCCTAAAACATTGGCTCAGGATTTCAGTGTTTGGTCTAGGGAAGGGTTTGTACCAGCACCTGACCAATGAGGAATTTGTCAGCAAATGGCAGAAAACCATGGCTAAAAAAGCCACCTCTATTGGTCTGTCTCCCCCCCCCCAACTGTATTACCTGGGTTATGAAGGCGCCCAAAAAATGTTAAAGCAAAGATTATGGGATAATGCACACAGTGACTTGTGATCTCGATCACACACAGTCTGTAATCCGATGGCAGGTTGAGAGGAGTTCCCTACCAGGGCAGACTTTGCTCGTGTGCTCAAGACATCGATTCCATAAAACATATTTTATTGCATTGTGCAAAATACGAGCAAGCCAGGGCTGAACTGATACTACCCTTGCTGGTACCTTTCCCAGAAAAATCAGAGGCTCCCTGTGTCAGGTTCCTATTGGAAGACCAGACAAATGCTAGAACATTAGCAGTGGCAAAGTTTTTATCGGTGGTTGCAAGAACAAATAATCCCTATATTCTGAACAAAATGCTTGTTTAACCTGGAGGTAGGCTGTATGAATTGTGTATTGCTTTGTAATGATTTGTTGGGTCTCTGGACCGTAATAAAGATTGATTGATTGATATTTTATTATTTTATTTATTAAATTTATATGCTGCTGTTCATCATAAGATCACAGGGTGGTTCACTGAATGAAATACTGGTGGGTTTCCCAGAAGAGCCACCTGCTTAGCCTTGGTGAGAACAGCAGGCTGGACTAACTAGAGGGCTTTTGGCCAGATCCTGTGGGATTCCTCTTACATTCGGATACCCAAATGAGTCAGAATCTCTTTTCTTATATCTTGAAACCATCTATTTGGGACCCATCCTCTGGAGCAGGAGAAAGCAAGGAACATCACCAATATGCAGCCTGGACACAAATTGCTCAGCATTAATGGTGACTTCATCAGCGTTGCCCAACAGCTCTCAACACTCTCCTCAGATGTGATGTCAAGAAGCTATTCCAACACCTTGGCCAATGACTTAACACCTCGCAGATCTTGGAACATTGTATGAAGAACTGTTGGGCAATGGGTGTGCATTTCATGGTCTTGAAAGACAAGTTGGACTCATTTGCTGGATCACTGAAGGAAAACAACACTGTTGCAATCTTTACACGCATACTAATTAAAGTTTTGCTCATCTTTGCTCTAAGGAAGCCAACAGGTGATCCGAGGGAATCCCTTGGTCTTCTGCCAAGTTCTTTCTGTCCTAATGAGATGTGTCAGCAAATCCTACAAAGCAAATACATTATTCTGTTATTACAAAAGAGAAGGCTTATAGATATTTTTAGAACAGATTTACTTTACTCATTTACTCATCTGTGAATAAACATAAGACCAGGCCAGTTTTTTACCAGGCCGCCAGATGAAGGATAATATAAGGAATGTAGTTGATATAATACAATATCTGAAGGTCAGAAATGACAAGCAAGCGGCATTAATGTTTATAGACTCAGAGAAGGCCTTTGACAATGTTTCATGGACTTTTATGAAAAAGAACTTCGGAGAGTCATTCCTTAGAGGAATTGACGCAATTTATTCCAACCAACAGGCTATGCTGATAGTCAATATTGTAATAACAGAAAAATGCAAAATAACGAAGGGGATGAGACAGGGATCATTACGATTATTGTTTATTTTAGTTGTAGAGACCTTGGCTAGAAGTATAAGATCAGAGGAAGAAATAAAAGGGATAAAAGCAGGTTACAAAGCATATACACTTTTTTTAAAAAAATGATATTTATTAAGTTTTCAAAGAAAAAAAATACATAAATAAAAAGGCTAGAAAAAAGACAAAAAGAAAAAGAAAAATACAAAATACAGAAAAAAAGATAAAAAACATTTAAAAAGAAAACACATCAATCTTCCCATGTCATATATTCATATCCTTGCTTCCCTGACCTCCTCACACCTCCCTTTTTTGTATTCCAGTTCAGTTTGTTAATTCAGCAATTTCTTTCCCTCTTTGTTTTTGTCTTAATCCTTTAACTTAATATAATATAACTTTGAGTTCTGACCTGTTAAAAATCCATTTTTTCATACACCTTTAAAACATTGCTGCTTAAACCACTTATCTTCATTCTGACATCATTCTAACATTCATTAATTTTGCAATATTTCTGTAAATAGTCTTTAAATTTCTTCCAATCTTCTTCCACTATCTCTTCTCCCAGGTCTCGGATTCTGCCAGTCATTTCCGCCAGTTCCATATAGTCCATCACCTTCATCTGCCATTCTTCCAGGGTGGGTAGATCTTGCGTCTTCCAGTACTTTGCAATAAGTATTCTTGCTGCTGTTGTGGCATACATAAAGAAAGTTCTGTCCTTCTTTGGCACCATTTGGCTGACCATGCCCAGGAGAAAGGCCTCTGATTTCTTCAGAAAGGTATATTTAAATATCCTTTTCAGTTCATTATAAATCATCTCCCACAAAGCCTTAATCCTTGGGCACGTCCACCAAAAGTGAAAGAATGTACCTTCAGTTTCCTTACATTTCCAACATTTATTATCGCTAGCTTGACTGGTGTCATGTACCACCTGTATATCATTTTCATAATATTCTCTCTTAAGGCATTGCATGCCGTAAATTTCATACCTGTGGTCCATAACTGTTCCCAGTCAGCCATCATTATGTTATGTCCGACATCTTGTGCCCATTTAATCATAGCAGATTTCACCGTTTCATCCTGTGTATTCCATTTCAACAGCAAGTTATACATCCTTGACAAAATCTTAGTTTTGGGTTCTAACAATTTTCTGTTTCTAATTTTGATTTTTCCACCTGGAAGCACAAAGCATATACACTTAAGGCATTTGCAGATGACCTTGTGGTAACTTTCGAAGACCCTATGGCTAGTATACCAAGGGTCTTGGATCAGATTCTCAAGTTTGGAGAAATAGCAGGTTTAAATTAAACAAAAGTAAAACGAAAGTATTGGTGAAAAATGTGACTGAGCAATATAAAAAAGACTTAACAGAATTGAGAATTGAAAAGAAAAGTAAATATTTAGTATGGATAACAGCTAAGAATATGAATATTTTTAAGGATAACTATAATAAAGTGAGATGAGCGCCGCAACCCCAGAGTTGGTCACAAGTGGACCTAATGGTCAGGGGTCCCTTTACCTTTACCTTTTATACAAAAGCCTAGAGACAAATAAAGAAAAACTTAGAGGTGTGGAGAAGGGTGAACTTATCATTATTGGGAAGGATATTGGTAATTAATATGAATGTACTACCCAAAATGTTATTTTTATTTTAATCAATACCCTTGATCAGCAATGCAGGACACTTCAGAGAATGGCAAAAAGATACTACTAGATTTGTCTGGCCGGAGAAGAAGGCAAGAATAAAATATAAATTGCTGGTAGATTCTAAGGACAGAGGCGGATTCTCCTACCAGATCTAAGATTATATTATGACGCATCCTGTCTATGCTTGCTAAGGGAATGGATATTATTAAAAAAATACTGATGTTTTAGACCTTGAAGATCATGCTAATAGATATGGTTTGCATGCATATTTGTGGTATGAGAAGGTTAAAGTACATAGAGCTTTCTTAAATCATGTAGTAAGAAAATTGTTTTACAAAGTTTAGGGGAAATATAAAAATCTACTAGAACAAAAAACACCATGGTGGCTTTCCCCACTAGAAGTGATATCTAAAAAACAAAACAAAAAACTGAATATGAGAAATGACTGGGCAACATATAAAGAGCTGTTGATGGAAGTAGAACACCGATCAAAATTGAAGAGGTTTGAGGATATAAGAGAATTATTAACTGACTGGTTACAATACCATCAATTAAATGATATATTTAAGATGCACAAGAAGAATAGTTTTTTTTAATGAAGCCTCTTAAATTTGAAAAAGAGCTGTTGAAGAACAAAAAATAATTACTCTCAAAAATGTATAAACTAATGCTAGAATGGCAAACAAAAGATGAACAGGTCAAATCAGTAATGACACACTGGGCAAGAGACTTTGGGTATAGTGTACTACTTACAGCATGGGAGAAGTTATGTTATAGCATGTTACACTTTGAAAGAACACTATATGAAAATGGTGTACCCTTGGTACCGTATTTAACTCCCAGTAAATTAGCAAAATGTATAAAACAGGGTCAAATATATGTTGGAAATGTAAGGAAAAAGAAGGCATCTTTTATCATATGTGATGGACATGTAAGGTAGTAAAAGAATTTTGGGAAATGATATATAATGAATTGAAAAAAATGTTTAAGATAACCTTTTCTAAAAAACAAACAAACAAAAAAACAACCTGAAGCTTTTCTTTTAGGGATTCTAGGTGCCGAAATCCTAACAGAGCAGAAAAGACTATGTATGCGACCACAGCTGCTCGGATGTTAATGGCCCAGAGATGGAAAGAATACATTCCCCACCAGAGAAGAATGGCAGGTTAAGATGACGGATTATACTAAAATGGCAAAAGTAACCAGAAGAGTCAGAAACCAGGAGGACCAAATTTTTAATAAGGAATGGGGGAAATCTATAATTTATCTTAAAAACCATTGCAAACAGCTAAAATCATTAGTAGGATTGGGATAACACTTGTAGTTTAAGGTTGAATTTTGGATATAATGGAGATGTAAAAGATTTGGATTATTATAAAAGATGGAGGAGGAAATGCTTAACAAATGGACACACAAATGGGAGGTGGGAAGCTCAGGAGATCCTTGGGAATCTTGTTATTTATGTTGGTTGTTGGATAATGGATTGTAAAACTTTAAACTGAAAAACTAAATTTTTTATTTTTGAAAAGATATAGGGAAATAAATGTTTCCTAAAAAAATTAAAATGTAATGTTCCATCTGAACAGATCAGCTGGAGAAGCTATTATGAAGGATTCCCATGGAGAGAAGGGAGTACTACCCATAAACCCTTCTTCCTTTACAGCAGATCACCCAGCATGCAAAGTGCATGGAAGCACACCACCAAAGGAGAACTTGGAGGCGAAGTGCAGCATTAATCCATCCTCCATGTGCACAAACTTCAGCATGGAGAGCCCATGTGTAGCAGCATTAAAAAGATAAAGGTAAAGGACTCCTGACAGTTAAGTCCAGTTGCAAAAGACTCTGGGGTTGTGGCGCTCATCTCGCTTTACTGGCTGAGGGAGCTGACGGTTGTCTGCAGACAGTTTTTCCGGGTCATGTGGCCAGCATGACTAAGCCGCTTCTGGCAAAACCAGAGCAGCGCACGGAAATGCCGTTCACCTTCCCGCTGGAGTGGTACCTATTTATCTAGTTGCACTTTGATGTGCTTTTGAACTGCTAGGTTGGCAGGAGCAGGGACCGAGCAATGAGAGCTCACCCCATCATGGGGATTCGAACCACCGACCTTCTGATCAGCAAGCCCTAGGCTCAATGGTTTAGATCATAGTGCCACCCGCGTTCCCCGAAGCAGCATTAAATCAGCTTAAATCCAAGTGCTTTAGCTTAGCAAAGGTTCAGACCAGGTGAACTCCTGTTTGACTCAGTATGTCACAACAGAGCTGATTAAATGCACATCTAAGAGCTCCCATAGAGTGAACTTCATCCACTGCAGATGGAAGCATAGCTCTGCCCCAATCCTTTCTGCACATCCCTATTTTCAGCTAGAGCAGACTTCAAAATTTCCACAGGAGAAAATTCCTGAGAAATGTAGAGGGAAGCCACCCCTGATTAAGCGAGTCTCACAAACATGCCTACATTTATGACTTTGTTGCCCTTAAAGCATAGTTTAAAGAAAAGTTGGGGATTTTTCTAGACGTTCCTTAGAACATCTGACAAATGGAAAGTTAAAACAGCAGAATATCTCAGGAAAGGGAAGCGTACATGTCCCTAGAAGCTTTGGCTCAGTCCCCCTTCTCTGCAAGGCACAAATCTAAAAAGTTCTGTACATGGTGAATAGGGATGGGCAAATTTGTCAATTTCCCTAATGGACACCATCTTTTGAATCTAGAAAAATGGAGCCAGATGGGAGAACACAGAAAGTAAACAATAAAATGTAATGACCTAGTGCACTTTGGTCTTGGGGTGAACTGTGTTAACGTGTCTTATTTTTGCAACCAATGGCACTAAGAAGCAGTTAGCTCAATAGTTTTAAAGTTTGTCCTATTATCATAGAATCATAGAATTCTCCATCCAAGTAATGCATAGATTTGGGGGAAGTGTGACTAAAAACGAGTATATTTGTGAAAGTAGCATTATATTAGGGAAAATTATTTGTAAAAATGTGTTTATTAGGGGAAATTACATACAAAAAAAAATGTACATAAGGAGAAATAATTTTCACTAAATTCACAACTGATATGGAAATGGGGAGAACTGAACTAAATATTAGAAAAATGAGAAACTAAAATAAACCAAAACTGACTATATGGAGATGCAGCTGGAACAGAATAGGGATGGAACAATCTCATTTTTCCAATCTTAAATTTGGTTCTCCACCTTTTTGCAGCAATTTGCAAATTTTCTTTTTTAAAATCCCTATGGAAATTCTGCAACAGTTTAGTGTGACTATTACTGCTAATTTCTCCTAATAAACACTTTTGTATGTAGTTTTGACCAGTGCATACATGTTTACAAACAATTGAGATATATGCATTTTTGTAAACATTTGTGAGTTGGGGAATTGCATTGCAAAATTCAGACAAGTGTGGTTATTGAAGGATGACTGTATTCTGGTTATCTTATTGTTTTAGAAAGTGTGAATTTAATGAATTCAGCTTTAAATATGAACAGAATCCAAATTCTGCCCCATCACTAGTGCAGAATGAGACAGCTAGTCTGTTAAGTGGTGTATCTTAAGGGATGTAACTCCTAATTATACAAGACAAATTAATGCATAGATTAATTGTAGATAAAGCTATCAAGGTAGTCGGAGCCTACAAAGAATCCAAAAAGCAAATGCAAGTAATATACAGGTATCAGGTGATACACTCTATAAAACAAGGCAGGGTATTAGCCACAGAAGCACAAAAAGAAAGATGCATACGTTACAACATACAAGAACAATTGAATGTTCAGCGCTAGAGTTGATATGCAGGAAGTGTCAGAAAGAAAATACCTGCTCAAGAGCATGCAGTTCATTTACCTTATTCAAAGAGAAAGTAAAGCAAAGGGCATGTAATGCCATACAGTAATGCATTTCTTAGATGATGTCAGTGACTCAGCTGCAACACTATGCCTATTTACAACATGTAAGCAGGAATTCAGAAAGGGGAGATATTTGTTACAATTCACAGAGAACACAAGGAAGTAATGATGACGTTTAAGACAGGTACTGTATAAAAAGCAAACTCACCAGTAAGAGAGAATACATGAGAATAGCCACAAACATGGAATCTTGTCTCTATCAGATAAACTAATGGGAAACAGCACCAAATATACCATTCATAACATAGTGTTTCAGAAAAATGGTCTTCCACATAGGCATCTTCCAAAGAAAAGTGCACAAAATCTTAGAAAAGACTGGGTGATATCACCGACTTCCTACTACACATAAATTCCAGCAAGTCTCACTATCAAGATAAACAGAGAACAATGTAAAGTCAAATGCCAATAAAATAGAAACTTCTGTGGAACAGGTGATAATACTTTTATTCATTCTAGAATTGGAAGCACTATGCCAGACACAAAGTAGAAGTAGGTTTTTGTTTGTTTTTAAAGGCACGCTAAAGGTACTGTCCACCCACCTGGAACTTATCCTAGGGATTATGACCTATTTGCCAAGAGTCACACCCAGATTGGCAGCCCTCACAGAATAACAGCAGGCCTGTCCAGTTACTCAGTAGAAAGCTTAAATCTGTTAAAAAAGTAAAGGAAACATTTCTGTCCCCAAAAGTCACAGATCATGAGAAGATGAATCAGAGCAAAAGAGAAGAGAGATGAAAAACACAAAATACCTGTAGGGACAGAAATGCAAGATCACCTACAACTCTTGGAAGATACTTCAAAGGGAGATGCAAAGTTCCTAATGGGACGACACCTCAAGTCATAAATAGTATACAGAACGTAACAATGTTAAAGCACAATCTAATACATCACATGTATATGGATACATTAATGTATCCATTCTGAAGGAAATCAGCCCTGAGTGCTCACTGGAAGGACAGATCGTGAAGCTGAGGCTCCAATACTTTGGCCACCTCCTGAGAAGAGAAGACTCCCTGGAAAAGACCCTGATGTTGGGAAAGATGGAGGGCACAAGGGGAAGGGGACGACAGAGGCCGAGATGGTTGGACAGTGTTCTCGAAGCTACAAACATGAGTCTGACCAAACTGCGGGAGGCAGTGGAAAACAGGGGGGCCTGGTGTGCTCTGGTCCATGGGGTCACGAAGAGTCGGACACGACTAAACGACTTGTTTACCGGCAAGCCACTCCAGTATCCCTGCCAAGAAAACTCCATGGACTAAATGACTAAACAACAACAAAATACATCACACTTAAATGTCAGAAAACAGAGGTGACTCTGGTGCCTTAGAACCAGAAGACAATGGTCAGAACCCCCATTGGAACCATACAAGGAGCAAAGGTACACTCCATAAGCACAGGTAATATCTTTTTTAGACAACACAGCAATTAAGTAGAAGCCCTAAAAGGTAAAGGTACCCCTGACTGTTAGGTCCAGTCGTGGACGACTCTGGGGTTGCGGCACTCATCTTGCTCTATAGGCCAAGGGAGCCGGCATTTCTCTGTAGAAAGTTTACGGGTCATATGGCCAGCATGACTAAGCCGCTTCTGGCAAAACCAGAGCAGTGCATGGAAACGCCGTTTACCTTCCTGCCGGAGTGGTACCTATTTATCTACTTGCACTTTGACATGCTTTTGAACTGCTAGGTGGGCAGGAGCAGGGACCAAACAATGGGAGCTCACCCCATCGCGGGGATTCGAACTGCTGACCTTCCAATCGGCAAGCCCTAGGCTCAGTGGTTTAGACCACAAGGTCCCCTAGTTGAAGCCCTATACATTCCAAATAAGGGAGATATTTCAAGCCCCAAAATTGAAGGACTAGGATACAAACGGCTAATGTAAACAGAGACACCACCAGAAACATGTTGCCCCTTTCCTGTTAATAGAGACATGTATGCTGCACAGTGAATTAATAGTACTCTATCTCCTCAAGTGCCATCCAAACTCCCTGCTCTTCCTTTGGCTATCTGTGATCAAGAGCTGCATTCCACTGTTAATAAAAACCAGTTGCCATTACAGACACACAGGTAGAGTCTGGCAAAGCCACTTCCGACGTAGAAGGAGGTGGGGTTGCGGGCTTCACCCTCCCACCATGCGTGCGGGGGCTGGCTCTCAGCCTCCACGCGATTGAGGGAATCCCGATCGCATCATCCCCTGGCCAGCCAATCAGCTGGCCTGGGGGACGTGGCCTGCTCCATTTAACACAGGGGCAGCCTGGGGTCTCCCTCCTTGCTGCTTCCAGCTGCTCCAGTTTCCCACCCTCCCACCCTTTAAGGTTTTTCCGTCTTTGACCTTGCTATGGACCTCGGTTGGTCGCCGTTAAGGGGCCTGGTAGGAATTTTTCCACTTGGCAAATTGGCACCAGCCACTTGGTTTTTCGCCTACCACGTAGCAAATCCTTGGTATTGGCGGTTAGGCATTGGTATTGGTATTGTTATGTAGATGGAAGGGGGTTAGGAAGCGCCATCACCTCCCCCACATATTGAAGGGTAGTCTGATAAAGGATTCCGGGGGGCGTGGCCCTGTCCAAATCCTATGGAGGTGAGGACCTAAGGCACTCCCCCGAGCGGTGACCCTGGGGGAGTTCCTAGTTGATGTGCATCAGCAGGACTCCCCCTACTGGGGGTTAACCCTTCCCAGACTTCAAGCAAACAGGCTGAAGCAGGATAGTCGGTTAGGACCAATGCCTAAGCCAATACCGCTCATCACCTGTAATAACCAATGAAGTTGTGGCCATATTTAGCCCATTAACCTTAAATATCTGTGTCATGTGTCTTTATTTCCACTGGGGGGAGGTGGGAACTCGCCACGCAATGAAGACCCCTCGGAGGAATTAATTAACAGCATCTCGGTAATTGCTGCCGCTGTGTCTCTGGATCCTTGCTGGCATCAGTTTAGTGTCCACAGGATCTCGCTGCTGCTGGATGCCATAACGCAGTTCTTAAAGTGATGCAAAGGTTGGGTCACCCAGATATCTTCACAACCCACTCCTTCACTAAGTAGAACAAGGGAGGAAAGTTTCATGCCACCCTAACTTGTTCCTTACTATGGGGTGGCAGGGACAGGAAGGCACCCCCTTCCTGTTTTAATTCTCTATAAGGACCAGGCATAATGCATGAGAAGTTATGCAAACCCAAGCCAATTGAGATGAATTAAAAGAGCACTCCCAAGCAGATCCTGATTATTTTAGTGGGACATTTTCATGTAAACTTCCCAGTAGATTGATGGGAAGGTGAGACTGCTGTTTGGATTTTCCTGTCCAGGCACCAATATTTTTAAAATCAAACCCAGTGAAAGTACATGTGTGTGTAACTGTGTGTGTGTGTGTGTGAGAGAGAGAGAGAGAGAGAGGGAGAGAGAGAGAGAGAGAGAGAGAGAGAGAGAGAGAGAGAGGCAGGCTTTGTAAACCAGGCATGGCCAAACTCGGCCCTCTAACTGTTTTGGGACTACAATTCCCATCATCCCTGACCACTGGCCCTGTTAGCTAGGGATGATGGAAGTTGTAGTCCCAAAACATCTGGAGGGCCAAGTTTGGCCATGCCTGTACTAAACAGACATCTATGAGTATCTCTCCTTCAATGTTCCTATTTAGGGAGAAGCAGCATGCTTCATTTTTGCTTGATGCTTCTTTGGCAAGTGCTATGTACATCGATGGCACTATACTGATCAATAATAACAATCCGGAAATCTCTTACAAAGAGGCATCTCACGGACTCCTCCCTGCAAAGTATTGGTGTGTTTCAGTTTCCACTCAACTGAGAGATAGAAGTCAGTGATCTCTGACTTGCCTCCGCTGCTTTCCTTTGTGCTCTGTTTCCCTCCCTCCTTTCCCCACCTGGCTTAGGAGTCTCTGTTTCCTCACTAGACTCTGTACTCTGAAGCAGACCAATCAGCTTGTGGCTCTCCTAACTTCCTGTCTTTCCCAGCTCAGGAAGGTGTGCTCATTTGTACTCACCTGAACAAGTTAGACACAGACAAAAATACCTCCAGCCTCAGGGAAACCAGGGGAAAAAACTTTAGCCTGGCCCCAGGAGCAGCAGCGAGGATCCACACCAGATCTACGGGAAAAGACCCTTTTAAAGTTCAAGATGTGACACCAGTCAGGTAAGGGAATTTGATCTTGTCTCTAAGTTACGATACAAGGAGGGAAAGTCTGCTCTGTTGCAACATTCCTGGGAGAAGAATAGGAGAGAAAGAGAAAGAGGGAGAGAGGCTCCCGTGGGGCCTTGTACAGGAATTCCAGCTGAGCTGTGTCACATTTAATCAAGACTGTAATGGGGTCTGACAGGCAATTTCGGGAGAAGAAAAGGACCCACCATTTTAAAATGTAGAGTGAAGTTCATTCCTTTTTTTTAATCATGCTATCGAGTGACTAATAACTCTGGACTTGGGTTTGATCTTTGTTGTTGTGGATATATCCTGTAAAGGTCTTATGGGCGTGCTGGATCTGTTTCTTAGCGTTCCCCTCTGCCAGGGGGCATCGCGTGGGTCTTCGTCTCATCTACCTTGAAGAAAACTGGCAGTCGGGAATAAGTCACAACCTTTGTCTTTCCGTGTAGTAGCTACGCAGCTTGAGCTCAGCCTCTTGCTAGTAAAGATTTTTAACAAGAAAGGAGTCGGATCTAATGATAAACAAGTTTCCTGGGACTAATGCAGTGTTTGAAAAGTTTGTGTCCGGTAGTTGCTAAGTAGATCTCTTGTCAGCCTCTTGTCCGTAGACAGGACCTGAAGTTGAGGCCTGCCTGATCCCCACATCAAAGTGGATTTCTTCCCACTGGGCAGCAGATTCTGGCCCCAACTGAAGGGGCTGCTGAGGACAACAGCTTCAGGTCAAATGGACTGCCTGAACTCTGGACTTCTTCCCTTGTTTCATTTGTGAACATCTTATGACTTTTATGGTATGCAAAGGTGATTACTGCAGTGACAAAGAGGCAAGGGGTTCGTCCCACCCCATATACTCACAACCACCGCGAGATAAACATAAAGTGCAGTTTATGGTTTCTAAGGTATTCTGGTTTCAAAGAATGGATCCCCAAGCCACCGTGGAAGAGAGAGATCCGTGTGCTTGACCTTTGTTGGCTGTTGAAGTAGAGAGATGCAAGCATTTGATAGGTGACATCTGAAGGGGCCATTCAGAAAGAATAGCTTTGGGGGAAACCCAGGATGTTCGGCAGCTGAATTGCACCAAGGTGTTGGAGGGCCATTCCAGAAATTTAGCTTGATCCAGCAAGAGAGAATTGAGTGTGCAGGCATTGCGCATCTGTATTTCGAAGTTCATCCAGGTTCTCTTAAATTGAAAAATGCATCTGGTGATGCAGGCAGATACGTTTTTCTCCGATCTATGGCCAGTAGCTGTAACCAACGCACAAAACCAGTGATTAATTGCAGCCAGTGTATATTATTTTTAGCACTAAATATGAACTTTTCATTCACTTCCCCTGTAGAATTCATGCCATCATGGCTGATGAGTGATACAAGGCATCCCTTTGTGCCTGTCATTTTGTGAATTTTAGAAAACGTATATATATATATATATATATATATATATATATATATATATATATATATATATGGGTTCCACCTGAACTGGATACACACACAGTAGTGAACTGCTGCATGCGCAGTGCTTGACATTAAGAAGACAGTATTGTGCATGTACAGGTCCTACATGTGATCTAATAATAATAATAATAATTTATTATTTATACCCCGCCCATCTGACTGAGTTTCTCGAGCCACTCTGGGCGGCTTCCAATCAAGTGTTAAAAACAATACAGCATTAAATATTAAAAACTTCCCTAAACAGGGCTGCCTTCAGATGTCTTGTAAAAAGAAGATAGCTGCTTATTTCCTTCACATATGAAGGGAGGGCATTCCACAGGGCGGGCGCCACTACCAAGAAGGCCCTCTGCCTGGTTCCCTGTAACCTCACTTCTCGCAATGAGGGAACCGCCAGAAGGCCCTTGGTGCTGGATCTCAGTGTCTGGGCTGAACGATGGAGGTGGAGATGCTCCTTCAGGTATACAGGACCGAGGCCTGTATCTGTTAGAGGGAGACCCAATCTAGTCACCTTCAGTGAACATCTCTCCTGCTAAAAAGAAAAGAAATGGCAAACTTAAGTCCAGTTGTCTACCACAGCATAAAGCGTCCTCCATCCATCATACGTAGATGGGATATGATGCTTTGGGACTCAGTTGACTGGACATAATTTATTGGTTGGCCCTTTGTCAAAACTAAATGGGTAACCCAGTTATAGATAGCATGGTTCATCCTTCAGTAATGGCCTTGGTGGGAACTAAAAACACTGAGATAACCAAAAAGTTGCAGATGTTTGCACCAGTTGTTTCTCAAATTATGTAAGGCATTCTTCAATTTAAAATGTTTTATTTTTGTTACCATGCATTACTGATCCAATTTTGTCATGTTATCTTACATGGCAAAATGTGTTAATTGACTGATGTGTATTTAGCAAATTACGTCATTCTCTGTAACATGTTGTAGCACCTCCTCTGTTTAAGCATCACAGTGTCCTACATTTCTCCTTTCCTACACGGTGTCATTAGCTGCTGGGGGCAGAATAGCACCCAATGTTCTGAGAGGGCAGAGGGGACACCTTGATGCAGGTCTATGTTTACAGGAAACGTGGACTGGCCCTGGAATGCGTAGTACCAGCCTGAGTAAATTTACTTATATTTGCCACAGGCCTTGGCAATAAATCCTACCATTTCTTTCATTCCTATGTCCCCCATAATAAAATGCATTTCTGCTCGTATTCAGGTTCAGTTCATAGCTGTGCTTCATTCCATATTTAGTGCAACAGGAAAGAATTTCCCCTCCATCATGTCTAGTACAAATGTCCTAATACGATATTCTGCGTTCCCCCATCTTGGCTCTATATCAATGACTGCAGCTAGTTGCGTATCAAGGTCCCCCAAGCCACCCCTAAATAAATCACAATTCACACAGAATGTTTGTTTTTGGCATAAATTTGGCTGTATTAAAATACATAATGTGAGTGGTTGCTTAGGCATTGGTTCCGAGATCTGTCCCCGCCCCAGGACAGAACTGACTTCCGGATTCCAGCGAAAGACAGTAAGGGAAAACAATATTGGGGAGAGCATGGAGCCAGGCACCAGACCCTCACCACCACCAGTGGCGTAGCGTGGGGAGGTGCAGGGGGGGGGGCTGGCCACACCGGGCGCAACATCTGGGGGTTAGGGGGCGCAAATCCACGGGTTAGTGGGCGCAAATCCACGGGATAGGGGGCGCAAATTACTTGCCTTGCCCCGGGTGCTGAAAACCCACGCTACGCCACTGACCCCCACTCATGCTCCCTGGGGCTTGCACGGCCCTAAGCCCCCTGCAGGGGTATGGACGAAAGAATGGAAAGCCCCTGGATTCCTTTAATGGAATTCCCTTTCCGCAGCAGCATTGAAGGGGCAGGCACCGCCAATCCTTACCCCTCCACCAACCAGTTTTTAAACCAATGCCTAACCGCAACCTTACAAGTTGTGATGATTTGCTACGCAGTAGGCAAAAACCAAATGGCACCAGCCAATCAGCCAAATGGACAAAATTCCTACCAGGCCCCTGCCGCAAAAGCAGGCAACCCCATGACAGGCATAGCAAGGTCAACTCAATAGCCCTAAATTAGGGAGGGTGGGCGTGTGATCCGATGCACGCAGCAAAAGAGCCCAGTCAGTGCTGCATGACCTAATTATATAACCTTTGGTCCGTCCCCCTAAATGGCAACACCAAGATTTCCCCAGTAACCCAACCACCCAATCACTGCGGATGGTCATCCAAACTATCCCGCCCAGCAACAGAGGGGTGGCCTGTCAGACCCCACCACAACACGTGCTCTCTATGAAGGAGAACACGCTTTGCAGAACATGTGGCATCAGGTTATCCCATGTCGGTCTTCTTCAACTTTGGGTTCCCAGAGATTGGAATGCAACTCCCACAATGCCCAGCCAGTTGAGGCAATGAACAAGAGTTGTAGTCCAACAGCATGTGGAGACCCAGAGTTGAATTACACTGTCCTAGATCATCCTCCCCCAACTTGGGACCCATCAGATGTTTTGAACTCCTGCTCCTCATCAGCCCCACCCAGCTTGGTTGTGGATGGAGAGAGGGAGCCAAGCGTAGGGCTGCCATTTTTGTTCCGTGCAGATCTGCACAATCTGTGACTGGACAGCCTGAATGCGGTTCATTAGCAGTGTGCTGTGGCTTGCTGGCTATTTGACACTGACCTTTTTAAATACAGTACTGTCCCGGGAGATTTCTGAACTCATCGATTCCTAATGCCTTGCAGTGGGCTTGGTGCGTCACAAGTTGCACAAGCCAGGTTTTTAGCCTAGCATCTACTTTGGTCCTCAGAGCTGCTTTTCATGCATTTAAGGTCTGAAACTTGACCTGCACCAAGAGTACAGTGGTGCCTCGCAAGTCGAAAGGAATCCGTTCTCTTGATTCTCTTCGTCTAGCTGTTTTTTCGTCTTGTGAAGCAAGCCCATTGAAGGATTAGCGGATTAGTGCTATTAGCGCTATTAGCGGCTTTTAGCGGCTTATCTGCTGATTGGATCAGCTGATAAGCGGCTTAGCAGCTTAGAAAAAAGGGGGGAAGGGAAAAAACCAGCAGGAACTCGCAAGACATTGTCGTCTTGCGAAGCAAGCCCATAGGAAATTCATTTTGAGAAGCACCTCCAAAATGGAAAACTCTTTCGTCTAACAAGTTTTCCGTCTTGCGAGGCATTCGTCTTGCGGGGCACCACGGTATAGAACTACTTCTATACTAATTACTTCATGCTGCAACTGGGATATTGTATGATTGAGTGTTCCTCCATATCAACCCCTCATTTCCCCCCAACCTCCCTAGCATATCAGGGAAAAGGCTAGACTGCAGTTCTTTTCCATCATATGAAATCTCCAATGTATTTTCTATCTCTTTCTCTCTCGTTACACAGGCCTTGTGAGAGCTACTACAGCGTTGTTGTTGTTGTTGTTGTTGTTAAATTTGTATAACCGTTCTTCATTCGAAGATCTCAGGGCAGTTCACAGCATAAAAATACAAGAGAAAAACACAAAATACATGTTGTGTCAAAAATCAAAATGCACCTGCTGGTCTAGGAAGGTTGGCAACCCATGCCCCTCTCCAGTGATGTTTTGCAACTTGCAAATTCTCTTTTGTATTCCAGGAAGGTTTCTCTGAATAAACAGGCTGCTTAATGCTCCTATCACTTTTGGTTGGCTTCACAACCAATACTGCAGTCTTTCTAACCCCAACGCACATTTCTAATTCACGTGCCGCTGGGGTGAAAGATCTGAAGCTGCGGCCAATCCATTTGTCTCATTCACACATTACATTTTAAGTGTTCATGTACAACATCCTAGGTGTAAGCCTAAACTGCAATGTTTGGAGTAGTAACTCTTTAGTCGGTGGCTCTTGTCCTCCAAACTGAATGAGCCAAACTTACCAGACAATCGTACACAAGACATGAATCCCTTTGCTCCAAAAAGGATGCCTGTCTTGGGTTGAAGATATTGCTGTGGATAAATTGAGGTATATAAGCAAGAATACAGCTAATATAAAGACTTAAACTGCAAAAGGAGTGTATTTTTAACTTTGCAACAAAACTGAATATTTTTGCATTTCACTGAAAATTGTGTTACCCATAGGTTGCCCCTGATTTCTTGGCTAGTCTATTTTAACAGAGAGCTGAAGTCCTCAGTGACTTCAGTCCTCTGCACTCTTAATTTGAGAGTAAGTCCTATCGAAGTTGGAGACTCTTCTTTCCAAGTAGAAAAACTGTACTTCACTTTGCTTCCATTCGCTACTTAGGAAAATTAGAGCAAGGAATGAATCCTGGTAGATATTTATCTTCGCAGAGAAATACTGCTTCATTTTCTTTTTTAAAAAATCCTTTAGGAGCCTCTGAATGCATGAACAGGATAGGAATGAAGCAGGGTGTCTCCAGATTGTCACTATTTTGCGGGAGGGAGTTAAACACATACTGTAAGTTGTGACTAAAGGGCTCTGTCATCCAAGTACAACGCCCACTTTAAAAAAAGAACCTGACTTTTCGAAGTTTGGAAAGTGATCAGGAAATGCACTGAAAAGTGTGGGATAAAGGAATGATTAATAGGAAGACATATAAATACCTTGCAAGCAAATTACGATTAATACAGGATGAATGCTCATAGTTTGTATAACCTCATCACAAACAAATCAGAATGAGTGCTCAATAAATAGATTGTTAGGGGGAACCCATGGTTGCTAATGAATAGCCCTTACTACATTGCCCAAAGGTGAAGGCAGACTGGTAGAGCAGTGGGTATAGCTGGGAAGCGCCCTCACTGGGTTCAGAGAAAATGTAATGTTTTCACCTCTGGTGCATGGTTTGAAGAACTCCGCTGTGCAGCTTTCGGTTTGTCTCCATGGCAAAAAGCTGGATATGGATGTTTCTCATTAGTTGCTAGTGTTTTTCATGACAACAGAGCCAACCTCCAATACTTGAAAGTTTAAAAATTAAATATAATTACCATTCAAAACACAACCCAGCCGCTTGGACGGGATATAAATAATAAATTGTTATTGTTTTGTTATTATAATTATATTATAACCCGAGTCCAAAACATTCGGTTCAGCAAGTATGACCCTCAAAGGCTCTTGAGGCCATGTTCAATGCTTGCCTGAGTCGATTGCCATAGCCTAGGCTTCCTCAACCTCGGCCCTCCAGATGTTTTTGGCCTACAATTCCCATGATCCCTAGCTAACAGGACCAATGGGAAATGTAGTCTCAAAAGATCTGGAGGGCTGAGGTTGAGGAAGCCTGTCATAGCCTCAGCCTCAGCTCTATCTTGCCATTCTACTTAAGGCTGTCATCTGCCTGGGAAAAACTAACCTGACCTAAATTTTACGTGTTCATTTATGTAAATATATGTCTTTGAGAAACTATCACTCAGTCTGTAATTTGCCATTATTAAGGAAGGCGCTGGAGTGGGTGGTGTTTTATTAACTCTTGAGTTAACTTTGAATCTGGCTTCCATCATGGCTTTGAGACAGAAACTGCCTTGGCAGATGATTTAAACCGGGGAATGGATGGAAGGAATGTTCTCCTTGACTTCTCAATGGTTTCCAGTACCATTGTGTTCTCCTTCCAGAATATCTCTCTGGGATGAGGCTTGAGGGCACCGCACTGCAGTAGATCTAATTCAGTGTGGATGAAGGTTCTCAAGAACCTTTCTTTCCTTTCTTGGCTACTGGCCTTTGGAGTGCCTCAAGGCTCAACTGACCCTCCAAACATTTCAACACCTACATGAAACCAGAGGGCAAAGTCACCAGAAGGTATGACCTCCTGATAATAAATATGCAGATAACTATCTACCTCTCTTTTTCACCATGGTGGAAATCTTAATCTAGGCAAGATGTATGTACTGTAGACCAGGAAATCTGCCGATCTGGATGTGGTTGCCGGCCCCTAAAGAGCCAAGGACGGGGTTTGGGAGATCTCCGCATTATCTTTGAGATGTCAGGTGGTATCAAAGGCCAGAAGCACTTTTATCAACCCTAGTTGTTTTGCTAGCTGCAGCCTTATTTTGAGAAGGCAGATCTTACCTCAGTGATTCACCCAGGCTACATTACTGCAATGGGTTAATCATGGGACTCCCCTTTTAAATGATTTGGGAACTTCAATTGGTGCAGAATGTGGCCACTGTAATGCTTGTAGAAACTAGACATTTGGATTATATTTCACCCAGTCTGTGCGTGGCTGCCTGTTTAATTCTGGCCCAGTTTAAGGTCTTGGTTTTATGCTTTAAACAATTTGGGACTGGGTTATTTGAAGGATCACTTGCACCCATATGAACCTCCTGTTATTTTAAGGTTGGCTAACTATTTTATAATGTTAATGAGATTGTATTAAACAATTGGTATATTATTTTTATATGATGATGTAGTGAACCACCTTGTGAGAGAAGATTCCCGGAAAAGCGAGTTTAAAAAATAAAATAAAAATGGAACAAATGAAGTTGTAAGTAGGACATTTCTCAGTAAAAATGTGATGCTTAAAATAGTTAATAAAGGGGTGATTCCAACCAGCAAAGCCAGTTTAAAACTAGTCTAACAACCTGGGGTAAGTACATGGAATAAGGGTGTAGTCATACATGCACCCGAATGTTCTTTAGACAGACAGATTAATCTCTTCCGATTCAACCATGTAAGGTCACGCTATACAATGTCATAGTGCATAGAACTTGGGGACAGTTCTGGAGGACTCATCCCTATGGCTGGCACTCACAAGGTTGTAGAGGTGCATATTCAGATGTATAAAATATTGTGGCCAAATGAAGAAGTCATGCGCTTTCTGGATGTGGTCTCCTCCTCCACTTGTCAGTAGCATTGCAAAATCGTAATTCATGAGTTAGCACCTTTTTGCGGTTGCACTGGTGGTCTTGTAGAAGACCACCAGGACCACTAGGTCCTGTAGAAGAGAATTACATTATAAATATAGAACCACCTTCTCTAATTTTCCAGTGGAGGCAGGGAGAGCTAAGGGTTTCTACTAGCTAGAGTTGAGAGGGGTTTGCTGTCAGAATTCTCACTTGCAGATTCCAGTGTAAAATATCAACTGAATTTTCTCTGAATATTTCCTTAATATTAGATACCTGCATTTGCAACTGACGTTATATTTTTTCATATTATGGAAGATTGCTGCCACCTCTCCATAGAGCCTCTCCAGATTCCTCACTAATCACAGTTCCAAGGGTACCCTTCTAAGCAGCAGCCTCTCTACTTTATTTCTTGTTATACACCTGCCTCTCTCTGTCTCTCTTGCATCTTCCTTTCTGGGTGCCTTTAAGAGATTCTTCCCTCCCAGGATGCCTACCTCGCTTGAGAAGGTGGACCCAGCAGCTGGCAGGTGTGCCATTTGCTGAGAGTGCCACCCACCCTTTCCTCCTCTGCTCTGGTACTCCTCTCTATGGAAGATACACCAGTTTGCCTGTCAGGATATGTGTGTGAAGAGAGAGATGTGTGCAACTAATGTATCGAAAGCCCAGTGTGGGCAGTGGGAGAGTGCCTCTTCAGAGGTGAAGGCAAGCTGTTGGAGAGTTACAGCACCTGCTATGGCTGTAGCGTCCGATATGGAAGAGCAGGCATAGGCAAACTTGGCCCTACAGATGTTTTGGGACTACAACTCCCATCATCCCCCTGACCACTGGTCCTGTTAGCTAAGGATGATGGGAGTTGTAGTCCCAAAACATCTGTAGGGCCAAGTTTGCCTATACCTGTGAGAAAGACATGTTCTGTTGCTGCTGAGGCAGATGAAGGTGTTCGGTTGAGCTGCTACAGGTGCACCATGGCATTCTCTCTGCACTCCTTCCACAGTCCTAGCTCTGGGCTTTTGCCTCCCTTCTCCTCAAGGGACTTGAAATTGTCCATAGTTGCCACAGGATGGCAAATATGAACAGTGGTTACACAATTTTGTTGTGGCAAAAGTTTTTGAATATCTTATGTCATGGAACATTAAAGCTGTATCTAATAATGAAATGAGAATAAAACATATCCATGGACCTGCAATCCTGAAGGCCTCTTGCTAATATAGACTCAGTCTGGAGTAATTATCTTTTTGAGTAAACATGGCTGAATTTTTAAAAGGCAAATAGATAAAAAAGTAACCTGATGCAAATGAATAAAATCTAGCCAATAAGCAAAACAGTAAGCAGATGATAACTATATACCCAAAAATCTGAATATTTCAGCTTGAATGGGATAAGCATCTCATTGATCATTACTTAAAAGTCCATCCTAAGTCATTCTGCTGAATACTGTTTTGGGACAACTTAATAGCTGAATAATGTTTCAGTAGTTTGAAGGGAGAGATGCCCTCAAAATACTTCAGACTTAGGGAACTTCTGGAGAGCAGGGAAGTAACAAATGAGGGGAGAGGCCAAAAACACACTCCTACTTTTGACTAGCAAATACAATTTCATACGTTATGCAAAATAAGGTGGAAATATGCAGGTATCTGTATAATTGATACAAGATGCAAACTCCATCTTTTCTTAGCGCAGAACCTGAGTAATCTTGGTGCATTTTTGTTTTATTTATTATTTTCCTTTTTACTTAACAAAATATAAATAACACTTACTAGGACAAAATACCTCTGAGCACTTTATAGCCGTGCAGGACACACACAGTTCTGCTGTGTGCTCAGATGGACGCATGAATTTTAAAATGTTAACAATGCAAGTCTCTCACAAGCATTGTTTATAAAGTTTTACATCTTGCATTGGAGGGACAAACAATTCTAAGCTGGAAACCTCTTCTTGAGTTAGCAATAGTCAGTAGTTGTGTCTGGAAAGGCACATGCTCTTAAAATCATGCGCCTAACTTTTGTGGCTAAGTGAACACAAGTGAAATAGACTTGCTTCAGTGTCTGAATAAACCGTAGGCCTACTTTTTTTCCCTTTAGACAATCTTAGCCTACCACCAAGAGCTGTCCAACTTGTTTACAAAGGCCAATCAAAATTTATGAGGTCTTGACTTAATCAACAGGCATGGTGTAAGAACCTCAGCTATAGAAACACGACACTGGTGGTTGCTAAAAATGAAACCACTGCGTACACTTGCAGAGTTGCAAAGGAATAAGGCAGTAATTAAATCTTAGCAATTACACTGCATTTCATTTTATATGAGCACATTCTTGCAACTTCGCACGAACAGCAGATGTCCCTCTCCCCATTAGTAAAGTGGTAAATGAGCTGACATTTTCATACCTCCCCCAGCCAAATGATAAAATAAAGGGGACTCTTAACATACGTCTGTTGTGTCTCCCCCCTCACACAAGGCTTCATTGCCTGAGCCCGCTCTTTCTACTTGTCCTCCCACCATTACATATTGCTGAAGTCTCTTCTCCACTTGTTGCCTGAACCTATTAAAGGTAAAGGGACCCCCTGACCATTAGGTCCAGTCGTGGCCGACTCTGGGGTTGCGGCGTTCATCTCGCTTTATTGGCTGAGGGAGCCGGCGTACAGCTTCTGGGTCATGTGGCCAGCATGACTAAGCCGCTTCTGGCGAACCAAAGCAGCACACGGAAACGCCGTTTACCTTCCTGCCGGAGCGGTACCTATTTATCTACTTGCACTTTGAGGTGCTTTCAAACTGCTAGGTTGGCAGGAGCAGGGACCGAGCAATGGGAGCTCACCCCGTTGCAGGGATTCGAACCGCTAACCTTCTGATCGGCAAGTCCTAGGCTCCGTGGTTTAACCCTCAGCGCCACCCGCGCCTCAGAACCTATTAAGCAACATTAAACATCATTTTGCTTTTCCCACGATTGCAAAAGATTCCCACTGAGCACATACTCCATGTCATGCACGGTCAGCACTAAGAGTAGAGTGATGTTTAGGCTGATAACTTCCCCATATTGCCTGATGAGGTTCAGCTACTTTGCAGAGACGCTTTCATCTCCAGTCAAGTATCAATGCCCAGTGATAGGCATCTCTTTTCAGCCAGGCAGGCAGTACCTACCTGCTTCCCATGATCTCAAGCACATGCACACATACGCAGACAAGGAAAAGGTGGTTTTATAGGTATGGAATATGGTAGGGTGCTTTTTGCAAATGTGGCTAAGGATGGTTCAAAGCTCAGTGGTTAAAACCTTGACTCTACTGTGAGCATAATGGACAGCCTTTAGAGACTGGAGAGACCTGGTCTGAACAAAGACATTGGATTCTTATCTCATTATACATGACTAAGCCATTTTTCACCTTCTCACCCCTTGCCTTTTCCTGTAAGACCTATTGCAGTCGTTAAGAGTCGTCAACAGGCTCATCTCAGCTATCTGCCAATCTCCCATTCCCACCACCCTTCTGAGTAATACCCCTCCCCACCTTCACACTATATAGAAGGATCTGGCAACTTCTGTTTCAGTGTATCTGAAGAAGTGTGCATGCACACGAAAGCTCATACCAAGAACTAACTTAGTTGGTCTTTAAGGTGCTACTGGAAGGAATTTTTTTTATTTAGCCTTTAGAGACTCATTCTTCTTTCACCCTGCCCCATCCCCACCCCCTGCAATAGTGTCATTTGTGAGCTGGGATCAGTCGTGCCAAAAATCAGGTGAAGTCAATACAAAATCACATTTCAATCTGCCTTCTGGATTCAAAATCGCTCCCAGTACCTCAACGTCAATGAAGTCCCCCATCCCCAGCTCAGAAAGCTTCATGCCAAGTTTGGTGGCGGTATATACTGCCCCATGCCCACAGGTTTCAGGGAGGTTCACATGATAAAATCAGAATTTAAACCACAAGGTATATAATCAAAATAAAAACAAGAACAACTGAATGACCACCACCACCCCATGTCCAAAAATGGGTGAAGTCACACAAGAGTGATGTTTCCATCTAGAATCAAAATGGCGGCAGGCTTCCAAATATCAACAAAGATCACCACCCCTACCTTGGGAAGCTTCCTGCCAATTCATATCTTGAAAGGCAGTCAAACCTATAGAGAACAAATGTACAAACCAATTTCCAAAATATATTCAATATGTTGCCCGTAAAACTCAAGTAAAAGCGTTCCACCAAGCCACCACCAATCAATGGCTTTAAAAGAGGATTAGACAAATTCATAGAGGAGAAGAGCTACCGTCACAGCGAGAGGCAGCATTGCCTCCAAATACCTGTTGCAACAGGCAGCTGCATGGCCACTGCGAGATCAAGAGGCTGCACCAAATGGGCCGTGGGCCTGATCCAGGAGGCTCTAGATCAGGGGTCTGCAACCTGCGGCTCCGGAGCCGCATGTGGCTCTTTTACATCTTTGCTGCGGCTCCGGGGCGGATACTAGCGAGGGGAGGAGGCGCATTGTGCGCCCCGACACTCCTCACTGTGGCGGGCACTGTACTGGCTGTGATGTCGCATGGGGGCGGTGCATGCGTTAGTCACGCACCGTCCCAACATCACCTTCCCGCCCGCTGTCAGATCGTGGCTCCGGAGATATATTTGTTTTAAATGTCGCAATGGTTTTGCGGCTCCCAGTTGTCGTTTTTTCTTCGGAAACGGGTCCAAGTGGCTCTTTTTGTCTTAAAGGTTGCAGACCCCTGCTCTAGATCATATGCTCTATCTGGGTGAATTATCACATTTTCCTGGATTAAAAAACATAAACAGTCGTATGTTCCCGTATCCACCAAGGAGATGCCACTTCCCAAAACCAAAGTGCAAACTCAAGGTAATTTTTTTTATATATAAGATATTTATTGAAATTTTACAGACAATAAAAAGTTACAAGATTAAAAATAAAAAAGAATAACAATAATAAAAGAAAAAGAGATAGAAAAACACAAAAACAAAGCACATAAAAAGTAAGAAAAAATTTAAAAAGAAATCAATATTTTCATGTCTTATATTTCATTTACTTGTTTCCTGACCTCCTCACCCCCCCTTTTTTTGTATTCCAGTTCACATAGTTAATTCAGCAAATCCTTACCCTCTATCATTTATCTTTACTCAATATCTTAACCTATTATAACTATATATTTTAAACCATTATCAATCCGTATTCACATATTCTTATTAATCTTTTTACCAATACCGCTTATTTTCAATCCAACATCCCTTTAACCTTCATTAATTTTACAGTATTTCTGCAAGTAGTCTTTAAATTTCTTCCAGTCTTCTTCCACCGCCTCTTCTCCCTGATCTCGGATTCTGCCAGTCATTTCTGCCAATTCCATGTATTCCATCACCTTCATCTGCCATTCTTCCAGTGTGGGTAAATCTTGTGTCTTCCATGCCACGACCCCAGCGGGAACCCAGGGGATGCTCAAATCGATCCACATTGGCGGCGCTTCCCCTGCTGGTGGTTTACCCTTACCAGACTCCCGGCAAGGCGGGCAGGAATCAGATATAAATAAATAAATAAATAAATAAATAAATAAATAATAAATTAAGCCCATTGATTAGTCCCATTGATTGCAGTGGGGAAAGGTGTGAAGCTTAACTGTCGCCTGTTGAAATGAGCATACAGTGGTGCCCCACAAGACGAATGCCTCGCAAAACGGAAAACTCGCTAGACGAAAGAGTTTTCCATTTTGGAGGTACTTCGCAAAACAAATTTCTTATGGGCTTGCTTCGCAAGACGACAATGTCTTGTGAGTTCCTGCTGGTTTTTTCCCCTTTCTCCCCCTTTTGCTAAGCCGCTAAGCCGCTTATCAGCTGATCCGATCAGCAGATAAGCCGCTAAAAGCTGCTAATAGCGCTAATAGCGCTAATCCGTCAATGGGCTTGCTTCGCAAGACAAAAAAACCGCTAGACGAAGAGAATCACAGAACGGATTCTTTTCGTCTTGCGAGGCACCACTGTAGCTACAAAGTGTTGACTGGAGCACTTTTTAGTACAGTGGTACCTCGGGTTAAGTACTTAATTCGTTCTGGAGGTCCATAATTAACCTGAAACTGTTCTTAACTTGAAGCACCGCTTTAGCTAATGGGGCCTCCTGCTGCTGCTGCGCCGCTGGAGCACGATTTCTGTTCTCATCCTGAAGCAAAGTTCTTAACCTGAGGTACTATTTCTGAGTTAGCAGAGTTTGTAACCTGAAGTGTATGTAACCTGAAGATTATGTAACCTGAGGTACCACTGTATATAAAAAGATGGGTAAATAGAAGTTTGCACAACATTTTCCCAATCCAGAGCCCTGGATGCCACCTCGAATTCTGACAGTATTGATAAGCTTGAAAGTTCACGCATTCTTAATGTGTGCTATCTTTTCTCTCCTGCATTCACATAGCTATACAGTGGTACCTTGGGTTAAGAACTTAATTCGTTCTGGAGGTCCGTACTTAACCTGAAACTGTTCTTAACCTGAAGCACAACTTTAGCTAATGGGGCCTCCTGCTGCTGCTGCGCCGCCGGAGCACGATTTCTGTTCTCATCCTGAAGCAAAGTTCTTAACCCGAGGTACTATTTCTGGGTTAGCGGAGTTTGTAACCTGAAGTGTATGTAACCTGAAGCGTATGTAACCCGAGGTACCACTGTACATGAGTTGCTCTGCACATAGGGAGAGATATGCCGAAAGATATACCACAAAGCCAATCCTAGGAGCCCTCAGCCATATGCATTGCCACACAGGAGGTGGTTGCCCAAAATGGGAGGCCAGTTTGTGCCTCGCGTCTGAGCATCTGGCATGCTCCCAACAAGTAACGCTTCTTGCAGGAGAATGCTGTGTCCCAGGGAGAAGTGATTTACTGGCTATTACCTGTCAGTTGCAGGAAAGTCTGATCCATATCCACTGAAGAGAGACAAATCTGTCACTTACTGTTGCTCTACATTTCTCATTTTTCCACTCTTTAAGTTCAGCAAACTTCCAATCTATTTGTAAACCTTTATTTGTTTTGTTTTTTTAAGTCTGCACAAAAATTGTATTCATTTTTTGGTGCCTGTCTCCTCATATTGACATTTTATACACCATTGTGTCTAATATATGCATTGGTGGGGGGGGGGGGTCGCTAAAACAATGCATTCTTATGCGTATTGGTTGGCTGTAGAGCTGCGTTATAAAATATGATGGCAAATGTGCTTACTGGGAAAGGATGTGCAGATTAGGTTGGTTTGGACTAAAATACAGGCCAGATGCATTTCCCATCCCTGAAGTCCTCTGACAAGCAGTGTGAGGTGGATAGCTAGGAAAATGAGGGACTTCTCGGTGGTGGCACCTTCCTTTTGGAACAATTAGTGATGTTAAATTCTCGAGGATAATACAAAAGATTATTCTCAGGAATTTAACATCACTAGGAACATCCTCCCCGGGGGAGGGCTACCTAAGACATTCTTCATCTTCTTATTCATTTATTCAGGCCTTTCAAGTTTGCATTTTTAAAATCAACCCTGCACTGTCACTTTCAAAAATGTGGTTTTAAATAACTCTTTGTGTGGTTTTATGCTGAGTTGTGCATGGTTTTATTCCGTCTCCACTGGAAGGAAAGCTTTATGCCTTTGGTTTTTACTGCCTTAATCATTATACTTTGTGTTTTGTTTTGTACGTATGGTGTTTGTTTTTGCTTTCTAAGCCGCCTAGATTATTTTTGATGATCAGCCAAATACATTTAATAAATCACTATCCTTCCAGCTGTCATGACATAGCATGCCTGCCCAGAGCCCAGCTGAGGGATGCTGAGGGAGGAGAGAACACCCTGGTCTCTGGCAGGGGTGTTTCAGCCAGAGGGCTGCATTCCATCATGCGCTGCATGCCGCTGGTGGGTGAGGCGAGAGGCAAAGGTGGGCAGAGCAAGGGAAACATATTTTGCCTTCGTACCATGGGCTGCATTCCAGCCATGCAACAGAGGTGTGCACGCATGTAAACACATACAAACACACACACCGCCACGCGCCTTTCAGCCAAGGAAAAAGCATTGCCACAGCCCAAGGATGCATTCTGCACAGGCAAAAGCACTTGAGCAGGGCCAGAGAGGGGCATGGCTGGAGGAGAGGGGAGTGTGGCTTGGAGAGAGTCGCCAAGGCTGGCTAGAGATTCTTGAAGGGCTGTTCTCACCCATTAGACAGGTGGTTCATCACCCCTGATCTAGGGGGTCCCGTTGGTGGAGCAGGGAGAGTGCACCATCATTTTGCTAAGAAGACTGATTGGTTGTCATGAAGATAATTACTGCTTGAATGCTTCTCCCTAAGTCAGTGGTTGAGGGACATGGGTGGCAGTGTGGTCTAAACCACAGAGCCTAGGGCTTGCCGGTCAGAAGGTCGGCAGTTCGAATCCCCGTGACAGGGTGAGCTCCCGTTGCTCCTGCCAACCTAGCAGTTCAAAAGCACATCAAAGTGCAAGTAGATAAATAGGTACCGCTCCGGCCGGAAGGTAAACGGCGTTTCTGTGCGCTGCTCTGCTTCGCCAGAAGAGGCTTAGTCATGTTGGCCACATGACCCAGAAGCTGTCTGTGGACAAACGCTGGCTCCCTCGGCCTATAGAGCGAGATGAGCGCGCAACCCCAGAGTCGTCCACAACTAGACCTAGTAGGGGTACCTTTACTCTGGGGTTGCGTGCTCATCTCGCTCTATAGGCCAAGGGAGCCAGCGTTTGTCCACCTTTAAGTCAGTGGTTATCGACCAGTGTCTCGTGGCACCCGTGGGCAACACTGGCCTCTGTCCCTCTTTCCTTCCCTCCCTCCTCTGATGCCCTCTCATGTCTCTGCCTCTCAAAGGCTTGCACAGCTGTTTATTGCAGCAGCCCTGGCTAGAAGCTCTGCAGGCGAATGGTTGCACTCCATGTTCTCTTTGGGGCAGGGGCAGCTCAGAGACTCAGGGACAGAAGCAGCTGCCCGTCCAGAGGACTCCCAAGAAGAGGGGAGAGGAGAGGAGGCTGAGGGAACACTCCCCAGGGGAGGGTGTTTGAAAAAGGGTGAGAGGCTACCAACTCTGCAGGCAATGGGTGACATAACCAGGCTTCTGAGCCCCACAGGGGTGCCACAGATAGAACGTACTTGGTCAAGGAAGCCTTGGACCCCAGAAGGTTGCAACCTCTGGCCTAAGTGATGCTTGTGTTCCAAAGCATCTTGGTGACCTCGGTGTTGGCTGCCTGGAGTTTCAGTGTGTGTCGCCTCTGCACAATGCAACAGGCAGTGATGGTGAACAAGACTTGCAAGTCAATGTCAGGCTGCTCATGGCTGGCTTCAGCAGCAGAAACTGACGAATCTCTCAATTTCAGTTTCCCATTTTTCCATTTCTGCATCAGCTGGCTATTTGTTCCTTTTTTAAAAAAAAGTTCACATGAAAATTCGCACACTTTTTGTGCATTTTTGCAAGCAATTTCCCAGCATATAATGCAATATTGTGCATTATTTGCAGTAATGTGTATATTTTTGTACAGACTTTCCCTCAGTGTATACTTTTTCCACACTTTGGAGAGCTGCACTGCAAAATTGGAAGAAGTTCAACTTTCAAAGGTTCATTTCAGTTTGTGTATTTTGATCAGAAACACAGATTATATTCAAATGTGAAGTGGGTGACTTTCTGCTCATTCCCTATTCAGTGTGGAAAGTTTCCTATTTACCAACCGATTGTTCTTTTTCCTGTGCTCCCCCCTCCCCCACCGTCTGCTGCAGCCACAAACGTGGAGTGCAGCTCAGTGTGGTGAAATTTCCTGATGCTGATGATGATGTCATAGGAGGAGGAAAAAACCCTCCAAGAATAGAAATGGCATATACTTTTAATGCAACTTACTCATAGCTCGCTGGTGTTTAGACTCGACCTTCGGAGTTGCCCAATGTCCTGGCTTCCGCTCAGGCACAATGAAGGAGTGGCTCAAGAAGGAGCTGTAAGCAAACAGAGCTGGATTCCTTTATTTCCCTGTTCGGATGTGATGCAGGAAGACGGGGGAGAGAACAACTCCGCAACGGTGGCTTCTGAAGATTCTGCTGGCTACGAGCCCTTTCCCAGGCTCCCTCTTGGTTTATCCTGAAGGATCCCCAGGAGCCACACTCACGGATACCTTGCGTACAAAACCCCGTGTGCTTCCATCAACTACCAAGCCCTCCTTCCTCTGCCAAGCAGAGGAGTAAGACTGTCTCGCTGATGCAGGCCTGGCCACTAAACCCTTGCTTAGGGGCAAGGGGAAGTCCTCCGGAGTCCTCATAGACCTCATTGTGTGTGTGTGGCTTGTGTGCATTACTGGATTAGAGCAAATGGGATACAAAGGAACAAAGAACAGGATGCATTGCTATTGGAGGCGGCCAAAGAAGGTAACATGTATTTTGAATTACTCGGCTGGGGTCTCAGATTTTGAGTTAATTGCTTTGTACAGGGTGTGAGTTGCATACTGAAGAACTCTGTGCTTCTTATAGGCATGGGGAACCTCATGTTCAGGAGCAACATGCCTATAAGTATTGCCCACTGGTGGAAATACATAAGAAGAGAAGGCCATACAGTGGTGCCCCGCAAGACGAATGCCTCACAAGACGGAAAACCCGCTAGATGAAAGGGTTTTCCGTTTTGGAGGTGCTTCGCAAAACGAATTTCCTATGGGCTTGCTTCGCAAGACGACAATGTCTTGCGAGTTCCTGCAGGTTTTTTTTCCTTCCCCCCTCCCTTTTCTAAGCCGCTAAGCCGCTTATCAGCTGATCAGATCAACAGATAAGCCGCTAAAAGCCGCTAATAGTGCTAATCCGCTAATCCATCAATGGGCTTGCTTCGCAAGACGAAAAAACCGCTAGACGAAGAGAATCACAGAACGGATTCTTTTCGCCTTGCGAGGCACCACTGTATCTTTATGTCTTGCCTGAGCCTGGTGGTTGTTGCAGACAAACTGTTGAGTTGGATGGACTTTTGGTCTGACCCGGCAAGGCATTAGGACAACTGCTGTAGCACAATGGCTAAGCTATGCTTCATAATACTCAGAAGAAGCCTTTGCTACTTCAATGAAACATTTTGAACCCCTGAATGTGCTTATATACATGATAAGTATAATTTATCACTAGAATTAGCATCATAGCACTCAGAACAAGTCCTGGTGCTTTCTGGTCCAGCTATGAACTGGAAAACCCATCATGCAAATCCTCCTTCTAGCATAAATGTTACTAGATAGGCTCAGGTAAGCCTTCTTTGTCTCTGTTTCAGTGTTTATGGGGAAAATAATACTGGCAAGCTTTACAGGGTGCTGTTAAGTGTTGCTGAAATAATGTATGTGAAACATTTTGAACGGACACGGCATGTTTTATTATCCATCCACTTGGTGCTTTTTAACCAGCATTTTAGTAAGAGAGGTTGCTTTGAGATGGAAAATAAACATTCTCCATCATTTTGCTGAGCAGGGGTTAAAAATTTAGTGAGCAAAATCCAGCTGCCCACGGTGCTAGAGGCTAGTGAACAAAGCAGAAACTTATGGTACTTGGCTTGTATACGATTGTGGCTAAGACACTGAGCTATGTCCATACTTCAAAGCTCACTTCTTCCATAAACTCACTTTACACACTCACTTTTTGCCCCGTGTGTCACATGCACAAGCCTGTGCTTTCCTGGTTCATGTCTGAGTGCTTTCCCCCACCCCTGCCACTTTCCTCAAGGAGAAGCTGCTCTTTACTGCTGAATCGGAACAAGTGGCCATTCAGGTTTTCCGCAGATTGCCATTTGCACTGATTCAGTTGCAATGAGTAAGCTTTTGTGAGGAAAGCAGTGCCTCCCACAAAAAAAGCACTCAGGCAGGGAGCTTTAAAGCACAGATCTGTACCTAGAAATGTGGAGCAAGGCTAAGTGTGCATGAGTTGTTAGAGTAGCTTTACTATCTGCCTTGGCCCCCTTCGTGCAATATGGGATTGATAGTGACCTGCTTTGTAGGAGTGTTGTAATGATTACAGCAAGGTAATCATACACTTGAAGCCTTTTGAACACCCGAAGGTGCTCTCTACATGCTAAGTATCACAGCTGGAAGGACTTTTGCTGCTCTTTGGTCCACCAAGTCTGGATCTTATGCCAGGTTCCTGAGGCAGACAAGACACGGTGTGAGAGTGTATATTGGGCAAGAGGCCTAGCAGCTTTCTTCACGCTTCCTTCCAGAAGCATTTTCATGCCAACGAGAGGCCTTGAGCATTCATTGGCTGTCTGAATTAGCAGCTACCAAAGACCATCCCATAAACAGGATGGCTTTGGAGGAGCAGCTCAGATCACCAGCAAGTGTAACTGATGCTGGATCTCTTGAAGCTTCCTAGCAATGGTGCTGTAGCTCATGGGGTCTATATCCCTTCAGTTGGTAATATGTACTGCAGGCATAAGGACTGAGGTCCAGTGCTGAGGGCCAGCTGGAGGTTCCCTTGCTGTGAGAAGCCAAGTTACAGGGAACCAGGCAGAGGGCCTTCTTGGTAGTGGCGCCCGCCCTGTGGAATGCCCTCCCACCAGATGTCAAAGAGAAAAACAACTACCAGACTTTTAGAAGACATTTGAAGGCAGCCCTGTTTAGGGAAGCTTTTAATGTTTAATAGACTATTGTACAGTGGTACCTTGGGTTAAGTACTTAATTCGTTCCGGAGGTCTGTTCTTAACCTGAAGCTGTTCTTAACCTGAAGCACCACTTTAGCTAATGGGGCCTCCTGCTGCCACTGTGCCGCCGGAGCCCGATTCCTGTTCTTATCCTGAAGCAAAGTTCTTAACCTGAAGCACTATTTCTGGGTTAGCAGAGTGTGTAACCTGAAGCGTATGTAACCCAAAGCATATGTAACCCGAGGTACCCAGCATATGTAACCCGAGGTACTCAGTGGTCACGGATTGAAATTCTATCTCTGGATAGAATTCTATCTCCGGAGAGTGATGTGGGGAGTGTGACCTTGCTAGTTTTTCTTGGCATCTCAGTGGCTTTCAATACCATTGACCATGGTGTCCTTTTTTTTTTTTTTTTTAAATAATTTTTTATTGAGTTTCTTTTATGCACATAAAAAAAATAAACAAAACATTCAAAAAGTTGCAACACTTAAGTGCTAGGAAAAAAAAAAAAAAAAAAAGGAAAAGAAAGAGAAAAACCGGAGATCAGACAGGAAAAAAAAAGATAGAAAAACTACAACGTGAAAACATAAAACTGTCGACTTCCTTCCCTACTGATTTCGGGTTGTTACTTTCAGTAGTAACCTTTTTACCGCTGGTATTTGTTTATGATTTGCACATTGGGAGTTTTACAACAGACCTGCTGTATTTGGTAAGTTTTTAAAGTTACCTTCAAAATAAACCATAAATTTACTCCAATCTTCTTTTAGCTTTGTATTATTGTGATTTTTGATTGTGACCATGGTGTCCTTTAAGGAGGTGAGGGTTGTGGGCACTGTACTACAGTGTTTCTTCTGCTACCTCCAGAGCTGCTTCCAGAAAGCAATTGTCTCTTGATACAATTACTCCAATTGCACCTTTATAGATATGGCCCTGGTAGGACCCTGGTTGTTGTTGTTGTTGTTTAGTCATTTAGTCGTATCCGACTCTTTGTGACCCCCTGGACCAGAGCACGCCAGGCACTTCTGTCTTCCACTGCCTCCCACAGTTTGGTCAGAATCATGTTTGTAGCTTCGAAGACACTATCCAACCATCTCGTCCTCTGTCATCCCCTTCTCCTTGTGCCCTCCATCTTTCCCAACATCAGGGTCTTTTCCAGGGAGTCTTCTCTTCTCAGGAGGTGGCCAAAGTATTGGAGCCTCAGCTTCAGGATCTGTCCCTCCAGAGAGCACTCAGGGCTGATTTCCTTCAGAATGGAGAGGTTTGATCTTCTTGCAGTCCATGGGACTCTCAAGAGTCTCCTCCAGCACCAGAATTCAAAAGCATCAATTCTTCGGCGATCAGCCTTCTTGATGGTCCAGCTCTCACTTCCATACATCACCACTGGGAAAACCATAGCTTTAACTATATGGATCGCTTCATGGATCACTGCCTTGCTGTGGCGAAGGGGCTTGAATAACTCAGAGAAGCTATGAACTATGCCGAGCAGGACCCTGGTAGGGATTGATATTACCTGGTGTCCAAATAACTCATTTATCCCTTGCAGCTCTTCACTTCACTCATTGGCTAAAAGCACTGATGGATCGTGATCTGTCATTTCCATAGTCTCTGTGTCTCCTCCTTTCCTTTCTTCCAGGGCCCAGGATGATCCGCCTCTTTTCCATTTCTCCCCCTCAAATCATAATGGCACATATTTTGCTAGTGATCTTTATCCGCTTCAGCAGATTCCAACTGCAGCCATGACATGTAAAGAACATGTTTATTGCTGAATTACACACACAAAAGGATTGTCCACGATTGTCCACAAGGCTCCTGATCTATTGAGATTTCACAAGCACAGTTTATCACTACTGGATGACAAGCAGCTGAATGTGTGAAATGCAAAACACGGCATTTGAGGTGACGTGAGGTGATTTGTGACGGCTGAGTCACAAATGCCTAGCCACAGTAACTCAGGTGTCGCTTACTGAAAGAATGGATTACTGCAATGTGCTGGATGTGGGGCTTCCCATGCGCTTGATCAGGCGGCTTCAGTTAGTGAAGAATGCTGCAGCACAATTGCTGACAGGAGTGAGGCCCTGTCACATGTAACACCTGTGCTCAGCATTGGTTGCTGATTTGCTGCCCGGCCAATTTCAAGGTGTTATTACAGTGGTACCTTGGGATGTGAACAGGATCCGTTCCTGAGCCCCATTCGCATCCAGAAGCAAACATAACTAACGATGGCACGTCTGTGCACACACGCATTGCTTTTCGTCGCTTCTGCGCATGCGCGTGACATCATTTTGAGCATCTGCGCATGCGTGAGAGGCGAAACCTGGAAGTAACGCGCTCCGTTACTTCTGGGTTGCCGCGGAGCGCAACTTGAAAGCGCTCAACATGAAGCATATTCAACCTGAGGTATGACTGTATTAGCATATGTAATCATAACAACTGGGGACTAGTTTACCTACGACATCACATTGTCCCACATGTGCCCACTTGACCTCTTTGATTGGCACTCCTACAAGTGCAACATAAATAGCCATTCTGCATTTGTAAAAGCTTTGGAAATCCCTGCTTATTGAGCAGACGCCTTCCTTCTGCTCTTTTTTTGGTGCCTGACATAAACATTCTTCCTTAAAGAAGACTACCCAGATGCATAGAAAGTTGAGGTAATTTTAATGTTTTAGTATTTTCACTTTTGTATGTTTTAAAGTAGGGTTGTAATTTTTTCTTGCTTTTCTTTTTTATCTTTATCTTGAAAGGATTTTTAAAAATAAATAAAAAAATCAAGCCATGTATAATTTTTATGAAAGAAAGAAAGGCAACTATTAGGGGATGATTAGCTGCTTGTGCTTAAAATGGTGCCCCTTCAGAGTTTGTGCGGCCCCACAAACCTCTGTGTGTGACAGAGCTCCTCAGACATGTCTGCTCTAGTCACTGTTAGAGTCCGACAGTGGCTGTTTGCGGAAACGCCTCCAACAAAGAAGTTCCTTAACGGAAACACGTCTCCTGGACTCACGACGTGACAGCTTCCGACGAAGCATGGGTCTCCCTGCAATTGCTTCTGACACCTCCCCACTATTTTCACTGGACGTGTCTCTCACCCCTTTCTCCCCCCTGCTTCCTGCCTGCGCTGCTGCATCTCTCTCAGTATCCCTGAGATCCTCCTCCAGAGACCCCGCGCTCCCCCTGCTGGTCCCTGCCTTGGCTGTTGAGTCTCTCCCAGTCTCTGGGAGCCCTATCACCTCCTTTCCCTCTGATGTCAGTTCCCTGACATCCACCTCCCCTCCAGGGCCCCCTTCCCCCCCGCCCCCTCCCTCTCCTCTGGGCGGTGAGGAGCTGAAACCCCGAAACGAATCCTCTTCATCTTCCGACGTCTCGAACATCTCCCTCCATCGGTCTTTGTTCCGACTCGCTGAATCCTCCTCCACCTCGGAATCAGAGAACCCCTCCAACTCCTCTTCTTCGTCTGTGGTGGCGAAGTATTCCCTCCGGAACCTCGCCACTGGCTGGGGTTTTCGAGGGAATCTCTGATGAAAAGTTTCAATTAGAACCTCGTCATCTACATCCTCTGCTCTGACCCAGGTGTTTTCCGACTCCGGTTCCCCTTCCCACATTACCAAATACTCTACTTGCTCTCCTTTCCACCTGGAATCTAGGATCTCCGCTGCATGGTAGCTGTGTTCTTTTTCCTCCATCGCTGGTCCCCTATTGACCCTCCCCTCTCTGTCCCCTATATACGGTGACAGCAACGATCTGTGGAACACTGGGTGCAACTTCATGTGGTTCGGTAACCGGAGTCTGAAAGCCACTGGGTTGACCTGTTGCGTGACTTCAAATGGGCCCAGTCTTTTGGGTCTTAACTTCTTACAACCTCCTTTAAATGGTAACCCTTGGGTGGACAGCCACACCTGGTCTCCCACCCTAAGGCTTTCCCCTTCCCTTCTGGTTTTGTCTGCCTGCCTCTTATATTCCTCCTTCGCCCGGTTTAAATTAAGTTGGAGTTGGCGATGGATCGCTTCCATTTCTTCAACGAACTGTTCTGCTGCTGGAACGCTCCAGTTCTCCCCCTCCCCCCCTGGGAAGGCTCGGGGATGACACCCGTGATTGGCCAAAAAAGGGCTCATTCCCGTGGACACGTTCTCTGCATTGTTGTAAGCAAATTCTGCCAACGCCAGCTTCTCCACCCAATCATTCTCTCTGTCATTAACATAACACCTCAAATATTGCTGGAGGACACCATTAGCTCTTTCCGCCTGCCCGTTGGTCTCTGGATGACGGGCAGTAGAGAAATTAACCTCTACATGCAGTAAGCTCATGAGCTTCCTCCAGAACCTGGAAGTAAATTGTTTCCCTCGGTCCGAAACCACCCTCAAGGGGGCGCCATGCAACCTAAACACATTTTCCACAAACAATTTGGCGGTTTCTTCTGCTGTGACCGCATGTGAGCAGGCTATAAAGTGTGCCATCTTGGTTAACAGATCTACCACCACCATAATGGCTGTTTTCCCTTTGGACCTGGGCAAATCAGTCATAAAATCTATTGCCACTGCCTCCCACGGTCTTTCCGGCGTGGGTAGTGGTTCTAATAAACCTGCCGGTGCCCGCCTCTCCCCCTTGGCTCGTTGGCAACGGTCACACCCTCTCACATATTCACGCACATCTTCCCTGACCTTGGGCCACCAGAATTCCCTGGTAACCAGCCACATGGTTTTGTGTTGCCCAAAATGCCCTGCTGTGGGGTTATCGTGCAGTTGCTTGAGTACCTTTTCCCTCAATTCCCCTTCAGGTATGTATAACGCTCCCTTGTAGTACAACGCCCCATTTCTCTCCTCAAAACCCCCGGGTTTGTCTCCCTCCCTCCTAAGACTCCTGAGTTTGTCCTGGGCGTATACATCCTGCCCCGTTCCCTCTACCAGTTCCCTTTGCCCCACCAATGCCGCCCCACACACCCAGCGGTCCTCGGGAATGACATGGGTCTCTTCGGGTACACCCTCTCCCTCCAAATATTCAGGTTTGCGTGAGAGAGCGTCCGCCCTAACGTTCTCCGGGCCTGGTACGTAACAAATCTCAAAGTTAAATTTGGAGAACTCCTGGGCCCATCTCAACTGCCGTTGGTTGAGCACTCGCGCAGTTCTCCAATACTCTAGATTCTTATGGTCCGTGCACACTTGCACCTTCTGTTGTGCACCAATTAGTAGGTGCCTCCATCTCCGGAAGGCCTCATAAATTGCAAGAAGTTCCCGGTCGTACACCGTGTAGTTCCTCTCAGACTTGTTCAGCTTCCGCGAAAAGAAGGCACACGGTCGCCACTCCGACCCCTCCTTCCCCGGCTGCAGAAGAAGCACCGCCCCTATGGCTCGGTCCGACGCGTCTGTTTCGACCCTCAGCTTTTTTTGTAAATCCACATGTAGAAGTTGTTCGCCAGAGGCGAAGGCCCTTTTCAGTTCCTCAAACGCTCGCTCCGCCTCCCCCGTCCAAACAAACTTCTTTTTGCTGCTGAGACAGTCCGTGATGGGCGCCGTCAGGTGGGCGAAGTTGCGGATGAACTTACGATAAAAGTTTCCAAACCCTAGGAACCTCTGCACATCCTTCTTGGTCTTGGGTGTTTTCCATTCCAGCACCGCTTGAACCTTGCCGGGGTCCATGGCCAACCCTTTGTCTGACAAGCGGTACCCCAGGAATTCCACCTCCTTGGTATGAAACTGACACTTCTCCAGTTTCACCCACAGTCGGTTGGCTTGCAGCCTGCTCAACACTTCTCTGACGTCTCTCACATGTTGCTCCTCATTCTCCGAATACACCAACACGTCATCTAAGAAGGCCACGCAATTCTTGTAGAGCAAAGGCCCCAGTACGTGGTTCATGAAAGCTTGAAAACACGCGGAGCCTGTTTGTAATCCAAAAGGCATAACTAAGTATTCAAATGCCCCCAAAGGGGTGAACATGGTGGTCTTCCATTCATCCCCTTTCCTTATACGTATCAGGTTGTACGCCCCCCTTAGGTCCAGCTTTGTAAAAATCTTTCCCTTCCGCACCCTGGTCAAAATATCATCAATCCTGGGCATGGGAAAAGCCGCCGGCTCTGTCACTGCATTTAAGGCCCGAAAGTCACATACCAGCCTCGGCTTGTCCGTGTTTTTTTTGTCCACAAAAAACACTGGGCTACCCCCCGCTGCCTTGGACTCTCTGATGAAGCCCCTCTTCAGGTTCTTGTCAATGAACGCTCGCAACTCCTGCATTTCCCTGTCTGACATGGCATACAACTTGCCTACAGGAAGCTGTGCTCCAGGGAGTAAATTGATCTGGCAATCAAAGGGTCTATGCGGAGGTAGTTGGTCAGCTTCCTTCTCGCTGAACACGTCGCTGAGATCAGCATACTGTGGTGGCACCTTCCCCTTCTCCACTACTTCAGTCCCTGCCAGGGTGGCTTGGGCCCCTGCTGACCCCTTTTCCCCCCTGCAGTGTTCTAAGCAATGTGCGGAACCGAAGGAAACCACTCTTTGATGCCAGCCCACCAGCGGATCATGTAGGGCTAGCCAGCTCATTCCCAAAATAATGGGAGCACCTCCCAAGGTGGCCACATTAAACGCTATCAGTTCTGTGTGCCTTGCCACCCTCATTATCATTGGGATGGTCTGCAAGCTGACTCCTCCTCCCAACAGTTCCCTGCCATCGATCGTGGTCACCTGCAGGGGGTTGCTTAAAGGGATAGTCTGTATCTGGTGTTCAGCAGCAAACTCCTTGCTCATAAAATTGCAGGAGCTGCCTGAGTCCAACAGTGCCTTTATTTTTAGGGGGTGTCCATTTTGCAGCTCTAGCGACACTTCAATCACTAGAGCCGGTCGAGGAGCTTCTGGTACTGGCACTTGGGGAAGGGGCACTTTCACTGCTCTTTGGCCTGGCTGCAGTGCCCTGATGGCAACCAGGCGTTGGCTTTTACCTGCTCCGTTTCTCCCTGCTCTTCCCCCTCAACAGTTCCCACCATCCCTTGCCATTCCTTCCTCTGGGGGCAGACTCTGGCAAAGTGGCCTGGCTGTTGGCAGAGATAGCATTTCCGGGCTCCCTTTCCCTCCTTCTTCGCCCCCTCACTGGGCTTTGAAACTGCGCGCGCGCGGGCTGTTCCGATTTCCATCGGCTCTGCCGGCGGGAAAGCTGGCTCAGGAATGTCTGGAATGCGTAACTCCTTCCAACGTTCCCCTCTCCCTTCCCGCCTCTCCAAGGCTCTTGCCTCCTGGCGCGCTCCAATGGTCAGCGCAGATTTGGTCAGCTGATCCATAGACACCGCCCTGGGGCTCCTGGCCAGCTCGTCTTTCACAGCTGAAGAAAGACCTTCTTCAAATAGCATCTGAATGGGTGCTGCCGATAAATCCCACCCCAATCTGTGAATCAGCATGGTAAATTCAGTCCAGTACTCACGGACAGATCTGCTTCCCTGCTTGCAAGCCATTAACTGTCTGCGCACCGCCCCTTCCTCAACGTCGCTGGAAAACATGATATCCATTGCACGGAAAAATTTCATAGTGTCCTTTAGGATATCGTTGTGCGTTGCCATCAGGGGTCGAACCCAGTCTCGCGCGCCCTTCTCAAGATGCCCAATTACAAAAGCAACTCGAGATTCCTCATCAGGGAACTCATCAAACTGGACATTCAGGGCATATTGCATTTCAGTCCTAAAGGCATGGTAATCCTTGGGGTCCCCCCCAAACTTCTGCACCAATCCTGGTACCTTTCTGGGGAACTGAGTGGTTCTCCCCTTCTTGTCTGCATCTTGAGCCCTCCTCTCCTCGAGCCTCGCCGTCTGCAGCGCCAGTTGGACCTCCAATGCTCGGCATCTTTCTTCCAAGCTTGGATCAGCTCCTCCCCCTGCTCCGGCTGGGTCGCTCATGATGCTTTCTCCTGCACAGGCAGCGTACAGAGACTGTCGGACTGCTATTAGGGGATGATTAGCTGCTTGTGCTTAAAATGGTGCCCCTTCAGAGTTTGTGCGGCCCCACAAACCTCTGTGTGTGACAGAGCTCCTCAGACATGTCTGCTCTAGTCACTGTTAGAGTCCGACAGTGGCTGTTTGCGGAAACGCCTCCAACAAAGAAGTTCCTTAACGGAAACACGTCTCCTGGACTCACGACGTGACAGCTTCCGACGAAGCATGGGTCTCCCTGCAATTGCTTCTGACACCTCCCCACTATTTTCACTGGACGTGTCTCTCACCCCTTTCTCCCCCCTGCTTCCTGCCTGCGCTGCTGCATCTCTCTCAGTATCCCTGAGATCCTCCTCCAGAGACCCCGCGCTCCCCCTGCTGGTCCCTGCCTTGGCTGTTGAGTCTCTCCCAGTCTCTGGGAGCCCTATCACCTCCTTTCCCTCTGATGTCAGTTCCCTGACAGCAACTTATTCACCTGATGCTACAGATAATCATCAAGTGTGTGAACCATTCCGTTGCCAGGGGAGAAAGAAAACTCAAGTCGAGTTTGACCAAATCTGTGTCAGGAAATGGACAAAGTTGAGCCAAAGTCACGTTTTGGTATGTCATCTTGATTCAAAATGGCAGCCAGCATCCAAAATTTTGACAGAGTGCTGTGCCCACCTTGGAAACCCTTGTAAGGTGGTGCACTCTCCTTCATTAGAACTTTAAAGCAGTTTGATTGCCATCTGTCATGGATGCTTTAGTTGCATGGCTGGGAGTTGACCTAGATCAGGCATAGGCAATCTCGGCCCTCCAGATGTTTTGGGACTACAACTCCCATCATCCCTAGCTAACAGCACCAGTGGTCAGGGGGATGATGGGAACTGTAGTCTCAAAACATCTGGAGGGCCGAGTTTGCCTATGCCTGACCTACATGACCCTCCGGGTCTCTTCCAACTCTACAGTTCTACGATTCTATGAATACAGCCTATGGATTCTTCTATGAAGCTTCCATGCCATTGTTGCCACCATGGCCAGAGTTGGCAGAATTGCTGCCAGTTACATCGTCACCAGTGGCCAGACTTACTCTTGTCGCCCAGTCAGACTGAAAGGCCAGTGGTCCAGCTGCCAGGAGATTGTTTCAGGAGGCAGGAAGCAATAGCAGCAGCAAGCTGACAGGACCATTGGTGGGAGAGAAGAGGGGTCCTCACCCTGACCCACTGATGGCAACAGTGCTTCGGTCAAGAGCATAGTGGAGCAGCTGGGACCCTCTCCAGTGCCATCAGGAGATACCCCAATGGTCTTGTGATGACACACACACACACCCGTGACTAAGCCCTACACTGGTCCTCTGCTGAGCCTCCAGAATGAGAGTAGCCACCAGCCTGATTCTCCACACAAGCGGCAGAGCATGATGTGGGTCTCCTGCAAGGTGGGAATGGATCCCACCATTGATATCTGCCATCACTGCAAGAAGACTTTGAATGGGGGGGGGGAGTAGCAGGGCATTACACCATCAACAATTTGCTCCAGCACTTGAAGAGGCTTCACCAGTCAATCTCACTCAGGCCAGAGGGCAGCCATGTCCCAGCTATCAGGCAGCAAGGGCAAAACAGTGGTAATGGAGCAGATTTTTTCCCCCAGCTAGCTCTCAGATTCCCCTTCCCAAGAAGCTAAGGTGGCCAAGCATGGAGTTCGGGAAGCATGAGGTCTAGTGGGGGGGGGACACACACCTCTGGGCCTACCTGTCTGAAAATTTGCAGGATTAATTCCCCATTGAGGAGCTACAGTTTGCGTGTGGAGGTCCCCAAGCCACCCCTCAAAATAATTCACAAATCACACATAATTTTTGTTTATGGTTTTTGGCATAATTTTGGCCACAACTTTATTAAAATACATAATCTGTGAGTGGTTGCTTAGGCATTGGTTATGACTATCTGTCCCCCCGCCTGGGACAGAACTGACTTCCCAAACTCCCTTGGAAGCCAGTTAAGGGAAAACAATGTTGGGGATCAGTTGAGCTGAGTGACAGTCCCTCACCGCTCACCCAACCAGCTCCCCAAGGCTTGCCGGCCCTGGTCCCATTTCAGGGATTGGACGAAATCGTGGCAAGCGCCTGGATTCCTTTAACGGAATTCTCTTCCAGCACCATTGGAGGGGCAGGCACAGCCTATCCTGACCCCGCCACCCCCAATTTTTATAACCAATGCCTAACCGCAACCTTACAAGTTGTGACGAATTGCTAAGTAGTAGGCAAAAACCAGATGGCACCAGCCAATCAGCCAAACAGACAAAATTCCTACTAGGCCCCTGCACCAAGGCAGACGACCCCATGACAGGCATAGCAAGGTCAACCGGAACTCAGGGCGGGGAGGCGGGCGGGTGATCCGATGCTCATGCGAAAGAGAAAGCAGAAGCAGTGAGCCCCAATATTTAAGGCCTTTGGTCCCACCCACCTAATTTGCAACATGCAATTTGCCCTGGCAACCGGTCATCCAATCGTTGCTTCAGGCAATAACCATTTAACCTGGCTGGCAACAGAGGGCTGGCCCGGTGGCCCCCACCACAACCCGTGCTCTCATTTTAGGGAGAACACACTTTCTCCAAATGTCATGTACCAATTGCAAAAACAAGCAGTTCATTGTTGCCTTGATTTTCCCAATGAAAGTCAATGGGAAGACTGAATATTTGGATTTCCAAATGTTGCTCCTATGCGGGGTCTGAGGCAGGGACCCTTCGAAGCAAGGTGGGGCCTGACCCAGAGCTCTGACTATGAGGCTGCTATTCTTATTCATTGCATTTATATCTTGCCCTTCCCAAAGGAGCCTGGGGCGGCAAGGCAGGGCTGCCTCACACATCCCCCGTTGACATTGTAAGCATACATATTAGGAAGGAAGTGAATCCTACTGAACTCAGTGGAACTTGCTTCTCTGTAAACATTGCTAGGATTGGACTGTAAATTTTCTTTTGGCAGTGCAAGGGAAGGCTTAGATATGCTGTACAATTACTGCGATTGTGCATGTGAAGTGTTTTGAATGTTCTAAAATGTTGCACAAATGCACAAAGTATTATTATCCTCTTTATTGCCTATTAAGCCCTTCATCTTCCTAGGCAACACAGTGCAAGTGGAATGGATCACAGCTGAGCTGTACTAAGTTTGGTTTTACTCAGTGCTATTTTTCTAGAAAAAGAGGTGCACCGAACTCACCTTGAACACCTCCCTTGTTCTTTTATGGCAATGGTGCCCACCTGAGAGATGCTGGAACTTAGTTCTGGCAAGTTCCGGCTGGAAAAAAGCCCTGTTTTTACAGGCCTTCTGGCTGTCAGGTTCATTTTTAGTTCATGACCTGCTCACCATATTTCACTTGCATGAGTGTGAGACTTTTGAACAGGGTAAAATGTTGTCCGATTCAGAAATGAAGCTACACGGCAACCAGCCTGCTTTGAAAACATTTGAATGCAGGTTACCTTTCTCCAAAAAACCCACAAGGGGAATTGCAAGGGTGGAGCTTAGGTAGCGGTGTGGAATGTGAAGTAACAAATACAATATGTGAAACCACACCCTTTGGTTAATGAACTCCAAGGACAGGGTTTGGCTTAAACCGAAAGAAGTGTTGAGGGAGGGAGAGAGGGAGAGAAGGAAGGAGCAAGTGAGGTTTCACAGCTCCTTCCTGGCAAACGACTGCGTCCTCTGCTTCCATCATCTCTCCCTGAAGAACAAACAGCTAGAACCATCTTCAAAGTTTCAGGTTTTAACTGGTTCTGCCCTCAATCACCCATATTCAAGCAGGGCGAGACCTTAGCAACGTGTACACAGCCACACACTCACGTTCACACAAATAGCACTTGAGCTTAAGTGCACTATACCTCCTCCCTCAGATCTTGTGTGTCTGTGTCAGGGAGGGGTGGGGTGAGAATTCATGGTAGAGTATTGACTCGTTGGGATGCGGGTGGCATTGTGGGTTAAACCACTGAGCCTAGGTCTTGCCGATCAGAAGGTCAGCAGTTCAAATCCCCGTGACGTGGTGAGCTCCCGTTGCTCGGTCCCAGCTCCTGCCAACCTAGCAATTCGAAAGCACATCAAAGTGCAAGTAGATAAATAGGTACCACTCCGGCAGGAAGGTAAACGGCGCTTCCGTGCGCTGCTCTGGTTCGCCAGAAGCGGCTTAGTCATGCTGGCCACATGACCCGGAAGCTGTACGCTGGCTCCCTCAGCCAGTAAAGCGAGATGAGCACCGTAACTCCAGAGTCAGTCACGACTGGACCTAATGGTTAGGGGTCCCTTTACCTTTACTGACTCGTTAAGAACAATTTCTTGCAATTGAAAAGCAAGCATCCTGGGATGACTCCTAGGCCAGTATGCACATGATCTCCCCTTCTTGGGACTAAGATTATTCTGTTTCCCTGACATTACCGTAACTGTTAATTTGTGCAGTACATTGTTACGAGTTTGAGAGGGTAGGCTCTATTCCTGGATCCAACACAGATTCAATTGCTGGAATAGCCAGGCAGTGATACTAAGCGCTGCAAATCCTCCAACATCCTGCTGAAATTCTGTAACTTTTCATACCATGAATATTTGGGGTTGATTTTGGTCCGACTGTGGTTGTGCTATAGGCTCCCTGGACAGCAGTGATGTGGTGGCATTAGGAAACCATGACAGAACAACTAAGACTGTGTCCATTCATGCCGCTTCACATCCACATTCAACTCCAGTGCGGATGAGTCCTAATAAAGCAGAATAAACCCACCACTAAACACACATGTGGTACCCACAATAAACACCATTCCGAGGGCTCATCATTCCGTGTCAATTTGCTGCCCACTCTTCCTCTTTCCTTGTGAGAAAGAGGAGGCGCACAGCAAGCCAGCAAAGACCACTTTGCACAGGGTGCCCAAGAAAGGAGGTGGTGATGCCATTTCTTCCTTTCCAGGAAGTCTAGGGTGAAGTGAAAGCATTGCTTCACTTGCCCTTCTCTGTGTCATGCATGGGAGAGAAGACGACTATGGTCTCAGTCCTTTAGCTTTGCACAAGGCTCCACAAGAGGGGTACAATGAGAGATACTGAGATGATGGAATAGGGATATAGCCACACACAGAAATCCCAACCCCACCCACTGGGGAACTGGTGGGCTAAGCCAGACGCAGTGGTTTCTCCTTTTCTGGAACTTTTACATATCCTAAAGGTAAAGGTAAAGGGACCCCTGACCATTAGGTCCAATCGTGGCCGACTCTGGGGTTGCAGCGCTCATCTCACTTTATTGGCCGAGGGAGCCGGCGTACAGCTTCCGGGTCATGTGGCCAGCATGACTAAGCCGCTTCTGGTGAACCAGATCAGAGCACGGAAACGCCATTTACCTTCCCACTGGAGCGGTACCTATTTATCTACTTGCACTTTGATGTGCTTTTGAACTGCTAGGTTGGCAGGAGCAGGGATCGGATAATGGGAGCTCACCCCGTTGCGGGGAATTGAACCACTGGCCTTCTGATCAGCAAGTCCTAGGCTCTGTGGTTTAACCCACAGCACCACCCTTTACATATCCTAGGTATCCTTGAAAAAAACTTCAAGGCTAATGTGACAGGAAAAGGGGCCAAGAGGCCAAGAGGTTTATTCTGAGTCCATGACTTGAAATTGCATATTAGTGCCTGTAAGTCTAAAACTTCTTCCTGTTTCCACAGTGCCTAGCAAATGGAAGGTACTTTATGGAAGCAGCTCCATTCAAAAAAAAAAAAAAGTCATTCCACGGGGCAGAATATTGTGCTACTGGTACTGGACTGGGGCTTGTGAGGGTGTCGTGTACAGTAAATGAAAGAAGAATTCTTAAATACCCATCTATGTTAAATCAAAAGTACAAGCAAACAGGGAAGAACATAATCAAAGTTACAAAACATAGGAGCAGGATAGAGGTTGTCTTTTCCAAACAAACAAAGAGCAGATAATATTTAAAAAATCAAATTTCACAATTTGGTGGGGAAAGAGAGTTTTGTATATCTGAATTTGACATATAAGAAATTAAACTCCACCAAACAGCATAAAAATGTTGGGTTATGTTCCTTCCTGCTTGTACCTTTGATTTTACATTAATAAAAGTATTTAATGAAAAAGAAACACTCATTTATGGATCGTCTAGAAAATTCCTCAGAAAATTCATCTTGTTAAGTTTTACAGGCTAGAGGATTTTGTTTACAAGTTTGTAAAGCACCTCCGGTTTTTGTTAATTAAGCAGCAAAGAAGCTGTTGTTTGTAATGACCGCTCCCCACCTCAAATGGGGTGCTTTTTGCGGGGTCATGCACAGCCCCCTGATGCCCAGCAGTTCAGACTGGCTTTGCTTTCCTGAGCTGAATACCTGGAGGTTCCCACCTAACCTCAGACAGTTAGCCAATCCCAGCCAGGAAGGTGTTACCAGGGGAGTTGACCGGGTAGGGTTAGGACTGCCCTGCACACACAAGAGAGGGTGGAACTTACCTGGGAGTCCTCAGTTGGCTCCAGAGCTTCTCCCACCTCTTTTTTACAGGTATGTGGGTGCTGCTATGTTCATTGATGGTTGCTGTTGAGGTACCAGGAAGGAATTTCCCTGCCTTGGCAGGTTTTGCCTTCCCCGTAGCAAAAATGTCACAACTTTCAGGCCTTGGACGGAAGGTTTCAGGCCTTGGACGGAATCCTTTAGTCTATCTTCCCTAAATGGGGGGGGGGGCATGAAGCGGTGACCCATGCCCCCCTGCAGTGGTGATCCCAGGGTTCCCCATTAAAGAGGTTGTGTGGAAGGGGGTCACTGGCCATATGCCGTTAGGTTGTCAGTGCTCTCCCCTGCGTTGCGGCAAAATGGGGGGTGGGCTCTCTGCTTGAACAGACGTTTTCCAGAGCCAGCCCAATCCCCACACAGTTTGGATAACCCTGATGTTCCCCAGATTCCTGGACAGGGGCTGGGAGGGATAAATGCCCAATGCCTAAGCCGAGGTCTCCCTACACCTGAAAGTTTAATAAAGTTGTGGCCAATATTAATCCCATAGCATGTTGTCATGAGTCATTATTCCTCCTGGGGGTCAGCTGGGGTCGGGGGGGGGGGTCTTCGCCTGGCCACACAAAAAGAACTCTGCTTTAAACTAACGGTTCAGCTTTGTAAAGATCTTTTGGGTAAAGGTAAAGGGATCCCTGACCGTTAGGTCCAGTCGTGACCGACTCTGGGATTGCAGCGCCCATCTCGCTTTACTGGCCAAGGGAGCTGGCCTACAGCTTCCGGGTCATGTGGCCAGCATGACTAAGCCGCTTCTGGTGAACCAGAGCAGCGCACGGAAACACCGTTTACCTTCCTGCCGGAGCGGTACCTATTTATCTACTTGCACTTTGACCTGCTTTCGAACTGCTAGGTTGGCAGGAGCAGGGACCGAGCAACGGGAGCTCACCCCGTCGCGGGGATTCGAACCGCCGACCTTCTGATCGGCAACTCCTAGGCTCTGTGGTTTAACCCACAGTGCCACCCGCGTCCCTTTTACTCCACCATAATTTCTTTTACCCCACCATAATTTCCAGTTACAGTGAAGCATTTTTATAATGCCTTGGATGAAGCTGAACACGCAAGCAAACAGAAAGGAAGAGTAGTAAAATCTCAGAGTGGTGGGGGGGTTAGATTCAGCCTTGTGCTCCCCCTTCCAGTGAAAATAAGCCTGGACTCTTCCACCAGCCCCATTATCTCCCCTCTTGAGCCACATGCCCTTACAGCTGCCTGTGTTGTAAGAGGCTGCAGGAGTAATCCTTGCAGGGTCATTCTCACACATCATCTTCCTCCATTAACCTCATTTTTCCCCCTTCTGAATTATAGTTGACAGGAAAGGGCAGGGGACAGCCACAGCTTAAAGGAAAAAGTGTGAGCTATAACATTGTAATTTCCCACTGATTCCCTATTGTGTTTTATTGTTCTCTAAACGGTGTGCAAAATTCATGCAGAGTATTCTTTAAATAAATGAAATAAACAGAAACATTGAGTGTAGAATTTCCTAAGGCTTTAGAACCGCCACAGTTTTCTTATTACCAGTGAGACTTTAAACATGTATAAAATGGGTGTTAGTAAAGTGCAGCTCCCAACCCTTAGGACAAGGGTAGGCAACCTAAGGCCCGGGGGCTGGATCCGGCCCAATCGCCTTCACAATCCGGCCCGCGGACGGTCCGTGAATCAGCATGTTTTTACCTGAGTAGAATGTGTCCTTTTATTTAAAATGCATCTCTGGGTTATTTGTGGGGCATAGGAATTCGTTCATATTTTCCCCCAAAAAATATAGTCTGGCCCCCCACAAAGTCTGAGGGACAGTGGACTGCCCCCCCTGCTGTAAAAGTTTGCTGACCCCTGCCTTAGGAGGTCATACTGACTGGCATCTATGCTGTTTTGATTTAATCTCAGCTCTGACCTAATACTCCAGTATTAAATCAAAGGTTTACACTTCCTTTCTGCAGAACTGTAGCTTGACTCAGCAGCAGCGGCAACAACTTCACCCAGAGCAAAGCTGGGTTTGCCGGTGCAAAAATGGTTATGTTTACTATCCATTTTCTATGAAAACAACGATCCCAGGGGCCACTTTGAGGCAATATTGGGCTAGTGTTTTGGACCTGATGGAGTATTAACATCCGGTGATATTTATTTGTTTTACTCCATTTATGAATCATTTCCCATAAAGTTTCTCAAATTGATGTCAGAGTTTTCCTGTTGTGTGTTTCCATGGGATCTGCTAGACAATTTTCCTGAAATCTTCTGAATGGTTAGGAAATATCTGAAAGGAGGGGGCATGCCTTTGCCCTCCAACGCACCTTGCCATAAGGATGACATAATCTGTGTGAAATGAACCATACACTACAGTTTTTGAATGAGAGACAGGGCTTATCTGGTCCTGCTAGGTTTTATCTGAATTGACATTTGCTGTGATTTAGCACCAAAGAATGGGTTTTCTCTGTGAAAGGAGAAGGTCGAGAGGCAAGACCCAAGCTTTCTAGGCATGCGGAAGTGTGGATGAGCCCACAGAGAGCTAAGTTTGCATTTTGTAAGCTAACAGCATTTTTGAGTTGCTGGTTGCTTCTGCCTAGAGATCTGATGTGAAGCAGTAGAACTTGGTGTCTTGGAGTGCTTAAACTCTGCTTCCAGCTATGCTCAACCTCTTCATTTGTAGACAAATGTTACTAAGCATCATAAACCTCAACTGACCTCTTTCCGAAGGAAACCAAACATGGCGAAGCACTGTGCTTCCTGGAACCTGTCACTGCTTGGGAGAGTCACATAACAGTATATTCAACAGAGAAGCTAAGGCAAACTTGGACATTTTACAAGTTTTGCCTCCTCATGTCTCTGACGGTCTTTTCAAATGAAGTTGGTTTTGCATGAGGAATGTGGATCTGGCCTCCATTTCTGGAGAAGTGCTGAATTCCTGAGAATCAGTGATTAGTGTTGCAGGCCTCTCCTTTCCTAAGGAATGCCTCTTGGGGGTTTTCAATGTCTGGTCATTTCCTAAAATCATAAGAGCCACACTAGTCTCACATCCTCTTTCTACACTAGCCAACCAGGTGCCCACTGGAAGACAGCAAGCTGGACCTGATTCCCAGCAACCGGCATCTGACAGGATGTAGCCTTCTCCTCCATTAGTTTGTCTAGTCCTCTTTTAAAGCCATCCAAGTTGTGGCTGTTTCTTGTTACCTTGTTGTTGGTGTTGTTATACGTAAAGGTAAAGGGACCCCTGACCATTAGGTCCAGTCGTAACCGACTCTGGGGTTGTGGCGCTCATCTCACTTTACTAGCCGAGGGAGCCGGCGTACAGCTTCCGGGTCATGTGGCCAGCATGACTAAGCCGCTTCTGGCGAACCAGAGCAGCACACGGAAAAACCGTTTACCTTCCCACTGGAGTGGTACCTATTTATCTACTTGCACTTTGACGTGCTTTTGAACTGCAAGGTGGGCAGGAGCAGGGACCAAACAACGGGAGCTCACCCCTTTGTGGGGATTCGAACCACCAACTTTCTGATCGGCAAGTCCTAGGCTCTGTGGTTTAACCCACAGCGCCACCCGCGTCCCTGGTGGTGGTGTTATGGCCTCCCCCTAAAATTTTGTTCCAAGACATAAGAGACCCATAAATTGCATTCTTTGTTGAGAAAGAGCATGTCTTTGCAAATTTTTCACCATGAAAAACTTCTGATTGCATTGTGCCCTGACGCTGAAAATTTAGGTTTTCTAAACCTAGTTTTTCCACCAAAAAAGCTACATTTCTACATTTTTTAAGGCATTTATAAAATCTTTAGTGTGCTGGTGTATTTTTTTCCTGAAATGCTCATCATGTTATTGATCTCTGTGTAAAATTTCTAAGAGATCTGATTATTGGTTATGGAGGGGAAAAAATAAAATTCGCACAAGGCCGAGGATCTCAAGAGGGACAGAAACACAGATTTCACGAAACCTTGAAGTGCTATAAAATTAAAACTGTTTGAGATAGAGGGGGGGATTAAGGAGGTTTCTTTCAAGCATAAGGGAAGGGTGTATACCAAGTTTCATCAAAATGCGAGACGGTGGGTGGCGAATCCCTTGTTTTTTTGCATTGATTTGATGTGGAATGACCCTTCTGAATAATGCAAGTTGTGTGAATTTACATAATTTATCTGGTTTGGGGGAAGGACAGAGAGCTATGCAAGGCTCGTGGAAGCACCACCCCAACTACTAGAAACTGTAATTCAGCCATCCTTCTGGCTTCTGAGATTTCAATAAATGCTCATGTATGTTTAAGATTTTTTCAAACAAGAAACCTGAGACTGCAGAGCAAGTACCTGATCCTGAAAGAGTTCCATGATTCTTTCATCCTTATTGCTTTTAAGCCAAAGCATCCTGACTGGAGAAAAGATGTGCAGAGACAGACCTTCCTCTCCAGTTGTCTGCAACTCAAGACTGTCATTGAAGGGGTTGAGATAGGCGATCTCCTCCTTAGCCTCTCTGGATCTTTCCTTCCATGGGTGTAAAATGAAGCTAGAATCATTATTCCCAATGTGTTTTTTTAAGTTTGGAATGATGATTCTGAGCTGGGAAGTTACCAGAGAGAAAGGAGCTCACCCTTCTTCTGTTCAGACTTGCAGCTTGTTTTGGCTGGGGAGAAAAATATGTCAAGGAAAGAATCATTGAACTGGGCATAATAGGTAGTTTGAGCCTCAGGTAGTTGGAGTCCACATTCTTTGCTCTCTTTCTTTTCATTTGTTTTTACACACCTGAATGCAAGTTGTCTGCCCACCTTTCCCCTGCGACTGCTCTTCTTCTTCTTCTTCTTCTTCTTCTTCTTCTTCTTCTTCTTCTTCTTCTTCTTCTTCTTCCTGTTGATTAGGTGTGTGGCTGAATGCTTTTAAGTGTAACATTTCCTGGTCAGCCATAGCCTTATAGTAATTCTTCCTCTTCTTCTTCTGATTTTCAGGATGTGCCACTGATGGAGTCTGAAAAAATCAAAGGGGAAGATCCTTTCCCCTCAGCAACCCACAAATTCAATGAATCGTCTAATCCTGCACCAGCCAGAAGGCACCATGATGTCACAGAATTTTTCACCAGGAGCGATGTTTCTGAAGAGAGGGTGGCAGTGAGAGCAGAGGATAAAAAGAACTCTTTTTCTCAAGCCCTGCCACTTCTCTTTGTCATGGAAGAACAGATATGGGGCAGATTTCCTAGCCCTGTGGAAAGAGAGACATCCATGGGACTAGAGAGAGGCCAGAGAGATCCAGAGGACTGGGGAGGATTTTCTGAGCAAGAAAATCTTCTCAATATACAAGAAGTCACTTTGGAGGATAACAAGGAGGCCCCTTTGGATTCCCGTCAGAGAGAACTTGAAGCTGCTCATTCCTTAAGTGATCACGAATCTTCCCTTTTCAGTACAGCAACTCTTGAACAGATCTCAAGTATTCCCAGTGAGGTCGCGGTGGGAGAGATCAAAGGTGAAACCTTTGTTCTTGGATTTCCCCAAGCTCTGAACCCTCGTGATGCATTTTCTCAGACACTGTGTGAGGAAACACATTCAACAGGCACTTTTTCTGCTAGTGAGGAATCAGCCTATGACTGTCCCCTGGTGAGTCATGATGTTTCAGAGCATCACCAGAATGCTGAGCCTTCCCAAGGCAGATCAGATGAAAATCACTCATCGGAACCAGAGTCTCAATATGAACTAGACAAGAGCCATATGCCAAATATGGAAGTCACATCGGAGATTGATGAGAAGATGTCCCCTAAGACCGAAGGAGCTGGCCAGATGCACCCAGATACCTCCATAGGGAATGAAGAGGGGAAAGTAAGAGAGTTAAAGGGACAAAGAGAGGGTGTGAAATCCTCTGCACTTTTCCAGCCAAGTTTTGAATTTTCTAAGGGTGGGGAAATCCACTATGATGTGCAACAACCAAAGCCTAAAGAAATTTTGTCTCTGTCAGACTCCAATAGAGTAGACAGTAATTCAGATATAGGAGAGGAAGTGGAAGAATCGGGACAAAATTCATTTATTTGCACTGTCCTCCATCTTGAGGAGGAGGATGGCATAGGAGGAAGCAAGACTCGTTCACTAAAGGAGACGGTGAAAACAAAGCATGCTACTGATTGTGATGAGGCAGAATCATCTCAGGTATCAAAATCATTGGAGTCAAGGCCTGCAGAATTGGACCCACCAGAGTTGGTAGACACTGAACTAAATGAGGAATGCCTGGAATGGAAGGGAATGGAGAAAAAGGTGGAAACAGAGCAGAATAATCTAGAATTGAGACACAAAGGTCAGGAACAACAAGACTGTTGTGTGCAGATAAGTCAAGCATCAAAGCAAGGGGTAGAGAGAGAGATAACTGCCCCACTAGGTTTAAACGCACTGCAAATGAACGTGGATCTTCCTGATTTAAACAAGAACTGTTCTTTGGTTGAGGCCGAAGCATCTAATTTCACTTTCAAGGAGCTCTCATCTCCAAATCACGGTCCAAAGTCAGTCTGGACACAGGACTCTGGTAACCCACAAATAGCAAAGGCAAGAGCTATGTCGATATCTGAAGGTATCCCAGTGTGTGAGAGCCCAAGGAGACAGGCTCCAACATGCCATGATTCTAGACAACTGGAATCCTCTGGCATCGTTGACCAAGCTGGCCATAATCGCCAAGGCAGTGAGCAACCCCCTGAGGAAGACAGAAGAGCTATTGAAAGAGAGGACAGCGAATATGGTGGTGAAGAGACAAGTGTTGTGAGTCTTGATGGTGAAGGAAGACCACCATCCTGTAGAGATTTAATAGCAACGCCTGATTCACAGATTTATCTGTATGATTCTCAGCCTGTGGATCACCCTATTGATGGTGAAATCCATATCACTGCCTCATCACTGGGGACCTCAACAGAGGCAGATTCTCTGGAGGAAGGTGCTGGCAAGAGAGCCAGAGATGGTACTGTTGTGCCATGTAAAGAATCAGAATCTACACAAGAGCCAGAAAACCAGAATCTGCTTAAGCCATGTCAGCTGAACAGAATGGATTGTGGAGAAGTATTGAGCAGTGATGCAGACATATGGGCTTCCAGCAGAAATGACATCTCTGGTAAAGACTTATATGAAGTTGCTTCTGAGATCCTTCAAAGTATACCATCAGGGGAGGGTCTGTCCAACGCAGACAGACAGAGTGTAGAATTCAGCCCTGATCCAGAATCATTCCTGGCACAAGACACTACCATAAGTTATTTGGAAACCCCAATGAGGAGCCTTGAGATTCCAGAAAAGGAAGCAGGAGGAGATACACTTTGCATGGAACAACAAACTTTAATCAGTGAGTCACCATGTTCATTAGTTCTTGAAGAGGATGGAACAGAAGGTGGCAACACGGAGACCTCAGATGTGGCTCAGCCAGCAAAGCCTTTGACCCCAACACCTGCCTCGGACCAGGCCATTCCTCCAAAGCCTGCTTCCAGCCGCTTAAATCAGCTCATGCCAACTGTGTCAGACTACAGCAAGTCTGCTCAGTTTTTAAGCCCTGCACCTAATGCAGACACCCTTGCTCAGCCCCTCACTCCTGCTCTTGTGCCCAGTCAACCCAGTCAGCTCCTAGAACAACTGCCCTCTCCCAGTGAAGCTTGCCAGTTTTTAGCCCCAAAGTCCACTGCCGTTAAGGCGCCACAGTCTTCAGTCCCGACACCTGACAATGAACTATTTAATCAGCCCTCAGCGACGGAATGCAATTCCAACCAACATATGCCACATCCACTCCATTCTGATTCGGTGTTTCCTGCCGATCACCCCATTCAACGAGCAAACTCTAGCCAAACCAGGGAATCTGTAGCTCCTGAGTTTAACTCCAACCCCACAGCCTTTGCTCTTAACAGGGACCTTCAGCTTCCACATCCAGCTTCCAGCTCCAACATGCCTCCAGCTCCTGATGGTGATCAATTTGCCCAACAACCAGTTGAAGCACCAGAGTCTACTCTACCTGTTAACTATATAGATGGGGGTGGTTGTGTGTTTGTTGCCGACTGCATCTCTCAGACCATATCCTATGCTGCTGAAGCCGAAAAGCTTGCCCAGGCTCCAAACATAGACAGCAGAGTTGAAGAATTCCCTGTTGTACAGTTGGCCAATTCAGAAGGGGCAGGTACTTCACAAGGCCAGAAGGGCAGGAATATACACGAAGCATCCAGTCTATTGGAGATACACCCAGATGTTGGCATTTCGGGAAACAGTGGGCCAGTGGAAGACTCCTCCTGCAGCATTCCTGATACTATGGATATATGCGATGGGAAGTCATCAAATAAATACAGCCTCCATCCCTCAGTAAGGAGTCAGAAAATGTCTGAAGCTGCAGAGGCCAGAAGTCCAATGCAACCTTCACTTATAGCTTTCACCAACCCAATACACTTTTTCCAGCGAGGCCCTCCATCTCCACCAACTATCAGACACCCATGCAGAGAACAGGCTGCCTGTCAAGGGCCACAGTGGTGGCAGCAGTCCCAGAGAGGAGATGCTAAGAGAGATGCAGAGGACACAGTCCCACCTGTGCTTCCCAGAAAGGAAGGCGGAGCCAGGCACCTACCCTTAGAGAAATGTACTAGTTGTCCAAATAAAAGTGTAGACGCAAAAGAACCAACATCCAGTTCAAAGAAACAGGAAGTGCTAAGCAAACACCGGGCAAAAAGCAAAGACTGGCATCGGCAGGGTTTGAGAAAGATCTCAATACCAACGGACAATGAATTAGGTGAGTGACTTTTAATCCCTGTTCCTTATCAAAATGACAAGAAAAGTGAAAGGAGGTTGCCCCCCGGCCACGCCCCCAGCTGTGCCGATTAGACGGCTGGGGGTTTGACATGGCCGGGAGTACCCATGACGTGGGTGGCATGCCTCCGCCCTCCAGCCAGGTCACTGGGGGGTCCTGGTTGCCGGTCCGCAACACCGCCCCCCAGGGAAGGAGAGCAGACCTGTTATAGACTAACATCAGTCTACAGTGGTACCTCGGGTTACATATGCTTCAGGTTACATACACTTCGGGTTACAGCCTCCGCTAACCCAGAAATAGTGCTTCAGGTTAAGAACTTTGCTTCAGGATGAGTACAGAAATCGTGCTCCGGCGGTGTGGTGGCAGCGGGAGGCCCCATTAGATAAAGTGGTGCTTCAGGTTAAGAACGGACCTCCAGAACAAATTAAGTACTTAACCCGAGGTACCACTATATCTGAAAGCCAGCTCCCAACTTTAAAAGAACATAAAATGAGTCCTTCTGGACTACACCAAATATCCGTCTAATCAAGCATCCCATTTACAACAGTTGCCAGCTAGATTTCTGCAGAGCATGTAAGCAACAGACTTTCTCACTATATCCCAAGCACCTGAAAATCTGAGGTATACGGTCTTTGAACATGGAGGTTCCATTTAGTTACCATGGCTACTGATCACTGATATATCTGTCTTTAGATTTCACTTTTGAAACCCTCTAAGCCATGGACGGGCCTTTAGCACATCGTATAGCAGTGCTGATGGTCACTGCCTTTGGCAGATTCACAGAGGTGATCAGTATCAGAGAACTGGAACAGAGAGAGGCTCTGTTGTCCACATGCTCTGCTTTTGGGCTTCCGGCAAGGATCTGGCTAGGCATAGTTGGAAAATGAGATGGACATGATATAACCCAGCAGGGTCATCTTGTGTGCTTAATGCTGGGAACTGGACTTCAGATAAATACAGTGGTACCTCGGTTTTCAAACATAAGCTGTTCCGGAAGTCCATTTGAGTTCCGAAACTTTCAGAAACCGAAAGTGGAAGCCTTAATACCGAAAACTCAAAACGGAAGCCACATTTCCTGTTCAAGTTCTGAAGCGCATTCGAAAACCAAGGCACTTACTTCCGGGTTTTCGGCGTTCAAGTTCCAAAATGTTTGTCTACAGAGGCGTTCAAAAACCGAGGTACCACTGTATCAAGAAAAGCATGAAAAGGAATCCAAGTATGGTCAGAAACTAAAATGATGCTGTGCAGATAGCAGGTAGCGTTTGTGATAATGAACTGGGAAGCCCTTGTGAGTGGTTTGGAACCACGAGAGCCACTTGAATCACATGGGGAGATATTTTGTGCACCATCTTAGTGATGTGGGAATAACTATAGGTCCCAGTGCCACTACGGTGCTATTTACATTGGGCCGTCGTGGACTGCAAGACTCTTGGCAAAATCTGTGCCTCCCATGAAATTAGGAGCAAATGGAACAGGAGGAAGGCTACCACACCTGTGGTGTCACTGAGTAGACACCTCCCCAATGCTAGTTTCTCAGTTTAGGGGTAGGGCTGGAATCAGAAATGTAGGGTTAGGAGGGACACCCAAGTTTCATCTAGTTCAACCCTCTGCAGTGCAGGATCACACCTAAGAGAAGAGATGCAAAACACTACTCTTGGAGACAGTTGTATTGAGAGCAAAACATATTGCCTTTCCCCCTGTGGGGGACTGACCACTGAAAGGGAACAGACACACCATGTATCTCCGTGCACAGAGACATGTTGTCCTCCCATTGGCTCTTTCCTGCAGTATACAGTGGTACCTTGGTTTAAGAACAGCTTCATTTATGAACAACTTGGATTAAGAACGCTGCAAACACGGAAGTAGGGGTTTTGGTTTGTGAACTTTGCCTTGGAAGCAGAACATGTTCCACTTCCTGTTGAGTGTGTTCCATTTGTAAATTGAGTCCCCCGCTGCTATGGGAAAGCACACCTTGGTTTAAGAACGCTTTGGTTTAAGAACGGACTTCTGGAACGGATTAAGTTCGTAAGCCAAGGTACCACTGTATAGTCCTTCTCTCCACCTGCTGCAATGAGCTACATTTCCATTTTTGCAGCTGAGAAGTTGTGACTGAATTACAAGCACTTCAGCACTTAATTTTTCTAGAATAAGACCACTATCTCTTCCATTTTCAGAGTTTATAGCATCTCTTATGTCGTCAAAGGAGGAAGCCCCTGCACACAGAGAAAAATCAGACCATTTCGACAGAGTGAAATTTGGGTGAGTCTCTTCCCGTAAGCATTTTTGTACTGAGCCACTGGACAGACTCTTGTGACAGTGGAATTAAATTCCTTCTAGTGTTTTCTGAATGTTCACGCTATGTCACAAGAACTAAGAACCAGTGTGGTATATCAGCAGTTACAATGTTGGGTTTCCAATTAGTGAAATGCAGGTTCAAATCATTCCTCGGCTATGAAGCTGACTGGGTGACCTGCCTTGGACAAATAAATTAAGCCCCCCTGAAATACTTAATTGCCTTCACCCCCAGTTCAGGTATGCAAAATGCTTCTGCCCATATGGTTCATTCCAGCCCAATATTTATCCTCAACCCCTCAAGAGATCTGTAAATAAAACATTAGACATGTTGGGAAAGCTTGCTGAGCTTGGATATGGGATTCAGGAGCTCATTGATGCTCACCTCAAAGAAGAGGGGAGCCTCCCGAGAACGCCAAGTTCTCCAGCGCAAATTAAAATCCACCCTCAAGAACAACAGCTTTGCACAGTTTGAGGAGACCCTGCAAAGGACCTGAAATTAGAGCAACTTAGAGAAGCTCCAGCAGGCTGCCAACCTATTGAACTGCTCAGGGGAAGAGACAGCATCTCTGAACTACACTGCTTGTGGGGGGCTTCAGGGAGTGTTTTGAGGTTCTGCAGGCTCTTTATCCTCCTTGGGCTGCAGATGTGGAACCATAATCTGCAGTGAGGATATTGCAGTTTTGTAAGCCTCCATGAATTCACTGTGGCTGCACATGACAGCTTTGGGGCTGGGTGGGGCAGGGCGTTAAGTAGTTGAATTCAGATAGCCTGACCTATTTCCCAGCCAATTACCCAATTTTAAAAGCTCAGCTTATTTCCAGGTCAATCCAATGTGAGCTGTGGAAAGCTCCCCCTTCTGTATAGGGCAGGGGTGCCCAAACTTTTTCCAAAGAGGGCCAGATTTGATGAAATTAACATGCGTGAGGGCTGACCAAAGTTGTTGGGCTTCTTTTTAGGATTTTACCCCAGGAGATAAACTGCCACAGAGGCCGGATTAAGATTGAGGCCGGATGTGGGGCTGTGGCATGTCTAACTTACCTCACAGAGTTGTTGTAAAGATAAATGTTATATACTGAAGTTCTCACCCTGGGCCAGCAGGGGGATACTGTAGATAGTTATGCAAATGAAGGATCGAAAGTGACGTTCAGTGATTGGCTAGTTTGTATGCAAATGAAGGATTGAAAGTGATGTTCAGTGATTGGATAGTTTTAGAAAGTTGCAACAGTTACGTTGTTCTGGAGCTCTATATAAGCAGGCTGACTGAGCCCTTCAGTTCAGTTCTGTTCTGGCATCTGAATAAAGAAGAGCTGCTTGAAGAATTGCTGTGTTGCCTGATATGTTCACCCACAACTTAACAATAAATTAACCTGAAGAAATCTGCCAAATACTCCTTGGAAGATCAAACTTCCAAGAAGAAGCTTTATTGTGGTTTCTGCCTTGCCATTTTCCTCAGCGAGAGTAGGCAATGTAGGCTATGAACCCAGCGTTTAAAATGCTAGCTGTAACTGATGAGATCCAACGCTCAGGTTATACTACCCTCTTTGTAGACCTTATTGATTTTTCTCATATTTGTATACTATTCACATCTTGATGTTTTCCATTCCCTGAAAGAGAGAAGAAACTACTAGAGACAGCAGAAACCATCAAACGGAGGCGCTCCAAATTAATCAACTCGTGTAAGTACTTCCTGCCTAACGAAGTTCTCTGTGTGCTAAAAAACACTCTGCAGGTGCAGAATAATAGCAATAATAATAATAATAATAATAATAATAATAATAATAATAATTAATTATATCCCGCCTCATCTAGCTGGGTTTCCACAGCCACTCTGGGCAGCTATCAACAGATTAAAAACAGAAAGTAATAAATAATAATAATAATAATAATAATAATAATAATAATAATAATAATAATAATAATTTATTTGTACCCCGCCCATCTGGCTGGGTTTCCCCAGTCACTCTGGGCGGCTTCCAACAAAGATTAAAAATACATTAAAATGTCACACATTAAATACTTCCCTAAACAGGGCTGCCTTCAGATGTCTTCTAAAAGTCAGATAGTTGTTTATTTCCTTGACATCTGATGGGAGGGTGTTCCACAGGACGGGCACCACCACCGAGAAGGCCCTCTGCCTGGTTCAAGCCTCTAAATGTGGGGTTCATTTAAATTTTCCCAGGGTTAACAACAGACAGAGTATTTAACTGAGGAACAATGAAAACATAAAAGCTGTGTCTGACGTGAATGTGATTAGAACTAGTAATCTCCACCCTAAACCCATTCCCACCCAGCTAATCCCATCTACCCCCCACTCTAAACTGACAAAACTCCCTGCTGTGATTCCATGCTCCCTTCAGTTCCTCTTCCCTACTATTTCATTCTACCCCCTCCAAACATGGTTTGGATGTGATTACATACACATTAAATTATATATTCTTTTACAAAAGTGTGCTTAGACCAGCCATTTATATTTTGGAGGAAGAGCAGTCATAGGTCCCTGTTCTGGAATGTCTTCCTATTCTAGAATGGAGCCCTTGTTCAGGTTTCTGGATGCTTCAATATTATTTTCAATGAAAGAGAGATGGTAAAGAGATCCTAAAGCATCTCAGCGGCAGCCTGAGAGGGGATATCAAACATGAGCCTAAAGCAGAGTGTTATTGTCCCTGCTTTTTCTTCTTTTTGCAGAAAATGGGAGTAGATATAGAAACAACCCTAGCATCTTACTTAATTTATCTCCTTATTTTTGTTCTCAGAGCTGGGTTGGCCTGAGAGAAAAGTGCTGATGCTGGATGGATTTATTTTAAAAATAAAATAAATCCATAAATTCATTAGTAACAATGAATTGGATGCTAACTACAGATTCAGCAAGCTTGGCAATTTCAAAAGTTTTAGCTTTGCTTACTAAATACAAGTAAGATAAAAACGCTAAATTAGACCTTTCTCTAGGGTATCATAAAATATTCAAACACAAACTAAATATCAGCCTATTCTGCACAGGAAAAAATATTTCAGAAAAAAACACATCACTGCAGCAGTCTTCAGAGGGAAAAGGTGGGGCTGGGACTGGGGCACACTTTATTCCCTTATCCAACTGCCCCTTTTGTTGCTAAAGTCTAGTCACCAGATCCCACTTTATACATGAATTGGGAAGTCGTGTAAACAACAAACGTGGCTGCCCTCATTATGCCTACTTTGCCCCAGTGTCGTCCAGTGAAATGCTAAGAATTTACATGTATTCTATTGCTTATAGAAGAGCCCTGGGTGTTCTAGAAATTATCTGTTTTGTCAGCAGTTGTTAAAGGATCCATATGGGTCCATATGACCAGCGAATGGAAATTTCAGGCCCCTTCTCAGAATTTTAGCTTTCAGGTTTTAAAAAAAGTCTGACGTAGGAACGCCAGAGAATTCTATAAGAAGCAGAAATAGGAAAAGAAATGGACACAATTTGCATGCGTGGACAAGGTCAGGAATGGAAACCACACAAGGAAATATAAGTGGTATGAGCTGTTGTTGTGTTTTTACTCCACAAGGGTGGAGATGCAAATAACTTATGTTTTGGCAGAAGCCAGCCTGCAGATGAATGGAAACCGTGCTGTTTGTGACAAACAGAGATAGGACAGAAATTGCTGCCTCCTTGCTTCCCTAGTCTGTAGCTCTAAAATTAACAGAGTTGTGAGGAGTGGGGGAAAGATGCAGGAAAGAATTCTTCCCTTTTGCTCAGAAATGATGTAAAGCTGCAAATACACCTGTTCTATTGACAAGCTGTTGGTACTTATTTTTAAGTATCAGGTAACATTTCTGGGACATGGGTGGTGCTGTGGGTTAAACCACGGAGCCTAGGGCTTGCCGATCAGAAGGTCGGCGGTTCGAATCCCCGCGACGGGGTGAGCTCCCATTGCTCGGTCCCTGCTCCTGCCAACGTAGCAGTTCGAAAGCACATCAAAGTGCAAGTAGATAAATAGGTACCGCTCCGGCGGGAAGGTAAACGGCGTTTCCGTGCACTGCTCTGGTTCGCCAGAAGCGGCTTAATCATGCTGGCCTCATGACCTGGAAACTGTACGCCAGCTCCCTTGGCCAATAAAGTAAGATGAGCGCCGCAACCCCAGAGTCGGTCACGACTGGACCTAATGGTCAGGGGTCCCTTTACCTTTACCTTAACATTTCCAATGTTATGAAAATTAAACATCATCATTTTACATGTATAAATGGAAGTATATTCTTGCTGGTCCAAGGCCAATGGCAGCAGAAATAGCCTTACCCTTTTCAGAATCTTCCTACTACAGTCGTATCTTGGTTGCTGAATGCCTTGGAACTCATACGTTTCAGCTGCTGAACAATCGAAAACCGGAAGGGGATGATTCTGAATGATTTTCAGAAGCCGAACGTCCTCTGCATCTTCCGTGGCTTCTGATTGGCTGCAGGACGCTCCTGCAGCCAATCAGAAGGTGCGTCTTGGTTTTCGAACAGTTCCGGAAGTCAAACGGACTCCTGGAATGCATTCTGTTTGAGAACCAAGGCATGACTGTACCTATCTGTTTCTAACCGGTCATTTCATTTTTATGTTTATTTTTTCTATGTTTATACAACAACATTTGAATGTAAGTTGTTTAACTTCAGGCTGTTTGGAATTTAAAATACAGTGTGTTTACTGCTTCACACTGACAAATTAAACCTTGTCCCTTCCTCTCCTCAGTGTGCCCTAACCCCACGGCAACCACCTCACCACCCGCATAATAGCTCTGGTTGCAAGCCTGGTGCATTGAGTCAGAATTGTTAAGACTTGGTGGTTTTTCTTCACAGCGAAGTTGCTCTACCAGGAATACAGCGATGTTGCGCTGAACAAAGCCATTCAAAGTCAAAAGAGAGCAGATTCCTTGACCGAAGATTTGGAGTATAAATCCACAGACTCCCCAAGGTTACGAAGAAAAAACATCTCCCCTCAGGATTCCTACCTGCAACGCTTGTCCGTCTCATCCTCGACGTCCCTGTGGCAGGACATCCCCATGGTCCGAGAGAGCACTGTGCTGCTGAGCATGACCCGTGAGGAGCAGAAGTTGCAGGAGGTAATATAGGAGGAGCACAGCCAGGCATATTTGACTAGAGAGGAGGCTAACTCAATGTGGCTAGTAGTAGAAACAGCAGGCCTAGAGGAGGCGAGGTGGAAGATGGAGCGAACCAGATGAATGGGGTAAGAGTCCAAATGGAAAACTGAAGCAAGAGGATGGACAGAGAGCTGCAGAATCAGAATCAGGGAAGTTGGCATGCTGGTTTGAAATAAGCAACTAGTAGCCAACAGTTCTGCAGCATTAATTTACTTTATCAGAGTTCTGTGGGGATTACTCTCGAGATAGACGGATGCCCACAACCAATGCCGTATTTATGTATAAGCTAAACAAGCTATAGCTTAAGGCCCCACTCTCTTAAAGGTAAAGGTAAAGGGACCCCTGACCATTAGGTCCAGTCGTGACCGACTCTGGGGCTGTGGCGCTCATCTCGCTTTACTGGCCGAGGGAGCCGACGTTTGTCCGCAGACAGTTTTTTGGGTCATGTGGCCAGCATGACTAAGCCGCTTCTGGCGAACCAGAGCAGCGCACGGAAACGCCGTTTACCTTCCCGCCGGAGCGGTACCTATTTATCTACTTGCACTTTGACGTGGTTTCGAACTCTCTTAGGGGCTCCCCAAAAAAAAATTTAAGGAAAAAAAACCTGGATGTACATTTCCAAAGTATAAGATAAAAAACAAATAAATTAAACCTACATACAGCAACAGTGTTTTGTGTTGTGTAGGCTCCTATGATATAATATTTTGTTATGTGCAAATGGCTTTAGATGCCTATTAGGTCCATGAATTACCTCATAGCATATATTCAACACAAAAAAGGTGACTGTTGTTGACAGAGGACAGCTGGACATATAAAGGGCCCCATTGCCTTCAGTAGCTTAGGGCCTCATCAAACCTAAATCCAGCCCTGCCCACAACATAACTCACAGGCAACATAGGATTGCAACTTTCAAATGCACAAGGAAGGGGTGACAAATAGTTTGAAATCATTCAGAAGGGTTGCATGTAAGATGAAAATGAAGGGAAATATCTTAAGGACCAATAGGCTGGCAAAAACAATCAAACAGGTTTTCCTTTAGGAGTGGATCCAGGAGGAAAGGACAAAAAGGAAAGGAGACAGTGACGGGGAGATGGAGCAAGAGAGCAGCAAATGTTCAATATCCCAAATCTAGGCAGGTGGAAGGATGGAGGTTTCCAAGGTTGACCCCTAAGACATTCATAGGATGTTTGGTTCTGTGGTGCTGAATGTTATGTACTGAGGTTCTCACCCTGGGTGAGGAGGGGGATACTGTAGATAGTTATACAAATAAGGGATCGAAAGTGTCCTTCAGTGATTGGATAGTTTTAGAAAGTTGTTACAGTTACGTTGTAATGGAGCTCTATATAAGCAGGCTGACTGAACCCTTCAGTTCAGTTCAGAGTTCAGTTCTGGCCTGTGAATAAACAAGAGCTGTTTGAAGAATCGCTGTGTCGTCTGATATGTTCACCCACAACTTAACACTGAATGCAATTCTTTATCGGCTGGTTTGGATAGACCAGTTCCAGGCCTCTCTTCTGATGGACTATGAAGCGAGAGATACAGTTGCTAGCTCCATCAAGAACATGCAGATACGATCTACTACCCTTGAGGGTTTTCCTTTTCCGTTTAATTCCATCTCAAATAATTCATTGCTTCTCGGAGTATCCTGTGCTCTAAAGCTTATGTTCTCCACATTATTAACAGGCCAAGTTTGAACTGATTGTATCAGAAGCCTCATACCTGCGGAGCTTAAATGTGGCCGTGGACCACTTCCAGCACTGCCACGAACTCCAAGCTGTCTTAACGAATCAAGATAAACAGTGGCTTTTCTCCCGCCTTCAGGATGTACGTGACGTTAGTGCCAAGTGAGTTCTGGTCTTCCTGTTCTGCTTGTACAGCTATCACACTGGAACCCTGGATGTCTCAAGCCAATGCAATCAATAGATACTTGCCTGTGCCTCATAACCACATAGTACTTTGTGCTAGACTATAGACTGTGGGTGGGCAGAACACTGTCAGCATCAGTTTTTGGAACTGAAATTGGAATATATATATTCCAAATTTCCTGTTTCCAAATTAATCTGCAACTTTAAAAAAAATTCATATATGAATGCATATTTTATTTTATATTTATTTATTTATACGGCCGTTTATAAACTGCCAACTCGTAAAAATATTATGGCAGTGTATAATAAGATAATTAAAGCGTTTAAAATGCAGACTAAAACTGAATCGAATTAATTATTTTAAAATGCTTGTTGAAACCAACATTTTCAGCAGGCAGCAAAATACTAGAATTGGAGGTGCCTGTCTGCTTTCAACAGAACCTGCATTCCAAATGACTGGTCATGAAATATGCATTTCTAAAAATATTTTAATGCACATTTTATCATAAAATGCACGCGTTTAATACCTTTTGAGCTAATAACAGTAAAGCTAGAGAAGTGCAAAATGCCCAGGACAGCTATACTGCAATCCACACATTAGTCCATAAATTCCTCAAGGCTGCCTACTATGCACACATTCAGGCTGATATTTCTATTATCACATACAAATAATTAGCCGTGACTTAGGAAATACTTCCTGTCATTTTGGAGTAAAACCTGGATTCTGGTCTCCATGTTTATGTAGCCCAGAAAAAAACCCCACGACGACACAACTAAAAGTTTTGTTAGTATTTAATGCTGTAACATTGTTTAACATTGTGTTTTGATTTTTTATCTGGTTGCACATTTTCCTAGAATGCTGTTCAGCAGATGAATAGAATAGAAATGACTGAAGGGTTTGTCCGTGCTTCTACTTGTCCCCTGTCTAGAAAGCACAGGTCTGAGCAGTTTTCCCCTTGCCCTGCTCCTTTTCCAGGGAAAGCCTGCTTTTTGGTGCCAAATCAGAGCAAACACTAATCCAAGTGAACACTAAAAAGTAGTTTTCCCTGGGGCAATAAGCCCTAAATCATAGAATCATAGAGTTGGAAGAGACCACAAGGGCCATCGAGTCCAACCCCCTGCCAAGCAGGAAACACCATCAGAGCACTCCTGACATATGGTTGTCAAGCCTCTGCTTAAAGACCTCCAAAGAAGGATTCTCCACCACACTCCTTGGCAGCAAATTTCACTGTCAAACAGCTCTTACTGTCAGGAAGTTCTTCCTAATGTTTAGGTGGAATCTTTTTTCTTGTAGTTTGGATCCATTGCTCCGTGTCCGCTTCTCTGGAGCAGCAGAAAACAACCTTTCTCCCTCCTCTATGTGACATCCTTTTATATATTTGAACATGGCTATCATATCACCCCTTAACCTCCTCTTCTCCAGGCTAAACATGCCCAGCTCCCTTAGCCGTTCCTCATAAGGCATCGTTTCCAGGCCTTTGACCATTTTGGTTGCCCTCCTCTGGACAATTTCCAGTTTGTCAGTATCCTTCTTGAACTGTGCTGCCCAGAACTGGACACAGTACTCCAGGTGAGGTCTGACCAGAGCAGAATACAGTGGCACTATTACTTCCCTTGATCTAGATGCTATACTCCTATTGATGCAGCCCAGAATTGCATTGGCTTTTTTAGCTGCCGCGTCACACTGTTGGCTCATGTCAAGTTTGTGGTCAACCAAGACTCCTAGATCCTTTTCACATGTACTGCTCTCAAGCCAGGTGTCACCCATCTTGTATTTGTGCCTCTCATTTTTTTTGCCCAAGTTTTTTTTGCCCAATCTTTATATGATCACCCAATCTTTATATTTCATATTTTTTTGCCCAATCTTTATATGATCACCCAAGCAAGGTGCAACAAGCACTCCTCCTCCCTGGTCTCCCAGAACCAGAAGAGTTATGCAATGAGAGGAGCAAAGACAGTCATGCAGGCACAGTCTCAGATTGCTTGGGGAAAACCCTGGCAATGAGGGGACTTAGGCAGCTGTGGGGAAGCTTTCAGCCTCAGCAACTGCTTCATGGGGGAAAGACCTGTCAGAAATGAGTTGCTGTGCTCATTAGGCCTCACACTCCTGTGCAGATCCTGTTGCTGCTAATAAGGAGTTAACTCCAACTTGCTTGGGTGATTTACTCCAAGCTCACTCCTGTCACACAATGAGTAAGAATTTCCCTGCATCTTGCATGCAGGGATAGTTATTTTTCTAGAGAAGGAGAAAGGTTAAAAAGTTGGGGAAAGTGCTGTAATTATGGTCACCATGTCTCATTATTCTCTTCTGGGGGGTTCCTGCAGCTTCCTATTTGACCTGGAAGAGAAGCTTGAGGAGAACATGTTCACCTTCAATGTGTGCGACGTGGCTCTGAGGCATGCGCCGGAATTCCGGAGGGTTTACCTGCCGTATGTGACAAACCAGACGTACCAGGAGCAGACCTTTCGGCGACTACTGTAAGAAACCTAAAGATGCCCCCTTTCCTGTATTTTTATCCTCTTTGTAACACCCCACAAAATGTCCTTTGTGGCATATCTACATCACAGGCGAGTCGTCTCCTCTCTTGGGAACTATCGCTCTGAAAAGGGGTGGGGTGATAAGGCTCTCTAGTCTAGCAGACAATGCTCAAGGTTCTGCAGGGGAATCCAGGACAGTTAAACTGGAACAAAACCTCATCTAGAGGTGGACAGTTAGGAAAGATCCACACCACACATTTAAAGCACATCTAATAAACATTCAGTAGGGACGCAGGTGGCGCTGTGGGTTAAACCACAGAGCCTAGGACTTGCCGATCAGAAGGTCAGCGGTTCAAATCCCCGTGACCGGGTGAGCTCACGTTGCTCGATCCCTGCTCCTGCCAACCTAGCAGTTCGAAAGGACATCAAAGTGCAAGTAGATAAATAGGTACCGCTCCAGCGGGAAGGTAAACGGCGTTTCCATACACTGCTCTGGTTCACCAGAAGCAGCTTAGTCATGCTGGCCACATGACCCAGAAGCTGTACGCCGGCTCCCTTGGCCAATAAAGCAAGATGAGTGCCGCAACCCCAGAGTTGGCCACAACTGGACCTAATGGTCAGGGGTCCCTTTACCTTTACTTAATACACATTCAAAGCATATGATTCCTCCCAAAGAATCCTGGGAACTGTAGCTGCCCCCCTCACAGAGCTATAGTTCCCAGGACACTTAACAGAAGAGCCCTATTTCAATGGGCCACACCTGATTCAGTTCATAAGTGTTTAAGATACCCAAAACAGATGTTGGTACATAATTTAGTTCAGGTTCCAGGTTATAGGAAGCGCTGGGCCATTCCAATCTCATATAGATTTTATAGATAAATTCGCCTATAAAGAGGCAAATTCCAGGGGAAATGATGTTTGCTGCAATTGGCCAATGGATCCTGGCCCTTCCAAGGCGATTCCAGGGTATTGTCAGAGGAATGGCAATCAACTAAGATGCATCTCCCAGAATTCAAGTCCATGGTAACATATCCTAGATAACAGCACTTTGTTGTTGCTGTTGTTGTTTAGTCGTTTAGTCGTGTCCGACTCTTCGTGACCCCATGGACCAGAGCACGCCAGGCACTCCTGGCCTCCACTGCCTCCCGCAGTTTGGTCAAACTCATGCTGGTAGCTTCGAAAACACTATCCAACCATCTCACCCTCTTTCATCCCCTTCTCCTTGTGCCCTCCATCTTTCCCAGCATCAGGGTCTTTTCCAGGGAGTCTTCTTTTCTTATGAGGTGGCCAAAGTACTGGAGCCTCAGCTTCAGGATCTATCCTTCCAGTGAGCACTCAGGGCTGATTTCCTTGAGAATGGATAGGTTTGATCTTCCTTGCAGTCCATGGGACTCTCAAGAGTCTCCTCCAGCACCATAATTCAAAAGCATCAGTTCTTCAGCGATCAGCCTTCTTTATGGTCCAGCTCTCACTTCCATACATCACTACCGGGAAAACCATACCTTTTACTATACGGACCTTTGTTGGCAAGGGGATGTCTCTGCTTTTTAAGATGCTGTCTAGGTTTGTCATTCTAGCGCAATTTAAATAGAATGAAAGCCCCAAAGAGGTTGATGCATAATAGTCAGCATTTTGTTTTATTTTTCTTACTTTATTTGGGACATTTTCACACCGTTCTTCAGCCAGCCAGAGAGGCTTACATAAAGTGGATAAAAACAGTAGGAAGCAGGAAAACAATAAAAACAAATAAGAACAAATAATCAGCCGTGAAACCAAGGTCTTTCTTTTGAACCGCCGTGAGATCTTGTGATGAAGGGTGGTATATAAATAAATAAGAGGTCTAAAAAGGCCTCACACACATAAGCTCTAAAAATAAAGATAAAAAAAGATTAATATCCCTCCCAACACCACCCCAGCCCAAGATTCTGTTCAGCCTCCCAGGCCAGGTGGGAAAGTCCCACAAGGCAGGGAGCAAGTCTTCCAGGACTCACTGCCAAGATGGTCTCTGAACTTTTCAGCAGCCTCAGCTTTTCTAGTTGGGAGTCAATCTAATCTGCCGCGTCTTCTCTCTGGCAGGAATGATGTCCCTGCCTTCCAACAGGTTTTGGAGAGACTAGAAAGTGATCCTGTTTGCCAGCGCCTGTCTCTCAAATCCTTCCTCATTCTCCCGTTCCAGCGCATCACAAGACTTAAACTCCTTCTCCAGGTAAAAGTGTTGGGGACCCCGGACTCGCCTTTCCTTGGGCTGGCCAGCCTCATAATTAAATCGACAGTTTTCCTGGCAATAAAAATGTAAGCAGCAGGAAAGGAATTGGTGCCCACTTCTTTATTGCAAAGATATTTGACATTTATATGCATGCAATGGCAGCAAACCAGAGCTTTGCCATGTAGAAGTGTGACCCAGTCCAAAAGGTGTTTTCCAGGAGCTTCTGTTTGAAGTTGTTTTGGTGGAGGTGGCAGGAATTTTAACCTCCTGTATTTTCAAAACCTGTGCTCTGCCATTCCGCACTCTCCTCTTCCCCAGGAGCATGGCTTAATTCCAATATTTATACCAGGCATAGGCAAACTCGGCCCTCCAGCTGTTTTGGGACTACAATTCCCATCATCCCTGGTCCTGCTAGCTAGGGAATATGAGAGTTGTAGGCCAACAACATCTGGAGGGCCAAGTTTGCCTGTGCCTGATTTATACCCATTTCTTTTGGACTCTGGGAAGTTTTAGGAGGAGTGCTGAAACTTGGTCCATGGAAGCACAACTTCAAAGGGAGTTTGAAAAACTTGTTTCTCAAATAAGCTTAAAAACTGGAACCCCTGAAAGGTCCTGCCGCCTTCCCTTAGTTCTCTGTTATCAGCCTAAAGGTGTGGAGCACATAGTATCTGTGGCAAGAAAACTTTCTGGCAAATCTCTGTGGGGGATGGAAGTTGAGGGATTGACCAGCACCTTCTCTCAAAATTGTCCCCTATAAAAACTAGCTGCTGACCAGAGGGATCACCTTTAATTTACCACTGCCTGAAAATAAATCCATAAATTAGTCAAGTATTTAATCTCTTACCAAAAACCCTTTGCTTCCCTCCTGCAGAACATATTGAAGAGAACTCGGCCCGGTGCCGATGAAGAGGTGCAGGCCACTCAAGCATATGATGCACTTGAGAAGGTAAAGGGTGTTGAAACCCATTCTTCATCCCTCTCGCCACTTCTGGCTGCCTCACACAAATGGTTCAAAAGTTTTCTCAACTCTTCCGGGCCACAAATTCCCAGTAGCTAGAAGCTGAGGTACCCATGCTGTTGTTTTCTGAGACACATGAGATATGAATTCCTTAGATACCCGAGCGACTTCTCTTCCCCTATTAATTAAAAACATGCAACAAATAATGGTTTGGAAGTGGCTCCAAGTTAGTTACAATGATGTGCAGTAATGCTTGCATGTAACCCAACACTGTGGTTTGGATGCACAATGTATCCATTCACTGTGTGAATCAACTGTGTTTTTACTGAGCCAATGCCATCTAGTGAGATTCTGGACTGAGGGGTGATTTGAATCTGGGTCTCCTCAGTCTAAGTCCAGCACTCTGGCCAAGACACAGCTGGTGGTAGAATATTCTGAAGTTATATGTTCTATAAAGGTAAAGGGACCCCTGACCATTAGGTCCAGTCGTGGTCAACTTTGGGGTTGCGGCGCTCATCTCGCTTTATTGGCCGAGGGAGCTGATGTACAGCTTCCGGGTCATGTGGCCAGCATGACTAAGCCGCTTCTGGCGAACCAGAGCAGTGCACGGAAACACTGTTTACCTTCCCGCCGGAGCGGTACCTATTTATCTACTTGCACTTTGACGTGCTTTCGAACTGCTAGGTTGGCAGGAGCAGGGACTGAGCAACGGGAGCTCACCCCGTCACGGGGATTCGAAGTGCTGACCTTCCGATCAGCAAGCCCTAGGCTCTGTGGTTTAGATCACAGCGCCACCCGCATCCCTATATGTTCTATAATTAACCACAAATGTTTGAGTACTCCCCTCTAAATAGAGGGTGCCTGGTAAAGTTTAGACCCAAAGGGATGTAACTTCCAGCACGGGTAATGAGACCCAGATGCGTATCTTGAACGCTAAAGAAATCTAGCTGGTGAGCCTTTTCCTGAAAAAGTGGTTGATCCAAAGTACAGTCCTTTTGCATCAGCCCCGTTTAGGGTCCATTTTGTTGAACGTCCACGGCAAACCCGGAAGTACTGAAACAGGTTACTTCCAGGTTTGCCGCTTGCACACTTGCAGAAGTGCTAAATCGTGCTTCGCGCTTTGTCGAGCGTCCCTTTCGTCGTGCGTCTGGGGCTCCGGGACGGATCCCGGACACAAAAGGAGGTACAACTGTAACCAGTCCCTCAACATCAAGCCCTAACCACAAAAGGAACAGTTCTGTCTATGTAACCTCTCCCTTAAGAGCGGTCTCTGCTTGCACTGTTGCTTTTCGTCATTACTGAGGCCACACACAGACGGACCGAGTCATCTGTGTCCCCTTGTAGAACTGGGTCATCCCAAGCCCCATGCCTCCTGCCCTACAGCTATGAGGTACCCCAGTGGTTTCTCTGCTATGCTGGAAGAAGCTTACTCAGTGATTGAGGTTTATCGTTTAGAGAAAAAAGAGGGCCATGGGTACTTTACACATGTAAACAGTGGATCTGAAATTAGCTTAACTCAGCCAGAGAATTGGTCTAGCCAATTGAAGATTCTTGCATTTTTCTAAAAAGTTGCTCCTGCCAAAACCAGGTGGCTTGATTCCATTCTCTGCCTCCTAAACCCATACCCTGTCACCCTTTCCGCTTTGAGAGGGGGACCCCCCCCCCATTTTTTCCAACACTTCCCCACCCTAATAGCATTTTCCTTTCCGCAGCTCATCAAAGATTGCAATGAAAATGTCCAGCGTATGAGGAGCACGGAGGAGCTAATCTACTTGAGTAAAAATATGGAGTTTGAATGCAAGGTAAACATTCATTCAGGGGGTTACAGCTTCCCCCCATCTGACACTGTACTGCAACCACCTGCTTTATTCATGCATAGATAAGCCCTGCATACTGCTGATGATGCCATGGTCGCGGGTTTGATCCCCCTATGGGTGCAATTTCTGCTTTGAAGGGGGTCCCTTCCAACTCTGTGATTCTATGACCAGAGCTAATCTACTAGTGAACTGCCCTGGTCACCAATAGGGCCTTCAGCTTATCCCTATCTTGCAGAAGGGACAGGAGATCCTGTGGCCTTTCTGAAGTTGGGCATACAGCTCCCTAACCATTGGCTATGCTGGCTGAAGCTGAGGGACCACAGGTTCCCCAATGCAGTCTTATAGGCAAGGTTGCCCTCACTGTGATGCTATTGGGGAGAGGGCTAAGTATCAATCATAGAATCATAGAATCATAGAATCATAGAATCATAGAGTTGGAAGAGACCACAAGGGCCATCGAGTCCAACCCCCTGCCAAGCAGGAAACACCATCAGAGCACTCCTGACATATGGTTGTCAAGCCTCTGCTTAAAGACCTCCAAAGTAGGAGACTCCACCACACTCCTTGGCAGCAAATTCCACTGTCAAACAGCTCTTACTGTCAGGAAGTTCTTCCTAATGTTTAGGTGGAATCTTCTTTCTTGTAGTTTGGATCCATTGCTCCGTGTCCGCTTCTCTGGAGCAGCAGAAAACAACCTTTCTCCCTCCTCTATGTGACATCCTTTTATATATTTGAACATGGCTATCATATCACCCCTTAACCTCCTCTTCTCCAGGCTAAACATGCCCAGCTCCCTTAGCCGTTCCTCATAAGGCATCGTATCCTTCATGCCATCAGGCAACAGCAGGGCGATCTGTGTGCAGAGCGATGTATGACCCGTCTACTGGCCACATCCACCGTCCAATGTGTAGGCTAGAATAGTAATTTTATCAGCTTTCTAGCTTCAGAGAAACCTCCCCACATGGATCTGTCTACCAGGAAGCCCTTGCTTCTCTGCCACCCCACCCCCTGGAAAGTATTCTAGGCCACACACGCAACTCTGTTAATGAAGGGTGCCGATGCCCCTTGAGCCTCATTGCTACTCCTTGGAGACAAGGAGCACACCCAGAACTCACACACACCTGCCAATTGCAGGTGAAAGCAGTTGTAGGTGGGAAGGTCTTTCAGGAGAGCTTGGCTGCCTGTTGAGAACCCCCACCCCCCAATAGCTTCCAAGCAATCTTGCTTTCTCACAAAACAAACTGAAAACCACATTCAGAGGACAGGAGAGTGCTCCTCACAGCTCATTACGACCAAGTCTGGCTTCTTCCTTTCCAAAACTGACCATCCCTAGAGCTGACCTTTCCAAACTGACCATCCCATCGCCCAGGACATTCTATACAAGATCTCAAAGTAGTTGTAATATTACAAAAGAATTTCAGAAATAGACTGGAAAGAGAAGTTGCTGAATTACAACTTATTACCAAACTTTAAACCATGGAAAGACCTGGTCTGAATAGAGACATTGGATTCTTATCTCATTATACATGATAAAGCTATTTTTGGCCATCTCACCCTTTGCTTTTCCATGTAAGACCAATTGCAGTCATTAACAGTCGTCAACTGGTTTACCACACCTATCAGCTGATCACCCATTCCCACCACCCTTCTGAGTAATACCCCTCTCCATCCTCTCACTGGTGACTTCTGTTTCAGTGTATCTGAAGAAGTGTGCATGCACACGAAAGCTCATATGAATAACAAACTTAGTTGGTCTCTAAGATGCTACTGGAAGGAATTTTTTATTTTTGTTTCATCCCTAGAGTGGTATTCTTTCATCATCCATCCCATATGCAACTCCTTTTCAGTGGAGTATTCTACAGGCTCACAGAACAATCTGGAAAGTGGCATTTTCTTCCACTAGCCTTTCCTTCCACTAGCCACTGCCCCCTAGCACCGGAGATGGGATAAGAAATCTTCTCCACCTCTTTGCAGGGAGAAGAGAGCAGCTCTCAAAACTTGTGCCTTGAAGCACTGGAGTTACAATGAGTCCTTTGGACCTCACCTAGAGCAATTATTCTTGCACTTGCAGATTTTCCCACTCATCTCGCAGTCACGGCGGCTGGTAAAACGTGGAGAACTCACAGCGCTGGAGTACAACTTGAGCTTGAAGTGGAAACTGACCACCCGGCCAATCTACCTGCACCTCTTTAATGACTACCTGCTCCTATCTCGGCCCAGAGAGTAAGTGTTGGGGGAAGGGTTCCATTACTCCATCTTTCACTCAACATTTATCCCTCAGCAATCGTAACATCCTAGTTATGCAAACGAGGTGGGTCAATTCCTTTCCTTTCTGTTTCCTTTCCTTTTAGTAACACATAAATAATTTCTGGAAACATCTGGAAATTTATGAAGTTAATAAAATAAAATAAACATTATCATATTCTTAGCCCCCACCCCCACTTTTACAAGTCCAAATATGTACAGTGGTGCCCCGCAAGACGAATGCCTCGCAAGACGAAAAACTCGCTAGACGAAAGGGTTTTGCGGTTTTTGAGCTGCTTCGCAAGACGAATTTCCCTATGGGCTTGCTTCGCAAGACGAAAACGTCTTGCAAGTTTGTTTCCTTTTTCTTATCACCGTTAATACAGTTGTGACTTGACTTCAAGGAGCAACTCATAGAACGCGGTGTGGTAGCCCTTTTTGAGGTTTTTGGTGATTTTTGAAGCTTTTCCAAAACTTTTCCGACACCGTGCTTCGCAAGACGAAAAACTCACTAGACGAAAAAACTCGCGGAACGAATTAATTTCGTCTTGTGAGGCACCACTGTATAAATATTCAGTATAAGAAAGTTTTTGTTAAATTCTCCCCCCACAAAAATACTTACTTGACACTCAGTCTTCTTTTTATTTATACAATTTCAGATTAATTTAAACAATCACATGATTGCAGCAAGAGAAATGGATGGAAGAGGTTATGTTATAGTAGCCTGGCATAATTTTAGATGGTTTTGCATTCAGGTGGCACATTTTTTAAAAAATGGGACTTTATGTGAATTTAGGGAAGGTATGCATTTTTCCATCTTCCATCACTGTATTGTTGTGCTATGCATGAAGAGCAAGGGGCAACCACTCATAATTTGCTAGGGCGCAAAATACCCTTATGCCAGCAATGGCAAGGAGTCTTCTTTATTACTCATTAAAACCAAGCTTTTAAAATGCCCCCCTTTTCTTTTCTTTTCTTTCTCTATCTCCTACAGAAATGGGCGCTTTATTGTATTTGATTTTGCTGCTTCCTCGAATGTGCGTGGAGAGAAGTGTGAAATGAAACTGCACGGCTCAAGCAAAAACCTTTTCCGCCTCTTCCTGCTGCAGAACAATCAGGGGAAAAAAGTGGAGTTCCTCTTCCGTACAGAAACACAGTAAGCAAAAGCCAAATGTTTTTGCATTGGAGTACTCCAGCACCACACATTCCTTAGTTTAACTTTCAGAGTGATGATAAGGATGAGGTAATGCCTTGTGCAATCACGTATTTACTAAAAGCAACACAGAACTTTCTTTTTTTTATTGCATGAGGTATATCAGTTTTATTCCACGTATTAACAGTCTTACCAGCAGGATTGCAGCAAGCTGAGAAACCTTCAAAGTCTGAAGGGAAGGGCTTGCAAGCTCAGCTCTGCATCCAGCTGAGTGTTGACCTTGTTTGCTACCTCCTGCTGGAATTGCCAGCTTCTTTTTGCCTTTTGCGCAACTTACTTATTGTTGCATTTATATTCTCCCTCACCTCAAAAGAAGCTCAAAAGAATGGTAAAAAGGGTATGATCCAGCATTTTGTAATATCTGCACTCATTTACAGATTTAGCATAGGCAGAGGCATAGTTTAAACACTCCAACCGATAGCTGAACATCACCCAGAGCTGACACACTGAAATTAATGAACGTTAGGTCCATTAAGTTTAGTGGCAGCAAAAGGGCTGTGAAAATTTGTGTCCTAGGCTTTTTAGACTCGTCTACCCACGTACTAAGGGACACAGGTGGCGCTGTGGGTTAAACCGCAGAGCCTAGGACTTGCCGATCAGAAGGTCGTGGTTCGAATCCCCGCGATGGGGTGAGCTCCCATTGCTCGGTCCCAGCTCCTGCCAACCTAGCAGTTCGAAAGCACGTCAAAGTGCAAGTAGATAAATAGGTACCGCTCTGGCGGGAAGGTAAACAGTGTTTCTGTACGCTGCTCTGGTTCGCCAGAAGTGGCTTAGTCACGCTGGCCACATGACCTGGAAGCTGTATGCCGGCTCCCTCAGCCAATAAAGTGAGATGAGCGCCACAACCCCAGAGTCGGTCACGACTGGACCTAATGGTCAGGGGTCCCTTTATCTTTACTTTACCCACATACTATCTGAAACCCAAGGGGCTCAATGTGAAGTATGTGGCATTATTTTCAGCTCTCCTGCCCCACTACTGATCCCTTCTTCCAAGTCATTCTCCAACCCTTCTCCCAGTGCCCACTCATCAGAATCCAGCTAGTCCCTGACATGTAGATGATGATAATAATAATAATAATAATAATAATAATAATAATAATAATAATAAAAAATATTATTTATATCTCACCCTCCCCAGCCGAAGCCAGGCTCAGAGCGGCTAACAACGGTAAAAGTAACACAGTTTACATAAAATCACAATCAATTAATTGAAATACATTCTAAAATCAATTCATTCTAAAATCAAGTCAGAGTCAAATTAATGGCAACCATTGGGCTAGAGTTCTATGAGGATTACAGAAGGAGAGAGGGGGCCAGACTGTGCCTTGGCCAAAGGCCTGGTGGAACAGCTCTGTCTTGCAAGCCCTAAGGAAAGATGCCAAGTTCCACAGGGCCCTAGATATTCAGTCACCCCTTCTTACATAGCAGGGGGCACCATTTTGTGGTTCACCTCAGGTGCCAAAGCATATTGAGCTGGCTCTGCCAAGAACAGTGGCTTCCTTAAAAGCCATTCGTTAGTTAGTTAGTTAGTTAGTTAGTTAGTTAGTTAGCTGTGAGCATGACTCACGGTGTGCCACAAGTAAAGGGAGCAAAGTATACTACTACACATCTTGACATTTCACCAGCAACTGCTGTGTACAACCTGGAATGCCTCTCTCCTCAGTACTTCTCATTTTTCTCCCCTCTGCCCCAGGAGTGAGAAGCTGAGGTGGATTTCTGCTCTTATGCCCCAGCAAGCTGAACCTGACCTTTTGGATGACCCTGGTAAGATTGCCCAAGGCATAGACCGCAAAGGGCTAGCTCACATAATACGGGTATTACGTATATACAATAGCAAGCAAATACCGACAGTATCAACAATCAGATGCTTGCTCAAAGCATTTCTGTTTCCTCAGGTGTTTCTAGAAGTGTGACTCCAACTCTTATATTTATTCGTGATTAGTTTTACACTGAGTTTTCATTGTTTAATATTTTATTGTGCTTTTTGTACTGCCTACCACTTGGATATACCAAATGGTATTTAAATCTGTTAAGTGAAATACAGTACACATTGATCCTGGGCACTTATTCCTGCTGCTGGTTCTTTATTAACACTGCAGCAGCATGAAATATATATATATATATATATATATATATATATATATATATATATATATATATATATATATAATGTCCAGTAGCACCTTAGAGACCAACTAAGTTTGTTCTTGGTATAAGCTTCCATGTGCATGCACAATTCTTCAGATACACTGAAACGGAAGTCACCAGACCCTTCTATATTGTGGGAGGGTGGGGTGGGGTTTTTTTCAGTAGGAGATGGGTGGTTGACTCTTTTTCATTGTGCCCATCACATTACTTTACATATAAAGAACTAAAACCAGAAATATGTGCATTCCTTCAATCAAGGGTGAGAATTTTTACTGGATATGCAGTTAAACTAAGCTGAGACTCAGTTTACATTGCACACACAAATCTCAAAATTGAAGAACCAGGAATGGTACAGAAAGTTTTATTCAAAATAAAAAAGAGATGCCCAAGCTATACTGACGAATTCAGTATTTTATTTTTTTCAAGTACATTTTAGGTTTCTTTGCTTGCTTGTTTTGAAAAAGAGCAACCCAACACATTTGAATGGTTAACAACAACAACATACCTGGTAACTGACAATCACGATATTCTTTCTCTCCAAGCTCTCTTAGACAAACTTCAGGTTCAGTGTGTGAGGTCATATAAAGCCCGAGAGAATGATGAGCTGGCGCTGGAGAAAGCAGATATAATTATGGTCCTGCAGCAAAGTAGCGACGGTAAGTGGATTTGGCAATGTTGTGGCAAGGTGCTGTGAGGGGCAGGAAAGAGATGGGGCAGTTGGGAGCTGAAAATGTCATGGGGTGACTACGACCTGGAAGGTGCTTTCCTTTGGAACTAGGAAATGGCGTACATCATTGGAAAATTAAAAATGGAAAATACTGCTTTCCTTGTGTCTAAGCTGATTTTCACCCAGCAGTGCAAAAGCCTGTGTTGACATGGCAGCTCCCCCCACCCCCGGTCCACCTCAAGTGGGAAAGCAGGGATAGAATTTGACATCAGGGAAACAGCCTGTGGGGAAAGGGTTAAACACCCTTCCTGTCACTGCTGCAATCAAATGAGAGCTGTCCATGTATTAAAAGTAATAACAGACACAGGAGAAACATCACCCATCCATTGAGTAGCATATAGCTTGATCCAGATATTACTTCATTTGATAGCACGTGAAATCTCCCGATAGACGGTGTTTTACTCCTTTTTCAGACGAGAATAGATAAGAGACAGAGAATGGGAGCTTTCTTCTGAATTGCCCTGGTCCACACACACTGCATGAAGACAGACAGTGGTAATTTATCACTCTTTGCACATAAGCACTTGCCAGCCTTATGTTTGGTCCTGCCATGAACTTGACCACACTTTCTCAGAAAACTGAGAAGCAAAGGAGTACAGTCGTACCTCACGTTGCGTAACCTCTAAGTTATTGAATCTTCGGGTTACGGCCGCTGCAAACCCGGAAGTGGGTTTGCTACGCGCGCATGCTCAGAAGTGCTCTGTGGCACCATGCGCAGAAGCGGTCCTCCAGTTACGGAATTTTCAGGATACGGCCGGGCCTCTGGAACTGCATTCAATTCCACTCAGTACTTGTTAGGATGGTAAAGATGACCAGCTAAAACACACTTAACTGTTCAGTGTATATCATGTATTATAGATTTTTATTCTTGTCCCTGCGGAGCTTAACAATGTGCCTTTTTGGTGGTGAGAAATACCACAGAGAAAGCAGGAGAGGACAAAGAATCAAGGGTGGCAAGTGATTAAATGTGAACAAATGCCAGTAACAGATACCCAACCCAGTCTTCTGTTTGTTTTGGAACTAGGTTCCACTTAGGGAAACAGCCTTAGATTGGTTAGAGTTGGAAATGAGGATTCAGAGGTCCGCACTCATCAGAGGCAGGAAATTCTTAAAATTTCACATTGACACCTCAGAGGATGGTGCAGTCAGTCAGTTCTGAGACCTAAACTACACCAGAATAAGCTCTCTCACTCTGGGGCGATCTCATTTTACCAAGAGTTAAGGACTTGCTGCACATTAGCTACAAATGTGGTTATATCACCCAGATGGCTAGCCTACCAGGGTAACTTGTAGACCAGGCTTCCTCAACCTCAGCCCTCCAGATGTTTTTGGCCTACAACTCCCATGATCCCTAGCTAGCAAGACCCAGTGGTCAGGGATGATGGGAATTGTAGTCTCAAAACATCTGGAGGGCCGAGGTTGAAGAAGCCTCTGCAGCAACTCACTAAATGGTTCTCTGAATGTTTCACCCATTGTGTCTGCTCCCTCTGCAGGGTGGTTTGAAGGAGTGAAACTCTCCGATGGGGAGAGAGGCTGGTTCCCTTCTGATCACGTGGAAATAATCTCCAGCAAGCAAGCGCGCCAGATGAATCTGAAGGAGGAACAGCGTGTCAAGTATGCAAAGCAACAAGTCTTTCATAAGAGATAGGTTCCTGCTTTCCCCAAAGACAAACACTTAAAGCTCGTCTCCATTGTGGCTCCTTAACCCAACAGTACATTGCTGTATTTGGTTTTCTGGAAGAGAAACCTCCTTTGACGCCATCAACAAATGTTTAACCAATACAGGACACAGTACGTACCAAAGAAATGAAAACTGACTTGGTGGAAAGATTCTCTTCCTGTTCATCACCAGAGGAGGAAAAAGAGAAGAAAAAAACTGCATTAGCTTTGGCTTGATGGTTTCAAATAAGAAATACAGTTGGAAACTGGATATTAGGACTTCTGGGAACCAATTATTGACACTGCCGTTGTTCCAATGCATGAACTCCTCGCTTGGGGCCTTTGCTTCAGTTTCTGCTCTGCCAAATGAGGCTATGACTTACCTCACAGAAAGGTGTGAAGCTAATAATGTTCCCAAATGCTTTGAAGCCTTCCCAAAAAGAAGATGCTAGAGAAAAGCAAAAATATATTTTATATGTATTGTCATGAAAATTGGCTTTTCTGTTTGAAATACTTCATTTATTTTAATTGCCACATACTTCTTACCAAATAAGATATGATACATATATATGAATGAAAGGGAGCCAGGTTCCCCTGAACTCTGCTTTACAAAAAAGTTTGCCAGCTTTTCCTGGTCTGCTCCTGTGCTTTTAACAGTAAATTGACACACACAAATTCAGCAGGTGAAAGCATTTCACACCTTTTGTCTCCATGTCAGAAAAGCTTCACCTGCTACTAATTTCTGCAAGTCAGTGTGTAATTAAAGGAACAGGAGAAGAAATCCAGAGAAAATCTATACAGGGAAATGGACTAAGAATGCAGGGAGAAGGAAGACATATTTGCCATTAACACCTCCCTTTCTTCTGGAGCCACTTCTTTAGTTGGATAACATTTTTTTCCTTATTCTCAGCTTGAAGTTTATGCTCAGAAAGTGTTTGTGGCCAGCCCAAGAGCCTTAGGAATGTACAAACTCATTACAAAGAGAAGGCAATGGGTCAGATTGCTGGGGGGGCCCAGCAGGGACAACTGATAAATGACTGCTTGGTGCCTGGCAGTAGGTACTGCGTCTTTTAAGGGCAGAGGGTACATGGTTTCTGTGCAGATGGTCCCAGATTCCATCCCTGCTATTTACAAGTAGCATACAATGGGAAAGGTGCACACCTGAGACCCATTGACAGCAAGGGCACGGGGGGGGCAGAGGGCCTGTGGCCCTGGGCGCACAATTTTGAGGGGCGTGCCTCTCCAGCCCACTTTTTAAACTCTGGAGATGAGCCACAGCGCCTTTCCACATCTTAACTTGGAAGCCCAGGGGGAGCTAAACTAACTCGCAGAGGGATTTTTCCTGTACCATTGCCCCAGTGCGGCACAGCCCTGCACTCCTCTCTGCGGGCATTGGGAGGATTCACCCACCAAGGGGCATGTCGTCCAGCCGGGTCTGCTCCAGCAACTTCAGTGACAAGGGTTGGGCTGTTGCGGCAGGCTCCGTTTACCCCCTCTGCATCCTGCACCCCCTGACGCACATGCCTGCCCCAAGCTCCAGCAACCTACGCTATGCCACTGGTTGACAGTCATGATAGATGCACTGGATACACAAATAGGAAGCTCCCTTAAACTGTGTTCCTCTGGAAGTGCCATCAGCTGTGGAGACCATGCAAGACATAACTCAGGATGTAAAGCAATGTTCTTTATCAGCAGCCATTCAAGATATTGCTGTATAAGAAAGAAGGTAGCAATGACTGGGAAAGGCTTAGTGTGTCTAACTGTATATTCTGTTTTTGTAATGGCCTGATCAAGCGCACCTTAGACCACTGAAATCAAAGGGCATAGGCCTGGTTAAATCCACATAGGATTGTCCCCTGAGGCTGCTTAATCTGCCTTCAGAAAAAACCAGATTCTTCCTAGTATAAATATTTGACAGTCAGATACACAGGGGCGAGACTTACAATCCAAAAACACATTATGCCCAAACTATAAATATTGCAAATGTGCAGTTGCTTTCCTCAGAGGCGGCTTAAAAAGGATGGTGGTACCAACAAATTTAAATAGGTTTTTGCACAATTGGCTTTTGCAAACATTTTAAAGGTCTCTTCATTATACAAAAGTTGGTGGAACTGAAGCTCAAACTGCAAATTACTTGGAGTTCTGTGATTCTTCCTCCCATGTTGCTTTTCTTAAGCCAAAGCAGCCAATAAGTCTGAGTACAAGAAAGGAACACAGAGGAAATGGCTTTATTATTTTGCCTCTGGTTATTTTTCAGCTCAGAATGGCCCTGCCCAACCTACTAAACATGACCTTAGTGTCAGGAAGCCTCTTTCCTCAAACAATGGGAGTCAGTGGATTAGTGATACGCACTACCTCTTGACCCCAGAACGAGAAATGGGGTGACCTGATGCAGAGCTGGAGCTACAAGGGGGGGGCTAGCCAGGTTTTTTGCCCCAAGTGAAGCCTCCAGAGGGGCATCATTGAGGCTCCCGGCCTGTGCATGTGTGTACGCAAACATGCATGGGGGATGCAAAACTGGGTGTTTGACCCAGGTAAAGTCTAATTCAGGGGTCGGCAACCTTTTTCAGCCATGGGCCGGTCCACCGTCCCTCAGACTTTGTGTGGAGCTGGACTACATTTTTTTTTGGGAGGGGGGGAGAATGAATTCCTAGGCCCCACAAATAACCCAGAGATGCAATTTAAATAAAAGCACACATTCTACTCATGTAAAAACACCAGGCAGGCCCCACAAATAAGCCAGAGATGCATTTTAAATACAGTGGTGCCTCGCAGGACGAAAAGAATCCGTTCCGCGAGTCTCTTCGTCTTGCGGTTTTTTCGTCTTGCGAAGCAAGCCCATTAGCGGATTAGCGCTATTAGCGGCTTAGCGGGCTTAGCGGATCATCTGATAAGCGGTTTAGCGGTTTAGCTGATAAGCGGCTTAGCGGATCAGCTGATAAGCGGCTTAGCGGCTTGGGGAAAAGGGGGGGAGGAAAAAAACCCCGCAGGAACTCGCAAGACATTTTCGTCTTGTGAAGCAAGCCCATAGGAAATTCGTTTTGCAAAGCACCTCCAAAACGGAAAACCCTTTCGTCTAGCGGGTTTTCCGTCTTGCAAGGCATTCGTCTTGTGGGGCACCACTGTAGAAGGACACATTCTACTCATGTAAAAATGTGCTGATTCCCAGACCGCCCTCTGGCCAGATTGAGAAGGCGAATGGGCCGCATCCTGCCCCCAGGGCCTTAGGTTGCCTACCCCTGGTCTAATTTCACCCCTCTCAGATGCAGCACTTTCAGCAGTTGTGTTAAATGATAAGTGGTGGCTTCTTAAACTATTAACAGCGCCCAAGCCCTATCCGAGTTGGTATCTGGTCAGGGGAGTTAGCAAACTGTGAACTGGGGGCGAATCCTCACTACAGAGAAGTTTCGTTGAAAGAAGAAGGTGGAATTTACTTTAAAAGGAGGGAGGCTGCTTAGGAAAGAACATACATGGAGATAAATGGCGTCCAGCCTGCTTCTGCCAGCTTTGAGATTGCTATGTTTTTTCATGTTGCTTTCCAAAACACACTCTGTTGGAAACTGCCCTCCCAAGTATTTGAGATTCTGCCCCAGAATTGGAGCCAATCTAGGCAGGATGGCAGCTGTTCCACATGCTCCAATACTCAATCTTTTAATTGTCTTTTTAATGCTGAACATTCTCCTTATCAGAGGAAAAAAATGGTGAAGAAAAGTCTTGTAACCTTACAAACTTCTGCCTTCTGGAAAGAAAAAAAGGATTTGTGGTCTCCTTGGGAGAAATCCTCACAGCGGGACTTATTTCATTGGTCGCACTTATACTCATATTTCCCCCCCCCCAAGGAAGTCAAGCTGCCCCCCCCCATTTCATCTCCACAACAACCCTGCAGGTTTCCTGCTTGGCAGGGGGTTGGACTCGATGGCCCTTGTGGTCTCTTCCAACTCTATGATTCTATGATTCTATGATTCTATGATTCTAGGTTGGGCTGAGAGAGGCAGTGCCCAAGTGATTTGAACTTTGGTCTCTCTGGCCCGGCACTCAAACACAGCCTTTCTCAACCTTGAGGGCCCCAGATGTTTGCTGGGGGCCAACTTCCATCCTCCCTCACCAGCAGGACCAATGGTCAGGGAGGGATGGGCGTTGTAGTCCAAGCAAGGCCGGATTTAGGTTTGGTGGGGTCCTAAGCTACTGAAGGTCATGGGGCCCTTTATATGTCCAGCTGTCCTTTGTCAACAACAAATTGTCACTGTTTTTTGTGTTGAATATATGCTATTATATGGTAATTTATAGACCTACATGCTATGCAACCAGTCCATGCAGAATGTAGGCACCCTATACAGTCATACCTCGGGTTACAGACACTTCAGGTTGCGTTTTTTTGGGGTTACAGACCGCCGAAACCCGGAAGTACCGGAACGGGTTACTTCCGGGTTTCGGCAGTCGTGCATGCGCAGAAGTGCCAAGTCGCAACCCACGCATGCGCAGAAGCGCAGCTGCGGGTTGCGAATGCTGCAGGTTGCAAACATGCACCCTGCATGGATCACGTTCACAACCCGAGTGTCCACTGTATATAGAAATGAGCAAACCAGTGATATTTTAGGGAGCAGGCTAATTACTCACACATTACTCACACCATAGGAGCCTACGCAACACCAAACACTGTTGCTGTATGTATGTTTTATTTTATTTGTTATTTATCTTCTATTTTGGAAATGTACATCCAGGGTTTTTTTTCACCTTTAGTTTTTTGGGAGCCCCCAAGAGAGTGGTCACTGGTGCAGTGGCGTAGCGTGGGTTGTCAGCACCCGGGGCAAGGCAAGTAATTTGCGCCCCCTAACCCGTGGATTTGCGCCCCCTGACCCCCAGATGTTGCGCCCGGTGCGGCCGGCCCCCCCTGCACCCCCCACGCTACGCCACTGCACTGGTGCCCTGTATATCTATAGGTAAATCCGGCACAGACTCTGGCGAGCCGGCTTCGGAATCAACGCATGTGGGGTGCCCCGCCGCGCAGGTGCCCTTGATGAGCTTGCCTGGCGTCGGCGCGCGCGGCGGTTTACAAAGCTCCCTGCGCTGCAGCGGCGGCGGCCGCGCCCGAGGCGGAAGATGGAAGGGCGCGCCCAGCTGGAGGCAGCGGCGGCCGCTCCGCCGCCCCAGGACGCGGGTAAAGTGGGGGCATGGAAGCCGGGGTGGGCAGGGGCAGCAGCCCTCCGAGACCTTCTCCCGCCGCCCTTTCGGCGTCCTTGGGAAGGAGAGGACTCGCCGGCGCGCTAGAAGCTCCCGCGCACTTGGCTCTTATTTGCCATCTTTAATTGCCAATAGAAGAATGTAATGGCCCAATTATGCCCGCGTTAATATTAGCCCCGAGGGGAGCGCACCTGTTGCTGCGTTTGGGGACCTCCTCTGCACAAAGGGGGCCCCCGCTCCAAGTCCTTCTTAGACACGCTCTAGTTAAGGACGTGGTAAATCACTTCTCTCCCACCCCAAGGCAGCCTCCAGAAAGCCCAATTCTGGAGCAAGCTCTGCTTTGCGCGTTGTAGCCTCGAACTCCGGCGTCTTGGAAGGACGTTCCTTTTCTCGTCCCAAGGAGCTGGTCCCTCGCTCTGCAAAGGAGCGAAACAAACAATTCCCTCCATAGGTAGCTCCGGCAGGGCGGTTCATTCACTGGGTGCCACGGAATTTTGTTTCTATCGCTGGTTTCTGTATTAAAACTTGCACGGGAGTAAATCTCACTGATCACAGTGGATCTTGATTCTGAGTAAACCTACGCGGAAACTGGCTTGCACAGCTTTGGAAATTACTGTAAGGAAAAGTCTGGCACCTTGCTGGGTGGGGTTTCATGGTAAGGGGCAAAAGCCCCAGAGGGCGGTGTCCCATTCAGTTTTACCTGGAGTAGACCTATTGAAATCAATGGGCCTCACTTGGTTATTAATTTCAGTGTGTCTCCTCTGAGTAAGACTTGGGTGAATGCAACCTATAGTTTTATTTTGCTAGGTCTTAGGCACAGCACAAAAGCTATGCTTATGGATCTAAGGCTTGTGGGGTCAGGAAAAATAAGGGGTGGGTTGGTTCTAATTCATGTTCTTTTGGTACCTGGCCTGAAAAATGAAAGAAAAGAAAGACGCTCTGCCTGTTCAGTGTTCCCCACTTCTCTTACATTGGTTGGCTGGTGGCGCACCTTTAAAAGAGAGGAAAAAAGAGCGTCCTCACTCAACAGGCAGCACTTATTTTTTATTTTCTGTTTCACATGTGAACTGTTTCACATAGGGACGCGGGTGGCGCTGTGGGTAAAACCTCAGTGCCTAGGGCTTGTCGATCGCATGGTCGGCGGTTCGAATCCCCGCGGCGGGGTGAGCTCCTGTCTTTCGGTCCCAGCTCCTGCCACCTAGCAGTTCGAAAGCACCCCTAAGTGCAAGTAGATAAATAGGTACCGCTTTATAGCGGGAAGGTAAACGGCATTTCCGTGTGCTGCGCTGGTGCTGGCTCACTAGAGCAGCTTCGTCACGCTGGCCACGTGACCCGGAAGTGTCTCCGGACAGCGCTGGCCCCCGGCCTCTTAAGTGAGATGGGCGCACAACCCCAGAGTCGGACACGACTGGCCCGTACGGGCAGGGGTACCTTTACCTTTACCTTCACATGTGAAAACATCAGAATGACTTGAAACCACCTCAGTCCAGTTAAGTGGGGTGAGAATAAAGGCCAAACCCGATGTCAGGGCCAGCCATCCACATCTCTTCCACACCACTTCCTTCGCATAGCAGGGACTTGGAAGGCTGTTTGCATGAAAAGGAGTGCAAGGGAAGAGAAGCAAATCTTGACCTGAACTTTGTTCATTTCCGGTATCACAACTGGGTTGGGAGAAGGCTGCTCAAAGGAAAAGGGAGGGAGGGGTGGTTTTCACTCCCCCCACCCCTGTTTACTCTTTTTCATCTAGGCAGTAGATTCTATGACCCCTTTCCTGTTTTATATGTGAACAGAAAGATGTGCATGTACATGGCTGCCTATCAAGCCTAGTTTGGCCCCAAATTCCAGACTGATGCTCATGGTGACACTGAATCCTTAACATGTTGTGCATGTGGCATGTGGCCCTGTGATGAATTGGCCTTATGTATGTACCACCAATTTACAGGAACAAATCTTTTATCCACTGTCATGGTCCTGGCATGTGGTGGTGCCTGCGCATGCTGAGTCCAACGCCAGAGGCAGTTTAAAGTGTCAACTGCACCCTCATGGATGGTCTGAGTTGTGGCGTCACAAAGTTCAGGGATAGGTCTTCCTATCGATGGCCCTTGTGGTCTCTTCCAACTCTATGATTCTTCCCTTTCCCCCATGTTAAGAAGTATAGCATTAGCTTAATCGGTCCCCAAAATGGCCTGAAAACACACAATGCAGGTTTCAGATAAGCAGATCTGGCCTTGAATGCTACCTGGGAATCAGATGTAAGCCCTTGGGAAATATAGGCTCATACGCTGTCAATGTAAATCTAAGGTACAGTGCGCTGTAAAATACTCTCTCCTTACTTTTATGAGCTCTTCAAGAGGAAAAACTGGGTGTATGCAGGGGGTATTAAATGACTTGCCTTGCAAGTTCAAACCAAAGGTCAGTGTTCTGTTTCCAGCTGTGGTAACCCAGATACAAGCAGTACATGAAAATGGCCATCATTTGTTTGACCCAAGTATCTGGTGCTTGGAGGCATACGTTGAGGTAGTTATTGTGCATGAAAGCCCTTGACAGAGTATTCCTCCATGGACTTGTCTTGTGGTTGGTTGGTTGGTTGGTTGGTTGGTTTTAAGCCATCTAGGTTTAATAGATGTCTAAGACAGTCATTAAGCGGTTGTGACAGTTATTAAGAGGTCATTAAGAGTTTGTGAAAAAGGTGACCATTTGCAAAATTAAAGCAGAAAGGAAACAAACCACTACACTGATAAAGGTGGAAGAGGAGTGGGGCAGGGGCTGAACAGGAAGGTGTCCCATGACATGACTTTTCATGAAGGTTGTACATCTTTTGTAAGGAAGCTGCTTTTTCAGTACTAAACACTTAAGAAATAAGGACAGAGGTCTCCACAGGTCATAATATTAGATGGAGAATGTGTAAGCTACTTGTGATGTACCGTATTTTTCGCCCCATAGGACGCACTGGCCCATAGGACGCATCAAGTTTTTTTTTTGGGGGGGGAAATAAAGGGAAAAAAATTTATCCCCCCCCCCCAGGCACTTGTGGGGCCGGCAGCAGGGAGAAGCGCTCTTCTCCCCGCCGCCCGCCTTCAGATCAGGTCCGGGGACAGCGGGAAGACGCGCTGCGCCTCCCAGCTGTCCCAGGAGCTTGCGGGGCAGGCAGCAGGGAAAAGCGCTCTTCTCCCCGCCGCCCGCCTTGAGATCAGGTCTGGGGACAGCGGGGAGACGCGCTGCGCCTCCCAGCTGTCCCCGGAGCTTGCGAGGCCGGCAGTGGGGAGAACCGCTCTTCTCCCCGCCGCCCGCCTTCAGATCAGGTCTGGGGACAGCGGGGAGACACGCTGCGCCTCCCTCTGTCCCCCGACCTTGTGGGGCTGGCGCTGGGGCTCTCCTGAAGCCTGGAGAGCGAGAGGGGTCGGTGCGCACCGACCCCTCTCGCTCTCCAGGCTTTAGCGAAAGCCTGCATTCGCCCCATAGGATGCACATACATTTCCCCTTCATTTTTGGAGGGGGAAAAGTGCATCCTATAGGGCGAAAAATACGGTATATTAGAACAAATTACACAAAACCAGGACATGGCTTTTTATGTCACGGGAAGCTGTTTTGACTTTTGCACACTGGAAATGCATTAGTTCTTTTTTTTTCTGGGAAGCTGTTGGTTTGACCCTTCATTCCCAAGTGAAATAGCCAATTCTGCTCCCATTCAGCCTGCATTATTCTTACCCTTCACTTTATGTCTTGCATTGCTGTCTTTCCACAGTTAAAACTTAGACTGCAAACTTCTTGAGCAGGGACCTGTCTTACTTTTGTATCTCGCTTTCTTGAATAACCATTTCAGTTCATTTGCTTTGCAGTGTGCATGGAGGAGTTTGCGAGTCAAGAGGGGAAGGGACTTAGAGAGAAGCTGTTGTGCACAGATGAAAATGGGAACCTTGAGAGTGAGGTTGGAGCCAGAAGTAGTGTGGTGTCCGTTCTCCACACCGTCATTATAGACGAAAAGACGGGGCAGATCCTGGAGAAAGAAAGGGAGAATGATGTTGCAAAGCAAGAGCAGGCAGGGGACTGTTACATAGGACAAGGCGCAGGGTCCTCGGCTCCACAGTCGTCAGCTTTGGATAGTCACCAGCTCAATTTTGTCACTATATACAGGCACCTGCCAAACTATGCCAGCAATATAAACCCTAATCCCCCTATTCCAGAAGCTGAACTGAACCAAGAATTCATTAATCAGCCAAAGCCACAAATCCCAGCAGAAGTATCCTGCCTTAAAGTTTCGGAAAAGGGGAATGTGAAAAGAAGAAGCAATGCTGTTTTCACTGCTGGTTCTCTGAAAGCATCTTCGGCTGCTTTGGAGGAACAGAGTCAGGGTGTGAGCGAAAACCTGGGCAATGCTATGCGCAGATCGGCCAGATGTGCTGCAGCCAGCTGTGTGGGTCAGCAGTCCTCCAGAGCCTCTTCATTCCAGACAGCCAAGGGCAAGCAGGAGGGAGCCAATGAGAAGAAAGAACCACCAAAAGCTCCAGTGGAGCCTGCTCCACCTGCCCAGAAGAAGACACGCACGTTCTACAGTGCTGGTAAGCGATTAAGAGCTGATTCATCCCTCTTCATGGTCCCTTCTCAGCCCTCAGTGCTACAGTGTTCTTAGAGTTAACCGCTCCTGGATCCTGTTACAGTTACTTACTCGCACACTTTGCTGGGGAGCAGGGAAGGATTATGAGTTGGTAAAGGTTGCCTCCTAAACCACCAGCACCCATTTGAAGTCCCTCAAGGCTCCCGTGTTACCAACAGCAGCAGCTTCTGTTTTTTGCTGGGTCTGAATGCAATGACCCAAGCAAAAAGTGAATTGTACCAAGTGTTTATTACAGCTTGACTACAGGCAGAGTAAGCAATGCTTAGCCCTGCTCAGTACAGCACAATGGCTAGTACGTTCAGTAGCACCTTCACCAGTCTCTGTCTTTGCTGAGGTTGGTGGAGGAGAGTTTCCAAGCCACTTTTATATCTTTCTCTCGTAAACATTCTCATGGCCCCCATGACCAGACACCAGAGCTCCTTGGACAGGTCGCTGAGCTTTGAGGCCCAGCTAACAGCTGCCCTGGACTAAACAATAGATAAGAAATTGGCTCCCTGGCCAGCTGGTGCCCTGTCATAAGATAAGTGTTACAACATCTCTTAACTCCTTGCAATGCCGTTCTGCAATTCCATTATAGCTCCTCCTTCAGATTTCTTAATTCCAGAATATTCCTTCCTTTCAGGTAGCTGAGAGCCCATCAGTTTGGAACAGAAACTAGGCCACTAAAAAATCAGTTAGAGATCTCTACATACCTGCAGAAATATACAGAAATATACATACAGAAATATAGTAGTTGATGAGTTAAAAGAAAATTCATTTAAAAAACCCAGACATGAAAGCTTCCAGAACCTTTGAAATGTTGAGGGAACAACGATAAGAAAATTGTAGATAAATTTAATTGCCTAAATAGGTTGGTATGCTTGCGGGGTGGCACGCTTCTGCCCATTCATAGCTATACAGTCGTACCTCAGGTTACATACACTTCAGGTTACATACGCTTCAGGTTACAGACTCCGCTAACCCAGAAATATTACCTCGGATTAAGAACTTTGCTTCAGGATGAGAACAGAAATCGTGCTGCAGCGGCACGGCAGCAGTGGGAGGCCCCATTAGCTAAAGTGGTGCTTCAGGTTAAGAACGGACCTCCGGAACGAATTAAGTACTTAACCTGAGGTACCACTGTACTAAAATTTCTCTGCTGTGTTTCCTGTGAGCAGCTCTCACAAGTGCCCCCAGGGTGGGGGCAAAAAGATCTAAAGGAAACTGCAAGTCAAGCAGGCTATGTAGATCTTATAATGATGGCTGGCATCCTACTATGGTTTACTCAGAGTAGACTCCTTGAAATTAACGAATCTAAATTAGCAATTGTTATTAATTGTAATGGGCTTACTCTGAGTATGACCAGCACTGAATGTAGCCCGTTATCTGTGGTTGAGAGGCAGGGGATGTTGAAGTGAACTGTGCACTGGATATGAGATTTTAAAAACTCCTCCTGTAATGTTACTTCCATAGCTATATGGCAATAAGGTGATTAGGCTCAGAGCTGGTAGTTAGCCCCAGCCTTGGCCCTTTAGCATTATGTAGGAAGACTGGCTCTAGCCCTGAACAGAAGCCCTCCTGTTAGAGACCATGGGTGTGCTGCAAGATTTTGATGTATTTTGATATTGAAGGATAGGAGTGTTGATACAAATATTTTAAGGGTTTTCTACTATTCCTCCCCACTCTGAACTTTACCTCTTCTCCCTTTTGCATTCCCCCCTTTTTATTCTTCATTTAATGATACCCTCCTTCCCAGAACAGCTAGAGGAGCTGGAGAGAACTTTCCACGAGGACCATTACCCGGACAGCGAGAAGCGTCGCGAAATTGCTGCTGCTATCAGCGTGACCCCACAGCGTGTTATGGCAAGTCTTCCCTGCTGAACAACAAACATGGGGGGAGGGGCGTTGATAGTAAAAATAGCCCACTGGGAAAGGATTATTCTGCTGTTGGGATTGCATTTACAATTCCTCCCTCCACCCCTGTTGGCCAGGGGTCAGCAACTCCGGTCTACCGTCCCTCAGATCATGTGGTGGGCTGGACTATATTTGGGGGGAGGAATGAACAATTTCCTAGGTCCCACAAATAACCCAGAGATGCAATTTAAATAAAAGCACACATTCTACTCATGTAAAAACACGCTGATTCCCGGACCGTCCACGGGCCGGATTGAGAAGGCGATTGGGCCAGATCCGGCCCCTGGGCCTTAGTTTGCCTACCCCTGCTGTTGGCCTTTCTGAAGCAGGGGGTGAATAGCAGTTGAATCACAGCTGTGTTTCATTCAGCTTGGGCCAGCATCCAAATTGCAATTGATGCTCCATCACATATACCGCCACCCCCCTACCGTATCTTTGGTGGCAGCTTTTTATATATAAAATGCCAAAGCCGGCTGCAGTCTAGGGTGGACCAGTAGCAGTGGGGAAAAGGACTGAGCAACCTCTGGCAATTCCCCACTCAATTTGCCCTTCTACAGCTGCTTCTTACCAGGAGAGTGGGACATGTAGCTTGAGGAAGAAGAGATAATAATAATAATAATAATAATAATAATAATAATAATAATAATTTATTATTTGTACCCTGCCCATCTGGCTGGGTTTCCCCAGCCACTCTGGGCGGCTTCCACAAAGGCCAAAAATACACTAATATGTTATACATTAAAAACTTCCCTGAAGATGTCTTCTGAATGTCAGGTACAGTGGTGCCTTGCAAGACGAAATTAATCCGTTCTGCGAGTTTCTTCGTCTTGCGGATTTTTTCATCTTGCGAAGCACGGATGCACCCTGGTACTGTATTATAATGGGATAGCGGGCAAAGCACAAAGCGGGTCGCTCCCCAGCAGGAGGAGTTCCCCCAGCCTGGAGGATCTGTTGCCGGGAAGAGGCAAAGACACCCCCTCCCACCTCCCCACGAAAACAGCCCCCCTTCCTCTGTTGCCAAGCCTTGCCGCGTCTTCGCTCGGCCAAACCGCGTCCCACATCAAAGCCTCAGCCCGCTCCTCTCCCTCTCTCTCCACGAGGTGCCAAAGGAAGTTCGAGCCCAGGAACCGAGGGCGGATGCACGAAGCGCCCAGCACGGACTCTCCCTTGCTCCCCCGTTACCTTGCGCCACGCCGCCGGGCTCCCCACAGTCTCGGCAGCTGCTCCCGGCTTCTTCCCACCCCCGCAAAGGCGCCTTCACGGCAGCCCAAGCACAGTGGATGCCTCCTCCTCCTCCTCCTTGGTCCCCCTCCTCCTGCCTTCGCGCAGTTAGGGCAAAATGGAGCAGCCATGTGGGGAGGGGGAGAGAGAGAGAGGCAGAGGCAGAGGCGGCACAGAGACCCAGCCAGATCCGCTGGATCCCAGCCCACCTGCCTCCTCTGTGCCCTCTCCGGAAGAGGATCCCTCTGGAAAAGGTAGGTCGCTCCCTCGCTCGCTCCCTGCCAGCCCAGTTCCCGCTTCAAAAGGAAACAAACTCGCAAGACGTTTCGTCTTGCGAAGCAAGCCCATAGGGAAATTCGTCTTACGAAGCACCTCAAAAGACAAAAAACTCTTTCGTCTTGCAAGTTTTTCATCTTCCGAGGCATTCGTCTTGCGAGGTACCACTGTAGTTGTATATCTCTTTGACATCTGATGGGAGGGCGTTCCACAGGGCGGGTGCCACTACCGAGAAGGCCCTCTGCCTGGTTCCCTGTAGCTTTGCTTCTTGCAATGAGGGAACCGCCAGAAGGCCCTCAGCACTGGACCTCAGTGGCAGAATGATGGGGTGGAGATGCTCCTTCAGGTGTACTGGGCCGAGGCATTTTAGGGCTTTAAAGGTCAGCATCAATACTTTGAAAAGCATCAAGCAGCTCTTGTTCAAGATTGCAGCTTCAGTCCTTGCTTGGCTTTTAAAATGGGATGGTTGGTGGTGGATATTTTTGCGGTGCTTTTTGATTTCTCTGTGTTGTGAAAGGGGGTTCTGTGATCTGGTGAAGAGCATTAACTTGCCACAAGACCTCTCATTTTATGGTGAGTTTGGTGTTCATACGGTTTACAAAGAAGTTGGAAATGTGGAGTTTGTTTTGTTTCACTGAGGATTCCTCTCCCCTTTGTTAGATCTGGTTCCAGAATCGCAGAGCCAAGTGGAGGAAAACAGAGAAATTGACGGTGAAAAGCACCAAGAAATGTTCAGTCGCAACATTGGCTTTGTCAATAGGCCGTCAACAAAGTTCTCAGGGGTGAGAAGCCTCCACAACTCAGGTTGAAGATGGATGGTAGTTTTTTTAAAGAGAACAGAAAGTTCCTTACATCCCAAAATATTCTTTTGTCACGTGGGTTTTCCAAGGTTTTGGAACTACAGAAACTTGCAGAGCCTGTTTCTTTGGGAGCAAAATTGACATGAGTGACATCACACTATAATCTAGGAGGAATCTCTCAGGTCACTTTTAGCAGTTTGGCAAAAATATGTGCCAGTCTCCAGGATGAAGCTTATATGAATGACGGGCGTTTATTTTCTCTCACAGCCTTTTTCTTAATTTCATACTTTCTGTTAATGGTGCTGGAATACAAAGTGTCTGCAGCCAGAAGTCTACCTTTTAGGTACCCAAATACAATTCAGTTTCTAAAGAGTATTTGAGATTTTAAATTGCAAATATGTTTTAGAATACAGGTTTTTGTGAGTTACAGAAGATATAACTAAAAGGTATAGGTGTTTAAACAACAGACAAAATGTGTGATGAGAGGAAGTTGACAAAAAATGCTTTTCCCCATCAGTTCCTTTCCAAATTTATGATACACCCCCCTTCAAAATAGAACTGCCTTATGAGTTACGCTAAGTGATTTTTCTCTCTGGAAACTGTGTGAAATTAAAATAAGCTTTCTTAAAGCAACTCTTATGGAATACAACAAATCCTTGCTTTTAAACTGCCTCCCCCCCTCCCAAATTTATTTCCCCCAACTCCTGCCAGTATCATAGGGGTGTGGCTTTGGATTCCTGTACAGCTTTTTATCAGTTCCCATGTTTCCTGTTTCCTGTATCCTTCTCCTTATTGCCTCTCTTCCCCCTTCCCCAGTGCCTAATAATAATAATAATAATAATAATAATAATAATTAATAATAATTTTATTATTTCTACCCCACCCATCTAGCTGGGTTTCCCCAGCCACTCTGGGCAGTTTTCAGCAGAACATTAAAAGCAGAATAAATCTTCAAATATTAAAAGCTTCCCTAAACAGGGCTGCCTTCAGATGTCTTCTAAAAGTTGGATAGTTGTTTATTTCTTTTACATCTGATGGGAGGGCATTCCACAGGGCGGGGGCCACTACCGAAAAGGCCCTCTGCCTGGTTCCAAACATCCTCTCAGCAGAGCAGCCCTGAAATATGATAAATTTTGCCTCGACAGCTGTGATATTTGGGTTTGAATTGGAGGAGGGGCATTTGACAGATCAGCCAACCAAGCTAAAGAGAGAAAATGAATATTCTTGTTCTGTAATGGAGCTGCAAAGGCATTATCTTAGTAAAGAAGGCGACAGGATCTCTTTTCCTCAGAAGACAAGGAAATGGAAAGTGAAGCAGAATCGAGGGGAAGGTTTGCATTTTGCCTTCTGCCCATTCCTCCAGTGTGGTGCAGTGGTTAAGAGCGGTGGACTTGTAATCCGGTGAACCAGGTTCGATTCCCTGCTCCTCCATATGCAGCTGCTGGGTGACCTTGGGCTAGTCACACTTCTCTGAAGCCTCTCAGCCTCACTCACAGAGTGTTTGTTGTGGGGGAGGAAGGGAAAGGAGAATGTTAGCTGCCTTGAGACTCCTTCGGGTAGTGATAAAGCGGGATATCAAATCCAAACTCCTCTTCTTCTTCCTCCTGATCATGGTGTTCAACTTTGCTTTCAGTATAACTCTGCTGCCTGCACCCCCCGTATCTGACATGGCGCACGACCAGCCTGCTGCACTCATGATGGATGCCGCACCTGATGCCAACTATTCTAACATGCTCAGTGGGTCGGCCGTGCCACTGGCCGCCTCCTCAGGTGAGATCTGTTCAACTTGTGGCACTGGTGACTTGGGTAGGGTTGGCCCTTGGCTCACTTCCTGTTTCCCTACTTTACTTCCTCTCTCAGTGGAAAGTCTATTTCTCACACTGTGCAGCACTAAACCAAAGCCTTTATCTTCATGGGATAAACACAAGATTGTTCCGTTCACATTTTAAGGTGCACACACAAAACAGCTTTGGCATTTTTGAAAAAGGCCGTAAGACAGCTTGTAAACGGAGGATCCTTGCGTCTCATTCCTTGGAATACAGCAGAGAAAGACTGATGTTGGAGCACACCAGGACGACTACCTGTGACACTGTTTTTCCCCATCGACTTTCCACAATTGTAATGCTTTTGTTGTTGTTTAGTTGTTTAGTCGTGTCCGACTCTTTGTGACCCCATGGACCAGAGCACGCCAGGCACTTCTGTCCTCCACTACCTCCCGCAGTTTGGCCAAACTCATGCTGGTAGCTTCGAGAACACTGTCCCACCATCTCATCCTCTGTCCTCCCCTTCTCCTTGTGCCCTCCATCTTTCCCAACATCAGGGTCTTTTCCAGGGAGTCTTCTCTACTTTTAGAAAGGAAATATCTAGTCTTCATGTTTGACCTGTTATGCAACTCTGCTCACTGGAAAGACTCCAGTGAGACCCTTCTTGAGTTGTTGGACTTCATCTCCCAGCAGGACCTGTGGTTGGGGGTGGTGAGAGCATCATCAGGAGGGCTACAGGTGCCCCCCCCAGGTTAAAACCTCCCGTGTTTCCTTGCTTGTGGCGTATTCCATTGTGCCTCACTGCGACAAAGACTGATTCCAGAATACTTCCCTTGACTTTTCAAATCTTGCAGCCAGGACTGTAAAATTAGCTTTCACTGTGTAAGAGCAAACAAAAACACTCCTCAGTTTCCAATCTGGTTCCAATTCCACAATCAGACAGTGGGTAAAAAACTTAGAATGTAAAGGCTACTTGAGAGAGGCGGCGAAAACCCTTGTTGACTCTGAGATGAAAGTTAACCGGCTGCATCTACAAAGCAACTCAATGAGATTTTCTTCACTGGTGAAGGCAAAAATGAGTTACTGGCTTTCATATTCCTTTGAAGATAGATCAGTAGATAATCTCAGAGTTGTGAGTTTGAGCCCCACAAAAGGTTCCTGCATTGCAGAGATTTGGACTAGATGACCCACACGGTCCCTTCCAACTCGAAAGTTCCAGGGTAGTCAAATGCCAGGTAGCTGCTCCCTCCAGACTCCTAAAGGAAAGAGGCTTTCACTGCCCCCCTTCATGTAAAGCATTTTTAGGGGGAACTTAACTGAGGCTCAGGGACGCGGGTGGCACTGTGGGTTAAACCACAGAGCCTAGGGCTTGCCAATCAGAAGGTTGGCGGTTCAAATCCGCATGACGGGGTGAGCTCCCGTTGCTCGGTCCCGGCTCCTGCCAACCCAGCAGTTTGAAAGCATGAAGCGCAAGTAGATAAATAGGTACTGCTCCAGCGGGAAGGTGAACGGCGTTTCCGTGCACTGCTCTGGTTCGCCAGAAGCGGCTTTGTCATGCTGGCCACATGACCCGGAAGCTGTACGCCTGCTCCCTCGGCTAGTAAAGCAAGATGAGCGCTGCAACCCCAGAGTCAGCCACGACTGGACCTAATGGTCAGGGGTCCCTTTACCTTTTTACCTGAGGCTCATGCCTTGCAAGAGTGAAGAGTCCTTGGAGCAAACTGAAGGTGTGAGTGAAAGCGCTCTCCTCTTCTTCCTCTCAGCCGAGATCAGCAGCTGGAGTGGGAGATGCTGACTGAGAAACAGGAGCCGGCCAACTAGCAGCACTTCAGGAGGCAAATTGGCTCGGGGTTTCCAAGTGTCTTGAGGACAGCGTTGAAAGGGATGTTCAGAGAGGGGTGGGAAGAGAGAGAGCCAAAGCAAAAAACCTCTGAGGGTATGTGGGACTTGGAAGCACTGGCTGTCTTTACCTGTCCAGGTGAGAGCTGGGAGGGCAGCCTGCCAAATGGGAGAGAAGTGTGGCTTCTGTTCAGTATAAAGGTAAAGGGATCATTAGGTCCAGTCGTGACCGACTCTGGGGTTGCGGCACTCATCTCGCCTTACTGGCTGAGGGGGCTGGCGTACAGCTTCTGGGTCATGTGGCCAGCATGACTAAGCCGCTTCTGGCGAACCAGAGCAGCACACGGAAACGCCATTTATCTTCCCACCGGAGTGGTACCTATTTATCTACTTGCACTTTGACGTGCTTTTGAACTGCTAGGCTGGCAGGAACTGGGACCAAGCAACAGGAGCTCACTCCGTTGCTGGGGTTCGAACCGCTGACCTTCTGATCAGCAAGTCCTAGGCTCTGTGGTTTAATCCACAGCGCCACCCATGTCTCTCTGTTTAGTATAGTGCTAGCTAATAGTGTGCTTCCGTAGAATGTCCTTTGGCGCAGTGACATCACACACCCCCTTGCAGTTTTGTGTACTGCCAGCAGCTTATCTGTATTGTTTGATAAATTTCCCCTAGGGATTGTTTCCTTTTCTCTTAGTCCCTAGGCTAGCCACCTTTCAGGCTGGTGAACTTCATTGGGCTTGATAGATCACAAGTTGTGCAAATCTGACCCAGAGAATGGAAAACAGCAGCTCCTTCCTTCACCTGGTCCCTGCCAATTCCCATTTCAGCAGCTGGGGCAGAGAGAAGCTCCTCTGCTCCTTGTCTTCGGGTAGCAAGCAGGGTTGGGAGGAAACGCCTTTTGCGAAGCCAGTCTCAGAACTCTCAGTTGTAGTGTCAGTAACAACCAGAAGATGGTGATCTTACACAGGCTTTTAAGGACGAGGCTTTCCTAGTGATCTGGGAAAAACAAGTGTTGGACAGGTAGCAACTTCTCAAAGTCACGTAGTCTTGAATGATGCTGATTTTTTGGAACCGATCCAAATAATTTTGAGAAAGCAACAGGTTTTGTTTCCTGGTAGTTGATTTACATCAGGGCAGGGGGAATGCTACTCTGGACTTCCTAGAGGGTTTTTGACCACAGTATTATTCTGGATCAGTTGCGTAGGTTGAGCTTACAAGACAGATTTTCAGTGACTCCAGTAGCTGGATGAGTGTCTTCAGAAAGTACTGCCGTGGGACACTGTTCCCACCCCATGGCCATTGGCTTAAGGCAGGGTAGGCAGCCCATGTGCCGGATGCTGCCCAATCGCCTTCTCAATCCGGCCCACTGACGGTCCAGGAATCAGCATGTTTTTACATGAGTAGAATGTGTCCTTTTATTTAAAATGCATCTCTGGGTTATTTGTGAATGAGCTGAGGTTAAATTCAGAGAAGTTGTAGGTTGGGAGATTGTTTGCTCCATAAAGTGGCTTACAGTTGATCTTAGTTTGGATTGCTTCAAATATTTAAATATTTGCTATCTTACTCTCGAGCCAAAAAAAGGCTTCAAGCGTTGCCATATAGATTATTTCAGGAAAGAAAGAAAGACCGGGTCCCCAGACTTCGAATATAAAAAAGCATGACATGGGAGGAAAATAGATTGGGAGGGTAGAGGAGATAAACACATGCATGCGCTTAAGTTCCTACTTAGAAAAATATGGAACGCAGAATAGACAAGAACGGGTCACCAGAGAGAGTTCCCCAGACTAGCATGTGATTGAGGCTGAGCATCATGTGCAGTGTGCAGAAAATTAATAATAATAATAATAATAATAATAATAATAATAATAATAATAATAATACCGCGCCCATTTAGCTGGGTTTCCTCACCCACTCTGGGTGGCTCCCAACAGAATATTAAAAGCACAATAAAACATCAAACATTAAAAACTTCCCTATACAGAGCTGCCTTCAGATGTCTTCTAAACATCAGTTGTTTATTTCCTTGCCATCTGACAGGAGGTGTTCCACAGGGCGGGCGCCACCACAGAGAAGGCCCTCTGCCTGGTTCCCTGTAACCTCACTTCTCGCAGTGAGGGAACCATCAGAAGGCCCTTGGAGATGGACCTCAGTGATGGGGGTGGAGACACTCCTTCAGGTATACTGGGACGAGGCCGTTTAGGGATTTAAAAGCACCAACACTTTGAATTGTGCTCGGAAACGTACTGGGAGCCAATGTAGGTATTTCAGGACAAGTGTTATGTGGTCTTGGCGGCCGCTCCCAGTCACCAGTCTAGCTGCCACATTCTGGATGAATTGTAGTTTCCGGGTCACCTTCAAAGGTAGCCCCACGTAGAGCGCATTGCAGTAGTCCAAGTGGGAGATAACCAGAGCATGCACCACTCTGGCGAGACAGTCTGCGGGCAGGGAGGGTCTCAGCCTGCGTACCAGATGGAGCTGGTAGACAGCTGCCCTGGACACAGATTTGACCTGTGCCTCCATGGACAGCTATGAGTCCAAAATAACTCCCAGGCTGCACACCTGGTCCTTCAGGGGCACAGTTACCCCATTCAGGACCAAGCAGGGTGTTACTTCAAGGCCAGGGAAAAGTCAATCAGCCAACAAAGTGAAAACAGCCCTACACATAAAATGAGCTTCAGACCAAACATGTCACTGCTCTGCCTCAAAAATAAAGGGATGGGGGGCAAAACCTGGCCTCCGTGGCCCAGGTCACACTACTGCCTTTGCGCAAGGTAGCCACCTGGGCAAGAGAACAGGAGGCACCAGACTGAATACCCATGCACAGAGCGGACTCCCCCCCCCCATTTTCTTGGTATCAGTAGCAGCAGCCTCAACCAGTTCTAAGGCTACCTCTCTCCATCTCCAGCAAAGCTCTTTATGTACCGTGTTTTTCGCCCTATAAGATGTACCTGACCATAAGACGCACCTAGTTTTAGAGGAGGAGAACAAGAAAAAAAAATTCTCTCCCTCTCTGTGCAGCACCTCTCCAGCAAAGCGAAGTCAGAACAGCAAGAGGGATCGGTGTCTTGGAATTGCAGTATGGACAAAATATTATGTTGTATTCTGTGGGTTTGAACAACATTGTCACCTTTCACTGAATGACTCTCATTTTAATCAATTGTAAGGCTATTAAAGAGTCTCACAAGAGGGGCAGAAATGGTTCCCAAAAGCTGAAATAGTAATTTTTGCTCAGTTTGAACTCTGTGATGAGCACCAGTTTCGCAGGGTAATAAGGAAGGTTCTAATGGCGGGGGGGGGGGGAGTTTAACAATTTTTGTAAAGCAGTTTCATGTGCTTATGGAGTACTTTTGACCCCCTAATACTATTTGCAGTGATATTAAGAAAAGTGAATAGTTTGCCTATTATTGTAATAGTAAAAATATTGGTCCTTTCCCCTCTCTGCTCTTTTAAGAGAAAAGGTGGTTTATGCATCTGTCAGTATGATAGGAACTATTATAGGAGCTACCTTATGTTCTTAGTTTTTCAGTTTTCTCATTCACTTCCATGGAGACAGTATTGACACCCAAACCAGTAAGAGCTGGTTATTGTTGTTTTTACGAGATTTAGAGTATGCAATAATTTACACCTCATCGTTGTTGGGGAGCACCTGGACTGTGGTGTTGTAGAAGGCTGACACAGAAGTTTTGTGTTTTTGTTGGTGCTGTCAGGATGGCACCTGTTGAAGGAAAGATAACTGGATCCCCATAGGTGTCAACTGTGAATTTACTCTGTGCCCTGTCTCTGTCAGGCTCATTGTTCCCCTTCCCTGCCGTGATGAAACTTGCACCCAGTATCGGGGAAACCTCTTCTGTGCTGGGGCAGGTGAAGTGTCACTGACGTCAGACAGATGTAATTGTGGAACCACACAAGCAACTCCAGAGGAATCCGGACTCTCCCACAATCCTGTTTGCTCTTCTGGAGAAGGGTGTGATGTGACTCACGTTCCCTTTGACTTGTTTTGACACGATCTCCTAGGCTGTGCATCAGCATATGCAATTAACAAACTGGAAAGGTGGTTCTTAAACTGAAGGCGAAACAAGCCAGGATGCTTGTTCTCAGTATGATGCCTGAGGGTCACACCACACATTATGCAGAGGCAAACATAGATTTGTTGCTGAGGGTTCACACCGCGGGGAACTGAATTCAACAGTGGCTCCCAGGTGATGTTGATGCATGATACAAGTGTGTCATTCCTGCACGATAAAGGTAAAGGTAAAGGGACCCCTGACCATTAGGTCCAGTGGTGGCCGACTCTGGGGTTGCAGCACTCATCTCTCTTTACTGGCCGAGGAAGCCGGCATACAGCTTCCGGGTCATGTGGCCAGCATGACTAAGCCGCTTCTGGCGAACCAGAGCAGCACACACAAACGCCGTTTACCTTCCCGCTGGAGCGGTAGCTATTTATCTACTTGCACTTTGACGTGCTTTCGAACTGCTAGGTTGGCAGGAGCAGGGACTGAGCAACGGGAGCTCACCCCGTCGCGGGGATTCGAACCGCCGACCTTCTGATCAGCAAGTCCTAGGCTCTGTGGTTTAACCCACAGTGCCACCTGCGTCCTTCTTGCATGATACGCATGCTCAGAAAGACCTGTTTGTCACATCCACACATTGAGGAGTAGGCTTTAAAGAGCTTGGGTGCATACCTGGAAAATGTAATGTGAACTTGAGAACAACTGTCCTAGGAAGGAGGCAACAGCATTGTATCATACCTGCAAACCTTTTTTCCGGATTCCATCATCTTTTGACTCTCTTCCATTGCACTCTTTCACCCCTGAATCTTCTGTTTGCTTTCCACTTGGGGCCCTCAGCCCTGGTGTCAACCTCTCTTATATAACATGTTCTTCCTTTTTCCTTTGCAGTCGACTCTGCTGCTGGCAGAACAACCACATATGACTCCGTCCAGACGAAAGACATCTCCCAGGGCATGTTCAGTTCCTTCAAGAAAGAAATCTTTCCTCCCGTTCCAAGTCCTCCACCCATTCGTAGAGCCAGCCTCCCATTCAGCATGGTGTTTAACCCAAACAACCACATTGTTCCACTGATGCTGGATACCCCCAGCAGTGAATATAGTCCTTCTAGCCAGGAAAGTAGCTGCAGTGAGGTCTTTGCCTACAGCATCCAGAACCAAAGGTGAGAGAAGTGAGCCTGGTGGGAGTCAGGTGAAGGCACCTCACCTCAGAGTTCATCTTGCCACCCAAGATAAAAAGGCTAAGTTGTATTCCCATAGCTGTTGGCTTTCTTCCTGTCCCACAAAATTGGTTGTCTTTATTTGCGTTCCAAATTTACCATCCACTGTGAGTGCATCATCTATGAGCGGATGAACTTTGCAGGACTTTCTTACCCCCACCCACCAGGCATTTGAATTTGAATTTCTTATTTTGGTCACAGACCAGTTCCAGCCCACATACAATATCAAGGAAGTCATAAAACACGATAGGGATACATTTGAATTTGCAATTATCTATAACAGGGACAATACAGATATAGCAACAGTTAAAAAATATATAAATTATATTTTTTATACTAACATATAACCTAAAATTATCATTTAAGGCCTTAATCATTCTGATAGCACAGCTTGTTCCCTAAGTTTTTTGGCAATCACACAGAATTTAGCTACCCTTAACGTGATCTCAGGATCCTTGTCCTCTTCCAGGGATTTTAGACATTGAAGTTCGGAGCCATTTGGAGATTTTTGTATAGCAGGGATGATAAATGCCAAGTGTATATCACCGTAGAAACAGCAGCGTAACAAGACATGAGAGACAGTTTCTACCTCCATCAAGCCACAGGGGCAGACTCGTTCCGCATATGGTTTACCCTCGAATCTGCCCTGCAACAAGGCAGAGGGCAGCTCGTTGAATCTAGCGAGCGTAAATGACTGTCGTTATTTAGGTATTCGAATTTTGACAACTATTTTGCTGGGGTAAATCCTCTCCCATTATCTTTTATTGCTGGGTGTTTATTCATCTCGCTCACATGGCATTGCAGTTCCACATCCCAAATTCATCAGCGGATTATTGCTCTAGCTTTCTCATAACCTACAGCTATCAGGGCCTGTGGGGGAAACCCCACGCCTCTTAGCTTTTCATGCAGTGTAGCTTTCCATTTGGATTGGTAGGAATCCAGTAGGGTTAACGGTGCCAACCCAACAGGGAAAAAGATAAGTTTTAACCGATAATGGATCTTCAGAATACATATCCGGGCTCTAACAGGGATTTGCCTGACCTCCAGGCAGACAGCTATGTTACACACACAAGAAGGGATCCCTAGCAGACAGTGATAGAACTTAGTTTGGAATGGTTCTAAGGGAGCGAGGTTTAAGTTAAAGCCATAGTTTTCCCAGTAGTAATGTATGGAAGTGAGAGCCGGACCATAAAGAAGGCTGATCGCCGAAGAATTGATGCTTTTGAATTATGGTGCTGGAGGAGACTCTTGAGAGTCCCATGGACTGCAAGAAGATCAAACCTCTCCATTCTGAAGGAAATCAGCCCTGAGTGCTCACTGGAAGGACAAATCCTGAAGCTGAGGCTCCAATACTTTGGCCACCTCCTGAGAAGAGAAGACTCCCTGGAAAAGACCCTGATGCTGGGAAAGATGGAGGACACAAGGAGAAGGGGACAACAGAGGACGAGATGGTTGGACAGTGTTCTCGAAGCGACAAACATGAGTCTGACCAAACTGCGGGAGGCAGTGGAAGACAGGAGTGCCTGGCGTGCTCTGGTCCATGGGGTCATGAAGAGTCGGACACGACTAAACAACAAGGTTTAAGAAGCTGCAGATCCAGCAGGCACGCACTGCAAACTTTGCATGTGTTCTGAAGTCAAGTGTGGCACGAGGGACCTCAAGGGTGCTCTAGTCAAACCGCTAAGCGGCCCCTTGTTTCATGGCAGACAAAATTCAAACAAAGGCATGAATGTGAGTGTTCTCACTGGCTGTTTTTCAGCTTTGGAACTCCGCTTCACTTGGGCTTTGCCATACAGTGGTACTTCGGTTTAAGATATGATATGATAATCTTTATTGTCATTGTCCCAAACAGAACAACGCAATTGAAAATATCTACATCAGACATTCAAAAAGCCTGCTATCCCAGCTATCCCAGTCTGGTTAGCCCCCTAAAAACTCTGATACCCCATAATTAAATACAGTATACTCCCGTAGAGATTACCTTACACTGCGTTTAAAGCCAAAATCGCATTTGAATAGAAACTGATTCTCAGGTGGCTAGTCCTAATCTTTATAACCCTGTACCTTCAGGCAGAAGCTGAAAGAGATAATTTCCAGGTGCGCAGTATCCTGCGCTATCTCTGCAGCTTTCTTATGGCACCTGGAAGCATACATTTGATCCAAGGTGGGAATAGTGCACCCAATTATTCTCTCCGCAGTTTTTACAACCCTGGACAGCATTGTTTGTGACTGTGCAGCTCCCAAACCACACACACAGACCGTAAGTTAATACACTCTCAACAGTGCAATGATAAAATGCCATCAACAGGTCCTTTGAGAGATTATTTTTCTGGAGGATTCTCAGACAGCCCTGTTTATGAACGATTCGGTTTATGAACTCCTAAAAACTGGAAGTAGTGTTCCGGTTTGTGAACTTTACCTTGGTCTAAGAACGGAATCCAAATGGTGGAAGGGCACCGGTAGTGGGAGGCCTCATTAGGGAAAGCGTGCCTCGGTTTAAGAATGGTTTCCGTTTAAGAACGGACTTCTGGAATGAATTAAGTTCATAGACTGAGGTACCACTGTATCTTGAACTTCATTTGGAGGAAGTGTAAAATATTTGTATTTGGGCATGTGAGGGGTGTGTCCCCCCCAAAAAAAAAACATTTCAAATGCTTTGTGAGTATTTGCATTTTCAATAGTCGTACCTTGGAAGCTGAACAGAATCCGTTCCGGAAGTCCATTCGACTTCCAAAATGTTTGGAAACCAAGGTGTGGCTTCCAGTTGGCTGTAGGAAGCTGCTGCACCCAATCGGAAGCTGTGTCCGACGTTTGGCTCCCGAAGAACGTTTGCAAACCGGAACACTCATTTCCGGGTTTGGGGCGTTTAGGAGCCAAAATGTGCGAATGCCAAGGTGTTTGGCTTCCAAGGTATGACTGTATATTGGAACATGTGCTTCCCCCCTGCCAAAGAAACCCCAGTTATTTGTCCTCATATCTTGTGGAGTGGGTTATAATTCTTAACAATGACTTGTGAACTGTTTCTTTCCTCCAGCGTCGACGCTCCTGTGCATTGCAATTACCCTGAACAGCTGGAACCTACTGCTAACCTAGAGACCCCATATTACCACCCAAATAGCCAGCCTGGGGTTTACCAGTTCAGCCAGTATCCTCAACACCAGGTGTCCCAGTTGCACCATGGTCCAGTTCACCTTGCTGGCACTGCATTTTCCAGTGTCGGCCTCACGCCAGCTATGCCTGGTAAATCCACCGCAGCTTTTCTCCCTATGCCTAGCAATGGGGGACTTGTAACCTATGGAGCAACAGAAGCTTCTCAGGGGTACCTGCAGAACCACGCAGGAGGACAGCTCCTAATACAGCCACCAGCCGGGAACTCGGGTGAGTACCTCAAATGGAATTCCGCCCACCGTGGTTGATTCCTTATTAAGGGAGAGATGCCATTGGAGGCGCTGTCAGCAGTTGACCGGATTGAACACTATCGGAAGGTCCTAAGGCTCAGAAGGGGCCCTCACCAGCATTCTGGGTGAGGTGGCTTCACCACTGCCAGCATTTATTTATTTTTGAAAAGATATTTATTAAAGTTTTTAAAATATAACAATGAAAAGAAAAAAAAGAAACAAAATACAACATAAAAACAGTTAAAAAACAAATAATTTCCCATAACATATCTTCCTTACGCTTATTTCCCCAGACCTCCTCATACCTCCCTTCTTTGTATTCCACTTCAATTTGTTAGTTCAGCAAATCCTTACCATTAAACTTTTACCCATTTATAAACCTTTTTTTTTCATATCTCCTAAAGCATTACAGCTGGAAACCCCTTAGTTTCTATCCAACATCCTTCTAACATTCATTAATTTTACAATATTTCTGTAGATAGTCTTTAAATTTCTTCCAGTCTTCTTTCACCAACTCTTCTCCCTGGTCTCAGATTCTGCCAGTCATTTCTGCCAATTCCATGTAGTCGATCACCTTCATCTGCCATTCTTCCAGAGTGGGTAAATCTTGTGTCTTCCAATACTTTGCAATGAGTATTCTTGCTGCTGTTGTAGCATACATAAAAAAAGTTCTGTCCTTCTGTGGCACCAATTGGCCGACAATGCCCAGGAGAAAGGCCTCTGGTTTCTTCAGGAAGGTATATTTAAATACCTTTTTCAGTTCATTATATATCATTTCCCAGAAAGCCTTAATCTTTGGGCACGTCCACCAAAGGTGAAAGAATGTACCTTCCGTTTCTTTACATTTCCAACATTTGTTATCGGGCAAACCACTGCCAGCATTTAACACAGCAGTTACAAAAGGCTTTTTAAACGTGGAACTTTTTATTTTTTATTTTTTATTATTTTATTTTATTTATTATTAGAAAATTTTTATTTACAAACAAACACATAGACACGAAACAAAATTCATATTACCCTACCACCTTAAATTACAGACATTAAAACATCCTTGTGACTTCCCTCCACCGTCCCTCAGCCTCCTATATATTATAATATTTCACATTGCAATTTTCATCTAAATTTATATTTCTTAACTCTTTTAACTTACTGTTTATTTTAACCAGCTTTACCAACATTAATCCAAACACATCAACATGTTAGTTTTTGAGCTGTGCACGGACATATAATCTTCAGACAATTTCCATTGTATTTTTATTTTTGGGTTTGATTGGTACCTTATTACTGCAGTTAATCCTGCCAATTCTATAAATTCAATTAGTTTATCCAGTCATCCTTTGTGGATATATATTTTAAATGTGGAACTTTTAAAAAAGGGTCTTTCTGTAGCAAACTGCAGCAGCGGTGCAGGCCTTCTTCTAGCACACCCAAATTTTTATTCAAAGGATTAGCGTGACTTAAACTGTTGCTCGTGGTAAAGGTAAAGGGACTGCTGACCATTAGGTCCGGTTGTGGCCGACTCTGGGGTTGCAGCGCTCATCTCGCTCTATAGGCCGAGGGAGCTGGCGTACAGCTTCCGCGTCATGTGGCCAGCATGACTAAGCTGCTTCTGGCGAACCAGAGCAGCACACAGAAATGCCGTTTACCTTCCCGCCAGAGCGGTACCTATTTATCTACTTGCACTTTGATGTGCTTTCGAACTGCTAGGTTGGCAGGAGCTGTGACCGAGCAATAGGAGCTGACCCCGTAGTGGGGATTTGAACTGCCAACCTTCTGATCGGCAAGCCCTAGGCTCTGTGGTTTAACCCACAGCGCCACCTGCCTCCCTGTTGCTCGTGGTAAAAACACTTTAAAATCCCACAGTGGCTGAAACAGCATAAAGGAATTATTTCTTTTCTCCCCCCCCCCTGCCTTTCTCTTCTCCTTTTTTCACTTCTGCCTTCACCCAGGCTATATCCCTGCATTTCAGACTGTGCCTTGGAATGAATTGTGTATGCAAGGAGTTCCATTTTCCAATCAGCTTTGCTCACAAATGCAGTTTTCCGGCTCAGGAGGGGGATGTTACTCAGCTGAGCAGGCACAGAACCTTCAAAACCAGAGTGGGCCTCCCAGTCCTTGTCTGCTGCAGCTGCCCAAAGCAGAAGGGCCAGGATACGCTGCTCTCTTGCTCTCTCCTGAGCAAATGGCAGATCTAAATTCGAACCTGGATCACCAGTCACAGACACAACACATGGCACTACTTGAAGAGGACTCTGATATGGACAAAATCCCCAAAGAGGAAGACAATATTTCTGGTGAGTCCTAGTCACGTGGTCATCACGAGGTGATCTAGAATGAAGCATTAAAATGAAGGCACAACACTAGGTGTGATGGTGCGAGAGCTGTGGTTGCATCTCCCGGTGGTTGGTTGGTTGGTTTATTTAAAGAGCAAAATGGTAGTGGAGCCATTCAGAATTAGGCTGTGGAAGAGGTGGGTGGATAGGAAATGGTTTTGAAGTTGTTTTTTGAGTTGTTGTGAGCAGAACTGAGGTGCACAGAGCACACCTCAAGGAGGTCTCGGTGATGCTTTCACTGTTGTCCCAAGAGTGAAATAAAAACCCATCTTGTGGAAACAGGAAGTGAAGCAGGCAGTGAAAGGAAAACTAGAAGGTAGCAAGGTAAACTGCTGTTGGGGCCAAAGGTCACCCCCTTTGGGCCACCCCATACCTCCCTCAAAGGATGGAGTGTTGACCCCCCCCCCCAGCAGCACTTTTCCTGGACCCTCAGGAGAGAACTTTCGGCTGCCTGTCACTCCCTTCCACCTTGCAAGCAAGGGTCAGGGGCTTGCAGTCCCCCTTGATCTTCCCTCATATGAGCTTGTAAGGGCAGGTGAGTATGTTTTTAGCATTTTTCTTGAGTGCCGGGAAGAGCCCAAGCTCTTTTTTGCAAGCTGTTTTTGAGACAAAACATGAGGGTTTCTATTCATCCACAGTAGCAAAGTTGGTTTCTGGAAGGAGTCCCAGGTGGAAAGCTTTTGAGTGGCAAGGAGGGCTATCCTTGTGCCCCACAAAGGAGAAGTTGTGGACTGAAAGACCAGGATCCTCCACAGTTCCACCAAGTGAAATCCCAAATTGTCACTCTGTGGAATATCTTATTTTAGATGCATAAGGATTCAAGGCATTTGTTCGTTTATGGCATTTAGTCCTCAATTTTCTTGGGTATCTGGGATTGTGCTGCCCATACAGAAGGCCTTCTAGGAAGGAGCTGAAATGTTCTTGTTGGCTTGAGGCTCTGGGCAGAAAGTTGCACCTCCCGGTCAGCTAGATAGTCCTCCCCCTGCCATCCCTCTGAAATCCTTTAAGTGTGGTTCCTCAAATCCATGCTGATAGGGCATTCTTGCTTGGAGCTCCCACCATCTCTGATCCACAAATGGGATTGTGTTGATGCTCCAAACCACCCCACTCCAGAATCTTCTGTCAATTCTTTCTTTATGTGCTCTGAAAATGTGGGTTATAGGAAAAAAGTGTACTGGCGACAGCAAGCAGCCATGGTCAGCTGAGGAATACAGTCATACCTCGGGTTACAGACGCTTCAGGTTGCATTTTCTCGGGTTACAGACCCACCAAAACCCAGAAGTACCGGAACGGGTTGCTTCCGGGTTTTGGCGGTCACACATGCACAGAAGCGCTAGATCACGCTTTGCACATGCGCAGAAGTGCCAAATCGCAACCCGCGCGTGCACAGATGTGCCGCTGCGGGTTGCGAACGCTGTGGGTTGTGAACGTGCATCCCACACAGATCATATTCGCAACCCGAACGTCCACTGTACTAATATTAGAGTCAGTGATAATACCAAGGTAATACCCCAAGTTTAACTGAAAGTTCCCAAAAGTAAATGTTGCCTTTTTTTGGGATTTTCCTTTGTAGTAAGGGTTAGGCACAGTAACATTTTCTCTGTGGTTGGAGTTCCAACTACACATAATGTCATTGCATAATTCAGGTTAAAGCTATGTGTTTCTTTAAGAGCTGGGGCATGATCAAATATAGCAAGGGATGGTGCTACAGGGGCATGTTTAAAGGGCTACAAAAACGATGCTCCTAGTAGCTGTAAGAGAGCCTTTTCTGCTTAAACTACTTCCCTTCTTCTCATGGGGGAAAACAGCAGAGCTGAAGCTCTGAAATGAGCTGATAAGCAAATGCTTCCTTTTGTGGCCAGTTCCCAAACAGCCATCTTCTCATTGTGGGTCACTCTATTGTATGCTGGTGACCCCACAAGGTTCCCATGACCCGAGATGAAATGAGTCACTGTTCCCCCTTCTGGAACTGCTGTTCTAGATACTCAATTCCTGCTCCGGACGACCCCTTTACCATTCTGGCCTGGTGGTGATAACGCGGGTGGAGGGCTCTAGACTCAAGAAGGCTAGTATATGCCCCAAGAGGACTCTGATATCTGGCAACATTTTGGAAATAAGAAACACAACTCTCTGGTGGCTAGCAAAAGTGATTTTAGCAAGGTTTTTTTTTTAACCTCTACCTCCTTTCCTAGACAATGACTTCACAGGATTATTCTGATCTTTATCTTTCCAGATTTTCCCGAAGACAGCAAGAACTGACTCAGAACTGACTCAAGCTTCCTCGTGGAAAACAAGGGGGTTGCGAGAGAAAGAAAATATTATGACTTTTGTTGTTTTTAAACCTTCTCTTGGAGATAAACAGAAAACAATGTACTTTGTGAAATTCAGAACCCCAAAAGACTAAAAAGAGGAAATAACAGGATTGGCTTGTTATTATTTAATTTATTATTATTGCTCTGCTGAGGAAGGAAGCAGTGAAACATCTTTCAATAAAACAAATTCAGCCCTTTGTTTTGTGTGGAAGATGACTTTTTGTTCTTGATACATCCAAATTTGTCTTCGTCCCTGATGAGTAGGTTTCTTGCAGTTGTCAATCTGCTATAGGGAGCCTTTCATGACCCGCCTACTCTTTTTTTTCCTTTGTAAACCTTTGTAAACAGAGGTTATCACTCTGTCCCCCAAGTCCTCCGCAATTTTCACGAGTCTCCAGCAGGCCCTTCAAGAGTCCTCTTCCCCGAGTTCCCTTGGTGTGTTCATCTTTGTTAGTTTTTCTAATTAGAATTTTGCCCCACTAAATCATTGGAGCTCATGGCTTACTGCCCATTCTGGCAGCTCAGGCTCTTGCTCCTTCGCCTTATGTTCCAAACAGAGCACAAGGAAGGGGGAATTGATATCCTTGCTTTCTTTTCTTCAACATTTTATTTTCATTGATATACAGCTAAAGATATACAAAAGTTTACACCCTAAACCAAGTATCTTTTGACAACATACCAGAACAAAAGAAAAGAAAATCTAAACAGAAACAGGAGGAAAGGAAAGGGAGATGAAGAAGAAAAACAGAAGAAAGAAAAAGTAAAGGGAAAAACGAAGACTTCTGACTCTCTGTCAGCTAAATACAGTAACTTGTTCAAAGTATTCATTCAAATCGACACCCAACTATTCTGTTTTCTACAAGCCAATGTTTTTTCAATCTTCAGATCCAGATATTGCAAGTTTGTTTTCTTTTTCATGCAAAAAGTCCATGAGAGGTTTCCAGTCCTTAATAAATGTCAATAGGTTTCAGGCAGCCCTCTAAGAAAATCCAGGGCTGCAATACTTTATTGGTACTCTTTTGCTATCATCTGCCAGCACCTTACTCATTCCTGAAATCCTTAATCCAGCCTCCATGGTGGATTCCTGAGGTCTAGAAGAGGATAAGGAAGAATGGAGTAGGTACTGCTCTGGACTCATGGGCCCTTAATTCCTAGCCAGTCGCTTTGCCAATATTTTTGGCTTAAACGTCAATTGCTCCATTTGTCACTTCAGCTCATGGCACCAGAAACAGCTTGCTTGTTGCTTGGGTTAACTTCCTGTTTAAAACAGCAGAGAAAGAGCAGATTTGGTGTTATCTTCTGGAAGGACATTTCCTCGGTCAAATGTTATCAGACAGAGACCGTTGGATATTGCTGTTGATTAATATATCCTGTGGCAACATTATTATTTAAACCCATTACAAACGAGTCATATGCCAGTGAACTAAAGTTAAATGAACATGTTTAATTACTTGTTCTTTCTCAGTTTCAGTTTAGATAGGATTTATGCCCCATTGGATGAAATGACTACAAAAGCTGGCCTCCATGGGGTGTAAGTCTCAGATGTTTTGAATAGTAGCAAAAGGAGTAGTATTTCATCCTTAAAAATACATAGGGTGTGTTTGTATGACTCTGTCCAGACTAGGACCTGTCAGTTCCACATCCTGCTGATACAGGTGCGCTAAATGTTAAGACACAAATATTTCTATGCATAACATCAAATTGCACATGTAACCTTTTCTGTTACACAGCATGACCGAGCTACCATGCCTGAGCCAGCCATGGAAACTATCATCAACTGCTCTGGAATAAAAACAGGGTTTTATTTCATTTTTTTAACAGAGGCATGGTAAAATCCCCAACTGTAAATTTTGAGAGAAAAGCCCTGTTACTCTGTTATTTGGCCTACATGATGGAATTCTGGCTGACTGTGAGTCACTGAGAATGAGCTCTGTTGCATTTCCTCCTCTCGGGAAAAGTTAAATATCTGTATTTCAAACTCTTTCTATTCCTAATTTCCCTGGCTCTGTTCTCTCTGCCCCGCCATTCATTTTGCCAAACCCTCCATGTCATTTACGAAGTGTGCGTGCACACGAAAGCTCATACCAATAGCTAACTTAGTTGGTCTCTAAGGTGCTAATGGAAGGAATTTTTTAATTTATTTTTATTTTTATTTTGTTTCGACTATGGCAGACCAACACGGCTACCTACCTGTAACTATTTACATCTCTTGTTTGCCCTGTTGCGATTGGGCATCCCACACAGCTTGCCAAATCCCTAGAAATCCCACCACTTCCATTTCTCTCAAATTACCGTATTTTTCGCCCTATAAGACGCACTTTTCCCCCTCCAAAAATGAAGGGGAAATGTGGGTGCGTCTTATGGGGCGAATGCAGGCTTTCGCTGAAGCCTGGAGAGCGAGGGGGGTCGGTGCGCACCGACCCCTCTCGCTCTCCAGGCTTCAGGAAGCTATCCGCTAGCTGTGGGAGACCCAGCTCTCCCAGGGCTAGCGGAGAGCTTGCCTGCACCCAGAAGCTTGGGGCGCGCTGAGCTCCGCACGCCCCAAGCTTCGGGATTAGTGCAGGGGTCCGCTAGCCCTGGGAGAGCCCCGCGGCTCTCCCAAGGCTAGCGGACTACTTGCGCGTACGCAGAAGCTTGGGGCGCGCTGAGCTCAGCAAGCCCCAAGCTTCTGGATTAGCGCAGCGGTCCGCTAGCCCTGGGAGAGCCGCACGGCTCTCCCAGGGCTAGCGGACTGCTTGCGCGCACGCAGAAGCTTGGGGCGCGCTGAGCTCCGCACGCCCCAAGCTTCGGGATTAGCGCAGCTGTCCACTAGCCCTGGGAGAGGCGCCCGGCTCTCCCACGCTAGCGGACTGCTTGCGCGCACGCAGAAGCTTGGGGCGTGCTGAGCTCCGCACGCCCCAAGCTTCGGGATTAGCGCAGCGCACCTGGGGGGGGGGAAATAAATTTTTTCCCCTTTATTTCCCCCCAAAAAAACTAGGTGCGTCTTATGGGCCGGTGCGTCTTATGGGGCGAAAAATACGGTACATAAACTATTGGTCCATGCTATGTTTCCGAGGGCTTTTCAAAACAAATCAACCAATCAACATGTAGATATAATTGAAAATCTGGCACTGCTACTCTGCCTTCTTTCTCATGTCCCCAGAGTTTATTCTCTCAAACAAAATGATTCATTTTTGTCTGCCAACCCTTGTGTCTTTCCTGAAACTGCAGAAGGGTTATGCTACAAATGATAGATTTAGGACAGACCATTGGAAGAAATCTTCCATCTTGCTCCTTAGCTGATCCTAATCATACCTTTTAAAATCTTCATTAAAATGAGTAAAGCAGTTGCTTTGTCAAAATGTCTATATTAGGCAAAATTGCATATAAATGTGTTCATTAGGAGAAATTTGCACTAAGATACTGAGGAAATTTCTGCAATACCTTGTGGTTTTTTGTTTTAAATTCCAAACTCATATGGAAACATGGAAAATGAAATTGTGAGTGGAAAAATGAGAAACTGGAAAGGGCAGGTGTGCCCACTCATAATCCCAGGGGAGTATATATTGTAGAAATGCAGGCTACTATACTAAGTTTAGTTCCCACTTAGTTCCCATTGATTTCAAAGGGATTTAAGCCATGATTAATTTCATAGAATCATAGAATCATAGAGTTGGAAGAGACCACAAGGGCCATCAAGTCCAACCCCCTGCCAAGCAGGAAACACCATCAGAGCACTCCTGACATATGGTTGTCAAGCCTCTGCTTAAAGACCTCCAAAGAAGGAGACTCCACCACACTCCTTGGCAGCAAATTCCACTGTCGAACAGCTCTTACTGTCAGGAAGTTCTTCCTAATGTTTAGGTGGAATCTTCTTTCTTGTAGTTTGGATCCATTGCTCCGTGTCCGCTTCTCTGGAGCAGCAGAAAACAACCTTTCTCCCTCCTCTATGTGACATCCTTTTATATATTTGAACATGGCTATCATATCACCCCTTAACCTCCTCTTCTCCAGGCTAAACATGCCCAGCTCCCTTCGCCGTTCCTCATAAGGCATCGTTTCCAGGCCTTTGACCATTTTGGTTGCCCTCCTCTGGACACGTTCCAGTTTGTCAGTGTCCTTCTTGAACTGTGGTGCCCAGAACTGGACACAGTACTCCAGGTGAGGTCTGACCAGAGCAGAATACAGTGGCACTATTACTTCCCTTGATCTAGATGCTATACTCCTATTGATGCAGCCCAGAATTTCATTGGCTTTTTTAGCTGCCGCTAATTTTAATGGCAGCTAAATTAAGCTAAATAGACCCAGTCTGTTTTCTGTAACATGTAGTTTGGGCATGTTCAAATCCGTATGGAAGAGAAAACCAGGAAAAGGGTACAGATTCAAGTCGTGAAATCTCTGCTGTTTTAGTGGAAGCTGTACATCGCTGCTTTGGGTTTACAGTGCACAAGTGGGACTTATACACAAGGGATTCTAAGAGAACAAAAGCGATGAGTGGAGAATATATTTCCCAAGACTCTGACAGTTCCTCCTATGATGTCAATCCATGTTTGTTCGCACAAAACTTCTCCTTTTTGAAAGCACCTTTCTGCTTTTGCATTACGCCACAGTAACCGCAGGATATAAGCAAGCCCTCTCAACTCTGTGCAATCGAAAGGGAGATCTAGTCATGTTCATGTGTGTGAACTGTCTTCGTCAAAATTTCCTCCCTCGTGCATTGAAATTTCCCTTTTTGGAGCCAAAGATTTTCCCCTGCAGACTTAGGTGAATCTGATCAGAACCAGGGTTTTAATACGAGGGAAATGCAAATAATAGTTACAGAAAAAATGAGTAGGTACAACCCTCACCAGTGTATGTGAGTAATTAACTTTGCAGTGCACACCAGAAAAATAAAAAGAAGCATAACATGCCTCACTCAGAATTTATTATAAATATTTCCATGCCATCTTTCAGGACATACCACATCATGTGTAAATAACACATTTGAATTAAATCATCTCATTCCAAGCTATACAGTGGTACCTCGGGTTAAGTACTTAATTCGTTCCGGAGGTCTGTTCTTAACCTGAAACTGTTCTTAACCTGAAGCACCACTTTAGCTAATGGGGCCTCCCGCTGCTTCCGCCCCACCGGAGCACAATTTCTGTTCTCATCCTGAAGCAAAGTTCTTAACCCGAGGTACTATTTCTGGGTTAGCAGAGTCTGTAACCTGAAGCGTCTGTAACCCGAGGTACCACTGTAAATCATCTCATTCCCATAAATTGTTTCCCCATCACGGAGAGCACGTGTTGCAGTGAGATAATCAGGACTGGCCTCACTGTGTGGGTGGGAGCGATTGGATAGCCGCAACAACCTGATTGGTGGTCCCTCGGTTGCTGGCCAGATCTGGCCAATGGGGAATTTTGTGTATTAACCAAGGGACCTTTATATACCACTGCATGTTGCGTAGAGCTTTCTCTTTTGCTTCGTGCGCCGGATCACCCACCCAACCTCCCTATATTTAGGGTCTTGCTATGACCTTGCTGTGCCGTCGTGGGTCGTCTGCTTTTGGGACAGGGGCCTGGTAGGAATTTTCCCATTTGGCAGCTTGGCTGGTGCCACTTCGGTTTCGCCTGCCGCGTAGCAAATTGTCACAACTTTGTAAGGTTTGGCGGTTAGGCATTGGTTCAAGGTGGAGGGGAGGGGAGGTTGTCACACCTGCCCCTCCCAATATGTGACAGGGAATTCCATTAAAGGAATCCAGGGGCTCGCCATGCTTTTGTCCGATCCCCTTCCAGGGGTTAGGGCAGGCTTCCTCAACCTTGGCCCTCCAGATGCTTTGAGATTACAGTTCCCATCATCCCTGACCACTGGTCCTGCTAGCTAGGGATCATGGGAGTTGTAGGCCAAAAACATCCAGAGGGCCGAGGTTGAGGAAGCCTGGCTTAGGGTCACGCCAGAGCACCTGGGATCATTTGGGGTGAGGTTGCGTCTGTGGTAGGACCAACGCTCCCCCATTCTGTTTCCCCTTACTGACTTCTGCCGGAGTCCAGTTGTCAGTGCTGCCCTGCCGGAGGTGCAGGTGCAACTAGTCGAACCAGTGCCTAAGCAAACCACTCACATTCTGTAATCAATAAAGTTGTGGCCAAAATTATGCCAATAACCTTAAACTGATATTGGTGTCAACTGTGTCTTTCTTTGGTAGGTCTTGGGGGTCTTCACACACAAAACTAAACCATTCAAACAGCAGTCTAAAGCATTTCATGGCCCAGCACAACACGCATGTCAAACCAATGTGTGTATGTATATATCCATGCATGCATGTGTGTATTCCCCTCCTGGATAGCTCGGAAGGTTAGAGTGTGGTGACAATCATGCCAAGGTTGCAGGTTCGATCCCCACATGGGACAGCTGCATGTTCCTTAATTGCAGGCGTTGGACTAGTGAGCCTCAGGGTAAATTCCAACTCTACAATTGTATGTACAGTGGTACCTCGGGTTACATATGCTTAAGGTTACATATGCTTCAGGTTGCAGACTCCACTAACCCAGAAATATTACCTTGGGTTAAGAACTTTGCTTCAGGATAAGAACAGAAATCGGGCTCTGGTGGCACGGCAGCAGCAGGAGGCCCTATTAGCTAAAGTGGTGCTTCAGGTTAAGAACAGTTTCAGCTTAAGAAGGGACCTCCAGAATGAATTAAGTACTTAACCCGAGGTACCACTGTACGGGCTGGAGGATAATGGCCAAGAATCTGATGTTTGAAGTGATGGCTGTGTGGGTGGACATCATAACTGAGCTCTGAATGCAATTTCTTCCTTTGTCATTCATATATTTTCAGTTGAAGTGGCCCACACATTGAGATCATCTGCTGGTAAAAAAGTAAAGGTAAAGGACCCCTGACAGTTAAGTCCAGTTGCGAACGACTCTGGGGTTGTGGCGCTCATCTCACTTTACAGGCTGAGGGAGCCAGCATTTGTCCACAGACAGTTTTTCTGGATCATGACTAAGCTGCTTCTGGTGCAACGGAACACCAAAACCAGAGCAGTGTACGGAAACGCCGTTTACCTTCCCGCTGGAGTGGTACCTATTTATCTACAGTGGTGCCTCGCAAGACGAAATTAATTCATTCCGCAAGTTTTTTCTTCTTGCGAGTTTTTGGTCTTGTGAAGCACCGTTTCCCATAGGAATGCATTGAAAATCAATTAATGTGTTCCTATGGAAACCACTTGCCAGGCTGGCGGTGCGGAGAAGGGCTTTTCTCCCCACCGCAAGCCTTCAGGACAGGTACGGGAACAGAGGGGAAGGGGCGCAGCGCTTCTCCTCTGTTCCCGGGGCTTGCGGTGGGAGGAGGGTTTTTCCTCCCCACCGCCAACATTCAGAACAGCATTCTGAATGTTGGCGATGGGAAGGAAAACCCTCCTCCCACCGCAAGTCTTCAGGACAGCCATCCGAAGGCTGGCGCGGGGAGAAGGTCTCTCCGCCTCACCCCCAGCCTTCGGAAGGCTGCTCCGAAGCCTGGCGACGGGAGGAGGTCTCTCCGCCCCACCGCCAGCCTTCGGAGGAGGTCCGAGGACAGTGGGGAAGACGCACTGCGCTTCCCCGCTGTCCCGGAGATTTCCCTATGGGCTTTCGTCTTGCGAAGGAAGCCCATAGAGAAATTCGTTTTGCGAAGCACCTCGAAAACGGAAAACTCTTTCGTCTAGCGGGTTTTCCGTCTTGCGAGGCATTCGTCTTGCGGGGCACCACTGTACTTGCACTTTGACGTGCTTTCGAACTGCTAGGTGGGCAGGAGCAGGGACCGAGCAATGGGAGCCCACCCCACCGTGGTGCTCTCCTCCAAATGCCCCAGCCAGATCAGGTGTAAGGCAAGTGAGAAACTAGGGAGAGGGCCTTTTCAGTTGCAGCACCCATGTCTGCAACACTCTCCACAGGGAGGTTCTGCTGTTATCTGGTTAGTGCCTTTGGTCTCCTCCAATTTGTCTAATTTGTTTTTCTGCTGTTTTTCACTGCTGTTTTTGTTTTATGTCATGATTATGTCTCTTCCCCCCCCATTTATTATGTTAATTGTCATTACCTTGGGAACTGTTCTTGAAGGGTGGTGTAGAATTTCTCAAACAAATGAATTTGGGGGCCACAGTGTGGTTCCCAGTGTGCCACGATAAGGAAATCAAATCACTTCAAATCATTCTTACTGATGTTAAAGACAGAGGGGGGTTTGCCCTGCCAGATTTAAAACTTTATTATGAGGCAGCAGCGTTTTGCTGGCTGAAAGAATGGCTACTTCTTGAGAATACAGATGTTTTGGATCTTGAAGGGAATGATAATGTATTTGGGTGGCATGCATATCTATGGTATGGCAAGATAAAAGCCCATAAGGCATTTAAAAACCATATTGTCAGAAAAGCTCTGTTTAATGTCTGGATAAGGTATAAAGACCTTTTGGAGAGTAAAACTCCAAGGTGGCTATCACCTATGGAGGCGAAAGCCTTGAAAAACCTTAATATGGAAACCAAATGGCCAAAATACTGGGAAATTTTAGAACAGGAAGGTGATAAATTGAAACTGCAGAGTTATGACAAACTCAAAGAGAAGGTGAGAGACTGGTTACACTATTTCCAAATAAGAGAGGTTTACAATTCGGATAAAAAAATTGGTTTCCAGGTGGAAAAATCAAAGTTAGAAACAGAACTGTTAGAACCCAATGCTAAGACACTTTCAAGAATGTACAACCTGCTGTTGAAATGGAACACAGAGGAAGAAATGGTAAAATCTGCAATGATAAAATGGGCACAAGATATAGGACATAATATTATGTTTGCTGACTGGGAGAAGTTGTGGACCACCGGGATTAAATTTACGGCATTTAATGCCTTAAGAGAGAATATTATGAAAATGATGTATAGGTGGTACATGAGCCCAGTCAAGCTTGCAAAAATATATCATTTGCCCGATAACAAATGTTGGAAATGCAAAGAGATTGGAGATACATTCTTTCACCTTTGGTGGACGTGCCCAAGGATCAAGGCCTTCTGGGAAATGATATATAACGAACTGAAAAAGGTATTTAAATATACTTTCCTGAAGAAACCAGAGGCCTTCCTCCTGGGCATAGTGGACCAATCGGTGTTAAAGAAGGATAGAACTTTTTAATGTATGCCACAGCAGCAGCAAGAATTCTCATCGCAAAGCATTGGAAGACACAAGATCTGCCCACCTTGGAAGACTGGCAGATGCAACTAATAGACTATATGGAGATGGCGGAAATGACTGGCAGAATCCGAGACCAGGGAGAGGAGTCGGTGGAGGAAGAATGGAAGAAACCTAAAATTTATTTGCAGAAATATTGTAAAATTTTTGAATGTTGAGGACATTGAAATGAATCGCAGGGGCTTTAGCAACAAAGTAAAATGTAAGATTGGATTAATAACAGATGAATTAATAGGATATGAATTTGCTGAATTAATTTCTAAAAAAGGATACAAGAACGGGAGACGTGAGGAAGTCAGGAAAATAAGTTAATTGAAGATGAGAAATTAAGAAAGAGGGAATTTTTGTTTTTTGTTATTATATGTGTTTTTATCTCTTTTTTTCTTTTTCTTTTGATGTGTTCAATGTTTGTACTCTTGTATTGTATTGTTTTTTGTGATTTTGTATTTTCTTTGTCTTTGCATATTTTCTTGAATGCTTTTTTATTGTGAAAACTTAATAAAATATTTATAAAAAACACACAATCACTTCAAATCGCAGAGGAGGCTGCTCACTGTGTCTCTGCATGATGCTTTGCTCTGGCCCTGCATTGCCTCCACTCAGCTTTATCCCTGCATCTGGTGCGAGGAATCGGTCACTCATTCCCCTAAGCAAAACCACAGGAAAATTGCTCATGCTCAGGCAAGTCGGCCTGTTGCATCTCTGCATGGATAACTGCCCAGGCTGTGACTCCCTTCTTATGCCTGGGTTTCTCTGAGAGAGATTCTTTCCAACCTTATTCTTACAGTGCCACACTCTAAAATTAAACTTTTGGGCCCACAAGGTTGAGTTGTGCCCCCAGTTTTAATTCAGAAAAAGTATTTCTCTGCTACCTGAAGTTTAGGAAACAGACAAGAGTGGGAAGTCGTTATATGTTGAAACTGACTCACTGAGGCTGCAACTCGCTTGCAATTTCCTCGGAAACTGGTTTCTCTGCTTTGTAACAAGCCTTCTCTTTCTACCAAAACTTCCCTGTGACGAGAGGAATTTCCTTCAGTCAGTCAACAGTGGATCTAGTCTCCGTGATCCGCTTTGGAGAATACTACCCAGTGTCCCCGGAGGAACTCCATCCAGTGGAACAATCCATTTGGCGAATAATGGCGTAGGAAGAAAATAAAATAAAAAAGCTTTGTGGGGAGGACAGCTGAATAGCTGCCAGTTTAGTCATCCAGCAAAAATCTAACCATTTCTCCACGCAGCGAGCTGAGCGCCGCACCCTTGAGGGCTCTGAACTTACAGGGAGCCCTTTCATTTGTTTGCAGGGTTTCTTAGGCGATTAATTGCAACACTGTCAAACACAAATAAGAAAGGAATGTAGGTAGGCTTATATAAACTTTAAAAAACAACTGGCAGGAAAGCCCAGGGAGCTGTTACTCTAGAAACCGGGGTCTGGAACAAACCCAAAAGTTACTGATTCCAAGTCCACACCCAAAGGCAGGAGACTGCATGTACTGGAGCATGATGCATTTATCTCCTCCCATCATGTGCCCACAAAATGTTAACTCATTTCAGCGATGGCACAAACACAGAGCAGTGGTGAACAAATTGGCCCAGCTAGAAGGGTCTGTGACGTTTGCTCTCCATTTCAAAACACACACACACACACTTTCGTTCCTCTCTGTCCATGGCTCCAAAGAGCATGGGTTTGCTGCTACATATTCATTGGGAACATGATATTTGTCTGAATGTTAATTTGCTGGAGACGGTTTACAGCTTTAAATAGCATCTGTGAACTGCGGCATGTTTTTAATCCTTTCTTGCTGTGCTGTGGTCCCACCCCGCCGCTTTTTGCTTTGGGAAGCTAGGTGCCACTGGCAGATATCCTCTGGGCACAGACAGGAGGAGCTTTTGGGGTGGGGATTTTCACTGGGGTTGAGGTGCAGCCAACAGCCCTCCCACTGAAGAAGCAGTCTTGATCGCAAAGTATTGGAAGACACAAGATCTACCCACTTTGGAAGAATGGCAGATGAAGCTGATTGACTGTATGGGACTGGCAGAAATGACTGGCAGAATCCGTGACCAGGGAGAAGAGTCGGCAGAAGAAGACTGGAAAAAATTTAAGGACTATCTACAAAAATATTGTAAAATTAAGGAATGTGGAATGATGTTGGATTGAAATTAAGTGGTTTCAAGCTGTAATTATGATAAAATGACTTTCTTTTTGTAAGCAAGAATTTAAAGCTACAATAATTTAAGATGTTGAGATAAGGATTTGCTGTATAAACAACTCAAACTGGGTATGCAAGAAGGGGAGGTATGAGGAGGTCGGGGAAATAAGTTACGAGAAAATAAGCTGTGAAATTTATGTGTTTTTAATATTTCTATGTTTGTTTTTTCTTTTTGTTTGTAAAAAATTGGAAACTTTAATAAATATCTTTTTTTAAAAAAGAAGAAGCAGTCTTGATGAGGCCTCCTGGCAGGTGCTATATAAAGAATAAAAATGAAGCAATCCAAGCTAAACAATGCAATTTAACACAATTTCACATACCTAGTTCAGTTTTGTTTTCTGAGCATGATTCACGGTGTGTGTGTGTGTGTGTGTGTGTGTGTGTGTGTGTGTTTAGCTGGTAACATTGTTTTATTTGAAGGCAGTGGTTGCGTTACTGCCTGAGAGGCACTTTTGTATTTTTTAAAATAGTTTTTATTAACTTTTTCCACCCCACCCCCAAATTACATTATAGCAAATACCATAATTCACCAATCCCAAATTATCCCTTCCCTCCCTCCCCCGGAACTTCTCTCAACCTCCTTCTCTAGATTGCTTTTACACAATATCAGTTCCTGCTTATTTCCTTTCCATTCATTTTTTAAATATTTAATCTTGTACATATTTTGTTACTTGTAAATGTTTACTCAAAACCTGCTAATGAGTCCAGTTCTTTGCATTGCTTTTGTAGGTATTTTGTAGGTATTCTGCAAAAACAATATTCGAGGCGTTGATGCAGCCTGTAACACACACACACACATAATACCTTGGGCCCACATACTTCTCAGCCTGCCCTCTGTGTTTTGCACCATTGTGGCCATTAACTGAAGCTGAGCATATGCTGTTCTCTGTATCAACCAGGCAAGGACGAGCAAAGGGGTATTTCTGATAGCTCTTTCTGCTCCAAGCCCCTCAAAGTTTGAGACCAAATGGTTTCCTAAAGAGCTGTAAAACATTCCTCTGTGAGCCAGCATTCTTAGGCCAGGTCAACCCAGCAAGGGATAATTTTATTTTTAAGTGTGTGTGATGTTTATTATTACCAACCCTGAGTGCCTGAGAAGCAAAACTGGATGTTGCCTGCAGGGGAGAATCAGGGGAGAGGAGTGCTAAACCACTAAATGCCTCCCTTCCTCCCTAATTTCCCCTGTAAATACCCCCTTCCCTGCTACCTCTGCCAAATGCTTTTCTCCTTGCCCAAACTAGTTTCCAGATTTGGAGCCTGGCCAAGGAATGACATCCAAGGATTTGCAGGAGAATAAATATTTACTACTACTGCCCAGCCACAAATTATCCCAGTGAATGCCTGTGTACCTTAGCATTGTGAACGTCAACATTTAATTCCATTCTTAGAAGTATCTGGATGTTATTTCCCTCAGTGTCACGAACCAAGATAATCACGGGGAGCCATACGAGAATTACTGCCGTGTTTCTGAAAAGAAGACGCACCATCTCAGCTCTTGCTGTATTCAAACATTTCCCAAAGAAATGTATCATAAAGATAATAATTCAGAATGGCTTTGGGGCCATTGCAACCATAAGAAATTCTGTCGTGAAGTGGGGAGGTCACTCCTGTGGTATCTTCAAGGAAAAAGAAACTCCCACTTTAACAATGAGCAGAAACATTTCAGGGTGGCCTCCTTCCTTAGACTGAAAATGAGATATTTATGTTGGGGGTTAAGTAACGGGAAAGAGCTGGCCAAATGTAAATAAAACGAGGAAACGGGCTGGATGCTTGAACACAAGGAAGTGGGTAAGGAAGACCTGGGCACCATGATCAGGAAGGCTGGTGGTTCCAACTTGATGACAGCGAGTCGAGGCCTTGGGAATGATGACGCCAAGTCAAAGACACACCGGTCTGGCGGAGTTTTTAGTTGTTCTTGCTGCCAATTGCCAGAAAAGCAAAGGGCAAAGGCACTTCCTTTTCAGTTGTATATGTTGGGTGAGCAATCCACCAGAAATGGCAGGGCTCCAACCCTGATTTCCCAAAGGTATCAAGCTTAAATCCAAGGCTTCAGAGAAGGGAGCAAGGGGAAAAAAATACAGTTTGATGAGCAGCCTCCACAATGAGTACTCTGAGAATGTAACATTATGAACATCAGGACTGTCAGGCTCCAGCACTGAGGAAATGCATGTACCCTTGGACACACAAACGTCTTCTTTCCCCAAACCTGCCATTTGTTGTGCTCCCTGGTACATGCAGTAAAAAAAGGTAAAGGTCTCCTGGAGCATTAGGTCCGGTAGCGGATGACTCTGGGGTTGCGGTGCTCATCTCGCTTTACTGGCCGAGGGAGCCGGCGTACAGCTTCCGGGTCATGTGGCCAGCATGACTAAGCCACTTCTGGCAAACCAGAGCAGTGCACGGAAACACCATTTACCTTCCTGCCAGAGCGGTACCTATTTATCTACTTGCACTTTGACGTGCTTTCAAACTGCTAGGTTGGCAGGAGCTGGAACAGAGCAACGGGAGCTCACCCCGTCGCGGGGATTTGAACCGCCGACCTTCTGATTGGCAAGCCCTAGGCTGTGGTTTAACCCACAGCGCCACCCTCGTCCCATGGAAGCTTTAACGTACAAAGTAGTAAAAAAAAAAAGCTACATTCAAAGGTTGCTGCCAAGTATAAAGGCATTTATGGTTGTAACTGAATCATGAGCTGTTGTCACTGAAAAGCTGTATTAAAATGATGCAGAAACAACACCAAATTCTGTCTCCCCTGCCGCATAAAGAAGAGGAAAGGAGATTAATGTGTTGCAAGCACGTCAAAGTGCAAGTTGATAAATAGGTATCACTCCGGCGGGAAGGTAAACGGTGTTTCTGTGCGCTGCTCTGATTCGCCAGAAGCGGCTTAGTCATGCTGGCCACATGACCCGGAAGCTGAACTCCGGTTCCCTCGACCAGTAAAGCGAGATGAGCGCCGCAACCCCAGAGTCAGTCACGACTGGACCTAATGGTCAGGGGTCCCTTTAACTTTACCATGGCTTGGACTCTAGGAGAACTTCCAGATTCATGCTTCTGTTAATAGCATTATTAATATGGGGGGGAGGTGCTATTGGATTGTGTTTTTATTTTTACTATGTATTTTGTGGTTTTATATCTTGATTTTATTCTGTGAACCACCTTGAAACTCCTGGATACAGGGCGACATATAAATTCTAATAATAATGATGATGATGATGATGATGGAACCTGGGCAGCTGCTAGATGACAGTTGCAGGATGGGTGGGGAGCAGCAGAAAAACACAAGCCAAAAGAATTTCCATTGTAATTCAAGACTTACTAGCTCCAAAGTTAGCTAGTTATGGAGAGGAATATGTAGTACCTCCCATCCCAGAGAGAGCACCTGTGCATGTGCAGATTACCTTTTCCTCCTGTTGAGTAATCTGAGCCAGCCTCTGCACATCTAGAATGGGGGAGCGTAACCCCCACCATAACGTTGCTTTAACCCTATATAAAGCAGCCACACACCCCACTCCTGGGTGTTTAAAAGTTAAGTACAGTGGTGCCCCGCAAGACGAATGCCTCGCAAGACGGAAAACTCGCTAGACGAAAGAGTTTTGCATTTTGGAGGTGCTTCGCAAAACGAATTTCCTATGGGCTTGCTTTGCAAGGCGACAATGTCTTGCGAGTTCCTGCGGGTTCCCCCCCTTTTCTAAGCCGCTAAGCCGCTTATCAGCTGATCCGATCAGCAGATAAGCCACTAAAAGCCGCTAAAAGCTGCTAATAGCGCTAATCTGCTAATCCGTCAATGGGCTTGCTTCGCAAGACGAAAAAACCGCTAGACGAAGAGAATCACAGAACGGATTCTTTTCGACTTGCAAGGCACCACTGTACTTTCCTTGTGCTTCTGTTGCTGGTCCACCCACACCTACGCTGGTGTTGCCTTGGCAAACACAACTTTGCCTTGGCACTGTGGCCTGTGGTTCCACCTTCAGCACACTGAAATCAATGTGGGAATGCTTAGAATGACAGCCAGTTTCTTCTCCAGAATGCTCATCTTAAGAAGAATTGTTTCTACTACATCTTAAAAGCTCTAAATCTGCCGTAGTCCGATTTGCTGGGAGTTTGCTGGGATAAATGTCACAATTGACAAACCCACGCACAAAGGCCAGCAGTTAGCTCAGCTCTGAAGATCTATTGAACATCAAACAGGGCTCTCAGTCAAGTGAAGCATTCACGCCCAATGAATGGCTGCCTTGTAGATTTATTTTCAGTAAGAGGAGAATGTGGCAGTCTGTGTCTGACAATGGAAAAATCTCTCATCTGGTTTTGCGATCCAGTTACAGAGCGCACAAAACGACCTCTGGTTCTATATAACTGTTTGGGGTCCTGAATGTTGCAAGCTGTAATTATGCATTTTTGTTTCCCTCTTTTTCTTTTTTCAACCAATGTAAAACAGCAAAACAAAAAAAAGATGTAGCTCATTATATGTGCCTTGCAATTACAGGGGAACTTGCAGGCACCACCCACATTCTAAATATAGAAGCCAACAAGCCTCGATTAAGCTTCTACTCCATAGCCAGAACATACTGCTCTGTGTTACACAGGCAGATGATAATTCAGCAGCAAGTACGCTTTAAGAATAAAGTTCCTTTCAAGATTAATTAAAATTATGCCATGGCAAACCATAATACAGTGGTACCCTGGTTCTCAAATGCCTTGGTACTCAAACAACTTGGAACCCAAACACTGCAAACCCAGAAGTGAGTGTTCCAGTTTGTGAACTTTTTCCAGAAGCCGAACATACTCCGTGTTGAGTGTTACGCTGACGTCTGTCTGTTTTTGCTATTTATTTTGCGTTTTTGTTTTGTGGCTTTTTTTGGCTTTGGTTTTATGACTGTGTGGAATCCAGTTCAGTTACTGATGGATTGTGTGACTGCAGTACATTATTGCTTTCATTTTATGGATCAATGGTCTCGTTAGATAGCAAAATCCATGTTAAATTGCTGTTTTAGGGGTTGTTTTTAAAAGTCTGGAATGGATTAATCCATTTTGCATTACTTTCTATGGGAAAGCGTGCCTTGGTTTTCGAACGCTTTGGTTTTGGAACGGGATAAGTTTGAGAACCACTGTATGGTTAAAAGAAGCTCTTGGGTATCAACCTCATTTTGCTTTATTTACATGATGAATGGATAGACTGTCCACAATCTATCTGTTTTAAAAGTGAAAATTACAAGTAAATGTCTTCTTCTTTGGCGATCACTCGTAGCCGAGTAAGATTGCCTTCCATAAACACGGTTTTAACAATGAGTCCGTAAGTGACTGTGGAGGCCAATTCTGGATCCACACGTCCTTCCACAGTGGGGACATTGGTTTCCGGGTGGGAGTTGATCACGGTGTGGATTTGCCAAGTGTGCCTTCCTCTTAGCACGTTTCTCCCTTGCGTTCTGAGTTCGAGTGTCTTCAAAGCCCATGACACCTTTGGTAAAGGCTGTTCTCTTGCTTTGGAAGACGATCATCAGGCATCCGCACAACATGATCAGTCCAGCGAAGTTGATGTTGAAGAATCATTGCTTCCACACTGGTGTGCCCAGGCCTGCAGTCAACATTCCATTTCTTTTCTGCTCCGTTTTTTCAAAAGCTTCTTTAGACAGAATTCTGTAGACAACTGAAAATTAAATTACCGTATATACTCAAGTATAAGCCGACCCGAATATAAGCCGAGGCACCTAATTTTACCACAAAAAACTGGGAAAGCTTATTGACTCGAGTATAAGCCAGTTCACCATATCACAATAAAAATGTGCTGAAAAAGTAGGCTTATACTTGAGTATATACAGTATGCATTTCACACTGGGTATGTGGGAGTTGGGTACGTTTAGCCTGGAAAAGAGTTTGAGAGAAGATACGATAGTCATCTTCAAATATCTAAAGGACTGTCACATGGAAGAGGGAGCAAACTTGTCTTCTCCTGCTCTGGTGGGTGGGATCCGAAACAATGGATTCAAGTTACAAGACATGAGATTCTGGCTAAACATCAGGAAAAGCTTTCTGGCAATAAGAGCTGTTTGACAGTGGAATGGGTTCCCTAAAGAGGCTGTGGACTCAGCTACTTTGAAGGTTTTTAAGCAGAGGTTGGATGGCCATCAGTCAAGGATGCTTTAGCTGAGATTTCTGCAATGCCAGGGGGTTGGACTAGATGACCCTTGGGGTCTCTTCCATCTCTACAATTCTATGATTTAGGTCTTGAGTATAAAATGCGAACCCATCTGCATAAATTCTGTCCAAATATTTTGACTCATCTCTTCATGTCTGTCACATCCCCCCCCCCAGCATGTAAAAAATACTCTTCTGCATGGATATTCATTGTCAATTACCATCCATTAAATCACTTCCAATATATATCTAAAATAATTTCAATTATTAGTCGGTTGCTCATGAATAGGATGCTTAAGTTTAATATTTGCTGCCCACCAAGTCTGTTAAAGTAATGGGAGAAAAGAGTCAGGATCTCACCCACATGCAAGAAACATTTTCAGTATTTGAGGATTTTGCTAAGAAATACCATGAAAAAGGGACACAGGTGGCGCTGTGGGTAAAACCTCAGTGCCTAGGGCTTGCCGATCGCATGGTCGGCGGTTCGAATCCCTGTGGTGGGGTGTGCTCCCGTCTTTCGGTCCCAGCTCCTGCCCACCTAGCAGTTCGAAAGCACCCCTAAGTGCAAGTAGATAAATAGGTACCACTTTATAGTGGGAAGGTAAACAGCATTTCCGTGTGCTGCGCTGGTGCTGGCTCACCAGAGCAGCGTCGTCACACGCTGGCCACGTGACCTGGAAGTGTCTCCGGACAGCGCTGGCCCCCGGCCTGTTAAGTGAGATGGGCGCACAACCCTAGAGTCGGACACGACTGGCCTGTACGGGCAGGGGTACCTTTACCTTTACCATGAAAAAACAATTTAGCCCTCATTTCCCCTCCTGTATCAGAATCAGTACACTGAAAAGAAAGGCGCTTAAAAAAAAAATAAAAGTCACTATGTGGTCTTAAATCTTTATTAAGTATCAAATTTTCTCCAATGTAAGTTACATCCCAGTTGTTAAGTCTGAATAAAGAAGACAAACCCTTATATACAAGTTGTTAGACTTTAGCTTAACAAATATAGTACCTTCTCAAAATTAGATTTCTTTTAAACTTTTATAAACAAAGCATAAAAACGAAGATCAGTACTAAATAAAGCATTTTTAAAACAAATATATAACTTTAGAAATGACTTTCAGAATGCTAAAGTGAATAACTGGAGATTCCTTGAATGCTGCTAACAGCCCACTCTGCCTGAAGCTCCTTTAGACCATTTCTCGGTTTCTACGAATAGCACAGCAAAGGATCATGCTGAAAATCATACCGAAGATCTAAAAAAAGAGAAAGACGCACAATTGGCAAAGTTTCTCCATGAAGAATACCCATAGGCGCCGACTCCATGGGGCTTGAGGGGGCCCGAGCCCCCTCAAAAATTCGTTTGGGGGGGCTCCGCCCCCCCAATAATCTCTGGCACCCCTCCAGCAGAGCGCCGCCACCGCCCCTCCCCCAGCCCAAAATGCACAGGGTCGGGCTGCCTGCATGCCTCCTGCCCTCCCTCCCGAGCAAAAGCTCCACCCAATTTCCTTTGGAGCTGATTAATAGGCGCAGCACGCTCTCCCCTATTCGCTCACGAGGAGGCGGCGCCACTTTATTTGCATATTCATGAGCTTATTTATTATTCATGAGCTTTCCCGGGCCCCCCCAATATTTTTTATAAGTCCGCGTCCCTGAGAATACCACGTAGGAGATCAGGGTTCAAAGCCAGCGATGGTTTGGAAAGCAGTTCAGCACCGCTCAATTTCTAAAGTGCCCTCAACCCTCCCAACCTGCAGGAGAGTAGATCACACCAGCCACTGAACTTCACAGTGTTTGCCACTGCTGGTTTTCTCTCGCAGGCTTTCCACCGTTGGGCAATTGAGCCTGTTGACGGCTTTTACACGTAAGGGCCTTCTTGGTGGTGGCGCCTGCCCTGTGGAACACCCTCCCATCAGATGTCAAAGAGATAAACAACTATTTCATGTTTAGAAGACCTCTGAAGGCAGCCCTGTTTAGGGAAGTTTTTAATGACTGGTGTTTTACAGTGGTACCTCGGGTTAAGTATTTAATTCATTCCGGAGGTCCGTACTTAACCTGAAACTGTTCTTAATCTGAAGCACCACTTTAGCTAATGGGGCCTCCCACTGCCGCTGCGCCGCTGGAGCACGCTTTCTGTCCTCATCCTGAAGCAAAGTTCTTAACCTGAAGCACTATTTCTGGGTTAGCGGAGTCTGTAACCTGAAGCGTATGTAACCTGAAGTGTATGTAACCCGAGGTACCACTGTATTGTATTTTAAATCCTTATTGGAAGCTGGCCAGAGTGTCTGGGGAAATGCAGCCAGATGGGCAGGGTATGGATAATAAAATAATAATAATAATAATAATAATAATAATAATAATAATAATAATAATAATGTTCTTACAAAGAACTCCATGCTTGGCATTATGCAACATGCAGCTATATGCCAACCTTATGGAAAATGCTGCTACTTACCATCACCACACCAACACCAATGCCGACTGCTCCAATCACATTCAGCTTTTTGGTGAAGACTTCCTCAATAACTGTAGGGCATGCCTGGAAGAAAAACCAATCCCTCACCTTGTGTACTCTTATACATTAGGGTTACCAGACGTCCCCGGTTCCGGGGGGGGGGGAGACAGTCCCCGGATTTGCAAATCTGTCCCTGGGAAACATGGCAGCGGCAACCTCAGCAGTTGTGCAAAACATATCATATGAGGACTTCCGGTGAGGAAAAATGGCAGGCGCCATGGCAGCGAGCAGCTCCTGAAGCCAGCCAGAGCGAACTGCGCTACCAGGCAGGCTGCCACTGCTGAAGGGGAACCAAGGATGTCCGGTGGTACAGATCTCCTGCCCCCTGCCCCCTTTGTTTTGACTGATGGGGGAGGCTCAGGAGTTGTGGGCGGCCGGCCATTGCCCAGTTTTTTAAAAAAAACTCTGCACATTTATGTTTCACAGGGTGCGAAAGAAGGGCTTTGCACCTTTATACTGTTAGGATATTTCCGTTCCACCTTAAAAGGGAGCAGGATGTTTGTGTCACAGCCTGCGTATTTCCTGTTCACAGGATGTTTATGTTTGCTATTGCTTTCGTTCTCTCTCTCTGTCTGAGACACTGTCGCAGGCAGTCATGTTTTTCTTTGTTCTGATCAATGCTGAATAAAGCTTGTAAATAATGCTCTCCGGAGTGCGACTTCTGCTGTGATTATCTGCTGATAGAGTGTGCATGAGCTCTAGAATGTGGCAAGTTTTTTTCCTAGAAACTCATGTCGCTAATCGATGATACTGCGTGTCTACGGGAGATCGATGGACGTCCGGCAGATGGCTTGGGGCCATGATGGACTTTATCTCCCTGGCAGTATCCCAACATATACAATATGCATGTGTGCTTGGGCACACCATCCCCACTACTGACTCCCTGTTGCTACTCAGCTTCAAAAAAAAAAAGGGGTCCCCGGATTTACTAGGGGAAAAAATCTGGTAACCGTATTATACATGCAAGCACCAAAGAGATGGAATTTGCCATATTATGCTGAGACTCAGTAACACGAGGCATGTCCCTATCTGCGGCACAACAACATACCTGTAGCTGAAGGGTTTCAAGGACACCGCTCTGTTTGGGACAAGTGTCTTCAATTGCTGCCTCAATAACCCCTGTGAGGCCACAGCAGTTCAGCTAGAGCAGAGAGAAAAGTTACATTTCAGTTGTGTTTCAAAATACGGATGAAACAGATGAAAATACAGATGAAACAGTCAACAGATCTGGGTAAATTATCAGTTTGAAGGACTTTGCTGAAATAAGATCTTTGGAGATTATTTGAAAACGTGCCTTTAGAAAAACCTACAAACCATGGAAGCCTCCTGTGCAGTAAAACTTCTCTAGAACTCAGTATAGTTATGCTCTTGCCCAGATTCGGCCAAAGAACAACTGCATGTAGATTCACACTTCCATGCAAGTCATCTATATGAACGTGCACTGGAAACACCCCGCCCCGCCCCACCAGCAGGGACCTGGATGAAGAGACTAGAAGCTGCAGGTGGGAAACTGTCTCACAGCTAAATACAAAGACTGGGAGACCAGGGTGCCTGAGGCAATTGGGCGAGAATTCCCAGAGGAACTTCTCAGGGCACCAGGACTGATCCAGCCAGCGTCTGGCCCCTCAGCTGAGCTTGAAGAATCAGATGCGTGCCATCACACAAACAACAGCCCAGCAGTGCTGGGAACACACCAGGCGGGAGGCTGTGGAACAAAGGAGGAGGAGGGCCTGTCTTCAGGCCAAAGGGGCTGGCCTTTTGTGGTTCTGAAACAGTCTCTAGGGGGTGAAGCCTGGAGGAGGTAAAGGTAAAGGGACCCCTGACCATTAGGTCCAGTCGTGGCCAACTCTGGGGTTGCGACGCTCATCTCGCTTTATTGGCCAAGGGAGCCGGCGTACAGCTTCCGGGTCATGTGGCCAGCATGACTAAGCCGCTTCTGGTGAACCAGAGCAGCACACGGAAACGCCGTTCACCTTCCCACCGGAAATAGTAGACCTATTTCTCTACTTGCACTTTGACGTGCTTTTGAACTGCTAGGTTGGCAGGAGCAGGGACCGAGCAACGGGAGCTCACCCGGTCACGGGGATTTGAACCGCCGACCTTCTGATCGGCAAGTCCTAGACTCTGTGGTTTAACCCACAGCGCCACCCGCGTCCCCCTGGAGGAAGTAGTCTGGGGTTAAAGGCATGAAAGGCCTGCCTGCTCCCCAGCTTGGTCAGAACAAGCTGCTTACTTGGAGCTCTCCATGGTCCAGCAACTTTTGAGCAGCCTTGTGCTGGACCGGAATACAACACATCCAGATTACAATGAGCCCCAATGGTCTAGGTGGGAGCGACTGATGGTCATGCCAAGAAACAAAATGCAAATAGCACCCCTTTCAGATTAAAGGTAAAGGTAAAGGACCCCTGACAGTTAAGTCCAGTCACAAACGACTCTGAGGTTGCGGCGCTCATCTCGCTTTACTGGTCGAGGGAGCCGACGTTTGTTCACAGACAGTTTTTCCGGGTCACGTGGCCAGCATGACTAAACCACTTCTGGCAAAACCAGAGCAGCGCATGGAAACACTGTTTACCTTCCCTCCAGAGCGGTACATATTTATCTACTTGCACTTTGACATGCTTTTGAACTGCTAGGTGGGCAGGAGCAGGGACCAAGCAACGGGAGCTCACTCCATCGTGGGGATTCAAACCGCCGACCTTCCGATCGGCAAGCCCAAGAGGCTCAGTGGTTTAGACCACAGTGCTACCCGCGTCCCAGATTAAGCTGTTGCAAATTGGGACTCCTGGCTTTCATTCCTAGTACTCGCTGGCTCAGTGGAGATGGGATGTTTTAGGCATGGTTAAGAGATTTGGAAACTCCCCCCCCAAACTCACAAGCGCCTCCTCCCCTCCCCCACTTCAATTCTCCAACTACGGACAGTGTTTGTGACGGATGCAACTTGAGCATCAATCACAGTTGCTTTTAAACACGATTGGTGAGGATGTTAACATCAACTATAGGTAGCACTTGTCCGGGAGGGGAAAATACAAACAGTCGCATCATGGATAAGTGCTCTGAACTGGTTACAGAAGCAAAGAAAATAGTTGAGATCTGATCTGACTTACCGCGGCCTGAATGGCTCTCAGCGTTTCTTTGGTGGCAGGTTCCCTTCTTTTGTCATATACTGATTTGTAAAAGTCCTGCACCTCCTTTACAATCTAAAAACACAAACAATATAATAATTCACCCCAATAATGATGACAGTGGTTACATTAATCTTTTTGCTTAAAAAGGAGAAGCTGGAATATGCTGTCTACGAAGAACCACTCCTCAGAATCGTCGGTTGAACTGACCCAAGCAGGATGATTAAGGTCTGTGTGGAGATAAACTTTAACCAAAAGTATGCTTTATGGAGATCGAGAAGCAATAAGAGCTTTTGGAATGGCGCAGCAATTAATTCAGAGTCGCCATGTTGCCAAAGGATTTATAGCCTAGAAGCCGGGAGGAGGAACGGACTTGTTTTCAGACTGCATTCCTGGTGAATCTCCTCAGAGGTTTTGAGAAAGGAGGCAGATTGGTGAAGATTAATGACGCTAAGACTGTTTTGATGTATGGAAATGATGTTATATGGAAAACGTCTGGATATGGCTACTGGATAAAAAAAATAATATCCACGCAGGATTACAAACTGTTCTAACCAGCTTGTGGAGACCATCAGAGGTCACAAAGAGAAAGGAAAAATATATGAAAACAACAACAAGAGATGTGGAAAAACAATAAGAAAGGACTGGATTGTTCTGTGAACATCATAAGGTTAGATTTGTGGACATTAAAACAGCAGTAAGAAGCAAGAAGTTGATTGGATCCCCTTCGGAACTTGAAATATGGGTACCCCCAACAAAAACTTAAAATTCGGCTGTGTAATTTGGAATTTATGTAATTTGGTTTGATTTGATGTGATTGGTCGGTTAATAAAAAATTATTCTTAAAAGGAATATGCTGTCTACGACATGACTGCTGGAGTCCTTCAGGCTAATCTCCAAAACATTCCTTGCCCTCCCCGCAAATCTAACTTGGCCATATCTAGGGGCTTAATGTCTACAGAGGGGCAGGAAAGGAGGACGATAGGTAAAAAGTACTTGTGTAGCTTTGAATTCTCAGTTGGGGTTAAAGCAGAAAACCGTGGTTGCATCTAGGTCTAAGTGTGAGGGGTGGTGAGGCAGCCCCTATTCTACCAAAAAGGAATGCTTGGAATAAGGAAATATGATGTACGCTTTGTGCTATCTTAAAGACTGACAGGTTTATTATTGGTTGTCAGACTCGATTTGGGGGACACAGCTTTGTCTTGGTTCCAGTCCTTTCTGGCCAGGACAGAGCCTGTTGGTGGTGCTAGTGGACTGCTGCTGTATCTCATGGCCTTCTGCTTATGGGATGCCTCAAGTTCTATTCTGTCCCCCTCAGTATTTATTATTACTACTACACTACTACTACTATTACTACAACTACAGCCCCCATAGTAAACCACTGGGGAAAATCACTTGGAGGTTTCAGCTGCCAAGTCCTGAGAATACTGGTGATCCAAAACTCTACTTCATGTTTCTATCTGCTAATCCTGAGCAGATTATTTGGAGGCAGAATTCTGGATGTATAATTCTGTTATAATTCTAGATGGCATATAAAATCAACTTTAAAAATATGTCTGTCTTACCTTTTCCTTGTTTGAAAATCCCAAGATGGCAGCAGCTACTTCAAGGGCAAAAATCACAAGAAGGAAGGTAAAAAACTAGAGGCAAAGGAGACGAGAGACATTTTGAGTAAGGTCATGGCTGAACAATGGTTTATAAAAGCATGAGATGATAATACTTAAGAAGTCTATAGATAGGGCTTTAGAATGCTCTGCATGCTTCGTAAACTATCTCCGTTACCCTATCACAGTCACCTTCCAAGGCAGGTTAGTAGGCTCAGCGTAGCAGTTCATGTAAGACCACTAAGGACATTGGAGGAGACATCGGAACGAACGGCTTCCTAGCTCACACTTGCACAGCCCAATCCTATGCAGCTAGAAGTGCCACTTTGTTCAACAGGACTTACACATGCACGCTTAGGATTATTGTGATAAATGCGTATAAAGTGCTTTGACTCCGTTGAAAAATTCTCAGTGCAAAAACAGAGATTTCTTCTCTTACCTAATAAGCATGTTACTGCTAGACACATCTGTGAACCCTAAGTGACGTTTCCCCAATACAGTAAGCCTGTCACTTAGGCAGGGGTTACCGTACTTTTCTGTGTATTAGTCAGGGTCCCCCCCAAAAAATAAATAATGTTAAGAAATGGGGGGTGGGTGTCTTATACATGGCCAGTGCATTTTGTTGAGTTGGGATTTGTTGGTCTGTGGTGTCATTGCTGGCTTTGACAAATTCTGGTGTCTATTTGCTTTTGCTGCAGTAATAATGTGTGCGTTTTTTTGTTTTTCATCGAGGAAGGAACAGCTGATAGGCGGCTTTTGCTGTGTGGGGGCAGCAGCGCTGCTTTGACGGGCGAGTGATTTTCGGCAATCTCCCCCCTTAAAAAAAAAGCTTAACAGCTCTGGGCAACCTCCCCCCATTTTCTTCAGTTTGAGTCCCCCAAAATAGGGGTCATCTTATACATGGGGGCATGTTATACACAGAAAAATACGGTCTGCTCTGGGGATCGCACCTAAAGCCAAAATCGCCTATCATCAAAACACATTGGGTTCAAAAGCAGGTGGGATTGCCAAAGTCATTACCCCCCCAGAAACCCTGCCTCCTATTTTTCTTTTTAATGTCAACACACCTAAAGCTGAATGTGCACAAGTTAAATGTGCAATAAATTGCGGGTTTACTGCGTTGCATTTCTCCAAGCACCATATGTGAACTCTGTGATCAAATTATAGCAGAGTATCCAATTGCACACCCTACTTTGCTTGTTGCACTATATATGTACAGCGACCAACGGAATGGCGTCACTTCTGTTCCCGTATCTGGGAATTCCAAAAAGCAATGCCATGCACTGAGAAGCCTTGAGCCTCACAGACTTGGAGCTGTGCTCCCCATGGGTACTTACTGGGAAATTCCATGGGCTACACCCAAAGCCATAAATGGCTGTTCTAAATCATAGAAACCCATAGAAAGGAGGACAAATTAGGGAGTGGAAATAGTTCAAAGGCAAATTATATCAAGACTTCCCACATGGAAGTAGATTTTAATCCCCGGCAGCTCCGATTCAAAGGGATCCTCAGGTAGCAAAACTAGGAAAGCCTTCTTGGAGAACTTTTACTCGATGAAGTAGGGAGCACTCAAGGAATCCATGGTCTAACCACACAGGGGTCAGCAACCTTTTTCAGCCGTGAGCCAATCCACCGTCCCTCAGACCATGTAGTGGGCCGGACTATATTTTTGGAAAAGAAATGAACGAATTCCTATGCCCCACAAATAACCCAGAGATGCATTTTAAATAAAAGGACACATTCTACTCATGTAAAAACACGCTGATTCCCAGACTGTCCACGGGCTAGATTCTGAAGGCGATTGGGCCGCATCCAGCCCACGGGCCTTAGGTTGCCTACCCCTGGCTCTAACGTGAATGAGTTTCACCATATGTAGGAGGATCCAGTTCTGTGACATAAACATTGAAACCTAACTTGTGTTGGCAACTTTTGCAGAGTGTGCATTCTAGGAGGAGTTTATGTGCATTGTGAAGGAAAGTACTTCCTTTTGAAAATAGGATCCAGAAAGAATTCAGCAGACATGAAAGCGATACAGTGGTGCCTCGCAAGACGAAAAGAATCCGTTCCGTGATTCTCTTCGTCTAGCGGTTTTTTCGTCTTGCGAAGCAAGCCCATTGACGGATTAGAGGATTAGCGCTATTAGCAGCTTATCAGCTTATTGGATCAGCTGATAAGCGGCTTAGAAAAAGGGGGGGAGGGGAAAAACCCCGCAGGAACTCGCAAGACATTTTTGTCTTGCGAAGCAAGCCCATAGGAGATTCGTTTTACGAAGCACCTCCAAAACGGAAAACTCTTTCGTCTAGTGAGTTTTCCGTCTTGCGAGGCATTCATCTTGCGGGGCACCACTGTATAGCCTTCTTCCTACCGTAGAAACTAACGCCATACTTACCAAACCAAGCATGCACTGAGACTCCTGTATCGCTCCACAGCATCCCAAGAAACCAACCAGCATTATGAGGGCACCAGCTCCAATTAGAACGTAAACCCCTGGAGGCAGACGGATTTTAAAAATCAAAACACAGATTTATTCTCAGCTTAAAAAAAACCTTCACATTTTCCAAGTTTGAACAACATGAAGGCTACCAGCTACACTGCCACTACTATTTATGTATTACATTTATATGCCACTTTTTCTTCCAAGGACCTCAAGGTTGTGTACATGGTTACACTAACACCATTATTGTTGCTTCTTTAAAAAGAAAACACTACTAGCAGTGTTTCAGAACAAGTCTCTATAATAATGGGTTTTTGGTGGTGAGTGCAAAGGACAGGGGGAAGGCTATTTTGTCTATTCCCATAATAGAAACCAATCACTTCTCTTATCACCAGAAAAGGTTTGCAACAGTCCTTTTTAAGAGTATTTCCCTCCTGACTAGAGACTCCCTCCTGACCCATCAAAGGTTATTTATCAGTTGTGCAAACCTTAATAATCCAGCTTCTGGACTCATCAAGACCCCAATTGCATCTGCAAATGTTTGCAAGCAGCCAGCACCTTCAACTCCTGCAGTTGGCCAGACAAAATGGCCATTCTCAGCCAATGGCCTTTAGATGACCACTTTACCCATAAAGAAAGAGCTTTGCAATATATGTTGTGGAGGGCTGCCCTCAACACTTCTGCGTCACGGTACCTCTGTCCTCCTCCTAAGGAATCCATAAAATCCTCCGATTTTATTATCGGCTTCAGCACTGAACTATCAGTGTGAGAGATGACCTTTCCCCTCGTGCATGACCTTTGGGATAGGCTTTCCGCTATCTTCCCACAACGCTTGAGGCCATATTAGAAAGTTACAACTGGAGAGCCATTGGTGCAATTCAAAGATGACCTATAAGGCAGAGCACGCCATCCACGTCTAGGGAGCATGGCATAAAATCCAGGCTGGTTGCAATTCCAAAACACAAGAGGTTTAGCTGATGACATGTACGTGGGGGAGAAGAAGAAGAAGAAGAAGAAGAAGAAGAAGAAGAAGAAGTCGTCGCTCGGCAGATCGAAACTTCTGCCAGACAAGGACTAGGAAACCAGTAACACCTTCATGGGGTTTGGATGGAACATATAACCATTAATAACTTTGCCAGTGTGTCAGTGGTCTGGGGATTATCTAAGAAAGAACTGACACTGGTTGGTACACTGGGGAGGGGGGGGGAGGAAGCAAGGGAGAAAATCCCACAGACTTCTTTGTCCACAAATCCAATGTTTCTACAGCAGGACTGTCAAAAGAAAGGAAGGATAGCAATTTCCCTTTCTTCAAGGCATAGCAATCTAAGACCAGGATTCCATGCCTGGAATCATCCCTGCCCCAAAGTATTCTAAGGCTGCTTTTCTGGGAAAAAACTAAAGATAAAAACAGTACAAAATATAATAATTATTTTACTATATTAATATTAAAGGTCTTTCCCAAGAGTGGCTTGGCTTGCTTTGTGCTAGCAGCTCTTAATGTGTATCCTTAGCGGTGATGATGAGATATCAAAGTATCCAATTTTCTGCCAAGGGGTGGCATATCTACACAATTTCAGATTATTATTATTATTAATAATAATAATAATAATTTTTTATTTATACCCCGCCCTCCCCAGCCAAGGCCGGGCTCAGAGCGGCTTACAAGCAATAATAAAAACAAGATGAGTGATTACAACTTAAAAACAAAAATAAAATACAACATTAAAATAATGGAACATTAAAATATTAAAATGAAGCCTCATTGCAGGAGAAGGAAAAGAAAAAAGAAAAAGGGGGGCGGAGGGAATCAAATTGGCTCCAATCCAAAGGCCAGGCGGAACAACTCTGTCTTACAGGCCCTGCGGAAAGAAATCAGATCCTGCAGGGCCCTGGTCTCATGAGACAGAGCGTATATTAGAAGTGGCATATCCTTTTTTAGGGTGCACACTAGACCCCCGTTTCCAGCTGGGAGATATATTTTTAGAGACCAAGGAATCTGAGATGGCACATATAAAAAATTTTCACTTTGTCAAGGGCAAGGAAATACCCTAATAATTTTGGTATCTATGTGAACAGGTCATTCCATATCAAGCATATTCACACATCTTATCATTGGTTTCCTTAGTCACTGTTAATACTTTTAAAAGGTATCAGGTGTACTGTTCATACCACTGAGCAATAATTTTACAACATACCTGTATAGAATGTATTGTTATTCTCCTCCTGATCAAAGATATCTTTCGTCTGTTTATCAAATCGAAGCCATAGTCCAATTGCAAGGACTGCCGTTCCTGCAAGCTATGGAGAAAGGGGTTGGGGACAAAAAAAACCCCATTTTAATTATGTATTTTACCATTTTAGGTGTATAACAAGTCAATTTTGGACAGTCCTCAGGTATTATTGACTTTTTAAATACCCATATGCATTAGACTAATTGGTTTTCAAACTTGTGGTCCTTTGGAAGCTGATATCAGGAGAAGGGGTTCCCAGAAAGATTGCTTGTCGTGGCTGCAGTGTTCCCCGGGTAGTGTGGAGAGCACTTAGGGTGAAAACACATGGGTCACCAATTAATATAGCCCTGTGCCCACAGGTGTCACAAAAACAGAGAAGAGTGAAACTGCATTTTTGTTTAAATGGCTGAAACCATCTGCCAAATCATACTGGTCCTTGAGCATGCCAATACGTTTACACCTTTCGCAATAAACATGTAGTTTATGTAGAAATAAAGAGTTTGTAAGAACGTTAAGTAGAATTCTGCTGGGGTAACAGATATAAGATGTAAGAATTGCCTGTTCTGATTCAGAACAAGAGAGGCCCATCTACTACCATCTACTGTTTTCAAGAGCTGCCAACCAAATGCCCTTTGGCATTTCCCTCTCTCCCCATCCCAAACTCTGAAACGTTACAGGTTTCTTGAGAGTGTCCTCAAGGCTTTCCTAATTCACTGCAAAGTTGTTCAATTTGTGTTATGAAGGAGATTATTTAATTCTGGACACAAGACTGCCATTCATTATATTAATAATAACAATAAACAACAACAACAACAACTCATCTACTACTACTAAATGTTTTAATATTTATTTCTCCCAAACTGGGATTCTAGGAAAGAATGCCAGCACTTTACAGCTTTCTAAGGTGAGCTTTTGAAGATGCATGTTCTGCTGTTGTGGAACATCTGGCTGAGCTGGTTGGGCCTCATTGCCACACTGTTATCTGCAAATGCTCTCTAGAACGCATAGCCAGCACAATGTACATTGCAGAAGCTTGGTAGAATTCCTGCTTTTTGAAGGAAGCTGGTCACTAATCTTGTCATTGAGAAACCCCTTAAGTTTTCCAGATGGCAGTTTGAAACCCACAGACCCATCTAGGGTATGGAAGCACCAATGCCAACTCACGGAAGAGCCAATTCAAGGATACACTGTTTCATCCCTGAAAGCACAATTATTATTGGGCACAAGGCGTTCCCAGGAGAAGACCATTAAACCACTGCATAAATGGTTTTAAGAGAAGAATTTACAATAACGTGTCCTTGCAACATTTCAGAAATTTATCTTTTTATATATAAAAAAATTCAATTTGCAAATGTGTGTTAATCCATTTTAAAGTCTTAGATATATAAAATAGGTGTTCATAAATGTACCAAGCAAACACATACAAATATGTGGTATATCTGAAGAAGGGTGCATGCACACGTAAGCTTATACCAAGAACAAATTTAGTTAGTCTCTAAGGAGCTACTGGACAATTTTTTTTATGCTTTTATATATTTCGACATACAAATATGTAAACCACATGTCTGAAACACACAGAAAAGTCCTGAAACCATTTTCTCTCTTCCAAATCGACCTCAAATATTTCCCTGCCTCCCCACTGTCTCTCTGCTCACAAATCCTGTCTCAAGGGCACATTTCAGATATGAATAGGGTGAGCCTGTGACCTGGATTCAGGAGTTGAGTAGTTATCATAACAAAAGAGTGGCCAGGATGCCCAGGTAATCCAATCAGGTAACCTAGCAGACAGGATAAAAACAAAGCACTCAAATTTCTGTTGTAGCCTGCCCCTTCTCTGATGTATTAAGGGGGACGTCTTGGGCTACACCCCTTCTGTGCTGTAGGTATGATGTATCTGGGGTGGTGGTCTTGAGCTACAGGGAGGGCAATTTCAAAGTCTATATAAGGGCTTGCACACCTTTGTCCGGGGGTCCCCCCCCCTGTGTGTGTGGGGGGGTACCCTGTGGCAACAGATTTAATAAAGATCAGGCTTACTAGTTGCTTTGTTTCTCAATATTCTCTGGTTGGCCTCTGTTCATAGAATCATAGAGTTGGAAGAGACCACAATGGCCATCGAGTCCAACCCGCTGCCAAGCAGGAAACACCATCAGAGCACTCCTGACATATGGTTGTCAAGCCTCTGCTTAAAGACCTCCAAAGTAGGAGACTCCACCACACTCCTTGGCAGCAAATTCCACTGTCGAACAGCTCTTACTGTCAGGAAGTTCTTCCTAATGTTTAGGTGGAATCTTCTTTCTTGTAGTTTGGATCCATTGCTCCGTGTCCGCTTCTCTGGAGCAGCAGAAAACAACCTTTCTCCCTCCTCTATGTGACATCCTTTTATATATTTGAACATGGCTATCATATCACCCCTTAACCTCCTCTTCTCCAGGCTAAACATGCCCAGCTCCCTTAGCCGTTCCTCATAAGGCATCGTTTCCAGGTCTTTGACCATTTTGGTTGCCCTCCTCTGGACACGTTCCAGTTTGTCAGTGTCCTTCTTGAACTGTGGTGCCCAGAACTGGACACAGTACTCCAGGTGAGGTCTGACCAGAGCAGAATATAGTGGCACTATTACTTCCCTTGATCTAGATGCTATACTCCTATTGATGCAGCCCAGAATTGCATTGGCTTTTTTAGCTGCCATTTTTAGCTGTTATTTTCTCCTACCAATAGAGAACCTACAAAAGGACCTCTATATGGGCTCTTGGGTACCCCAGAAGGGAAAAGGAGCTGTTTTTTCTCATAACACCTCCAAATTTAGGAACACAGGGAACTACTTTATGCAAGAGACCATTGATGCATCTAGCTCATTACTGTGGAGGAGAAATGAAAGTACGAAGAAATTCAAAGTGAAAGAAAGAGAAATGTATTTATGAGAAAGGGTGGGTCCTACAACTCTGGACTGGGTGGAATGTAAGGTCTGCATAAACTGATAGCAACAGCCATCTTTCACCAGACCACGTAGACTCTGGTAGTTTATCTCAAGACGTGATTATCTCCTAGGGGCAAACACACAAACAAGAGGGAGGAATAGCAGATGATCTTGTTTTGTGAGTGGAAAATTCCTACTATTCCCATGTGTATCTCTTTGGGTTATGTCACACTTAGTAGAAATAAGAGTGTGTTTAACTGCTGGGTGTCCCATTTGCCTCATTCACATGGTGAGAGCAAGTTGGGAAGCACTGCAAAATTCTCACAAATGTGTCATTTTACTGACAACGGTTTCTGGGGTTCCATCGGCCACTCCAAACATCCTGGGTTGGGGGCTTGAATCCTGACACTTCCGTAACAGTGACCTGCTACATGTAAAGCAGATTTATACCTGAGCCACAGCCCTTCCCTTTGCAATGGCTTGCTAGACGAGACAGGAAGCATCACAAATCCAACAAGAAGGTGAAAATGTTTGTAACATTTGATATCTCCTCAAACGCTAGTCTTTTCCCAACGGAGGCAGTTCATCCTAGAAAAACCTGTACAGTGGTACCTTGGTTTACAATCATAATCTGTTCCGGAGGTCCATTTGTAAACCAAAACAGGTTGTAACCCAAGGCGTGCTTTCCCCCATGGGGCCTCCAAAAAAAATTGCTCGTAATCCAAAAAAAGGGGGTCGTAATCCAAAAAAAGGTTGCAAACCGGGACACGCACTTCCGGGTTTGACGTGTTTGTAATCCAAAACGTATGCAAACCAAGGAACCACTGTACAATGAAAGGAAGGCTGTACCCTAGTGTACAGAGAAGGTGTCAGATTCAAGCCAGTGTTTGAAATTTGTCAGGCGCATTTTGCTCCTGGCTACCAAGTGAAGTCAGGTAGGTGCCTCACACCATCTCAAGATGCAAGCCTGGGGATCCTTTAATCTCAACTGTTTTCACATGCTAGCAACACATCCTGTAGAATTCTGTTATATTTTATCTGCACAATCAGAATATTTTGGGAACCAAAAAGTCGTACAGTAGTACCTCGTTTTGCGACCGGGATCCCTTCCAGAGCCCCAGTCGCTGGCTGAAAAGGATGCTGGACAAAGTGTCGTGTCTGCGCGCACACACAGAGAGGTTTGCGCTTCTGCACATGTGTTATTTAGTGCTTCTGCGCATGCGCGAGTGGCGAACCCGGAAGTAACCCGTTCCGGTACTTACAGGTTTGCAGCGGACATTCGACGGAACAGGTGCTCGACGAGGTGGACGCTAGATGAGGTACCACTGTGTTGAAAAATATGACTTTCATCTATTTCTTTTATCTCACATTTAATTGCATTATGATCTGAAAGTATTTTTGGTTGAATTTCAATTTTTATAACTCTAGGTACTAATTCGCTGGATGTCCAAACATAGTCTATTCTTGCAGCTGATTGATTTGGTCCTGAAAAATGAGTAAATTGATTTTCTAATATGACTTGCAAGCCATCTGCCCCTCAAATGGACACGGCAACCCTGGTTTAAGGAGCCATTTGACATCTAGCTTATGTATCTGAGTTTCTAACATTGACTCAATCCCTGGCACTACCAGTTCAAGAGGGATATCAGTAGCAGGGCTGGGAAAGGCCTGTGCCTGAGATTTTGGTGAACCACTGCCAACTGGAACGGATGGCTAAGTCTTAAGTGGAACTTAAGATATTGCTAGAGGGAAGAGACTGATGGAACATCAAGGGCAAACCTTTTCCACCTGCTTCACCTCACCCCTTGCCTCAGACCTTTCTAAGCATCTGCCACCTAAGTATTTATTATTGCTCTCTCCAGCATTTCTTGTGAGGGACTGCACTTTGCCCTTTTTTTGGAGGAACATGGCTGCATTGGGTTTTAAATATTTCTGAAATGTTTAAGATTTTGTTACCTTAATTTTTTATATTTTTTATTTTATATTCTTTTTTGTGCACAGCCTTGGGGGGCTCTCCCCTCCTTTTGGGCCGCATCTTATAAATAAACAGTAATGTAAATACTGGATGAGAGTTATCTAGCGCTTTATCATTACGTGGTGAAATATCACATGTTACAGTTCCATGTGTGAGCTGACCCAGAGAAGGCAGCCTGTGAGGCAGGTCTAACAAAAGCAACACAAAACACAGAGTGAATCCTTTAATTCTGTTAAGGCTTTTTTGTAGCTTGAAAACACCTCTGATGGGGTTCTCACTGAACATTCAAGAGTCACTGCAATATTCTTACACAAGTTATCCGCTGTGAACAGTGCTATATAAACCAGTTTCTCATATTTAAAGTCTCACGTGCACCCTCTGCACTTGCCAGCCTTCATGAAAAGAAGAAGGGCATCAAAAATGCAGCAACGTCCTGATATGGAGGTGGTGATTAAAGGTAAAGGGACCCCTGACCATTAGGTCCAGTCGTGACCGACTCTGGGGTTGCGGCGCTCATCTCGCTTTATTGGCCGAGGGAGCCGGCGTACAGCTTCCAGGTCATGTGGCCAGCATGACTAAGCCGCTTCTGGCAAACCAGAGCAGCACACAGAAATGCCGTTTACCTTCCCGCTGGAGTGGTACCTATTTATCTACTTGCACTTTGACGTGCTTTCGAACTGCTAGGTTGGCAGAAGCAGGGACTGAACAACGGGAGCTCACCCCGTTGCAGGGATTCGAACCGCTGACCTTCTGATCAGCAAGTCCTAGGCTCTGTGGTTTAACCCACAGTGCCACCTGCGTCCCCTGGAGGTGGTGATTAGCAGCTCTTAAAGGAGATCTCAGCAGCTACATGGAGAGAAGTTTCACACATTGCCAGTGTAACAAACTTTACAAGTTTTTCCTTCCCTCTTCTGGTTGTTTGGGAGTGCATAGCTCCCCTCTCCTTCACAGTTGCTAGGATAAGTGGGTGGCTCTATCAGACCAACACAAAGAGATGCTGCAAGGTATCAAGTAGCTCAATGGCCAGATTCCAGTCTAACATCCTCATGTTCCTGAGCGCTACCCAATCATCTGGGCACAGGTCCACAAGGAGGAGGAAACTGGAATCATCTGCTTCCATTTGTAACCACTGAATGAATGTCATTTCATTCAAACTCAGCACAAACTTAGTTCAAAACAAATGCTATAGTATAAGGAAAGTGTGAACTAGGTTTCACATGCCCCCGTGTAACATCTGAACCAGGTCAGTGTGCTGTGGCATGAAGTTTTCATTGACAACACTTCTTAAGAAGCGATCCACAGCTATCTTGGTAGCGCAGGTAAGGTTCCTGGTGTGTTTAACCACAACTTGGCAATTAGGAAAGCAGGATAACATCTTCCCCGTAGACAACACCCTCTCTTCTGAAGCACACGTTTCTCCTACTGCTTCTGGCTACAGCTAACCTGGTGTAGACAGTGATATATCACATAGAATTACTGCATTTCATCAACCTTTTATTCGACCGTCAGTCAGAAAAAAGTACAATTGTCAATACACAGTTAAAACATCCAAGAAGATTTTAGAGCTTAGCCAACACTAAAATGGGCTAAACAGATAGCCCCAAATCAATACAGTCAATTATAGTCTTGCGGCGCTTAAAAGCTAAAAAAAGAAATTTGGCCACCAAGGAAGGTATAGCTCTAGTGACGTTATTCAGCAAGTGTAAAACCTGGTTTTCTCCAGGTAGGGAGCTAAATTGACGTAGAAGTGGGTCTATAAAATTTTGTCTAAGCTCTGCATAAGAAGGGCAAGTCAAGAGAATGTGTTCAGTGGACTCAACCACACCCATGGCACAATGACAGGTTCTCTGGGCGTATGGTACTCCCCTGTACCTTCCCCACAATATCGCAGAGTCAAGGACATTTAATCTAGCCGCTGTAAAAAGTCTGCGGTATTCCACATAGTGGATTTCTGCAAGGTAGGGGGCTGGTATGGTCCGATAGATCTGGTCCCCTAGGAACATCCCTGGTTTTACCTGGGCTATGTCCTCTTGTCTAGCAATGTCACTCAGTCTCCGGGAGATCACAGCTCTAGCTTGATCGTACGTCATAGACTCAAAGTAAAGATGAGACAATCCGCAGGATTGAACCTCGTTAGTGACCTCCCTTTCCCACGATGATTGGAAATCGTCCGAATTACTGCATTTCTGAAGAACTGTGGGCTGCCTTGTTTGCTACTGAAGTTACTTTTTAATGTCCATTGGCTACAAACAGTAAAACCTAAGGTGGCAGTAGGAGAGGAGAGAGAAAAAGGGGTGCAGTGTTGTGGAGCCTAAGGTCTTAGATGAGACAAGAATCGGAAGATATCATCTGAACTTCTTTTGCAGTGCACTTTGTGCATCTGTCTACACAGGGGAGCCACAGGAGGGTAGCCAGAGTGGAGTAGCTTAGCCCTTGCTTTTCTTCCTCTCTTTGCAAAGCCAAGCTGGCTCAGCAGCCAGGATGAGTATCAACTTAGCAAATTTCTAGCTCTTGTGATTTAGCGGGACAACGTAACCCAAAGAACACACATACGTAATTGTCCTTCAATACAGAATCACACTTCCAGTTCAACACGGCTACTGCACACATGTGAAATGGAAGGCTGAATGCATTTTGGCACTCCATGTGCACTTTAGACAAAAGTTATCCACTCCTGGGAAAGAAAGTTAACTCTCGGTGCGAGGAAAGGGGCTGCAACCTCAGGATGGCAAGACTGTGCACAACAGAACAAACAAGGCACCCCAAGAATAGTCCTAAGAGGCAGAACAGAGATGGCATGTAAGAATAGATGGTGCATGAAAACACTCCACACGACTCTGCGGATATCATCCACGCAAGTCTTGAATAAAAGCAACCCAAGCTCTGCCTGCCACCCCAAGCCTTAACTTGCACCCACAGTGCAAGTCTAAGCAGGGGAAGAATTGGTTTCTGGCACAGTATGAGTAAAGTTGGCCATGCCTCACAAAGGATAGATGGTGCAATTTATGTTCAGAGGGTGGAAATAACCTTTTCAGTCACAAAGGAGAGAGAAACCACATGGTGCCACAGAATTCCTAGGAATGGGCCGGGACTGGATTAGAGTTATGCTAGGATATCCAGGGGACGCGGGTGGCGCTGTGGGTAAAACCTCAGCGCCTAGGACTTGCCAATTGCATGGTCGGCGGTTTGAATCCCTGCGGCGGGGTGCGCTCCCGTCGTTCGGTCCCAGCGCCTGCCAACCTAGCAGTTCGAAAGCACCTCCGGGTGCAAGTAGATAAATAGGGACCCCTTACCAGCGGGAAGGTAAACGGCGTTCCGTGTGCTCCACTGGCTCGCCAGATGCAGCTTGTCACGCTGGCCACGTGACCCGGAAGTGTCTCCGGACAGCGCTGGCTCCCGGCCTATAGAGTGAGATGAGGGCACAACCCTAGAGTCTGGCAAGACTGGCCCGTACGGGTAGGGGTACCTTTACCTTTTTTAGGATATCCGGGCACACAGTAATTTGATGATTGTGTATTGATTTCATAGTTGTAAACTATTTAGGAGCCATTTTAGCATATACCTATAAAATAAATAGATGGTGATGGCACCTAGAGCTTTTTGAAATATGTATTTCAGCCCTGTGCTGCCCCAAAATGTATATTTTTCAAATCCTAGTGCAGGGAAGATTGCTCCATAGCCAGTAGCTAAGGTCCTGAGTAAAAGGCAATTGCCAGCTTCCAGTTAAAGCTGAGAAAGACAAATGAGGGCAAAATAATCACAGAGAGGGATCTGAGTGCAAATGTCAATACAGTGGTACCTCGCAAGACGAATGCCTTGCAAGACGAAAAACTCGCTAGACGAAAGGGTTTTTGGGTTTTGCGTTGCTTCGCTAGACGAATTTCCCTATGGGCTTGCTTCGCAAGACGAAAACGTCTTGCGCTTTTTTTTTAAAGCCGCTTGAAGAGGCGCAGTTGTGACGGACCGTGCTTTGCAAGATGAAAAACATCGCAAGACGAAAAGACTCGCGGAACAAATTCTTTTTGTCTTGCGAGGCACCACTGTATAGATCAATACATCCTATAAATGAAGTGGGGGGGGGCAGAAGAAGAGTTACGCAACAGCTTCCAAGACCCTAGCACTGCACTTAAATAGGGCAAGTGGTATTTTCCCTTAGCAATAAAACCTTAGCTCCATATTGGTCTCCTTGTGTAATTTTGCCCTAGATAGCCAAACGTTGCTAGAGGTTAATTAGGCAATTTCCAGAAACTTGGGTAATATTCTTTCTGTGTATGCACCACTAAGCAACTTTTACAGCTAAATGATGTTTGATGAATTTCCCTGGTAATCACTGACACCTATTTGCCTTTCCAATATGTAAAAGGGAGCCTTTTTCTAGACAGAATCACCCTTCAGGCTTAACGGGGACATCCCTTGTCTCTGCTGAACAAACATGGACACTAAGGCATGGGGGGGGGGAGATTTCCTCTAACGTGTAATTTAATCCAGAGAATAAACACTTGCAGGATAAGCCACTGCAAAATGCAAACAGAAGTCTGAGAATCACTTTGGGGCCTCGTGGAGGCGGGATGTTGCTCAGGCAACAATCTTTGGCATAAGTGCCCCTATTCAGACAAATATAGAAAAAATGTCCCTGTTTTCATCAGAGACATGTTGGAGGGCATGCACTTTTCCATGCAAGTTCTAACCTTGGACATAACTTCACTTGGTGTTCGGAAAACTTGCTCAGGATTGTGTTGTATGCATAATTTGGCGAAAATGAGGACAACATATTTTTACCACATTTTGTATTAAACCGTGTAAATATATGGCATGTAAACAACTTTGCTGATCTGCAAGCACTTTCGTAATTGATAAATTTCAATTTCCCACACCCAGCTTGGAGGAGACTTAGTTTCTCAATCCATTTTAGTTGGGTTTTAGACCTAGTTTTTGTACAGAAACTGCCCTGATCATCCTGTGGTAGTACCCATGCCAGGAGAGAGATGGGGAGTAATAATAATAATAATAATAATAATAATAATAATAATTTATTATTTATACCCCGCCCATCTGGCTGGGTTTCCCCAGCCACTCTGGGCGGCTTCCAAAAGAATATTAAAATACTGTGATACATCAAACATTAAAAGCTTCCCTAAACAGGGCTGCCTTCAGATGTCTTCTAAAAGTCTGGTAGTTGTTCTCTTTGACATCTGGTGGGAGGGTGTTCCATAGGGTGGGTGCCACTACCGAGAAGGCCCTCTGCCTGGTTCCCTGTAACTTGGCTTCTCGCAGTGAGGGAACCGCCAGAAGGCCCTCGGTGCTGGACCTCAGTATCCGGGTAGAACGATGGAGGTGGAGACGCTCCTTCAGTAGGAGTGTGTTAGTTCTCCTAGACCAGTGGTGTCCAAACTTTTCTCAAAGAGGGCCAGATTTGATGAAGTGAAGGGCTGTGAGGGCTGACACCAAAGGGCCAACCTTTAGGATTGAAGTTCTTGAGCTTTTTTATGATTTTACCCCAAAGTTGTTGAGGTTTTTTTTTTTTAGTATTTTTATTTTACCCCATTACCCCCAGAAATAAACTGCCACAGGGGCTGGATTAAACTGACCAACGGGCCGGATTAGGCCCCCGAAACAAACTTTGGACATGCCTGTCCTAGACCTTTCAGGGCTTTCCATACCACTTATCATAGTACCCTTCTAGATTTTGATCACTGGGATTTAAAGGCACTGCTTTTATGGTAGTTGCCTTCTGACCGGTGCTCCAGGACAACTCTCCCATTCCTTAGTACAGGGTAGGGTTTAATCTTGCTACCTATGCTTTTTGACAAATATTGTATATATGGAACTGATTGAGATGCAATAAATATGTGGATATCAACTTCATTTCTATTTCTCATCTAATTTAGGTAAGTGGTAGTGACAAATGGAAGCTGAAGCACACTAATAGACCGGATGAGAGCCAACACACTGAGGCTTAATCCCGCTAAAACAGAGATGCTGTTAGTGGGTGTTTCATCCTGTTTTGGATGAGGTTGTATTCACTGGGTTAACATGGGTGTGGGTGCTCCTTGAACAATCTGAAGATGCCATTTACCCCCTTTGGCTGGTTCACATGCTATGTACTGATGTGGACAGAGATGGTAGTCTATTTTGCACTGGACCACAGGCTATTGTTATAGTACAGGCATGGAAACAATTCACTGTCTTGATCGAAGCATTCCTGTGAAACCCATAATTACCAGTTCATACTTGGGGGTGGGGACTGCGACAAGCAAATCTACTTCCTGAATACATGCACCTCACAGAATCTCCCACTATCTCCCATCTTTTGTCTAAGGCTAGAGGCTACAGCAGGGACGCAGGTGGCGCTGTGGTCTAAAGCACTGAGCCTAGAGCTTGCCGATCGGAAGGTGGGCGGTTCGAATCCCGTTGTGAGCTCCCATTGTTCGGTCCCAGCTCCTGCCCACCCAGCAGTTCGAAAGCATGTCAAAGTGCAAGTAGATAAATAGGTACCGCTCCGGCGGGAAGGTAAACGGCGTTTCCGTGCGCTGCTCTGGTTCACCAGAAGCAGCTTAGTCATGCCGGTCACATGACCCGGAAGCTGTACGCCGGCTCCCTTGGCCAATAAAGCGAGATGAGCGCACAACCCCAGAGTGGTTCGCAACCAGACCTAACCGTCAGGGGTACCTTTACCTTTTTTAGAAGCTACATCAGGCTTTCTCAGCCTAGGCCCTCCAGATGTTTTTGGCCTACAACTCCCATGATCCCTAGCTAGCAAGACCAGTGGTCAGGGATGATGGGAATTGTAGTCTCAAAACATCTGGAGGGCCGAGGTTGAGGAAGGCTGGGCTACAGAGCCAAGCCTCTTACGGTCCAAGCTTTATAGAAACAGACAGACTGCGGACATATTCATGACTATTCTATAAAGGATCTACACTTCTCTAGAGGTCCAGGGTCTACTGCATGACATTCTCTTGGTGATGAAGAGATTATAGTTTAAAACAAATCACATCCATATCCTGCAAGTGAACATTTCCACATTTCTAGAGGCAGCTTCCTCTGTGCAAGACAAGAGGAAGACATGACCTCATAGGCATCTATTTCCACATAGACAGTAAACAGAGATGTTTGTGACAGCAGACTGACCACCCGCCCCCTGTCCCATGTGCAGATTATGCTTTGCTTATGTGTGTTCACTGTGACACAACCACAACAGGTTTCAACATGGAAGAACCACACAAAGCCGCCTTTCCGTAGCAACCAGTTCTGCTGAATCACGAGGGCCCATGCTTAAATCAACCAGGAATTCTGTGGGTGCATCGTGCCCCAGCATGTTCAATGCAGTTCGCAGTACATACTCAGTAATCCTTTACAAACAGCCTTATTGGAGATGTATTGTGCATGTTCTGGAGATAAATGTTTGGAATGAATGGCTACTCAAGAAAATCTGCATTTAAAGGTTTTTATGTTGCTGTACTCCACCCTGACAGGGTGAGAGCAAAACAGAAATACTGTACAAACAAATATAATTAAGAGATTAGGGGTGAAACGAAGTGGTAAGCCTCATGCCGCTTAACATTTATACAGCATTTCAGATTTGTCATAGCTCGTCTGTCATAAATGTATAATGTACTATTAAGTTAAAATGTGAGCTGCAAGTAGAAGTACTGGTGAAATTATCAGAACCTTTAACTAATGGTGCACCTCGGATATGCTGTATTTGTGTGTGTGTTTTAATGTTTTACTGAATTTTGCATTTATGGAAGTACAGTGGTACCTCTGGATGCGAACGGGATCCGTTCCGGAGCCCCGTTCTCATCCTGAAGCGAATGCAACCCGTATCCACACATCGCCACGTCCACGTCATTTTGAGAGTCTGCGCATGTGGTGAAACCCGGAAGTAACATGCTCCGTTACTTCCGGGTCGCCGCGGCGCACAACACGGAAATGTTTAACCTGAAGCTACTTCAACCTGAGGTATGACTGTAATAAAAATAATTCATAAAAAGGGGTAAAGATTGCAAGATGTAGTAGGTGGGAAACCTGCTGGGAGACAGAGAAGAGACACTTATGAAACCAAAGAAAATCACAATTTGGTTAGGATTCTGGCAATTACACTACTTTAAGAATATAGTGCCTCAAAGTACGGCATTTCTGTTCATTGTACATCAAAGATAATTCATCATATCTTTCTGAAGCTTAGCATGGATATCTACCTCTTGTTGAATCAAACTTCAGTAAAGTTGCTTGTTGTTGTTTATTTTAAAAAATGGCTGCCTTATAGTACTTTTAACATTTTTGCACTGAAGCACTGCTTTCCCACACTTGTGAAATGTTTAAATGTCTCTTCCCACTTTTATATTCCACTTTTCTTCCAAGGTGCTAAAAGGGGTTGTACAGACATACCTTGGGTTGCGAATGTGATCTGTGGGGGGGCACATTCACAACCCGCAGCGTTCGCAGTCTGAAGTGCTGCGTCTGCGCACATGCATGACGTGATTCGGTGCGTCTGCGCATGACGTCATTTTGTGCTTCTGCGCATGCGCGAGCTCCAAAACCCAGAAGTAACCCGTTCCAGTACTTCCGGGTTCGGTGCGGTCCGCAAGCCGAAAACACGCAACCCACAGCATTCGTAACCCAAGGTATAACTTTACATGGTTCTTCCTCCTTTGGATTTTATTGTCACAACAACCCCATGAGGTACATTAGGCTGAGGGTATGTGACCTAGCTTTATGGCCGACTGTGGGTTTGAATCCTGGCCTCCCAGGTTTTACTCAAACAACCTAACCACTACACCACACTGCCAAACAGGACCAGATTTAGGTTTGATGAGGCCCTAAGCTACTGAAGGTAACAGGACCCTTTTTATGTCCAGCAGTCCTTTGTCAACAACAAATTGTCGCTGTTTTTTTGTGTTGAGTTTATGCTATATGGTAATTTAAGGACCTAATAGGTATCTAAAGCCATTTGCACATAACAAATAGGAGCCTACACAACACAAAACACTGTTGCTGTATGTAGGCTTTACTTTATTTGTTTTTTAATGTTATATTTTGGAAATGTACATCCAGGTGTTTTTTCCTTTAATTTTTTTTGGGGGGCCCTAAGAGAGTGGGGCCCTAAGCTATAGCTTGTTTAGCTTATACGTAAATCTGGCACTGCTGCCAAACATTGTGCAGTGGCATATGGTAAGGTAAAGCATGTAAAGGGTATCTTTTGTAATGGGTTAACCTTAATGTTCTGATAAATTGAATAAACTTGAATCATTGCTTTTTTGGTTTCACCCCTGGACGTGTGGAAGAATTACTCTGCAGTTTTAAGCTTTGCAACCAGCAATTATGAAGAGGTTTACTAAAAGAAGACAACTATTCCATTGAACGCGGGTGGCGCAGGGACGCGGGTGGCGCTGTGGGCTAAAGCCTCAACGCCTAGGGCTTGCCGATCGAAAGGTCGGCGGTTCGAATCCCCGCGGCGGGGTGCGCTCCCGCTGTTCGGTCCCAGCGCCTGCCCACCTAGCAGTTCGAAAGCACCCCCGGGTGCAAGTAGATAAATAGGTACCGCTTACCAGCGGGAAGGTAAACGGCGTTCCGTGTGCGGCTCTGGCTCGCCAGAGCAGCGATGTCACGCTGGCCACGTGACCCGGAAGTGTCCCCGGACAGCGCTGGCCCCCGGCCAATAAATGTGAGATGGGCGCACAAACCCCACAGTCTGTCAAGACTGGCCCGTTCGGGCAGGGGTACCTTTACCTTTACCTTTACCTATTCCATTGAACCATGTAAGACATGTGTATACTATTGTAAAATGATTTACAACTATTTGAAACCGATAATGATTTCCAAATAAAGCTTCGAAGATAACATTATATGGTTGTCTATCCCCCACAATTACGTATTTTAGTTCAAATATTTGCACTGTTCGAAAGCTTTTGATATCTCATTGCTTTTTTTCTGGGGAGATGCAGGGGGACGCATACCCCTAAACATTTTGTGAATCTAACAGGAGAAGAAACTTAAATTTTTTAGTTTCTCCTCTAGCACGGTGAATCGACAGTTCCGTTGCTACCCCCGATGGCAGCCTCATTTCCTTTCCCAGTATTTTCTGAGTCTCAGACAGAAGCGGGCGTTTAATGTGTGAAGCAGTGTGGAATGTGCATGTGTGGTGATTTACTGGTGCAAGTTTGGCCTCACTGAGGGGCTGTATTTCAATACGAGTAGGAAAATTACTGACTATTTTTCATCAACACAGCCAGCAAAGAAGTGTAAAGTTAATGATGATTCTGTGTAATATGAGGTAATGCATGTTCTTTGTACTTTTGTCCATTTACTGTATTTATTTTCCCCGATTTGAATTTTCTTGAGTCACAATGAGAGTACCCCTAAACATTTTTTTAAGGGGGGAGCACTGGATATACTTACACAGTGCATAAAATTTACACAGCATACTTTTTTGGGTTTCCTTACAACACATAGCTCAAGAAATGATAAATCAGGTAGCAATAAATTTTGGTGCGCCTGCACACTGGGTGCCAGCACTGCGGCAGAAAGCATGGGTGCGCAAAGGCCCAGTTCTAAGCCAGCACATCACGTGAGGCGAGAAATGTGTTTACTGTGCCATGACTCCTCATAGTTTCCTTGCTTTTTTGGTGTCTAAACTCTTCAATTAAAGTGAAGGGTGTTTTTCCCCCCAATTAAAAAGTATCTTAGAATATATCCTATGTTGTTCGGGGGAGGCAGCTGGGGCTGGATTGAGGAAGGATATGTATTTATGCATACAGGCAAGTGGAGATTTCTCTAACTTCACTTTAAAACAAGCCACCTCCTTGAGCTTTTGCACCTTCAAAGCCAAGTCCCTCCCTCCCCCCCCCTTCCTGTGCAACCAAGACATTTCACAGCTTCAGGGGAGGGACTGCTGGGAAGACGCTTTCCCAGCAAAAAAAGGGAAGCCATCCTGCTACCTCTTTAAGCTGTGCTGGAATGTCTGGTTTTACGGCACCATCACTTTTCACAGACAAGAACCGATTACCGTATTTTTCGCTCCATAAGACGCACCAGACCATAAGACCACACCTAGTTTTTGGAGGAGGGAAACAAGAAAAGAATATTCTGAATCTCAGAAGCCAGAACAACAAGAGGGATTGCTGCGCAGTGAAAGCAGCGATCCCTCTTGCTGTTCTGGCTTCTGGGATAGCTGCGCAGCCTGCATTCGCTCCATAAGACGCACACACATTTCCCCTTGCTTTTTAGGAGGGAAAAAGTGAGTCTTATAGAGCAAAAAATACGGTAAGTGCCACTTCTTCCTGGGGTTCCTTGGTAGCTTATCAGAAATGCCTCTCTCAGTAACAGAAGGCAAGATTCCACAAAACACACCTTGTGTGCCACTTTCTTCCATCATGTGTGCATATGTGTGTACTGGATATGACATTTTAATGTATTTTTAATCTTTTGTTGGAAGCTGCCCAGAGTGGCTGGGTACAAATAATAAATTATTATTATTATTATTATTATTATTATTATTATTATTATTATTATTATTAGTCATAGGGTTGCTCTGTCTGGAAACAGGCCCCAAGAAAGAGCTCTGGCTCGTTCTGTCATTGTTATCTTTAGATGGGCAGCAAAGACTTATTTCAATGAACTTCTTCAGGTTGCTTTCCTGAAACTGGTTTTATGTTCCAACTGCTTTTTAAGATGCTCGCTGCCTTTCAGCACTCTTTCTTTCTGATCGTGTGCTTTCTTTTTGACTTCAGCTGCCTTAAAAAACTCCATACTAAAGCGAAGCATTAAGCATCAAAGAACAATCTGAACTATGCAAACACAAGCCTGTCCACTCCCTAGCAACAACAAAACGCCGAACAAGGAGAAATGAAATTTCTCTCCCTACTTCCATCAACTACTCGCCACACACACAGAGAACCAACAATAGCAGACATGCCAATTTGAAACTGGTCAAGCATGTTTGAAGCAGGGCTGTCTTAGGTATACCCGGCGCTGCGGTGCAAAGATCCCTCCGGCGCCCCACTTTCCCAGAGTTTTTGGGGAGGATGGTGCTGCCGGCGGGGCTGGAGGAGGCGGGCAGCGGCTGGAGGGCGTCTCCTCTGGCAGGGAAGAGGTGGAGGCTGGACGCAGCCTCTCCTGGCTCAGCTGGCCGCTTTGTGACGCGGTGGCCACAGCAGACGAAGGCTCCAGGCGCGGCGCTGCTTTAGAGTGTTATGGCAGAGGCAGGCAAGGGCAGCGAGCTGATGCTGGGGGGTGCCACATTCAGCCTCCGCCTCTTCCTGGCGCCCTCCAGAACTTGGCGCCCTGGTGCCACTAGCTTCTATGGGTAAGACAGCCCTGGTTTGAAGTGCTGCAGAACAGCTTGTCTCTGCCACAGAGGCCTCCGAAGAGCATTAGGTAAAGGTAAAGGGACCCCTGACCATTAGGTCCAATCGTGGCCAACTCTGGGATTGAGGCGCTCATCTCGCTTTATTGGCCGAGGGAGCCGGCGTACAGCTTCCGGGTCATGTGACCAGCATGACTAAGTTGCTTCTGGCGAACCAGAGCAGCGCACGCCGTTTACCTTCCCAACAGAGCGGTACCTATTTATCTACTTGAACTTTGTGCTTTCGAACTGCTAGGTTGGCAGGAGCAGGGACTAAGAAACGGGAGCTCACTCTGTCGCGGGGATTCAAACCACCGACCTTCTGATCGGCAAGTCCCAGGCTCTGTGGTTTAACCCACAGAGCCACCCGCGTCCCATCCAAAGAGCATTAGGTGCCAGCACTTCTCTTCAGCTGCTTACTGTGAGATGCAGGTGCACAGCTTGGATACTGCATGGCTAGAACACGCTAACAGCAAATTATACAAAGTATCCAAGAGCCAAGAGTGCACATTCACCCACATACCTAGCCCCACATCCAATATCTGAGCAGACTCAGATTTTGTTATCAGGCTTCTTGTACAAAAATAAAATACTATTAGGGCCCCTTTAAGACTGTTTTTTCAGAGCGCTTTGCAGATTCTGCCACACGTTCTTGACAGTGTAACAGTGGATTATCATTCTGCTTAGATGTTCTGTGATGTTTGCTCAATGCGACTACAGTGGTACCTCGGGTTAAGTACTTAATTTGTTATGGAGGTCCTGAAACTGTTCTTAACCTGAAACACCACTTTAGCTAATGGGGCCTCCTGCTGCCGCCACACCACCGGAGCACCGGACGACTCACTTTCCATCTTCTGCATCATTGCAGAAAGGTGCTTTGTTGCAATGGGGCTGGGGAGAGAGAGAAGTGCAATATACATAAATATACCTGCACACACTCTCTGAACTTGTATGGCATCCATGCCCACTTCAATGTTCTCCTGTTTCCACCTGAAGGGAAATTCCTTGTACCGGAAAATCCCTTTACACATATGCAATACTGCAACAACCTCCCAAGCAGGTTAGACCTGAAATTGCACAATGGTGGGGGAGGCAGGCAGAAAGGGAGAAAGTATTGAATTTTAGTCTCCTGGTGGGCACAATAATTCTTGGAGAAACTAGCCGATTACTCAGCTAAGCTTTCTCAGAAGACGAAGCCCCCACTTCACCACAGCCTGAAACACAGGGCCCTTGCTAAAATCCACTATCAGTGGTTTGGCTCCTTCCCCATCTCAGTCTCAGGCCTCCTCTGGAACTTACTGAATGCCAAGTCACTTCACAAACTGAGATGGCATAGCACTCCTATGGGACTCTATCAGCTTTGCATCACTGTGAATTAACATTTGTATAGCACTTTCTGGTGTTCATGGGGACTTGATTCACATGCACCAACCAGCTAGATCCATTCCAGTTTTATTGTTATTCCCCATACTGTAGATAAGTGGACTGAGGCAGAGAGGGCAGGTTTCTCAAGGTCACCTAATGAGTTCAAAGCGAAAGGCAAGATCTGAAGGGGAGGGGGGGTCGTTCCTGGTTCATTATTAGTCATTATGCTACACCAGCCTTTGAAGGCCCTTTGGGAGAGTTTCGCATATTTTAATAAATGCATTTTGGCACGAGGCGCTTTTCACAGGTAGGCAATTTCAAGCAAGCCACACTGATGTGCATTCTGGGGGAAGCAGAGTATTGGATTACACCAATGTTAACTCCTGTGGAGGAGTTTATTTATTTCAAAGAGACAGATTCCAGATAAAGCCAAGATAAAAGATGGCACTAGGGCAGAAGAAGAATGTAATTCAAACACGGATTGGAATACCTTCCCCCAGCCTGACGCTCTCCCATAATCCCTGACCATTGGTCCTGCTGGTTGAGATTATGGGAGTTTCAGTCTGGAGGAAGGCTGGTTTACAACTCATTCTGCCATCTAGAATAGAAAGCAGGGAAACGATACCATTCCGAAGGAAGCACCTTCAGAATGTAACTTCTTTACAAAGAGCGTAACAATTTGAAAAACCTTCCAGGAGTCTCCTGCAACCTATTAAGAGAACTTCAGTCAATGATATGGAAAACAGCTACAGTGGTACCTTGGTTTACAATTATAATCCGTTCTGGAGGTTGTAAACCAAAACAGGTTGTAACCCAAGGCGTGCTTTCGCCAATGGGGCCTCCCCCAAAAATGGGTTGTAATAAAAAAAAAATGGGTTGTAATCCAAAATGGTTGCAAACCAAAGTACCACTGTATATCCAATTATTTTTCTGGCTACTGAAGATCTTAAAAGTATGTAATGGAAAGGGCCTTTCAAGTTACAACTTAAAAACTTAAAAACTGTACCGTCTTTCCCAGAAGCTATTCTAATCTGGGTGCCCTGTGGTTATACCTTTTTACATTAAATGCCCTCTGCGCATGATCAGGGCCTGGGGCCTGATGTCGTCGTGACCTGATCTAGTAAGACAAATCCTGGCTTAGCGAAAACAAGCAAATGTGGGGGCTCCTGGAGAGGCCCTCCAGCTACTGTGAGCCAAGTCATAGCTTGCCTTCAAGCGTTGTCTGAACCCAGGCCTATGGTTTGCCTCCAGAAAAACCACAACCCAAGAAAAGCTCACGGAGCAAGGGCAAACCATGAGCCTGGGTTCAGACCACGCACACCAAGCCAAACGGGGGCTTAGCTCAGAGCAGACGCAAGCCAGAGAAGGAGCCAAGCGGCTGCGATCTCCGCTCCCGGGAGGTCCCACTAAGCCAGAGAGCTTCGGTTTAGCAATGCTTCCAGGCCAGGTCTGTGTTTATGTTCTTAGAACGGAGCTCCTGGGAGTGGAAAACAGTTTCAGACTTGAATCCTAGAGAATGCCCAGCTCAAATCGACTTTGAGAGCTACAGTGTGACACTGGAGGGGGCACAGATTGAGGCAGCCCCCCCCCCACTGCTCAGTGACCCTCCCAGCAGAGGAAACAGCAGAGAAGCCCTCAAGGTACATGATGGGGGGCTGTGCCAAGAAACCACGTGCTCTGCCAGATTCATCAGTGGCGCAGACCACTCCTCTTACCATCAACTTAATTATAAACTCTCCACCAATTAGCAGCTCTCTGGAACTCTTCCCACTAGCTCCCAAGATGTTCTCTGTGGTTTCTCAGCCGAAAGGGAAATGCACTCTGCAGCTGCCCAGGGGCAGGTTATCTTTTACGCACAAGCTGCCGGCTGAAATCCTGCACCTGGGCAGGTGTGCTATCTCCCTCCGCTCCCCTGCTCCCCAGATTCCGGCGCTGGGTTGCCACTCCCCGCTCGGCCTCAGCTTCAGGGCCTGCCGGGAGACACTTCCCGGGGGAGCGGGAGGGAGCCGAGGTCTCTAAATTTAAGGTCGCTCCCAAGAGCGCTTGGAGGAGCAACCCTGCCACTCGCTTGAAAGCGGCGCGGCAAAAAGGAAGCATCACCCCGCAACTCCCCGGGCGTCTCCCCGCCCAGGGGTGCCAACTTGAATAAAATATTGGGGGGGGGGGTTTGCAGGTAAGCCCCACCCTGCATAATCGATCACACACCAAACTTTTGAATGGCAGTGCCAATAAACTTGGGGAGGGGGCAGCCCTATCAAATACTGTTTAAAAGAGGAAAGGGACCCCGGCCCCTAGGAGTCGGCTCCTATGTTTCCACTACTTGCCTTGCCGCAAAGTTTTTCGGGGGGGTGGGAGCGGGCGGCCAGACTGCGCGAAGGGTCTTAAGTCCCTTTCATTAACCGCACCCACCCCAAACAAAGGCGCGGCCTCGGAGAGGTTAGGGAGCCCCGGCCTGGCCGGGACGCGCCACACCTGGCCCGCCCGGGAAGCTCAACTCCGGCCGGCCGCGGCTACACGGCGCTCCGCAACACGTGGCCGGGGAGGGGGTCGTCTCGGGGCTTCGGGAAAGCAACGAAACGCCCCCCCCAAGCCTCTCAACATGTTGGGGGGCCACGAAGCGCCGGCCGAGGAGAGTAGGAGCGCCGCCAAGTCTGCGCGCCCTGGCCGCGCCCTGGCGCTCCGACGACGCGCCAACTTACCCAGAAGAAGAAGTTGAACGTGAAGAGCAAGTACTTGATACACTTGGTGCCTCCCTTGACGGGCATCTTGGAGGGTTAGACGGGCGCGTTTCACTCTCGGGCGACTCCTGAGCTGCTCGGCGTTGCTCGACGACGCGGCTCCGTCTGCCCGCCCCGCTTTCTCCTTGCCGCTGCTCCGACCCGCAAGCCCCACCTCAGACCTGGCGGCCTCGCCCTGCCGCTGCGCGCCGCCTCCTCCTCCTCCTCCTCCTCGAGCGCTGCGCCCGCCTCGCCGACGCCCTTCCCGGAGCTGCCCAGCGACGCCGCCCCCTCGCCGGCGGCGCAGACTTGCAGGTCGAGGCGGAAAGAAGCCCCGGGCTTCCCTGGGACTGAGTCACTGTCGCAGGCGAGCGGGGAGGGTCGCTGCCCCGCCCTAGCGCGCCCACCCACCCCGCCGGGGCTCGCCTGCTTTCCAGCGAAGAGTCCGGTGGACCCCGAAAGCTTGCCGAGTTGCCGGAACCGCTTGTTGTTTTTCGCCCAGCTTGTTTGGCATTATGACTTGCCCGGCGTCATCGGGGTTTGCTTTACACAACAAAAGAGGGCAGGCCCTTGCCCTAAAGATCTGGCCACCTGAAACTCAGTGGAGGCAAAGCGAAACAAGCGGAAGGGATTCTTTCCTTCTCTTGTTTTGCGCTCCACCCTTGTTCTCTTTGAACGGCAGCCCCAAACACACAGACGTTTAGGAGGTGGTGCTTTTTCCTTCCTTATCCACACTTCCTAGGCATAGGTCTGGGGTTTCCAGGTGAATCCCGGCTGAATCCGAGCAAACAACAGACCACAGAAACCCCAGCTCCCGTTTGCTCAGATCCAGGGCTAAAACGCAGATTTTCCCAGGAAAAGCTGCTGAAAAGAGAAAGAAACCACTTGGATGTGGAGCTGGAAACCCCATCCCTGTGCCGAGAAACACAACACAAAAGGAAGCGTGGATGGGCCCTTAGAATTGGCATTTTGTGTGTGTGTGAACACAAATGTTTTCAATACTAAGGTACACAGATCAGAGCATGGAAATGTTGTTGTTGTTTAGTTGTGTCCAATTCTTTGTGACCCCATGGACCAGAGCACGCCAGGCACTCCTGTCTTCCACTGCCTCCCATCAGTTTGGTCAAACTCACGTTGGTAGCTTTGAGAACACTGTCCAACCATCTCGTCCTCTGTCCTCCCCTTCTCCTTGTGCCCTCAATCATCAGGGTCTTTTCCAGGGAGTCTTCTCTTCTCAGGAGGTGGCCAAAGTCTTGGAGCCTCAGCTTCAGGATCTGTCCTTCCAGTGAGCACTCAGGGCTGGTTTCCTTAAGGATGGCTAGGTTTGATCTTCTTGCAGTCCATGGGACTCTCAAGAGTCTCCTCCAGCACCATAATTTAGAAGCATCAATTCTTCGGCGATCAGCCTTCTTTATGGTCCAGCTCTCACTTCCATACATCACTACTGGGAAAACCATGGCTTGAACTATATGGACCTTTGTTGGCAAGGTGATGTCTCTGCTTTTTAAGATGCTGTCTAGGTTGGTCATTGCTTTTCTCCCAAGAAGCAGGCGTCTTTTAATTTCATGACTCCTGTCACCATCTGCAGTGATCATGGAGCCCAAGAAAGTAAAACCTCTCACTGCCTCCATTTCTTCCCCTTCTATTTGTCAGGTGGTGATGGGTCCAGTGGCCATGATCTTCGTTTTTTTGATGTTGAGCTTCAGACCATATTTTGCGCTCTCCTCTTTCACCCTCATTAAAAGGTCCTTCAATTCCTCCTCACTTTCTGCCATCAAGGTTGTGTCATCTGCATATCTGCGGTTGTTGATATTTCTTCCGGCAATCTTAATTCTGGTCAGGGATTCATGGAAAGCCCTGCTGAATCTCATCCAAGACCCACCTATTCCAGCATCCTACTCTTACATTGGCTAACTATGGGTAGCCCACAAGCAAGTCACGAGTGCAATAGCAACTGATATTCAGAAGAATATATGCAGTGCTTTGGGGGGGGGGTAAGCATACCCCTAAACATTTTGTGAATCTATAATTTATAAGAATTCATAAGAGTAGGAAAATGAGAGTATCCCTGAACTTTTTTTTTAATGAAAAAAGCACTGAATATATGCCTCCAAGATGGGAAGAGGGTACATAGCGATTATGGCCAGTAGCCATCCATAAATGCCCATCCTCCATAAATTTGCCCAACCCTCTTTTAAAAGGCTCTCTCCACACTTCCACTTGTCCTCCCCCCCTGGAAAACTTGTTCCTTACCACTGAATTGCAGCACAGGGGGGGACTTGGCTTTAATCCAGGTCAAAACCTCAGACTGGGGGCCCTGCCACACCCACACACCCCTCAGCACATTTGTTCTTAAAGGGCATAAAAAGTGGGCAGTGTATTATTTGAATACAAAGTTTTATTTTTTATATAATATTGATTTCCAACGTCGTTTACGCAACAAAATGTCCAATGTAAGAAGTAAAAAAAAAGATTTTTTTTTTACAGTATTAGGAGATATAGGTAAAGGTAAAGGGACCCCTGACCCTTAGGTCCAGTCGTGACCGACTCTGGGGTTGCGGAGCTCATCTCGCTTTAATGGCCGAGGGAGCTGGCATATAGCTTCTGGGTTGTGTGACTAAGCCGCTTCTGGCGAACCAGAGCAGCGCACGGTAATGCCGTTTACCTTCCCGCCGGAGCGGCACCTATTTATCTACTTGCACTTTGACGTGCTTTCGGACTGCTAGGTTGGCAGGAGATATAATGTATATCAATTGACAGCATTATAATTTTAAAGCTGGTATCGCGGAGAAGGTGGCCCAGGAAGCAGCTTTCATATTGCTATGGAGGGCACTCTGTGTGGGGGAGCTCAGGCTGCCTAATTAAGCTGCCCCGGCAATTAAGAGTTTCAATAGATGACTTTCTCTTCCGGTTGCCACATCTCTTTATTCCTGTCCCTCTCCAGTGTGACGTCAGATCCCGCTTGTGGTATCATTGCCACAGGTGTACTTGTTGACCTCGCTCCTTTCCTTCCACTCTTCTCTCTCTATCTCCTTTTAACTACATCTTCTTTTAACCTTATACTCTCTGGAAGTATGGGTACATGATTTGGGGGGTGGCCCGCAGCTGTATTTCTTTATTTCAAAAAATAATAATTTATATACCATTTGATTGCGAAAAGCCTCAAAAGTTTACAAAGCATAAGACAGCAAAATCAAGGGGGGGGGGAAATTACAACCCTATTTTAAAATATGCAAAAGTTAAAATACTGAAAAAGAATAAAATTGCCTCAGCTTTCGAGGCATCTGGGTAGCCGTATCTAAAGAAGAATGTTTTTAGCAGGTCCCTAAAAGAGTACAGGTGGGACATGGGTGGCGCTGTGGGTTAAACCACAGAGCCTAGGACTTGCCGATCAGAAGGTTGGCGGTTCAAATCCCCGCGACGGGGTGAGCTCCCGTTGCTCGGTCCCTGCTCCTGCCAACCTAGCAGTTTGAAAGCACATCAAAGTGCAAGTAGATAAATAGGTACCTCTCCAGCGGAAAGGTAAACGGCGTTTCTGTGCGCTGCTCTGGTTCACCAGAAGCGGCTTGGTCATGCTGGCCACATGACCCGGAAGCTGTACGTCAGCTCTCTCGGCCAATATAGTGAGATGAGCACCGCAACCCCAGAGTCGGCCACGACTGGACCTAATGGACAGGGGTCCCTTTACCTTTACCTTAAAAGAGTACAGTGAGGGCACCTTCTTGATTTCAATAGACAGGGAGTTCCACTGCCTCATTAAATGATTGATATCTTACAAAAGGGGAATGGGGATTATGTGGCACCTGTCATAGTGCCAATTCCACCTATCAAAATGGTCGGGTAGGCACATGTCAGGAAAGGTGATCTCATAGGTAAACTGGCCCATGGTTGCTACGGGCTTTGTATGCTAATAGTAACACCTTGAACTTAGTAGTAAATCAGCAACCACTGCTGATCACTGAGCACAGGTGTTATATGTCAATAAGGCCTCACTCCTGTTACTTTGGGACGCGGGTGGCGCTGTGGGTTAAACCACAGAGCCTAGGACTTGCCGATCAGAAGGTCGGTGGTTCGAATCCCCGCGATGGGGTGAGCTCCCGTTGCTCGGTCCATGCTCCTGCCAACCTAGCAGTTCAAAAGCATGTCAAAGTGCAAGTAGATAAATAGGTACCACTCCGGTGGGAAGGTAAACGTCGTTTCCGTGCGCTACTCTGGTTCGCCAGAAGCGACTTAGTCATGCTGGCCACATGACCCGGAAGCTGTACGCCGGCTCCCTCGGCCAGTAAAGTGAGATGAGCGCCGCAACCCCAGAATCGGCCACGACTGGACCTAATGGTCAGGGGCCCCTTTACCTTTTACCTGTTACTTTGGGGCTGACAACTCCAGTTCCTCATTTATACCTATATTGCGTGTGTGTATTGGCAATTATTGGCAATGTGAAGAGCAATGGCTAAAATCTTTCACCAAAACAAAGTGTGGACCAGTCACAGTGTTATGGTGTCTTCTGGGAATTTTAGAATGAAAATTCCCCAGTTCCCTATTCATAAGCACGGCCTGAGGTCATCATGTGTTAATGTGTGTTACATAATGCAGTTTCATTGCAGAGAAGAGGACAGTCTCTTTTTCCTTTTTTCGCAGGTATCAGTTCCTGATTCAGGCTATTCAAGACACTATTTCCAATAAGGAACTGGAAACTAGACACCAACGTCATCCCTGTGAAATGAAGGCAAGAAGCTTGTGTAGACATCAGCATTCATAGACTGAGGGCAGTTTAGGAGCAGATCCACACTATGCAGCCAACGCACATTTAAAGCACATGACTTCATAGAGTCATGGAATTGTAGAAAGGGACCTTGAGGGCCATCTAGTTAAACCCACTGCGATGCAGAAATCTCAGCTAAAGCCTTGGACATGAAGTTGGCTGTTCTGTGCCTACAGGGCCCAGATTAATTTCATTTTGCAAAAGCAGCTGCAGTCCTTAGTTTGGACTCAAGCTGTGGGTTATGGGAAGCAGCCCAATCCAGATTCCCTTTGGAGCCTACTTTTCAATGTAATGATTATTGCTTTTGCTTCTGTTGTGATATTATTTTTCCTTCTGCACTGGCATAGTCCTCCTGCTCTCCCTTCCTTCTTGTACTTTTGACTTTTATTAGGTTGTGAACTTGAACTTTTAATATTATTAATTATCAGTTGTTTAGTACTATAAACAATTGTTTAGTACTTAAGTACTATAAAACGCGGGTGGCGCTGTGGTCTAAACCACAGAGCCTAGGGCTTGCCGATCAGAAGGCCGGCAGTTCGAATCCCCATGACAGGGTGAGCTCCCATTGTTCAGTCCCTGCTCCTGCCAACCTAGCAGTTCAAAAGCACGTCAAAGTGCAAGTAGATAAATAGGTACCACTGCAGTGGGAGGGTAAACATTGTTTCCGTGCGCTGCTCTGGTTTTGCCAGAAGCGGCTTAGTCAAGCTGTACGCCGGCTTCCTTGGCCAGTAAAACGAGATAAGCGCCACAACCCCAGAGTCGTCCGCGACTGGACATAATGGTCAGGGGTCCCTTTACCATTTTACTATAAAAATAATAAGCAGCAACAGTGGTGGAAATCAATCTAACTTAGGATTTCACTTTTCTAATGAAGTGGACTCTAGTCTCTTTCAGGTTACTGGGAGGGTTCACCAATGAGATAGTTAAGGGAGGGGGAGCAACTAATTTATGATGGAACTTAACATTTTAATTCCTGTGTGGTCCTACCTTTTAAAATCCATTCAGCAATTCTGTCATTTTGAATGTTGGCACATACTTTCCCAGAGTAGCTGAGGAAACCCAGCCAGATGGGCAGAGTATAAACAGTACAATATCATCATCATCATCATCATCATCATCATCATCATCATCATGGTAACTGTGACTGCTAAACAACTTCCTTCATCATCTCCACATATGATAGAGAAATGTCCCGGGAGCTATACTGGCACAGCAGCCTTTGCCCCTGGACTTCTGACCTTGCTCACACTCAGCAGTGAAATGTATAACTGCGCTTGTTGGAGGGGCTCAGTTAAGACCAAATTTGCCAAATCTGTCTGCATCTTTCAGGAAGCTTTTAATGTTTGATGTATTATAGTATTTAATATTCCTTTGGAAGCCGCCCAGAGTGGCTGGGGAAGCCCAGCCAGATGGGCGGGGTATAAATAATAAATTATTATTATTATTATTATTATTATTATTATTATTATTATTATTATTATTATAAAGGACCAGGAGGAAATTGCCCTATCATTCCATGTGATCGTAGTGTTTGTTACGTGCTGGTCCAAGGTGCCGGGGTTCTGTATTCTTGGAATGAAGGTCATTGGAGACTTTGGTGTCTTTAGGGTAAAAAGGTAAAGGTAAAGGGACCCCTGACCATTAGTTCCAGTGGTGGCCGACTCTGGGGTTGCGGCGCTCATCTCGCTTTATTGGCCGAGGGAGCCGGCATACAGCTTCCGGGTCATGTGGCCAGCATGACTAAGCCGCTTCTGGCAAACCAGAGCAGCGCATGGAAACGCCATTTACCTTCCCACCGGAGCGGTTCCTATTTATCTACTTGCACTTTGACGTGCTTTTGAACTGCTAGGTGGGCAGGAGCTGGGACCGAGCAACGGGAGCTCACCCCGTCACAGGGATTCGAACCGCCGACCTTCTGATCGGCAAGTCCTAGGCTCTGTGGTTTAACCCACAGCGCCACCTGTGTCCCTGGGTACATGTGTCTTTAGGGTACATGGTTTTATTTGCACATATATGCAACTTGAGCACAGGATTGGGAAGAGGCTCACAGCATCAACACCCCAACAGATCTTGCTTCTCCATTAGGTTCCCATTGAAGCTCCAAGTCACAGCTTTGGATTCAGCACAGAACAGACCCTTAATGGGCCAACTGCACCAAGCTTTTTTTTAAACAACAACAACCCATGAAACAAACCCACTTTATTCCAGATAACCAGTTGCCAAGAGAACAGAGCTCTTGAAGATGGAATTTGGAGCAAGTCAGCTTTTCTTATCCCTGCTGAAATCACTTCTGCCATGGAAGTGCCCAAGGCGCAAGCCCTGCTTTCCTCTGGCTGTCATACTCAGAGGGAGAAACAGGTCCTGAGAGGGCTTCTGTTGGTGGAGGAGCCTAGCAACAGGACACAAAGAAATTAAACAGGCACAGTTCAGCAGAAATAGGGCAAATGTTGAAATTGTAGGGGAACATAAAAATTTTTCTGTCTGACACCTGTTTCAGTTTTAGTGAGTAGAGCAGCTGGTAATGTTTTTGGATAAATGAAGGTTGGAAATTGTTTTAACAAAACTTAGAGCCACATGCTATTGCCAGTTAACTGCTCATTAATGAAAGTAATGTCCCCGTTGTTCACAAACACAGCTGATTATACCTCCTCTCTCACCCTAGAGCAACGGTTGCACTGTAAACAAGAAGCTCAGTACCTTCTAGAGAGGAGGTTGTAACCACCTGATTTTGCATCCCATCAACCCAGAATATCTGGCTTGAATGCTGCAAAGATGAATCTTGTCACATTAATATATGTATATATGAGATATATTTTTTTAAAGAGATATTTATTGAAATTTTCAGAATATTACAAAATTAAAAAAGAAAAAAGAAAAATACAAAATAAAAATAGTTAAAAACAATTCGCTCTTTCAATGACTTATCTTTCATTTGCTTATTTCCCGGGCCTCCTCACGCCTCCCTTTTCTGTATTCCTGTTCAGATAGTTAGTTCAGCAAATCCCTCCCCTCTTTGTTTATCCTGGTCTTCAATCTTAAAATATTGTAACATTGGATTTTTACCTATTAATCGTCCATTTTCTTGTATTCCCTTATAACATTACAGCTATAGACCACTTAGTTTCTATCCAACATCATTCTAACATTCATTAATTTTACAATATTTCTGTAAATAGTCTTTAAACTTTTTCCAATCTTCTTCCACCAACTCTTCTCCCTGGTCTCGGATTCTGCCAGTCATTTCTGCCAGTTCCATATAGTCCATCACCTTCATCTGCCATTCTTCCAAGGTGGGTAGATCTTGTGTCTTCCAATACTTTGCGATAAGTATTCTTGCTACTGTTGTGGCATACATAAAGAAAGTTCTATCCTTCTTTGGCACCAATTGGCTACCATGCCCAGGAGAAAGGCCTCTGGTTTCTTCAAGAAGGTATATTTAAATACCTTTTTCATTTCATTATATATCATCTCCCAGAAAGCCTTAATCCTTGGGCACGTCCACCAAAGGTGAAAGAATGTACCTTCAGTTTCTTTACATTTCCAACATTTATTATCGGGCAAGTGACAGATTTTTGCAAGCTTTACTAGTGTCATGTACCACCTGTATATCATTTTCATAATATTCTCTCTTAAGGCATTACATGCCGTAAATTTCATACCTGTGGTCCATAACTGTTCCCAGTCAGCAAACATAATGTTATGTCCAACGTCTTGTGCCCATTTAATCATAGCAGATTTCACCGTTTCATCCTGAGTATTCCATTTCAACAGCAAGTTATACATCTTTGACAAAATCTTAGTTTTAGGTTCTAGCAGTTCTGTTTCTAATTTTGATTTTTCCACCTGGAAGCCAATTATCTTATCCAAATTATATGCCTCCATTATCTGATAATAATGAAGCCAGTCTCGCACTTTATCTTTTAATTTCTCAAAACTCTGCAGTTTCAATTTGTCTCCTTCTTGTTCCAAAATTTCCCAATATTTCGGCCATTTGGCCTCCATATATACGAGATATTTTACAACATCTTACTTTTTTTTGAAAAAGGAGGTGAATGTTATTTGTAGCTGTTGCTGGTCCTTGTCTATTTGTAATAGCTCTTTACATCTATATGAGGCAGAGTACACACAATGCACAGCTTTTAGCAGGTTACTGCCACAGCATTGTTTACACCAGGCACCCCCAACTTGTGGCCCTCCAAATGTTTGGGCCTACAACTCCCATGATCCCTAGCTAACAGGACCAGTGGTCAGGGATGATGGGAATTGTAGCCCAAAACATCTGGAGGGCTGAAGGTTGGGGATGCCTGGTTTACACCAGTGTTTTCAAACTCTGCTCCTAGGAGCCCTGGGGCTTTCTTGGAAAGCTGCCTGTGGCTCCTCAAGGAGAAGATCAGTAATGAAGGAAAGGCTTCCTTGAAAGAGAGTGCTCCACTAACTATCAATCCCTCTTAAGTTGCCTAGCTGTAAGGAAGGATGGCGCATGCACCAGCAGCAAATGGAGAGAGAGATTCTGGTATCCTATGCTATCACACAACAAACATGACCAGCAGTTTCGCACCCTGCAATACAGCAGTTCCAAAAAGTAGAGTCACCATGATCACGCAAATAGCACCAGAGTGGCAGAGTGCCAGGTCTTACAAAATACTTCTGTCTGTAATCTCTGTACCATTTGTCTGTGGAAACTAGACTTAAATATATGTATGAATGTACTTGCATGTTTGGCTCATCTTCCTTTAATTTTTTTTATAGTTTTTTTATTAAATTTTAACAATGCAAAGTATAAAAGAAACAAGACAAAGACAAAGACAAAAAGAATATAGAGACACAAAATACATACTACAAAATACAACAATACAAACATTAAGCACAAAAATACAAAATACAAAAATACGTACATTAAAAACTAATAATAAAAAGAAAAAGCACATATAGGAAAAACACAAAAATTCCCTCTTTCTTAATTTTACATCTTAAATTCACATATTTTCCTGACTTCCTCACGTCCCCCGTTCTTGTATCCCTTTTAAATGTTGGTTCAGCAAATTCATATTGGCTCATCTTCCTTTAAAAGGCGATACATACAAGGTGTATACTTAGTTGTGTGTTGAGATTTGTGGTCCCGAATCTTAAAAATAAAGTGCAGAATGTGAAAAGGTCAGGTGGTGATCAGAGTTCATGAGATTAACTTCATGAGTTATGGATCGAAAAGAAGATTTGGGGAAGTTATATAGAGCCAGAAAAAAGACTCTTTATTTAAAATTACCTAGAGGGAGAAATGCAATAATTGCACCAATTGTTCTATCTAGGACCAGTGAATGTCTCAAGACTTTATCATCCATCACACAATGAGTAACATGCACCGTCTTGTACTAGGGTAAGCCACAACATCAGAAAAAGGGCCGTGTGATTTCCATGGTGGGTGGGGAGTCTATTTATTTACAAAGCAGCTGTCTGCTTCACTATGAAGTGAAAAGAGCTCAACAGGAACTCTGTGCTGGAGGAAGAATTATTCATTTATCTGAAAAGCCGTGCCTTTGGGGAGGGAGGGATAAAGACAGTGGTAACTTGTTAAGAAAATATCTTTAAATTCTGGATAAAGTTATATAGGGAAGTAGTAGAACTGGGGGGGGGTGAGGCAGTGCAAAGGAGGGCAAGGTTCTTGTAGACATAAAAGCTGTGCAGCAGCAGGAGAAACCTGTCGTGTAGGCATGAAAAAAGGCTGAACTTGCTGGAAACTATTTTTTCTGTGTAACTATTAAAGGAACATCTGACCTTCCAAGTGTCCCTATTTTCCAGGGACAGTCCCAGATTTACAGAAGCCTTCCTGGTTCCTGATTTGATCCCGGAATGCCCCGCTTTCCTTTAAAGGTAAAGGTAAAGGTACCCCTGCCCGTACGGGCCAGTCTTGACAGACTCTGGGGTTTGTGCGCCCATCTCACTCAAGAGGCCGGGGGCCAGCGCTGTCCGGAGACACTTCCGGGTCACGTGGCCAGCGTGACAAAGCTGCATCTGGCGAGCCAGCGCAGCACACGGAACGCTGTTTACCTTCCCGCTGGTAAGCGGTACCTATTTATCTACTTGCACCCGGGGGTGCTTTCGAACTGCTAGGTTGGCAGGCGCTGGGACCGAGCAGCGGGAGCGCACCCCGCCGCGGGGATTCGAACCGCCGACCTTTCGATCGGCAAGCCCTAGGCGCTGAGGCTTTTACCCACAGCGCCACCCGCGCTTTCCTTTAGGACCTCCCTATTTTCCTCAGAGAAATGTTGGTGGGCATGGGGTTATGAGCCCACCAAGCCAAGGAGATAACTATACAACCTTTGGAAGATATCTGAAGGCAGGAAAGCTTTAAAATGTTTAACGTTTTATCATGTTTTTATATATGTTGGAAGTTGCCCAGAGTGGCTGCGGCAACCCAGTCAGATGGGTGGGGTATAAACAAAAAATGGAATAGGACATCTCTGTTTTCATCGGAGAAATGTTGGAGGGTATGGAACATGAATCCTTTTATGGACTGGCCAGCTTATCAAAATGTGAAGCTCCACACACACACACACACACCCCTTTGTATTTCCTCACACCTTCTCTCCTGCTGGTGGGGCTTTTACTGACTTTGTTCTGTGTTTCTGAAAAGAAACCTGATTTAGCATGTGGAATTTTTGCTGTTAGATATCTCAGGGTTAAGAAAAATCTTCATTTGCCAGATTTTAGTATTTCAAACTAATGTTCAAAGGCACGTGAGCAGAGTGTGAGGGAGAAAGTCAGCCATCTGCCAGCAGAGGTTTGTTAAAGTGTTTTTGGCTGTGACTACAACCTTGATCCATTGTAGAACCAGGAGAAGACAACTGCCATTGCCCTAGAAAGACTTTTCTACCAGGCGGAATTTCCACAAGTAGCTGTGCAACTCTTGTTACATAATACTTATGAATAATCTGCTACGTGGTGTTCATATATGACTCCTTTGTACATAGCTGCACAATCCATTTGCTGTGCAATAACTCTGACGTAGTATTTATGAATAATATCGTGAAACTTGATGTTCATTTATTACTACTTCCTTTTACATATTTATTTTTTTCTAAATATAGACAGCTTTCAAAATGCAGTTTTGAAAGTCTGGGTGTTGGTATTGCAGAGGAGTTGCCAATTTTCCATGAGATTACAAAGAATCTGTTGTTTTTTGTTCGGGCAGCCAAGGTTACTGAAGAGCCAATGAATTCCTGCTATTTGTACAAAGATCTATATAAATGAACAGGTTGCCCCATACTTCCTTGGTGAACTCTTCCTGGATTCACTAGAAGAAATTTGAGTCTTAAGTGGAGCATACTCGCAACCGCTGGGCATTATACTATCTGTGGGTTAAACCACAGAGCCTAGGACTTGCCAATCAGAAGGTCGGCGGTTCGAATCCCCGCGACGGGGTGAGCTCCCGTTGCTCAGTCCCAGCTCCTGCCCACCTAGCAGTTCAAAAGCATGTCAAAGTGCAAGCAGATAAACAAGTACAACTCCAGCGGGAAGTTAAATGGCTTTTCCATGTGCTGCTCTGGTTCGCCAGAAGCGGCTTAGTCATGCTGGCCACATGACCCGGAAGCTGTACGCTAGCTCCCTTAGCCAGTAAAGCGAAATGAACGCCACAACCCCAGAGCCAGTCACAACTGGACCTAATGGTCAGGGGTCCCTTTACCTTTAATCACAAGAGGAAATGGGCAGCATTTGGGATTCCATTTGGTCAATTGACCTACGAATTAGACTCGCAGTTCCCATCACCCTGGCACAGAAGTAGCAGAATAAACCACATGTGGCCAACCTGTGCCCCTCTGAACATTCCCCCACCAGCTGTCGATTTTGCTATCCCTGTTGAATTTTGCTGTCCAAAATGTGACCTTTCCCGCTGCTCCTGCCTTGGGCCATATTTCCCTGTCATCAAAACCAAACCAGCACTTTCCATGTCTTTTTTTCTCCTGGCTGTTGAATGTTGCCACTGGACAAAAGCTGCTTATTTTCCTGGTGCCCCTGTCTTGTGTGTTTGCAGCCAGCACTGCCCATTTTCTACTTCTCTGTGGGTGCTCCATGGTCAGCCCTCTGAAGGTGTCTTCTAGCAGATGCTCTGGCAGCTGCACGCCATCTCAGCCCAGCTGCAGTATTGTTGGGCTTTACACTGCGACCCCCATTGGTCTCTGGCCCTGCTGCAGGTCAGCATGATGCTCCCTGCAGGGCGCACCAAATGAAACCCTCTATCCTCAGCATATACCCTATGCCAGGGAGAGGGCACTTACTGGAAGGCAACTCTTCATTGCTCATGTAAGCAGAACTCCCACTGGGCGTGCAAGACAGGGGTCACCAACCCAGTTCCTGTGTGTGCCATTGCACCCACAAAAGCTTCCAGCGCTGCCCTTGGGCATGTGCCACAGACTCTGAACTTTCTTTTTCTTTTACGTTTCTAGCACTCCGAGGAAGGAGGTCATGGGTCAAAATGCGTAGGCACATTCGAAATTATTTCTGTGAAATAAGAGTGGTATGGCCAGCTTAAATAGATTTTCCTGGTACAGTGGTACCTCGGGTTAAGTACTTAATTCATTCTGGAGGTCTGTTCTTAACCTGAAACTGTTCTTAACCTGAAGCACCACTTTAGCTAATGGGGCCTCGTGCTGCCACCGCGCTACCGGAGCCTGATTTCTGTTCTCATCCTGAAGCAAAGTTCTTAACCTGAAGCACTATTTCTGGGTTAGCGGAATTTGTAACCTGAAGCGTATATAACCCGAGGTACCACTGTACTTAAAAATGCTCCCTGTTGTTGTTAGACAGGAACAGCATCAGTGTGTGACTCCATAATCTGGACCAGCAGGACACAGATGACGCCCCATAAGGTTGTCTTAGGGGTGGTTGTCTCTAGGACTGAGCGATGTCTGGCTTTCAGCATTTAATAATTAATTAATTAATTAATTAATTAATTGTGCCCCACCTATCTGGCTGGGTTTCCCCAGCCACTCTGGGCAGCTCCCAACAGAATATTAAAAACACAATAAAACATCAAACATGAAAAACTTATCTAAACAGGACTGACTTCAGATGTCTTCTAAATTTCAGATAGTTGTTTGTTTCTTTGACATCTGATGGGAGGACGTTCCACAGGCCCGGCGCCACCACCGAGAAGGCCCTCTACCTGGTTCCCTGTAACCTCACTTCTCACAGGAAGGGAACTGCCAGAAGGCCCTCGGAGTTGGACCTCAGTGTCTGGGCTGAACGATGAGGGTGGAGACGCTCCTTCAGGTGTCACCAGCTAACCACCGTGATCTATTGATATATCACAATGTCTGAAATAACAATGTAAAGGAGTAATGTCCTGGAAATTGCTACTATTTGGGGGTCTAAAACTTACTTTTAACATATTCTTACAACTGTTACAGTACAGAGCAACAAGGAACCACATCACAGGTTTTTTTTTTTACATAACACACACACACATCGTGATTCGTGATATATCACCTTGTTTAATATTATGAAACTGTTACCACGATGTGGACTTCAAACCGGTTTCTGACGATGTAACAATACATTGCCCAGCTCTATTTATCGCTCTAATTTTGTGTTTGGCCATGCCATTCCAGGACAGCCATTTGGTAACAGGTTCCTAACACTCTGTCAAAATCTGAAATGTGCCTACGAGTTCAAAAAGGTTGGTGATCCCTGAAAAAAACAGAGCTAACCCATTTCCAACATCTGCCAAGAGGGACCATTCCAACTTGACGCAATCACCTCATGTCTAAACCGCTCTGAGATTTTATTTCTACAATCAAGCATTATATAAATTTTATAAAATAATAATAATAGGTTTCATATATTTTTAAGTATAACATTCAAAGTTGCGTGTTTCATGAACAAGTCACTGTATACCTTATTCCTAAAGTCTTGCTACACATTGCCTTATTGAAAGGAAGGAGCCAGACTGACAGTTTTCCTAGAAACAGGCAGGAGTTGGGCTAAGGTGCCAGGTGCAGGTTCAATTCTTAGTAAAGGTAAAGGGACCCCTGACTGTTAGGTCCAGTCATGGATGACTCTGGGGTTGCGGCGCTCATCTCGCTTTATTGGCCGAGGGAGCCGGCGTACAGCTTCCAGGTCATGTGGCCAGCATGACTAAGCCGTTTCTGGCGAACCAGAGCAGCGCACAGAAACGCCATTCACCTTCCCGCCGGAGTCGTACCTATTTATCTACTTGCACTTTTTAGCATGCTTTCGAACTGCTAGGTTGGCAGGAGCAGGGACCGAGCAACGGGAGCTCACCCCGTCGCGGGGATTCAAACCGCCAACCTTCTGACCGGCAAGTCCTAGGCTCTGTGGTTTAACCCACAGATACTAGAATGCCCAGTGGTTGTGAGTATGCTCCACTTAAGACTTAACTTTCTTCTAGTGAATCCAGGAAGAGTTCACCAAGGAAGTATGGGGCAACGGGAGCGCACCCCGTCGCAGGGATTTGAACCGCTGACCTTCTGATCGGCAAGCCCTAGGCTCAGTGGTTTAACCCACAGCACCACCCGCGTCCATTCAATTCTTAGTGGCTTCCATTAAGTCCTAGGTTCAGTCTCCAGATCACCTAGTTAAAAGGAAGACAGGCAACAAGGCTGGGAAAGCCTTCTGCCTGAGACCTTGAATGGTTGTGTCCCTGTTACTGGGTTAGATTAAGCAGTAGGACAAGTTCTTATTACCAAGGAAACCAACTTATTGACTTGGGAGTGGCGAGGTGTCAACTAGCCCCACTTCTGTTTTTATTCTCCAGGAAAGCTGTCAGCTCTTTAGAAATAAGCGTCAATCATCGTCTTATTTGGAAGCTATCACTTTGCTATCATGAGGAAGCGCGGTATTGCTTTCCAATATAACCAAATCTATTATTTCACTCCTTCCCCCCAACTGGCTGTAAAGTCTTATTTGCAGCGCATAAGCAAAATGTCTCCCGGACTTTTATGCTCACGCACACAGAGACGCACACATCATTTCAAAGGTTTATCTGTCTTGTAAAGATATTTAATACGACTTCCCTTCATTGTTATTTTTTAGCCATTAAGGCAACTGATTTTCCTGGTTGCACCATTGTGTTGCAAATCTGGCGGAAGCAACCGTCACCCTTTATCTTTTCCCCTTGGTGAACAAGAGTTCCTGGCTTATATAACAGGAACAAATAGCCCACCGAGGCCATTCCAATGTGGCCTTCTAAAGGAGAGGAGGCCTAAGGACCTTCAGGAGTCTAGCTTCCATCATTAGAGAAGCACATTGTTGATGGGCAATTTAAATTTTGCACAGAAGCAAAGGTATCTATATTATTATTTCAGCAGATTTTATGATTATCATTGATGCAGCAGAGTGTAGGTCCATCGGTTGAAAATAATTAAGTGGACCCTTTATAAATGTTAGGAAGGAATTTACAACAGATAAATGTTTAGAAAACTGATACTTGTTTACCATCTGGGTTGTTCAGGCTTTATTTTATGTGGGTAGTCAAAAGAAATATTCATGGAATCAGAAATGGGCAAAAGGCAGAAAGCAAGCTTAAATTAAAATATGGAAGTGCATGTGTGTACTTAGGGTTGTGAAAATTGTAGAGTTCTAGAATGTCTCTGATGCAAGGAGTAACTGCTGTACGTTTGAGGACCTGGGTTCGTATTCCAGCTTAGAGGTAAAGCAGATTGGATGGCCTGGAGAAAGACCCCATCTCAGTCTGGCTTTATCTCATTGGGTGGTTGTGATGATACAGAATATACTGTGACATTGAACTGATTTGTTACACAAAATATAAGATGCTCCAGTTGATTTTACTCTCAACTGTTCTTTTTTAAGATCACATTTAGACTTTTAAGTTGGACCAATTGCAAACATTTTTTTCTATACTAGCACCCAGAATGGGGGCCTGTCCATCAAATTTCACTGATTCCTCAGGGACCCAGTCATTAATAATATTCTGAAGCTATACTCTCATAGAACCTTGTGCTGGATAGTTTTGAAAACTTATTACCGTATTTTTCACTCTATAAGACGCACCAGACCATAAGACGCACCTAGTTTTTGGAGGAGGAAAACAAGAAAAAAAATATTCTGAATCCCAGAAGCCAGAACAGCAAGAGGGATTGCTGCGCAGTGAAAGCAGCGATCCCTCTTGCTGTTCTGGCTTCTGGGATAGCTGCGCAGCCTGCATTCGCTCCATAAGACGCACACACATTTCCCCTTACTTTTTAGGAGGGAAAAAGTGAGTCTTATAGAGCAAAAAATACGGTACATGCAGCCTGGCAGCTCATCTGCCAGGAATCCATCCACTGCAAGTACCATTGGGGTACTACAGTATTGTGATTCTGTTGTTTTCTTTGCTATTGCTGAATGAGACATGCTTTTTCAAATGTTCTTGTTTAATTTTCCATACATGCATACACCAAATTTATGTTTCACTGGTATTAGGGAAATTAGACATGTGGGAATTTATTCCATGTAACTGATGACATAATTCAATCAACTGCATATTTCCCCCTCCCTTTCCCCAAACCTGCCCCAAAAAGTGTTTGCATTGCGCCAGCACATTTAGCATGTGGCGGCCTGGCTGGACTGTTATACCAGTTTCATAGGGACACATACAAACAGAAGCATTGGCTGCAGGATACCTTACTACAGATGGGCATGTAATCACTTCATAAACCACTTTGTATAATTCTGCTAAGAGATAAGGAAAATATTACCATGCTTCTGCACTTGCTCAGAAATCTGGGGGAGAAAGGAGTGGTAAAAAATCTTCCCAACACTTGGCTGCTTGCTACCAACTGGTTACGTACACTCTGTGAGAAGTTACTAGTTGGTAAATGCTTATCCATATTCACTCCAGGTTGGTTAAAGTCTATTAGCTTCCTGTATTTGAAAGCATGCATAGTTCATTATGCCTGTTGGAGCAGCATTCTTGATATTTCTTCCTGCAATAGGCCCATTCAGAGGAACATAAATAATCTGGTTTTTGAAGCCCTGTGTAGATGGCTACACAAAGCACATTTAGTTATATTTGGGGGGTGGGGGCAGGATCATGGCCATTGACACCACCCCAGTCCTGTCTGTATGTGCACACTCCAACAGGCATAAGTTCTGAATGCACACTTCATTTTCCAAGGGCTAGATACAAACACCTACATGCATTGCAGAGTTTGTGCATAGAATCCAGTGCAGATCCAGTCCAACGAATAAAGATTGGGTGTGATGAGGGGGCAGGAGTAACTGGTGCAATTGTGAACAACACACACATCTGTCTCATGTCACTGCGTGACTCTGAAGATGCCTGGTTGTAAGCCATAGAAAGTCATCCCTATACATATTTTGTAATAAATCCATAGCATGTATTTTTTTTGGATATAGCTTGGGGGGGTGGAGGAAAGAGACCAATTCATAAATCACATTTTTGGGGTCCAAATATCCTTCACAAATGGAGGAGAAATAGAATGCCAATGAATATAAAAAGAATCAACGGGATTTGATTAAGCCTAAAACCCTATGCACACTCTCATGGCAATAAATCCCATTTAATCCAACAAGATTTGCTTCTTTGTAAATATGTGTAGGGTTGTACTGCATGGCTATGCACTTTAAAGACCCATTGATTTCAATCCTGTTTTACTCCTATTGAAATCAAAGCATTAACTTTGGCTAGATCATGCTCAATATAACTAAAATGTGCATAAGCCGTTTGCTATTTGTACTGTTGCCTCTACAGCTTGATACATTAAGGGGTGGGGAAAACTTCTAATAGCTCTGTTGCGTTTATTTTTTAGATGATGGGCTCTATGGTGTTGCTGCTCTTGTTAGTTCTGCCTGTCTCAGCACTAGGTAAGAAAGTTTATAATTCACACCCTGCATTTTTTGTCCTGGCGTTCTTGCCCAAACATAACAAGGGATCAACAATTTCATTGAGAAATCCATCTCCACACCAAGTGCATACCTTTGCGCTTATTCACGCTGAGCCACAGAGCAGACAAGGATGAGCTAAATGGTCTGGTGGTCTGAACTGAGGATAAGGCAGACACATATTATTATGCGATTGAACTAAATGACGCTTGGGGTCCCTTCTAACCGTATTCTAATCTATTACTGTGAGACTGGGGTCAGGAGAAGAGGAGGACTGCTAAAATGGTTAAACCTGTTCTGTAGCTAAGTGTATAGCCCCTGGCCAGATCTATTATCCTTGGCTATATAAGCTAGGAGAAATCTGTTGCTCTGGAGACACTTCTAGAAGGCGATTGCCAGCAGGGAAAAAGAACTTCTAGGGACGGAGATGCCTTTTTTGTGTGAAAGAGAAGAGGCTGGCAGTTTTTGAGATGCGCTAGCTGCTCCCACACCAGGTTTTTAGTCCAGAATCACTATCCTAGTTTACTCACTTTTTACTGATCACCCGGATGGTGCAGCCATCAAACCATCGTCCTTTTATTCTCTTCCCTTTTTCTCCTGCTCCTTTCCCTTTGAGAAAACATCAGTGCAAAAGCAGTGCAAACCCAACCAGCATAGGGCAATTCAATGGCCAATCCTGTCGCTTCCTCTATTATGTTTTCGGCCTCTGTCACCCTTCCTTGTCCTTCAGGATGTGGAAACTGTGGATCTCACTAGCCTGACAGAGGCCCCTATACAACCACTGAGGCTGCTTTCCCCAGACCATGTGACCTGCCCCACACCTCTTGTCATATGTGATGCCAGGTGTGGGGCAGATAGGCCAGCTTCTGGTGCACAATTCCCATAGGGTACATGCTAGCTCAGCCGACCCCTGCCCAGTATGGGGAATGCCAGCAGGCTTGATGCCATCACCTACCAGCTGATAGGCAGTGATTCAAAGCCCACTGAATTGGCTGCACAACCAAGTTCCCCGTAGGAAACACCATCACACAGCCAATCCCTGCAGAAAGATGCTGGGAGCGACTGCCCATCAACGAACAGGTGGTAACTTCAAGATTCTCTTCCCTCTGAGCGATCTTCTGTAGCACAGCTGGCCATGCTACAAAGGAAAAGTTTTGCATTGCTTTTAGGGCCTCCTATTGACAATGGCATTCTCACCCCCTCCTCCTCAGAAAAGGCTCGTTTTGGTCTCTTCCAGAGGGAGGTAGATTTTTGGCCAAAAGGTTTGTTGTTGTTGTTTAGTTGTTTGTCGTGTCCGACTCTTCATGACCCCCTGGACCAGAGCACTCCAGGCACTTCTGTCTTCCACTGCCTCCCGCAGTTTGGTCAAACTCATGCTGGTAGCTTCGAGAACACTGTCCAACCATCTCATCCTCTGTCGTCCCCTTCTCCTTGTGCCCTCCATCTTTCCCAACATCACGTTCTTTTCCAGGGAGTCTTCTCTTCTCATGAGGTGGCCAAAGTATTGGAGCCTCAGCTTCAGGATCTGTCCTTCCAGTGAGCACTCTTAGTTGATTTCCTTCAGAATGGATAGGTTTGATCTTCTTGCAGTCCATGGGACTCTCAAGAGTCTCCTCCAGCACCAGAATTCAAAAGCATCAATTCTTCGGCGATCAGCCTTCTTTATGGTCCAGCTCTCACTTCCATACATCACAACTGGGAAAACCGTAGCTTTAGCTATACGGAACTTTGTTGGCAAGGTGATGTCTCTGCTTTTTAAGATGCTGTCTAGGTTTGTCATTGCTTTTGGAATACCCAATGAAGAGGGGGGCAGTGCAACCCTGCATTTCAGGCTGCCCACTTCCTCCTCCTCATTGTACAACCCTCCGGCACCCACTTTACAGTGTGGGCTTCTGTTGCTGCCCTTTCTGGGGCTGAGTTGGATATTTTTGCCGGGGGGGGGGGAGGGCAGCTCCTGCTTGGCACTTGGCACTGCTCTTTTTTGCCTTCTTCACACTGTAAGGTGTTCAGTTCTTTTGATGAGGTTGATTTTGTTAATTTGGTACCAGTGCAGGCAGGCGAGTTAAATTAATCTAAGACTATATTTGATAGACAAGGGATGTGGGTGGCGCTGTGGGTTAAACCACAAAGCCTAGGACTTGCCGATCGGAATGTCGGTGGTTCGAATCCCCACAACAGGTTGAGCTCCTGTTGCTCGGTCCTGCTCCTGCCAACCTAGCAGTTCGAAAGCACGTCAAAGTGCAAGTAGATAAATAGGTACCGCTCCAGCGGGAAGGTAAACGGCGTTTCTGTGCGCTGCTCTGGTTCGCCAGAAGTGGCTTAGTCATGCTGGCCACATGACCCAGAAGCTGTTCGCCGACTCCCTCGGCCAGTAAAGAGAGATGAGTGCCGCAACCCCAGAGTCGTCTGCGACTGGACCTAATGGTCAGGGGTCCCTTTACCTATTTTGTTAATTTGGTACCAGTGCAGGTAGGAGAGTTAAATTAATCTAAGACTATATTTGATAGACACACTGAAAAATTATTGGGTAGGGGGGACTCCTGGGGCATTACTCACAGCCTGAGGCTTGGGGCGACTTGGGGTGTCCTTAGGGCCAGGCATATGCCCCTTGGTGAACACTGGACAGCAGGGTCTGGGTCTGCAAGTTAGGTTCACGCCCCCAAAGTTCTCTTAGCATGGAAAAGGAATTTTCTCACTATCCTTGGCTGGGGAACCACAAAATGTGGCTCAGTGGCCTTGAAGGGGATGTTTCCCTCAAACCTGTGGATCAACCTCACCTGCCTGAACTCACATATTACCTATGCAAAAAGCTTCACTGAAGATGCGTATATGAGCAGCAACTGTGGACATGTCTCTCAACTTCCTATCGAGCATCAGAAGCTAAGGAAATTTTGCCCTTGGTATGTTCATTTTCCACCTCTCCATTTTGATTCTCTGGCCCCATATCTGCACAAACTTATTATCCCAAAATACAGACATGCTTTTACACTTGCAAGACTGGATGCTTTTTCCATCTGCGGTACTTGAGGGTCAATTCCAAAAGATTCTGCCTGAGAAACGTCTTTGCCCCTGTGGAGATGGTAGCACCGAAACAGCGGCACACGTCCGCCTGTCTTGTACTCTCTACAAAGACCTGAGGAACAAGATCATCACCCCACTCATACTAACCATCCCAGGGCGCTCAACCACTGCCACAATGTCCTTTCTTCTATCAGATCAAAATGAGCAGATAACAGCAAAGGTTGCTAGGTTCATAGCAGGGACAATCGGAATAAGGGCCATTAACTGACGGTTGATTCAGGACTTTAAATTGTGCTCATATCAAACTTCCTTTTCTGCGTATACTGTAATGTTTTACTGTTGCTGTGGCCATTGGCTAATGTGAATAAAGTTTTATGTTTATCTTATCTCTCAACTTCCCGTGCCAAGATCAAAGAATTCTGAATACAGATTATTCACCCTGATATTATCTCAACTATTGTTGTACAAGGGACGCGGGTGGCACTGTGATCTAAACCACAGAGCCTAGGGCTTGCCGATCAGAAGGTTGGTGGATCGAATCCCTGCGACAGGGTGAACTCCCATTCTTTGGTCCCTGCTCCTGCCAACCTAGCAGTTCGAAAGCATGTCAAAGTGCAAGTAGATAAATAGGTACCCCTCCGGGGGGGGGAGGTAAATGGCGTTTCTGGGCGCTGCTCTGGTTTCGCCAGAAGTGGCTTAGTCATGCTGGCCACATGACCCGGAAGCTGTCTGCAGACAAACGCCGGCTCCCTTGGCCAGTAAAGCGAGATGAGCCCTGCAACCCCAGAGTCGTCCGCGACTGGACCTAAAGGTCAGGGGTCCCTTTACCTTTATTGTTGTACAATTGATTAATATTAGAGAAATTTGCATAGTCTTGTGTTTGCTGGATGGCAAGGACCATTGGAATGAACAAAAGCATGAGTTAAATTAGCACTGTTTCAATATGCAAACTGAAATACAGCCATCCCTCAATATTTGCACTTCAACATTTTGAAAATGCTATATCTTTATTTTTCTCTCTCTTGCAGATGTTCAATCTTTTGCACAATGTAGCCTTTTTGGAGATCACCACATTAAAACATTTGATGAATCTTTATATGATTTTGCCGGTGACTGCAGTTATCTGCTTGCTGGAGACTGTCATACGAGATCCTTCTCACTCTTGGGTGAGTCTAAACTGGATTCTGAATGAACAAACTTGTGTACACGGACACAGTTGTGGTTGATAGTCAGGTGTAAATGAAATCTAACAATTTAGTTATTTGGATGTCTGTAACCACTTTGTTCTCTGGATTTTAACATCTAGCCAATAGGCTTTTCTACCTTTTCCAGCCTTGTGGCAGATGTTTGTGAAGTGTGTGGGGTGGGGGCGGCAGCATGATACAGGTGGAGGCAGGAATTGCTGTCCAAATGGTGCAGCAAGACTGTTGGCTTCCAAGCCAAGAGGTGGGCAATTTGTATTCCACTTCCAGAACCTGGCTCACGACATTTTGCTACCTGGGGCAAAGGTCTAAGATGGTGCCCTCACTTCCATTTATGGAGGCCTGCTGGACCGACAGCTGAATCTCACTGGCGATGGGAATGCAGCTGCCACCGTGTCTGAGGGCAGCAGGCTAGGTGAGGGGGGCAGGGCAGACTGGGGGGCACACCCAGCTCTGTCTGCCATCACTTCATTGCCACCTATCTGTTGCTTTCTATTTATTTCAAAGGTATAAACCACTGAGCCTCTTGGGCTTGCCAATCAGAAGGTTGATGGTTCAAATCCGCACAATGGGGTGAGCTCCTGTTGCTCTGTCTCAGCTCCTGCCAACATAGCAGTTTGAAAACATACCAGTGCAAGTAGATAAATAGGTACCACTGTGGTGGGAAGGTAAATGGTGCTTCCATGCACTCTGGTTTCTGTCACGGTGTTCTGTTGCACCAGAAACAGTTTAGTCATGCTGGCCACATGATCCGGAAAGCTGTCTGTGGACAAACGCCGGCTCCCTCGGCCTGAAAGCAGGATGAGCGCTGCAACCCCATAGTCACCTTTGACTGGACTTAACCGTCCAGAGGTCCTTTATCTTTTTTACTTTACCTATTTATATCCCACCACTCCTCCAAAAGAGTTACAAATGGAGTACATGGGTCCCCTCTACTTCTCCATTTCATCTTCTCAACTGCCCTTTGAGATAGATTAGATAGAGAGGCTGAATGGTTCAAGGTCTTCCACTGAGCTTCATTGCGGAGTGGGAATTTAAATCCATTTCCCAGGTCCTAATTCAACACTGTAAACCATGGGTAGGCAAACTAAGGCCCGGGGGCCAGATCCGGCCCAATCGCCTTCTAAATCTGGCCCACAGATGATCCAGGAATCAGCGTGTTTTCACATGAGTAGAATGTGTGCTTTTATTTAAAATGCATCTCTGGGTTATTTGTGGGGCATAGGAATTTGTTCACCCCCCCCCATATAGTCCAGCCCCCCCAGAAGGTCTGAGGGACAGTGGATTGGCCCCCTGCTGAAAAGGTTTGCTGACCCCTGCTGTAAACCACAACAACACCCTGACATGTTCTGCCTAATAGTAGGGTAAGCCCTGCTTGGGCAGGCATTATATACAGTATGAATTTTGTCCAAATCTCGGTGCACTAAAAAGTGAATCTGCAAGCTTTTACATCACTTAAAAGTGTGTCATGTTCCTTCACTTCCCTGAACGACCTAGCTTTTTGCAGGGACAATTTCTTTGTGAGAAGACGGACATGGGGGATTATGACAAGCAAGTTGTGGTTTTGGAGGAACAAGCAAGGCTAGCCTTGAAAGACCATCATTTCTCCAAGAACAAAATGTGTGTCCTTGGATCCTCAAGACTGCTTCTTGCCAACCAAATCCTGCAAAAGCCCAGCATTTATTTCATTGCTACCTACATTCCAGCTTCAAGCTCTGTTTCTTTAGTCCTCAGCCCCTCCCTGAAGAAATGGGGCACAATTCCAAAGAGGCTCCATGCAAGATGAGACTGCCTTGGGAGTATCAGTATTGCATGACAAGCCCATAAAACTTGAAGAAGAGACAAGCAGTCTCAGACAGACAGTAGGCATGTGCTAGCTGCAGTGATGGCCAAACTCGGCCCTCCAGCTGTTTTGGGACTACAACTCCCATCATCCCTAGCTAACAGGACCAGTGGACAGGGATGATGGGAATTGTAGTCCCAAAACAGCTGGAGGGAATGGCGGCCAGTAAAGATTTCCTGGCATACATCCCTCTGTGTTCAGTATTTTGAAATCATAAATCATTGTCCTCTTTGACAATGACACAATTCCATTTACTGAGGTTTAGCTGCATAATGGGCCTAACCAAAAATGCAATATAGTTGTGAAACGGTTTTGACTAAATGGAAATAATTAAAGGTCAATTAGTGCGCAATCATCATTTTAGTGGTGTTGCACTTGGATAATGTTTCTAAAGGGACATCAGGAATTAATCAGCAAAACAGGGCATTCACTTAGATGGTGGCTGTATTCTTTGTTTCTGAGCGCGACTCAGATGAAGGACGAAGGGATCTCTGTGGGATCATGCCCAAGCTAGAGCATCACCCTGCTTCCCCTGGGATTGCTTACTGCTAAAATTTGTACAAACAGGAGCAGCACCCTGTTATCACCCCTCAGCTTCTGTATGCAAGATCAGTCATGTTGGCATGAGGCCATAATTGCCGGATGGTCTCAGGCAATGCTAAGTTCTTGGGGAGAACTCAGAAGACAGCTGTGTTATAGATTTCTACATACGAAGTGCCATAAACAAAACCTGTATGCTAAGCCCAAGTTGAAGTCGAGTGAATGGGCACATGAGGAAACAGTATGGGGCTGGCCTTAAGGTCTGTCTTCTTAAAAAGGGCGAGCGTCATTTCTGAAGGGAGAAAACTCATAACATCTTGTTTCTTTTCAGGCGATTACCAGAATGGAAAAAGAAACAGTATTTCCCTGTACCTCGGAGAATATTTTGATATTCATTTGTTTTTAGATGGCACGGTGACTCAAGGTGACGGAAGGTAAAGATTTTGATAGTGGCAACGAATTGTGAAGAATGCATTTTTCTCTGCATCCTATACTTAGGATTCTTTGTTTCTCTAATCATAGGATTTCAATACCTCATGCCTCCAATGGAGTATTTATAGAAATGGAGGCAAGTTATTATAAGTTATCCAGTGAAGAACATGGCTTTGTGGTGAAGGCTGATATCAGTGGAAACATTCATATAATCCTTGCGGACAAGCACTACAATAAGACCTGTGGACTCTGTGGCAACTTGAATAGCTTTGGTGAAGATGATTTCATGACACAAGAAGGTGAGATTCATCATTATTCAGGAGAGATTTGGACAGTTTGGCATGGTTTTCTTCCAAGTATACTTGAAGCAGCAAAGTACATTAGTTGATAATACTACCTTTTACCTTTTCTATAGTTTTTTTATTAAAAAATATAAGAAAGTGTTCAGAGTTCTTCTCAAGCCTAGGGCTTGCCGATCAGAAGGTCAGCGGTTTGAATCCCCGTGACGTGGTGAGCTCCTGTTTCTCGGTCCCTGCTCCTGCCAAGCTAGCAGTTCAAAAGCACATCAAAGTGCAAGTAGATCAATAGGTACCGCTCCGACGGGAAGGTAAACAGTTTTTTCCATGTGCTGCTCTGGTTCACCAGAAGCGACTTAGTCATGCTGGCCACATGACCCGGAAGCTGTATGCCGGCTCCCTCGGCCAGTAAAGCGAGATGAGCGCCACAACCCCAGAGTCGTCCGCGACTGGACCTAACGGTCAGGGATCCCTTTACCTTGAAGCAACAAAGTAAATTAGCTGATAATACTACCTTTCACCTTTTCTATAGTTTTTTTAATATATATATATATATATATATATATATATATATATATATATATATATATATATATATGCAGGTTTTGGTGTCTTCGGGTGTCTTCCCGTGTAAGAGTCGGGGTGTCTGGGCGACGTTTCGACGAGGTCTCACTCGTCATCTTCAGGCTGGTGCTTTCGGCTTCTTGTTACTGGAACAGAGCAGAATCTGGTGTTTGAGTTCCTATAAATACTGTTGAGGGGTGTGGTGTATAGCCTCCAACGTTCTAGGCAGAGAGGAAGTTCCTAGATTAGTGTGCCTTTTCTTCTTTTGTTCCTTAATTACTTGAGGGATATCTTGAGTGATTTCATGAGTGATATTCTGAATACCACTGGGTGGGTCATTAAGTGTAGATTAGTTGCTAAAGCTTTCGTGTCTTGACCTCTTGAGCTTGTGAAGAGTTTTTCTGAGAAGATGGCTGTGCTGCATTTAGTTGTGCTCTGGCTTGGCTTCGTGTATAGGGGCGAGCTGTGATTTTGTGCCTTGTGCCAGCCAGATCTGTGTAGGGATTGCAGGGGGGTGCAGCATCCGGAGGTGCCACTATAGTTTGGCTACTGGATGGAGTCTGTAATATGTCTGTGGAGAGGGTCTGGGTTTGGGTCTGGTGTGGTTGATTGGTGACGGCGTTCTGTGTGCCTCTGGTTCTGGTGTCGGTTTTTGTGGGGAGGGCTAATTTCCAGATGTCTGGCAGGCGGGACGTGTCGTCACGCTTGTTCATGTTGTGAGGGTGTTTCTCTATCTCGATGGCTTCCATGATTATTCTCTTGTGGTGATGTTCCATGTTAAAGAGCAATTTGGAATCTGCAAAATTAATTTCGTGTCCTGTTTCTTTCATGTGTTGGAAAAGAGAGGAAGTTTTTTCTTCTTTTTTGACGGCATTCTTGTGTTCTGCGATACGTGCATTTATTCGTCTGTTTGTTTGTCCAATGTACGTGGCTGGGCAGACTTTGCAGGGTATTTCATAGATATATATATATATATATATATATATGAAAGTATTCAGAGTTCTTCTCAGCAGTCTTTCCTATCCAGCTTGGTACATCAGTATTACAACATTCAAGTTGCAGATGGGAGTACCAAGGCTGAGAGAACGTTGTCTTGCTTAAGTCAACCAAGTGAGCTCCCCTAGCTGAGGTGAAATTATTGTAGGTGGACTGGCTGGCTCACATTCAAATCCATTTACACTTCCATTTATGAGGGTTTTATATGGAGTGACAGATGGTCTGTGGTCCCAGTGTTATTTACTTGACCTGGCAGTAGTCCTCCAAGATCTCAGGCTGAGGGTCTGCCTCAGCTCAGCTTCCTGAGGTCCTTTCAAGTTGAGATGCCAAGGAATGGGCCTTGGTCTTGCTTCGTGCAGAAAATGGACTCTACAACCAGAAAGTATGAGGACTCCAGTACTTCCTTGAAACATATCTCTACTTTGATAAGGGGCCATTAATGAGTACTCAGGGTAGAGGTTTTTTTTTACCAGTTCTGAATCCACCTGATGGTGTTATTGCTTAGTTTGCTAACCAAAATAGCTTGGCAAACTTTGTCAGATGTAGTCCACTGTATGCCCACAATCTTTTTTTATTATTATTAAATAATATTTATTACTTTTCCAAAAATGTATGCCCACAATCTAGTACATGAGTAAACTAAACTAGTAATCCAATAACAATTTTTAAAGAAGATAAGATTCACCTGGCAGGATTTCTGCTTGGAAATAATTCTGGCTCCTACTTATCCCAACATTATGATCAACATCCTCTTTAATCAGTTCTTTTGGCATGTCTTCTAGTACAGTGGTACCTTGGGTTACATACGCTTCAGGTTACAGACTTCGCTAACCCAGAAATAGTGCTTCAGGTTAAGAACTTTGCTTCAGGATGAGAACAGAAATTGTGCTCCAGTGGCGTGGCACCAGCAGGAGGCCCCATTAGCTAAAGTAGTGCTTCACGTTAAGAACAGTTTCAGGTTAAGTACAGACCTCCAGAACAAATTAAGTACTTAACCCGAGGTACCACTGTATATTTAAGTTTCATGCGTGAAAACCCCTACGGAGCAATTGCAAACCAGAGCAATTTGCTCAGAACTAAATATTAGCTCAGTCGGTTAGAGGATGGTGCTGATTAACACCAAGGTGGCAGGTTTGATCCCTACAAGGGACAGCTGCAGATTCCTGCATTTCAGGGATTTAGACTAGATGATCTTTAGGGTCCCTTCCAACTCTACAAATCTATGATTCTATGATTCTGGTCATTGCAGCCTTAGCAACTATACTACATACAACTCTAAACGTGTGCCTAGCACTGGATATATATATTTTTTTAAAAAAAGAAAAAGCAGCTGGATTTGGAGATTGGCCTATGGGGAGGGTTTTTCCACGCAGCCTTGTTTCCCGATAACAATTGCCCTTCCAACCTGGTTCCTCGTGTAAGTGCTATTTCCTGCAAAAGCACATTAGGAGGTTAATGCCTGTTAGGGTAGAGGAGTCCACAGAAAAATGAGGTAGAGATGTGGCTATGGCAGCAAGTCTTTTCGACAAATAGGTTCAGTGTGAATCAACTATTAAAACAGTGCTTTCAAATTCCCCGTGAATTCATTACAAATAACCTCTGGGTATTATTGTGTGGAGTTTAAAAACTCAATTCAGAATAGGTGTGTGTGTGTGTGTGTGTGTGTGTGTGTGTATCTTAAAATGTTTTGCACTTTAAAACACCATGAGTGTGTTCTTACAGGAGTGGGAAAGGGCTGTTAAATTAACAGCCAAATGCCAAAGGTCTCTTTTCATTGTTTCTGACTGACCTTGTTCTAGCCCTGTAGATTCCCTGTACCTGAAAAACATCCTTCTTTGGGGGAAAAAATACATGAAAAAAAGTGGAATGCTGACTCAGTTAGGAGTATGCATGACTGGGAAGTCTGCGAAAATATTCCAAAATAAGAGGCAGAATATTGCTATCTGCTGGCAGAGCTGTCAAGCTTCGTAGGGGGAGCGCCAGTAGAGGCAGTTGGCAGGCAAGGTGCCTGCTTTCTTCAGAGGTAGAGGGCAATCTCTTGTAGCCAAAGTTTACTCCCTTGCTTATTCATCCAATACTCATAGAGGCTGTTTCCAAATGGACCTTTTTTAGTGCCTTCTCTGCACTGCACTCCATTAAGATTTTGTTAATTTCCCATTGTGGAATTATCCAGGGTCTTTTCCTCTTATCTTCCCCACCCCCTGCTAGGGAAGCCTTTCATTAAAATTCTGAAACAGCAATAATAATAATAATAATAATAATAATAATAATAATAATAATAATAATAATAATAGGGTGTACATTAGGTGTGGATGTTTCTTTGTGCTTCAGTGGATGTGATTTTCACATAGGTAGCCATGTTTTGGGGGACAATTCGATTTTTAGGGGGGGGCAATTCAAGAATTAGTTATTAACAGTTAATTGCCTTTTAGGCTTCCTCCATGTGAATAGGAGTTCACTTTTTGAATAATAAGAATTATACATCGGGGGGCGGGGATCAGGATTTTGGAGATGCTTAGGTGGGGCATGGCCAAAAACAGGTTGGGAACCACTGCTCTAACCACACCTTCTATCTGCTAGTTGCTCCTCAAGAAAGAGGGAGGTGTGGGTGCAGCCCGCTCTTATAAGATGCTGCAACCACACACCTCAATATCTCTGATTGGCCTGTTTAAATGGGGTTTTGGCTCCAGTCTGCCTGGCCAAAGAGGGAGGCCCTGGCTTCGCTCCAATGGCTGGGAGGACAGTCCAAAGATTTCCTCACGTGGACCCGGCGCTCCGCCGGACAGCAAACCCCACTCTCCATGAGTTCAGTTGAGCATTAATTCCTCTAACCACATCTTCTCTCTGCCGGTTGCTTCTCAAACTGATTACATCCAAGCCACTTTGTTTCAGTCCACCACAACTGCCAGGCATGCTTTTACTTTTATATGTACAAATAATCACTCTCAATAGTGCTATTCATAGGACCTGTAACCGGTTAACGTAGGCAAGTTTTCATCACTTGTTTTAAATTAAATTACGTTAATAATGAAATGTGATGCTTTCTGGAGTTCTGGTGTCTTCTCTTTATAAGAAGCTACCTCAGTAAACACTTCCAACCTTTATAAGGAGGTATTTGGCAGTTACATTTCAGATGTGTTATCATTCTAAGGATCACATTGTGGGAACATGTTTAGATGACAGTTGCGCATGTTGGGCAGAATATTTTAAATTGTGTGTTTTACCTGCTTGTCTGCAGAAAACTATCCAGCACAATCGACCGTTGAGGAAGGAAGTTTCATTTGCTTAAGCTTCATTCTTGATCAGAGAACTCTAAGCAAATTGTCATATTCAAGTAATGCCCTGTTTTCCTCCTTGCAACTGCAGGAACTCTGGAAGAGAACCCCTACATTTTTGCTAACTCCTGGGCCATGCACAGTGAAGAGAGGAGATGCCAAAGGGTGAATCCCCCAAGCTATACCTGCAACATTTCATCTGAGATGGAAGAGAAGGTTGGTGCAGCACCGAGAGATTCATTGACAGCCGGGCAGAAGGGAATCCTACATTTTAGTTAATTTATATTATAGTTTTGCAGTACAAAATTGTAATTCATGTTCACACACACACAGTATTTCCTGTGCCAAAATAACAGCATTTCAGACGGGGGAGTTCAAAGCATATTAAAGAATGCACCTTATTCTCTTGAACAGTATGTTCATGATTTAAAAACCCCACAGCAGAGGCTTTTTTCTGCTGCCAGTGGATGGCAACCAGTTTCTACTTGTCCTCAGCAGTTTATCAGATGCCGTTTTAAAATTTGCACAAAGCATTTTAGTGTGGATTTTTGACAGGACCCAGGCAAGTCCTGTGAACACCTTTTCTTTACTCATTTGGCAGGAGATTGATAACGGACTAAAAAGTTCCAAATGGCATTTTTTAAAGGGAGTTTCCCCTTCCCATTTCATTTGTCTGACTGTCACCTCTGGTCAATCAGATTTTGAAACCATGCAAATTCCCTGCAGAACCTGTTTTAGCAGAGACAATGTGCAACACTCCCTTCCTCTGACATTCCAAAAGAAAAGAAGTGAGGCACACACCCAAAATTTGCCTTCGGCCACTGTTGCTTCTCTCAAATACTGTTACGTTGCAAAAAATCACAGCTGAATCAGAAGACAAGGCAGCTGTGACTATCTCCTTGGCCTTTTCACCTGTACTCTTCACCTGCCTACTGTTTTTAGCAGGTCTTCAGGTATTGTGACACAGCAGGATTTAGCAAAGGGGGGCAACAGGGCTCCTGTACCTTTTGCAGCCATGCTAGGAGGGAGGTGGGATTTTAGTAAGTGCTTCTTGTCTCTTCTGTGCTCTCTCCTCTATCCGGCTGTGGTCAGTCGGGAAGAGAGATTAACAGTTAGATGCTAAGGGAAGCCCATTTCACAATTTCAGAAAAGGTTCACTCAGGCAAACCAGCCAGGTGTAGTGCCGATTTATGCATGAACAACCCCTAGAACCACTACAGTATGTAACCTGAAGTGTTACCACTGTACACTCGATAATTCAAGCATCGGAATATCCCACTTCCTGCTTCCTTTTAATAACATTTATTTACTGATAAAATAAGAGGTTGGGGTTGACAGCATCTTTTCCTTTTCTGGTGCAGAAGTGAGAGCTGTCTATAGGAAACAATGGCATCCACCCAGAAAGAAAGAGAAAGAAATTAGTAGGAAGATGCTTTCATGCTTTTTCTAAGTCATGCCATCTTTGTGGGGGGAAATAAGTTTGTGGTTTGTTTGTTTTTTACATTGCAAACAACTGGCCTGCCAAGACAAATGCATATTTCAGATTTGCGGCATTTTTGTGTGGGGGTGGGGGAGTTCTGTGGCAGAGAGAGCAAGAGAGAGGCCAATGTACTTTACTGTAAACACTGCAAGCTGGAGATGGGGTTGAGAGAGAAGGCAGAGAAGCAGCGTTTGTTTTGAAAAGGGAAATGCAGCGGAAAGGTTGCAAAGTTGAACGCAGGGGTAGTACAGTGGTACCCCGCAAGACGAACGCCTTGCGAGACAAAAAACTCGCAAAACGAAAGGTTTTTTCGTTTTCGAGTTGCCTCGCAAGACGAATTTCCCTATGGGCTTGCTTCGCAAAACGAAGCTTGCCCCGGGGACAGCGGGTCTTCTCTTTTGAAGCAAGGGGCGGCGGGGAGAAGCGATCTTCTCCCCGCAGCCCCAGGTCCGGGGACAGCGGGAAGCGCTTCCCGCTGCCCCCGGACCTCTTTTGAAGCAAGGGGCTGCGGGGAGATCGCTTCTCCCGGTGGTCCGAAGCCGGGCGGGGGGGAGGGAACACCTGCCCCCACCGCCCGGCTTCGGAACGCTGCTCCGAAGCCGGGCGGGGGGGCGGGAACACCTGCTCCCGCCAACCGGCTTCGGAACGGTGCTCCGAAGCCGGGCGGGGGGGAGGGAACACCTGCTCCCACTGCCCGGCTTCGGAACGCTGCTCCGAAGCCGGGCGGGGGGGCGGGAACACCTTCTGAAGGCGGGCGGGGGGCGAAAGTCTTTGTCCCCCCTGCCTGCCTTCCCAGGGGCTTTTAAATCGCCCCGGACAGCGGAGAAGTCCTCCACTGTCCCGGGGCGATTTTAAAATGCCGCCCGCCAGCATTTTAAGATCGCCCGGACAGCGGAGAAGTCCTCCGCTGTCCCGGGGTTTTTTAAAATGCTGGGGGTGGGAAGAAAAGCCCTTGTCCCCCCCCAGCCTTCAGAAGAGGTCCGGGGACACACCTAGGAACGCATTAATTGATTTTCAATGCATTCCTATGGGAAACCGTGCATCGCAAGACGAAAAACTCGCAAGACGAAGAGACTTGCGGAACGAATTAATTTCGTCTTGCGAGGCACCACTGTACTGGGAAAGAGGGAGGATTCAACTCTCTGTGCCCATTTCTTTCTGGTTTTGTAATGGAAATTGCCTATCTTCACAGTTGATAAAAGAAAAGGAAGTATCAACTGTTATTAGAGCCCCATACTCCATGCTGGCTGTCCCTGCCTTTGCAGTAAAAAAAATCAATATGGAGAGTGGCTGGGCAGCCTATAAAGGTAGAGGGGACCCCTGACCATTAGGTCTAGTTATGGCGGACTCTGGGGTTGCGGCGCTCATCTCGCTTTATTGGCCGAGGGAGCCGGCGTACAGCTTCTGGGTCATGTGGCCAGCATGACTAAGCCGCTTCTGGCGAACCAGAGCAGTGCACGGAAATGCCGTTTACCTTTCCGCTGGAGCGGTACCTATTTATCTACTTGCACTTTGACGTGCTTTCGAACTGCTAGGTTGGCAGGAGCAGGGATCGAGCAACGTGAGCTCACCCGGTCACGGGGATTTGAACCGCTGACCTTCTGATCGGCAAGTCCTAGGCTCTGTGGTTTAACCCACAGCGCCACCTGCGTCCCTACTGAATGTTTATTAGATGTGCTTTAAATGTGTGGTGTGGATCTTTCCTAACTGTCCACCTCTAGATGAGGTTTTGTTCCAGTTTAACTGTCCTGGATTCCCCTGCAGAACCTTGAGCATTGTCTGCTAGACTAGAGAGCCTTATCACCCCACCCCTTTTCAAGCACCCCTTTTCAAGCAACGGGAGCTCACCCCATCACAGGGATTCGAACCGCCGACCTTCTGATTGGCAAGTCCTAGACTCTTTGGTTTAACCCACAGTGCCACCCGCGTCCCTTGGGCAGCCTATAGACAATTGTTAAAAGAAGAAGGGAATTTAAAAGTAAAAGCCTTTGAGGAGATGAGACATTGTCTCGCTGACTGACTTCAATTTCATCAACTATACAATATTTTTAATTCGGACAAGAAAACGGGTTTTGGTAAGGAAGAATCCAAATTACAAATGGTTTTATTAAAAAGCAATAAAGAGCTATTATCTAAAACCTACAATTTTTTATTGGAATGGGATCTTAAAGATGAAGCAGTAAAAGAAGTAATGGTAAAATGGGCCCAGGACATTGGCCATAGAATACAATTGGACCAGTGGGAGAGGCCGGACATCAGATTTACTGCCTGCCAAACTATAAAAGAAAACATCATGGAAATGCTATATAGGTGGCATTTGACACCTATAAAACTAGGCAAGATTTATAAGTTAAAATCCAACTTATGTTGGAAATGCAAAAATGCAGAGGGGACAAGGATGCACGTCTGGTGGGGCTGCGAGAAAGTTAAGAGCTTCTGGGGGATTATTCAAGAAGAGCTTAAAAATATGTTTAAAATGTCAATTGAAAAGAAACCAGAGGCTCTCCTTTTGAGCATAGTAGGGAAAGATAAGAAAAGGATATTTTTATATGCAACTGCTGCGGCCAGAATATTACTGGCAAGAAATTGGAAAAGAGATATTAGCTCCACAAAGAAGGAGTGGATAAAAAAAATTAGGCAAATTTATAGGTTTGGTTAAATTAACGGCAGTTATAAGAAATCAATCTAATCAAAATCTGAGAAAAGAATGGCAATGTTTTGAAGAATATATGGGAAAATACTGGCCCAAAAAAAATAATACAGTATGTTGATATGTATAGATTAAATATGTAAAGATGAATCAATTAGAAATAAGTTTAATGATGGTTAGATAATGAACAGGATAATGACACAATGTAATATACAGTGGTACCTCATGTTAAGTACTTAATTCGTTCCGGAGGTCCGTTCTTAACCTGAAACTGTTCTTAACCTGAAGCACCACTTTAACTAATGGGGCCTCCCGCTGGTGCCGCGCCACTGGAGCACGATTTCTGTTCTTATCCTGAAGCAAAGTTCTTAACCCAAGGTACTATTTCTGGGTTAGCGGAGTCTGTAACCTGAAGCGTATGTAACCTGAGGTACCACTGTATACACTAATTTATAAGAAGTTGAGCTGTGGTGGAGAGAAGCCACACAGGTGTATATTATTGTCTTTCTTATTTTGATGTACACACGGTTTGTTTTATCGATTAGTAACTGTAAAATTATGCATTTATAGTCTTTAATTGTGATAAAAAAATAAGAAAAGGAAATAGTGGTGTTCCTTGTTGACAAAGTAAGGTCAAGTGGATACTGTTTTGCTTGCAAATATGCCTCTCCTTTACCCAGCGTGGCTGTTGCAATGAATGTTGCAGCCAGTCAGCCACTTACACTGTGCAAAGGCGGGGCAGGTAGAAGAAGATGCAATTTGGAGAATATGTGGTCCAATCCAGCAGAAAACCTGTGAAGCAGGGCAGCCTCCTAGCGAGCAACTTGACTAAGCCCGAGAGTGTGAAGGGAGCTTTTATGCTTCTAGGGCTTCATCAACCAGCCTCTTCCGACAGGAGTGGATGGCTTAAAAGAGAGAGGCCTCTGACTTGGAGCCTAGCATTCCTTCTCCGCTTTAACAGGCCCTCTAGACCAGGGTCAGCAACCTTTTTCAGCAGGGGGCCGGTCCACCGTCCCTCAGATGCTGGAAGAGGAATGGACTTTATAGATTGAGGGATTTGATTGTGGACAGTAGAATTGTATTGTACCATGCTACTAAAAGGAATAGGCATCCCAAGAAACCTCAGTGGCTCAAAAACATTCAATAGATTTTATTTCTGCTGTAATAAAAGACCAGGCCATTAAGGATCTGAGGCAGGGGTCAGCAACCTTGTTCAGCTGTCAGCTGGTCCACCATTCCTCAGACCATGTGGTGGGCCAAACTATATTTTGGAAAAATATATAGGAACGAATTCCTATGCCCCACAAATAACCCAGAGATGCATTTTCAATGAATGCACACATTCTACTCATGTAAAAACACACTGATTCCTGGACCGTCCGCAGGTTGGATTGAGAAGGCGATTGGGCCACATCCAGCCCCCAGGCCTTAGGTTGCCTACCCCTGCTCTAGACCTCTTGACTGTGTTGATGTGGGTCTCTGGTGGGGAGAGAGGCAGTTATTTGGGCAGTGCAAGTGGTCTCGACCACTGGAAGTTCTGCAACAGGGATCATTCAGTTCTAAGATGGGGAGGTCAGAGTTGTAGCAAGGGTCTGAATACATATGTAGCCCTTTATCCATAAACAATGATCTAAATAAAAATCACACACACACACCCTTCCATACACACATTTGGGTCTGGGGAAGGGGAGTTGCCCACCTGGTTACAAAATGTTATTCAGGTTAGAGTCGCTATTCAGCTACAGTTGACCAGCGATGACTGGAAGCGGCTGCTAAGTCATGTATGTCAGAAAGCACCCCCTCTCTGTGTTGTCTCTTACCCAAACTGCCTCACCCAGGCATTTTCCCTCTTGACTGTTTATTATGTTCTGGACTTCCTTTGAGGTGCTAACTTTGTTTTTGCCAGTCTGCTTTCCATCTTCTGTTCCTTTTTGCAACACCCAGCCACTTGTTGATAGAAAACAGAGGTCCTGTTTCATACAAATAATCCTGTTTGTTTTCGTACCATTGAACTTTCTGATGACTGATGCTTTCGGCTTGTTTGGGGTTTTGCTTGGAGATGCTTAACCAAGGCCCTCAATGCCCCTCACTCCCAGAACAGGGACAATTCCTCCTTCCTCTGCCCTCAGCCAGTCTAGTTCTGCCTACCTAACCACATCTAGCCCAACTTGCAGCTTTTGCCGGTTTAGAAAAAACTTACAATGTTTTGGCTGTAATGGCCCTTTGGCATGGAATAGCTAGTATGGAGGGCTTGCAGCCCGTTCCAGTGCCCCAAGGGACCTCCACAACAGGATTCTTTATTGCTACCCTTCATTCTGAGACCTCAGCTTTGGAGGAGCCACTTTTGCGGTAATGACAGCCATTTTAACTGTGATTATATTGCTGGGTTGGCTCTAGAGTTAGACTACAATCCTAATTCCATTTGCTTGCATGTAAATAACTGAATGCAATAGGGCATGTCTGAGTAGTCATGGTTAGGAACATTGTGCAAGTAGTCATGCTTACAGTAACCCTATTGAAATCAATGGAACTTAGCTTGGTCATGATCAACTTGTCCCATTGGCTTCAGTGGGTCTGCTCTAAGCATGATTAAGTCTGGATCTAACCCATTTTTTAAAAATATATGTATATCAGAACTAGGACTAGATTTGGACCTTTTAACCTAAAGCAGAAAATCCGAAGGGCTCATTAGCATGACTTCTGTACCTTCTGCTCCTTTAAATATGGGGTGCACTGCTTGCCAGCTTCCCAGTGTCCTGTGCCCCCACCTGTCTGCTTTGCTGACCTTCAATGGCACTAGAAATGTCCTCTTTGAGGTGTCCCACCTCTCCTTGCCTCATGGTAAGACTGAGCTTCATTTGGGCAGAATTATGGATTACGGAAAGATACCACAGCAGTTGTGCTTGTATCAACTACTATCAAACAGAGAGCATGGACAGAGGATTATTTCTCCTGCAGGCTGAAGAAGCGAAGGCTCTGTGTTATGTATTCAGGAGACTTTTGTGGCATTTTCAAACATTAGTTTAATTTATTCATTCTCAAAGAAATACATTGTTCTATTAATAGCAGTTCAGCAATACCAGGGCCTGTTGGAAGAATTTTGATCTTTTACATAAAGAAAAACAGCTTCCTTTGTTTGCTAGGCTCTGCCTCAAGAATGCACAATTCCCCATCCCTCAGCGCCTTTCAATGTGCCATGGTCAGCTGTCGGGGGCAGAGAACAATAGCTATGGTTCAGTCTGTATTCTGCCCACCACTACTGAGCTATGGGGTTTCGTACTCTTTCTTCCTACTCAAAGGGGTTGGTGGAAAAGTGTTGCGTGACTCTTGAGTCCTGCCAATTCCTTCAGTGAACATTAAATCTGTTTCTCAGATTAATCTCTCTGAAGGTTAGTGCGAGGATAAAATGGGTGCAGCGTTGAGGCATGTCTATGGGAATAAGAACCTAATAAATAAAAGGAGTATAGGATAAAATTTATAATAACATAATGAAGCATTTAGTTCTTTTTAAAAGAGAGAGAGGGCAGGAGCTAGCCTGCCTCCTGACTTGAAAGGAAAGTCTGTGCCTTGACTAAAGACACTTTGTGTAATGAGTTGGTGACAAAGGTGAGATTTGCACTGGGGACTTGGCCTCTACTCAGTGCCAGATTTACGTATAAGCTAAACAAGCTGTAACTTAGGGCCCCACTCTCTTGGGGGCCCCCAAAAAAATTAAAGGAAAAACACCTGGATGTACATTTCCAAAATATAAGATAAAAAACAAATAAAATAAAACCTACAGCAACAGTGTATTGTGTTTAGGCTCCTATTTCTTATGTGCAAATGGCTTTAGATGCCTATTTGGTCCATAAATTACCATATAGCATATATTCATTTTTTTAAATAAGATATTTATTAAAAGTTTTTTGGATATAAGAAAAAAAAGAAAAATAAACATACAGAATAATAAACAATTAAAAACACACATTAATTTTCAATGACATAACTTCCATACCCTTATTTCCTCCGACTTCCTCATACTTCCCTTCTTTGTATTCCAGTTCAACCTGTTGGTTCAGCAAATCCTTACCATTAAACTTTTACCCATTTATAATCCTTTTTTCATGTCTCCTAAAGCATTACAGCTGGAAACCACTTAGTTTCTATCCAACATCTTTCTAACATTCATTCATTTTACAATATTTCTTTAAATAGTCCTTAAATTTCTTCCGGTCTTCTTTCACCGACTCTTCTCCCTGGTCTCGGATTCTGCCAGTCATCTCAGCCAGTCATATAGTGTCAGGGAACTGCCATCGGAGGGACAGGTGGTGGAAGGGCTCACGGACGCTGGTAGAGACCCAGCAGCTGAAGCAGGAACCAGCAGGGGGAGAGGTGGGTCTCTGAGGGAAAGCGAGCAAGAGGGAGGACTCAGGGACACGTCCAGCGAGAACAGTGGGGAGGTTTCTGAACCTCCCATAGGGAGACCCACTCCTCGCCGGAAACTGTCACGCCGCGAGTCCAGAAGACGTGTTTCCGTTAAGGAGCTTTTATGCTGGAAGCGATTCCGAAAGCAACCACTGTCGGAATCTGCAAGTGACTAGAGCAGCCATGTCTGAGGGGCTCCGTCACAGACAGAGGTTTGTGGGCTTGAACAAACTCTGAGGGACTACGATTTTACGCACAAGCAGCTCATCATCCCATCACATATAGCATATATTCAACACAAAAAACCAGCAACAATTTGTTGCTGACAAGGACAGCTGGATATATAAAGGGCCCATTACCTTCAGTAGCTTAGGGCCTCATCAAACCTAAATCTGGCCCTGCCTCTACTCTGTACCAGCCACCAGGGCCAGGCCCCCATGAGGTCTCTGCAGTGAATGAAACAGGAGTGAACAGAGGAGAGAGTATTCAGACATGAAGCCCTGCTCCTGACATCTCTCCAGGGACAATTCATGGGGTGGAGGAAGAGAATAGCACCTGCATATTCCTGCAGTTAGGGATGTGGGTGGCACTGTGGGTTAAACCACAGAGCTTAGGGCTTGCTGATCAGAAGGTCAGCGGTTCAAATCCCCGTGATGGGGTGAGCTCCCGTTGCTCGGTCCCAGCTCATGCCACCCTAGCAGTTTGAAAGCATGTCAAAGTGCAAGTAGATAAATAGGTACCGCTTTGGCGGGAAGGTAAACGGCTGGTTCACCAGAAGCGGCTTAGTCATGCTGGCCACATGACCCAGAAGCTGTATGCCGGCTCCCTTGGCCAATAAAGTGAGATGAGCGCTGCAACCCCAGAGTTGGCCACGACTGGACCTAATGGTCAGGGGTCCCTTTACCTTTATTCTTGCAGTTACACCCTTCCCTTCCCTTCCCTTCCCTTCCCGAACCCACCCTTATCCCATGAGGCTTATTGTAATAGCTTTGTGACAGCTCTAATTATTCTGTACCTGCAGGGCGTTATAGAAAATTGCCAGCTGCTGAGGACATCCACTGTCTTTTCCCAATGTCATCACTTGGTTGATCCTGAGCAATTCATTGGCCTCTGTGAAGAAGACATCTGCAGATGTGCCCAGGATAGGAACTGCCACTGTCCCGTTTTTCTAGAGTATGCCAGAAACTGTGCTCGTCAAGGTGTGATTCTGGAAGGATGGCCTGGCAGCGCTTCATGCAGTAAGTTTCCAAGACTTGGTTTCTGTACTGGACAGCAGTACAGATTGATTTGGAGAGTTCTAAAACACTAGTAACATGGCTTGAACTCCCAGTTCCGAGCAAAAAGCTGTCACGATTGCCTAAGGGCACAGACAGGGCATGCTCTGACCTTGCATCTCTCATGGTGCCATCTATTTGTGGGCTATTTCTTACCCATGCTTTTCAACAGAGATGTGTAACCATTGGAAGGGACTGTCAGGTGGTATCACTGCCACTGTGCTAATGGCACACAGGACTTCTTCGCCTTTTCACCAAACCCGGTGGCCGTGGCCAAGTCCCTGAATGAATGTCTGCACCAAATTATGGCTTAGATGAGGGCTAGTAATATGAAACACAATCTGGATAGGTCAAAGGCTATGATGGTGGACTGGCCATGGGCAAGAGGGTTTTTGCTTTTGCGTGTTCAGACCCGGAAGCCCCCCCCCCAATAAGTTCACACTTGGCTCAAATTTTGGTTTTGGGCAGAATTTAGGCCACAACTTTATTGATTACAGAAAGTGACTGGTTGCATAGGCTCTGGTTCGACTAGCTCCCTGCACCCTTGCAGGTAGCGCTGACCCAGGGCACCAGCATAGGTCAGCCAAGGGGGAACACCTGGATAAGCGGAAAGCCAGGAATGGGCTATCTCCGCCACCCAAATGTCCCCCTGGACTCAGGCACAGGCACAACCCCCTCTCAGGGATTGACCAAACCATTAAGTCCCTGGATTCCTTTAACGGAATACCCTTCACATAGGGATAGCGAGAGCGTTCTCCCATCCCTATCACCTGAACCAGAGCCAGAACATTTCCCAATGCAAATCACCATAATTTGCAACAATAACAGCCAGGCATTCACCTTTGTATCATGGAAGGTGGAGACAGATTATAATTGTTTCCAGAGAGCAAAAGGCAGAATGAAAGAACACCCATTGCATGTGGTATGTCTGCTCATCTCACTGTTAACCGCAGCTAATAGCTGTTTGCAGGTTTTGGAGTTACTTCAGAAATGATTTGGCCAGAGATAGAACAAACAAGATGCATGTTTACACCATGGAAAGCAAAATATCACCTGAGCCACATTCAGTTCCTGTCTGTCTCCAGAACTAAGTTTTCAGATGTTCACAAACGTTTCTTGGAATTTCAGCATTCACACGTGATTCTGTTTGCCAAATGTTGCATGGTCACTGTAATATGTTATCTGTTTTGTATGTGTAAGTTTTACCTCCTTAGAAGTGGTTTTTAAAAATAAAATACGAGAAGGGAATTGACCAAATAAAATATCCACCCTTCTGTATAATAAAGTAAGTAGAGTATTCGTAGATTCCTAAAGGATTTCTCTCTCAGATCCCTGCAATTTTTTCAGGGCCAGGATGCCCAGTTGGCTTGGAGTATAAGGAGTGCACATCCCCTTGTGCCAAAACCTGCCAGAGTTTGAATATCAATGAAGTGTGCCAAGAAAAATGTGTCGATGGCTGCAGCTGCCCTGGTAATTTATTTACTGATCTGTTTACAGAGCCAATCTTTGAGCAGTAGCATTTCCCATTTCATTTAAAGAAGAAAACTGGTGTCTGTTTTCAAATGTTTAGGAGTATTTATTTCTCTCTCTTCTCCTTCTCTTTTTCTCTGCCCCCAGATTAGGCCTACATGCATTTTATCAAAGAGCTACTATTAAATAAAAAGAAATAAAGGTCTATGTGAGTTCAGCGATGGATGATGATCCATTACTTCTTCCCTTTTGCCTGCAAAGTCTTAAGTTGCTTCTGAATTATTTCTAAGTCATTCCAGCTGTTAGGGAAAGAAAATGAAGACGATATACTGTGAGAGGCTTTTTAATTGAGCCTGGAGATGTAAGAGTATGTATTCTTTTCAGCTAGACATACACTGGGTAGTATACTAGCCCTCTGATTAGAGTTGTTTTCACAGCTCAGCTAAGGCAAACTTTGTTTGCTAAGGGCAATGTTGTTCAGGGGACCTGTTCCATATTGACTTGTCTGCTGAGGAACCCCTACGAAGCCCCAGTTTATCGCAGAATATTGTAGGAGCACATTAAGGTCAAGGGTGGGCAGAAGGTATATTGGCATCTGCTGGTAGATCTCTGGGTGATTTGCAATAGTTTGGCAAGGGTTTCTGACTTGCAGTTGTTTAACATCAGCAGTCAGGAGCACTTCAGACCTGTCTTTGAGCCTGTCTGAAACTTAAATCCTCAATTTCTTAGTAGGGCTATGTTTAAAACTTGTTTGAGTCTCTGCCCTGTTTTTGAGTTTGTCTGAAACTTCAAACCTTAATTTTGTATCACTATTACTTCTTATATTACTACTGCTTGGTTCTCTTAAATAGGGTTTTGTTTAAAACTTGTTTGAGTCTCTGCCCTGTTTTTGAGTTTGTCTGAAGCGTCAAACCTTAGTTTTGTATCACTATTATTTCTTATTACTACTGCTTGGTTCTCTTAAATAGTGTTTTCTTTAAAACTTTTTTGAGTTTCTGCCCTGTTTTCTGAGTTTGTTTGAATACTTTAAAACCTCATTTTCTTATCACTACTGCTCGATTCTCTTAAATGTTTAAAACTTGTCACTGAGGTTTTCATAACTTTTTTGTAAACTCGAAGAAGCATTTCTAGCCCTGATCTTGAGCTTGTTTGATATCACTTAAAATCTTACAATTTCTTTATTTCCTTCTGAGGAAACTGATTAGTTCAGTGAAACAAGTTTTGTAGCTGGCATCTCGTTAAGTTTTTGTTTAATTCTAGTTTACTTCTTTATTTTTGTTATTCTATAGTCGATTACTTCTCGTTTCAGGGATTTTCACGGTAATTTCTTTTGTTGAGGGTGAAAGATGCCAGCTGATAAACATTTATGACTTGTGTCAATCTTCTTCCTTAGAATTTAGGGTTAAAATGGTTTTGTGGATACTAACAGTGTTTTTGCTGGCCTCTCTAGAGGGCAAGCTGCTTGATGGAGACCTCTGTGTTGACAGCTCTGATTGCCCCTGCCTACATTCAGGCAAGCGCTACTCTCCCGGCTCTTCTGTCTACCAGGACTGCAACTCATGGTAAATAGGATAATGGGATCCACAATGGTAATGTTGTCACAAGCGATGAGACCCTGTGTGATTATCCCCATGGACACTTACATTTCTGGCCAACTCACTGGTTATATACCTTGAGGACCAATCTATACATGTAGCCAAATCAAGTCCTAATGTTTATTTTGGATTGTGGTGCTTTAGGTGCACATTTCAGTTCCACAGCACCAAAAACACCAAAGAACAAAAACTCCACTCAACCGACACATAGAAAGCTTTCAAGTGAGGTAGGAGATATTAGTCTAGCTGTCTCCCATACATGGTATTTTTCTATGTGCAAGGAACTTCATTGATAGGGAAACATTCAGACATGTAGCTCCTTGCCTGGAGCATGAATTGGTATGGAGTTGATTCTCCTGTATCTCAGTGTGTAAAATAAGTGCCTAGGTCAGAACTATAGATGATCCCAATGAATAAGTTTCAACACGCTCATGCATGTGCTTAAGGCCTTGGACACTATTATTATTATTATTAGTTGTATACCACCCTTCATTTGAAGATGATTACATAAAAGATTAAAGAGAACTTTGTTGAATAATAGCATGAGAAGTGAGATTTAATTGATTTAAATCAGCAATAAGGATTAGGATCTGGGCTTCCAGAGAAGGATTTTCCCCCATGGGGACAGCCCAGTGCAAAGTTCAAAGGGTTCTCATCCCCAGGAGCTGCTATTAGCCTCAGAGAAGTAGGCATACAGGTACAAGAACAAGCGTCCGTATGGCTTCCCTTACCTTATGTCAATTGTCCCATCAAATTCATCTCCTTGACTGCTAAAGAAAAAGACCTTTGGTGATCCCATCATGAATCTCCATGTCATGTGCTCTTTAGTATGAATAATGATAGGCTATGTTCAGTTTGCCCATGCATCTAAATAATAATAAAAATTTGCATTTTTCAGTATTTGCAGGCATGGCACCTGGATCTGCAGCAATGAACCTTGCCCAGGTAGGTTGATATTGATATTGAATAACCAGTAAGTGAATTTGCACAATCTTTTTCAGTCCTTACTCTCAAGTGTCTCACATTGCAAATAGTATCTTGCTCTCTGTTGTAGATTTTTTGAAGGAAGGATACATATTTTTACCCCTTTGGTGAACTCAAATTTTAAACTAGGTATTTTGTGATGGCGCATTGAAGACCCTTGATACAAAACACACACAGAAAATGCTTAAATACATGCACTGTTTAAATTACACTATTTTAATGAGTTTGTTGGTTTGTTATAAGGTGTGCGTCTGAACCCACATGCCTATCTAACATTCATGTGTATTCCTGCTAGGATCCTTAACTGGAGTTGGAACACATGTCTGTTATGAATTTCTGCCTTTATCCTTATGCCCCATTAAAAAGTTCACACGCCTGAGGAACAAAGAAAGTTTGGTTTATTATGCAGAAGTGACAATTACAGCAATATATTTATTGCAATATTCAAACCAGATTGAGTGAAATTGAAAAGCAAAACACCAAGTCAGCTGTATATAAAATTTGCACCTCTAAGATCTATGGTTTAAACAGATAACAGGGTTACTTATATCTCAAAATTAATAATTCCAGTCCTTTACGTTAGCCCGATTGAACGTTTTCCTCTCAACTTTTGTCAAGCGCAGATGTTTCATAGAATCATAGAATCATAGAGTTGGAAGAGAACACAAGGGCCATCGAGTACAACCCCCTGCCAAGCAGGAAACACCATCAGAGCACTCCTGACATATGGTTGTCAAGCCTCTGCTTAAAGACCTCCAAAGTAGGAGACTCCACCACACTCCTTGGCAGCAGATTCCACTGTCAAACAGCTCTTACTGTCAGGAAGTTCTTCCTAATGTTTAGGTGGAATCTTCTTTCTTGTAGTTTGGATCCATTGCTCCGTGTCCGCTTCTCTGGAGCAGCAGAAAACAACCTTTCTCCCTCCTCTATGTGACATCCTTTTATATATTTGAACATGGCTATCATATCACCCCTTAACCTCCTCTTCTCCAGGCTAAACATGCCCAGCTCCCTTAGCCGTTCCTCATAAGGCATCATTTCCAGGCCTTTGACCATTTTGGTTGCCCTCCTCTGGACACGTTCCAGTTTGTCAGTGTCCTTCTTGAATTGTGGTGCCCAGAACTGGACACAGTACTCCAGGTGAGGTCTGACCAGAGCAGAATACAATGACACTATTACTTCCCTTGATCTAGATGCTATACTCCTATTGATGCAGCCCATAAATTATTTAAACATACCCAGAAATGATAGATATGTGGATGTCCTTTGAATATGTCAAACACTGTAGAACATATTCTTTTCTACTGCCCATTGTACAACCAGCTATGCAAATGCATGCCATCCCCCTTTTTTTGGGTGGTCTAGCATCATGGCACAATGAAAATATCAGATTCTATGCGTCTAACATTAACCCAGAATAACTGAAAGGCTGGCTGAGTTTTTATCAATAGTATCTCTCAGTTTGGTGAATGGCACTATTTAGCAGGAAGAAATCCCAATGATATATAATCCTTTTCATGGCTGTTTATTTGTATATATTTTAAATGTTTATATATTGATGTTTTATGATGTTTTATCATAGCCTGTGCTTGTAATGCCTACAAAGGCAAAGAAGAAGAAGAAAATGACAGTGTGTCTCAGTGCTGCTTTCAGATAGCAAGGTTACAATAAAAGTGGGCAGAAAATCACACAGCATATACCCCTTGATCTTGAGAGTAAAAAGGACCCCAAACTATCCCAGAGACCTAGAAAGTGAGTGTGATGACTTGCCACGGACCCATGCTAAAAAGAAAGCACAAATAAAGGAGTGAATTGGGTATATCTGATCTGGAACCCTAATGGAACACAAATGAGTTGCCCGAACCAACCAGAACTATAGATGTCTTGACTTAAAGGGGGACTTGTAACTGCTGCCTCTCATGTTGTTTTTGCTGCATCAGCAGCACTGAAGATGCATTGCTGCTGCGTATTTAAGTTCAGGTCCATTGCACACTAGTACTAAGACCTACTAACTATAAGAAGATCAAACTTATCCATTCTGAAGGAAATCAGCCCTGAGTGCTCACTGGAAGGACAGGTCCTGAAGCTGAGGCTCCAATACTTTGGCCACCTCATCAGAAGAGAAGACTCCCTGGAAAAGACCCTGATGTTGGGAAAGATGGAGGGCACAAGGAGAAGGGGACGACAGAGGATGAGATGGTTGGACAGTGTTCTCGAAGCTACCAGCATGAGTTTGAGGAAACTGCAGGAGGCAGTGGAAGACAGGAGTGCCTGGCGTGCTCTGGTCCATGGGGTCATGAAGAGTCGGACACAACTAAACGACTAAACAACAGCAATAACATTGCTACTTATCACACCAGAGGTCTTTCATCTCATGATTACTATTGGCACATCCTATTTTATCCTACCATCTCATTTGATACCACCTTTCTTAGATCCCAGGCCTAAAAATATTTAAAATTCAGTCCTACAGATCTCAGTGATACTTTCTTTTGAGCAGTTATTCTTACAAGGGCAATCAGAGAGGAATATGCTTTGAGGCAGACATCTGCCCAGCCCAGCCATTTGAATCAGGAATGCTTCTTTCTTGTTTTAATATGATTGTGAGAACTCTGCTTTAGCTTGAAGTCATGTTGTTTAAAATCAATATTTGGTACTGTTTTTTTTTCAGGTGAATGCTCTGTCACTGGCCAATCACATTTCAAGAGCTTTGACAACAAGCATTTCACCTTCAGCGGCATCTGTCATTACTTGTTTGCCAGAGATTGTGCAGAGAACACCTTTTCTGTTTTCATAGAGACTGTCCAGGTAAGAACATCTTCCTTGAAAGGAAAAAACAAGGGCTGCCTCTCTCACTCAAAAACACACCGACCGATTTGACAAAGTGCTTGGGCAAACAACATGTTGCAGAGAGCCAAGCTGAACATGGCAGCCTGAGGTGTTGTGTTGTGTTGTGTTTTTAAATGGCAGCCTGGTGTTGAGTTTTCCTTCTTCCCCTCCATAAAGTATCAGGCCATCTTGTGCCCTGACATAATTAGAGTGAGATTTACATTGAGACTATTTGCATAATGACAGCAGCTCACTTTATCAATATACCCCATGGTAGGTTAGGCAAGATGCTAGCTTGCAAAGAATAAAGACTTGGATGACTTAATTGCAATACCATTTTCACATTTGCAAATGAACTGGGCGTTTTGCTTTAGGATATATGCCAGTGCTATCAGAGGTAAATATGTGTGTCTCTTTTTTGAAACATGGAGCATACCAACACAGTAAATTTATATTGCTTTTATTAGCTGTTATGGTTCTCCACCCTCAGCTTGGTGCTGATAAATTATCTGTCCTAAACCAAAATTTCAATTTCCTTGGGAGAAGGAACGGCTGCTGAACCAGACATGCCCCTCTCCCTTATGGAAAAAGGCGCTTATTATTCCTGCTGCTGACCACTGTGTTGTTATTTGGTCACAATTTTTTTTAAAGAAATATTTTATGTTTTTAGACATTGTGGGGGAATAACTCTACAACAAATTGGTAATGCCCTGTTTTTATCATTATTGATTCTATTGATCTTTCGTCTTTTATTTTCTGTTCTGTAAATTGCTTTCAAACTTTCTGCTAGTTGTGGGAAGTGACTGTCAAATAAACGAAGCAGAACTTACAAAACATAGGTGCACACAGCAAGAGTTTGTAACAATGATACTGGCTGTGTACAGATAGCAATTTTAACATTGGTTCAAGTATTCCTTTCCTGGTCTCACAGCAACTGATGGACTGAGGCTGCAGCTAGATCAAAATTGCAATGCTAATTTAACACTTGGATTTCTTTTTAGTGTGCTGATGACCCTGATGCAGTGTGTACCCGATCAGCCTCTGTCCAGCTTCTGGAAGAGAACAGCATTATTAAACTGAAACACGGTGGTGTCGTTTCTTTGAACGGGCAGGATGTACAAATCCCTTTCACGCAAGGTGTGTTCTGTGTCATGTGACTAAGAGTATCTCAGCATAGCTGTCAACTTACAGATTTGAAAATAAGGGACCAGCAGCCTCAAAAATAAGGGGTCAGCAGCCAAAATAAGGGATCAACAATTACTTTGATAAAATACATATTTTGTTGTGTGCAAATGGCTTAAGATACCTATTAGGTCCATAAATTACCATATAGCATATATTCAACACACAAAAACAGCAACAACCTGTTGTTGACAAAGGACAGCTGGACATAGAAAGGGGCCCCATTACCTTCAGTAGCTTATTTAAGGGACATCATCAATAAGGGACAGCAGCGGGATATGGCGCTGGGATGAGGGACTGTCCTGCCAAATAAGGGACACTTGACAGCTATGTATCTCAGACTGGGCCAAGGGACTGGGCTCATATCTCCCCCTCCCCACCCCAGGCAGCTTCTGGCCCACAATTTAACATTAGGAGGTACACAACACACCCTCCTGTTGACTCTGGCCAAGCAGTGGAAATAATGATGAGGCTCAATATTAAAATTAAGTCCTCTCTGCAGTCTAGTCTTCTTTCCCCCACTCTCAGCTACTCATTACTTAACAGAGCATCACAGGGTGGGTGATGAAGAATCATAAGGAGAGCAGAGTTTTGAACCTCCCTATATGGATTTATGTATAAGCTAAACAAGCTGTAGCTTAGCACCCCGCTTGGGCCCCCCAAAAAAAATTAAAGGAAAAAAACCCCTGAATGTACATTTCCAAAATATAAGATAAAAAACCCAAATAAAATAAAACCTACATACAGTTAGAGCTTAATAATTATTTCACTATTAATATACTTCTTAAATGTATTTCACTATGAATATGCTTCTATGCTTCTTAATTGTATTTCAGTTCAACTATTACTTTGATAAAATACATATTTTGATATGTGCTTTAGAAACCTGTTAGGTCCATACAGCATATATTCAACACAGAAAACAGCAACAATTTGTTGTTGACAAAGGACAGTGGGACATATAAAGGGCCCCATTAACTTCAGTAGCTTAAAGCTAAAGGGATCCCTGACCGTTAGGTCCAGTCGCAGATGACTCTGGGGTTGCAGCGCTCATCTTGCTTTATTGGCCGAGGGAGCCGGCGTACAGCTTTTGGGTCATGTGGCCAGCATGACTAAGCCGCTTCTGGCGAACCAGAGTAGCGCACGGAAACGCCGTTTTCCTTCCCGCCAGAGCCGTACCTACCATATTTTTTGCTCTATAAGACTCACTTTTCCCCTCCTAAAAAGTAAGGGGAAATGTGTGTGCGTCTTATGGAGTGAATGCAGGCTGCGCAGCTATCCCAGAAGCCAGAACACTGCACAGCTATTATTATTATTATTATTATTATTATTATTATTATTATTATTACTATTATTATTATTATTAATTAAGTAATTAATTAATTTGTTTAATTTGTATACCACCCTTCATCTATAGATCTCTGGGTGGTTCACAACATAGAAATGCAAGATAAAAACACAAAATAATTAAAAACAAGGGGGGATGCACACCACAGCCCTCCCCCTGCATAGCTACTTGCTGTGTGAGCCTCATAAGGCGTCGCTTGGCTCTACACCTTCAGCAGACAATTTAGATCTGTCTAGATTTCCTGTATTACATTCACATTTTCTGTTGCTCCTCCCTATGTATCTGTAATTAGCAGTTGGTTTTCCCAGGTGCTCTTCGTATCCAGCACACCGTAATGTCTGCAGTTCGTCTCAGCTATAAAGAGAATATACAGATTGACTGGGATGGGCACGGAACTCTTTCGATGAAGGTATGATTCAAACACACACACACACACACACACACACAAACATATATTTGTATTTAAATTGATTCCCCCCCCCTAAGAAAATATGGTTGTGGTGTGCTAGAAATTCTAGATATACAGTGGTGCCCCGCAAGACGAATGCCTCGCAAGACGGAAAACCCGCTAGACGAAAGGGTTTTCCGTTTTGGAGGTGCTTCGCAAAACGAATTTCCTATGGGCTTGCTTCGCAAGACGAAAATGTCTTGCGAGTTCCTGCGGTTTTCCCCCCCTCCCCCCTTTTTCCCAAGCCGCTTACCCGCTTATCAGCTGATCCTAAGCCGCTAAGCCGCTTATCAGCTGATCCGCTAAGCCGCTTAACAGCTGATCCGCTAAACCGCTTATCAGCTGATCCACTAAGCCCGCTAAGCCACTAATAGCGCTAATCCGCTAAGCCGCTAATGGGCTTGCTTCGCAAGACAAAAAATCCGCTAGACGAAGAGACTCGCGGAATGGATTCTTTTTGTCTTGCGAGGCACCACTGTACTCTAGAGTAGAAGAGACTGCGCTGCAAATAATAGGCACAGCTTTTAACCCCAGTCGGCAGGCCAGCAAGCATTTCTGCTCTCGGGTCCACTGACCAGGCTCCACACCATTGGCTGCCCATGATTGGGCAATTTAAACCTTGGACTCGGCATGCTTACCTGCCCTGCAATGTGGCCAGCTGGCGAATTTACAGCAGCCAGCCGCTGGGATGTGACTCCTTGCTACCCTGGGAATTGAGGGCAGCTTGTGAGGGGCTGTAGCCACCCTCCAGACAGATTGCAGATTGCATCTTTGTGGGAATGTTCAGGGTGGCAGGAGAAGATATATTGTTTATTAACATCCTTCCTAACTTGCGCTAGCAAGTTCCTTTACTTAGCAGAGTTACATTCCCCCTTTTTTGTATAATTTTTTTTATTGGTTTTTCACAAATTATATAAACACAAACAATACACAATACAAACAAACACATAGACAAACATGTATAATTTCAAATCCTTTTTTCTTAAACCTTACTTCACCGACTTCCCCGTACCTCCCCTTTCTGCATCCCAATTTCCAAATTTGTTTCAGCAAATCCTCCCCCTTAAGCTTATCTAATTTTCCCTTGTTCTTTTCTTTTACTTAATCTTTTGCAGCTGTAATCCCCTTTTTTCTATAACCTCAACATTTTAGCACTCATTTATTTTACAATATTTCTTAAGATAAATTTTGAATTTCTTCCAATCTTCTTCCGCCGTCTCTTTCCCCTGGTCTCGGATTCTGCCAGTCATTTCAGCCAGTCCCATATAGTCTATCACCTTCATCTGCCATTCTTCCAGAGTGGGTAGATCCTGTGTCTTCCAATACTTTGCGATGAGAATTCTTGCTGCTGTAGTAGCATACATAAAGAAAGTCCTATCTTTCTTTAACACCATTTGGCCAACAATGCCCAAGAGAAAGGCCTCTGGTTTCTTCAGGAAGGTATATTTAGCAGAGTTACATTCCCCAGCAGATAGCTGGTTGCAGGCTCGTGTGAGCCTCTCACTATTATACAACGCAGTCTGTCTCAGACTGAATTGTACATTCCTGGTAAATTCCCTTGAATTCCTATTAAAAGACACCACAATCTTATTCAAAGTCAATCTAAGAAGTTTACTTACATCAGTTCACAGTTGGATTCCTAAAGACAGACTTATGGTAGTTACAAATATGTACATGTGGATCTACCCTATATGGGGTAATAACCCCAGTGTTTCTGCTAGCTGAGAGCTAGTAGAGCAGTCCTAGCTAATAGCTGGTCAAACGAAGACGGAAGTCAAAAAGAGAGGAGGGTGTGCTGTGTGACTCGTCCTTCTGTTACCTGGACAGGTTATGTCACGCCCACCTTCTATCACATGCAAAAGGAAGGATGCTCCAGCCAGGAGGAACAGGAAGTTTCGACTGGCTGGACCAAACATTCCCTTGCATGTCTTCTCTAACATTTCAACGTATGTTGTACTTGACTGCCTCTCATGGATCACATCCCACAATCTTGGTCTAATCCAAACCATTTCCTGTCTTCTTAAACAAGGATCACTTAATACTCAGGATAACACAGTTTTGACTCTTAAGGCAGCCTGAGGGCATAGTTTTTCTCTGAGATTTAAGACACATGAAGATTTTGATTAATATATAAAATTAGATCATGCAAGAGCAAAGCCATGATTGACCTTTTCCTGCTTTTCTGGCTAAACTTATTCAGGCCCCAGACTACGCCAGCTGTGTCTTCTCAACTTTGAATGTAGTCGCGATAGTGATAAAAGCTAAAGAACAATTTCCAGTGCCTTTTTAAATTGTCATGTTCCTTTCCATCTGCTCCTTAAAGGTCAACATTGTTGCTTTTGGAGCAATCAAAAATAATTTCACGCACACAAATGCACAAATGTTTGTGTGTCGTTGCCAAATGTTTTAGACAACTGGGGGAAGTGATTTACTTTCACTCCCAGTGACCTGGGCAGACACTTCTGAGAAATATAATGAACTCTGGGTTTTCCTGCTTTAGTCCTGAGGAACAACATCCATTTCCTACTTAGGACTTAACTGGAAAATTGGAAAAATAGATTCTAAAGCTGAAAACTTTTTAAAGGTTATATTGATTTTAGGAAAATTCCAGTTTTCTTTGATTTGGCTGGATTACATCATTATGTTCCAATAATGTTTCAAACAGACAGCTGGCATGCAACATAAACTATTTTAAATATTTAAATCTCATGGATTTCGGCAAATTTTTAAATCTCCCCTTGAAATCAGTAGGATTTGAAAGTGTTAAACTTTGGCTGAAGTGCACTCTGACAATGCAATGTTATGCATATCAGTTCAGAAGGAAGGCATACTGAATTCATTGGAGCTTACTTCTGAGTAAGTGTGTAAAGCATTGCAGTCTAGGGGGCGTATTGTTTGGAAATTTTTTGCAACACATGTTGGTGCCAAAGTATGCGTTAGAGCACACACACTTTTGTGCGATGAGAGGACTATTGCCTTCTGTCGATGGGAACAGAGTGTGGGCATCCTCTAAAGCCCTGCTATGGCAAATTCTTCAGGCACGTTGAAGATAAACTATTTGAGCTGGGAATTTTCCTGCTCAGATCCATAGCTATTATGCTCCCCTGGATCTCTGATGTAATGCATTTTAGGTATAAACTGCCATATTAAATATGTTTATTGGAAGAGTGATATTGCTATAAAACAGGAGATTAATATTGATAATCATCTGACTCCTTCCTTGTCCAAGATTCCTAATACTGTTGGGCACATGCAACATGCTTAGATGGGCAAAACACTCAATCTGCGCCACCATTTTGTCAGTTGTGATCCTGAAGATCACAGATCTGTCCTCTGTATGAGGACAGAAACTATTACGTTAATCCAATGTGTACTTATATACACTTAAATTTCCTTAAGTAAAATTTACTTGGGTAAGGGGATCATTCCCAGTGCCTTTTAATTAGTTTTATATACAGCACTTTTATATTTAGCACAGTTTGTATAAGGTTCATTCAACAGAAATCCTATAAGCAGCTGACTGGAGACAAAAAAATAATGAAATGTGTAAATACTGAATTTAACTCCTATACTTCTTCAGTTACCCTCAGAATTCACGGAACGAACTTGTGGTCTGTGTGGCAACTACAATGGCAACCAAGGAGATGATTTCCTGACACCTTCTGGCCTGGTGGAAACCCTTGTGGAAGACTTTGGGAATTCCTGGAAGCTCAAAGAAGATTGTCAAGATTTGCAGAAGCAAGATAGCAATACCTGCAGTCTCAACCCGCGCTTAGGTACTGGCCCTTGCAATGAAGCCAGGGTTGGCTTGTGGTGAAAGATAGCAGCATGTTTATCTTCTTTCAGCATAGCGTCTTCCATTGCAGACAAGTCCACAAGGAAAGGGCTCCCTGAAGTGGAAAAATGAGAGAATCAGCATTTTATCTCTGAACTGTCATGCTCAGAGCTTGACAAAAAAGGGAGAAAAGGCAGACCACCACTGCTATCTGGGGCACGTGCCTCCTTTTGCCTTGATCCACCGTTTGTGTGTTTTTCTTCCTCTGGTCTGGATGCTATAATAATAATAATAATAATAATAATAATAATAATAATAATAATAATAAAAAATTTATTATTTATACCCCGCCCATCTGCTTAGGTTTCCCCAGCCACTCTGGGCAGCTCCCAATAGAATATTAAAAGCACAATAAAACATCAAACATGAAAAACTTCCCTAAACAGGCCTGCTTTCAGATGTCTTCTAAAAGTCAGATAGTTGTTTATTTCCTTGACATCTGATGGGAGGGTGCCACTACCGAGAAGGCCCTCTGCCTGGTTCCCTGTAACCTCACTTCTCACAGTGAGGGAATCGCCAGAAGGCCCTCGGAGCTGGAACTCAGTTTCCAGGCTGAACGATGGGAATGGAGAAGCTCCTTTAGGTATATGCTATCGGCTAAGCCACAGTTTGGCTTACTGTGTTGTCCAAACCCTGGCTCTTGGTTTGTCTGACAAACAGGTTTGGCCTGGTGTTACACGCTAACTGGGTCAATGTGTTTTTGATGGCTTATGGTGGTTCCTATTTCTTTCTACAGCCGATAACTGCTCATCTAACATTTTAAAATTGTTTACATTTCAGCCAAGTACGCTGAAGGCTCATGCTTGGTTCTGTTATCCCCGTTGTTTGAACCTTGCCACCGCAAAGTCAGCCCTTCTCCGTACCTCAAGAATTGCCGCTATGATGTCTGTTCTTGTTCCGATGGAAAAGACTGTCTGTGTACTGCCGTCTCTGCTTATGCGATGGCCTGCGCTCGCAAAGGAGTTCTCATCAGCTGGAGGAAGCCAGATTTTTGCGGTATGTGCGCTTTGCCGAGATGTTAGTAATATAATACATGGCATGATGTTTCATGTGCTTTAGTGTGAATTGTGGGCATATGAACATATATTTTAATGTGCACGGTGGGTGTGCAATTACGCATGGCTGACACGCCCTTTCCCACTTCAAATGGCAAAACCAGACCTTCAGCATCAGATGTGGCCCAGAACTATGCAAAGCCACAGCAAGGCTTCATAGTTTGTGCTTAGGAAGTGAAACAGTATAGGAGAAAAAATATATATCCTCCTTTGAAATTATGCTGCATGGTGGAATAATGGGTGGTACGCCAGGGGGATTAGTGGGGATGGGGTTGGGGATAGTTTGCCTATTTGTGTTTTCCATGCTTTGAGCATGGTCTGTGTGTACCTGTTAAGTGTTGTGGGAATTTTCTTTAGTTTGTTTGGGAGGAGTGGGTATGTTGTGGTGCAGGTGTTTTCAATTGTGTCCCTCTCTAGGTGTACCCATTGTTTTGTCTCATCTTCTAGTATATATGGGATTATATGGCGTATTTGGTTGGCATTGTAAGATGCTTCTATGTTGGGGATTCCCCATCCTCCTTCTGAGGTGGGGAGGTGCAGGTATTTGGGGCTTATTCTTGGTTTTTTATGTGAGAAGATGAAAGAGTGTAGTTTTCTCTGCCAACTGCGAAGATGGGTTGAGGGGATCCAGATTGGGAGGGTTTGGAATAGGTAGGTTAGTTTTGGGAGTGTGATCATTTTGATCATGGCTATTTTGTCTGAGAGAGTGAAGTTCATGTTATTCCTTCTCTTTAGGTCTTTGTTAATTTGTCGCCACAGGGGCTTGTAGTTGTGGAGGTGCGATTTATTGAGGTTTCTGGTTATTTGTACCCCTAGGTATCTGAACTTGGTGTGGCAAAGTTTTATTTTGGTGACCTTCGTGAGTTCTTTTTGGGTGTGAGGAGGGGTGTTGAAGCACATAGCTTCTGACTTTGTAAAATTTACTTGTAGGCCCGACACCATTGCAAATGTGTTGAGTTCTCTGATTAGGGAGGTTGCTGTGCTTGTGGGGTCTGGTGTTGTGACCATTAGGTCATCTGCAAAGAGCCCTAATTTATAGGTCTCCTTTGAAATTATGCAGGCCTGGAGACTGTGTGAGAGGTTGGCGATAATGAACCTCTTATTGGCAGCAGTACTATGCTAGAATGATGCAGCGATCATAAAAGGAACGAGGGGAAGGAATGGGAAAGGACTGCAAATGGTAAAATGATACAATTGGAACACATTCAATTGCCACAATTAATCCTTGATATGTGGTGCAGTTCGTTCTTCCTTTCTCTTGTCCGTTATGAGCATTTACACCTTGCACAAATGCTGATTTTCTGTGGCTGCAGATCCATTAAAAGCCTCATATCTGGTTCTCTATATCTGGTTCTCCATATACCTCTCATGGTGCAACGAAAAAATGTTTGCTCATTTAGATGGATTGAGATTGCAACTGGCAGTTTTGCATAATTACTGCTAATGGACCAGAGTATTGGAGTATTGGGCAGCTTCCTGCTCAGGGACTGAGGATCATATTTCACAATATGTTTATCCAAGCACAGTATTATCCTTTCACAAATAGCCAGCGCAGGGTGCCTGGTCCAGATTGGGAACCTGCCACAGGGCTTGGGGGCTTGTGCGAGGGGATGCCTTTACTGTGGTCCTAATTCAGACTGCCCCTGTGGTGTCTGCTGTTTGCATAGGGGAAAATTTTTTCATTGGGGCTGTTATGTACTGAAGTTCTCGCCCTGGGCCAGCAGGGGGATACTGTAGATAGTTATGCAAATAAGGGATCGAAAGTGACGTTCAGTGATTGGATAGTTTTTATGCAAATGAAGATCGAAAGTGACGTTCAGTGATTGGATAGTTTTAGAAAGTTGCTACAGCAGGGACGCGGACTTATAAAAAATATTGGGGGGGCCCGGGAAAGCTCGTGAAATGTAAATAAGCTCATGAATATGCAAATAAGCTCATGAATATGCAAATAAAGTGGCGCCGCCCCCTCGTGAGCAAATAGGGGAGAGCGTGCTGCGCCTATTAATCAGCTCCGGAACAGCTGATATGCGGGAAACGTGGGGCTAGCCGGAGAAGAGAGGGCGAGCCCCCTCCGCTCCGGCCCTAAACCGCTGAAACCGCCAGGAGGAAGGAAATTCCCCCCGGCAGTGCCTTGGCCGTGGCGGTGGTGCTGCGAAGCAGCGAAGCAGGAGCCCCCGCCCCCGGGGATTCCCTAATCTCGCGGGGGACGGCCGGGGCTCTCCGACTAGGGCCCGCGGCTGGCTAGCTGGCTGGCGAGGGCGCAGGTGGGGAGGAGGCGGGGGCGGCGGCGGCGCTCTACTGGAAGGGCGCCCGAGATTATTGGGGGGGCTGAGCCCCCCAAAAAAATTTTTTGAGGGGGCTCGAGCCCCCTCAGGCCCCATGGAGTCGGCGCCTATGTGCTACAGTAACGTTGTACTGGAGCTCTATATAAGCAGGCTGACTGAGCCCTTCAGTTCAGTTCTGTTCTGGCCTCTGAATAAACAAGAGCTGTTTGAAGAATCGCTGTGTCGTCTGATATGTTCGCCCACAACTTAACAGGGGCAAAGAGGAGTTTGCTTCTTATGCAAATAGAAGGCAGGGCCCCCCTCATCCAGATCAGGATTACAGTGGGGAATTAAATTGGTCTGGAGCCCTCTGCTGGCATCCCACCCACAGTGCGATCTGGATTGGGACCTGGACACTGGCTGTTAGTGAAATAAGAATCTTGTGCTTCCATGGCCAGTTAAAATGACTTGAATTAGTTTTGGTTCTTGGGATTCTAGGCGATGTATGAATGATTGTTTTGTTTTCTAGAAGCTCAGAGATGAGGCGGTGGAGCTGTGCTTGTGCCAATATTGTTCTGTCCGCTGTGGACTCTGAGCAAATAAATTTTGTGTATGGATTGAAGTGCTACAAAGCCCTGCAGAAACCTGTCAGACAAGAGAAGCACAAACCTTTGTGCAGTTGTGGGCAGAATGCTAAGGGTGGCATTAAAGGTGTGGCGCTGGTGGTTCAGGAATCAGTTTTCCTTCTTGGGATTCGGGAAGTGGGGAATAGCTCGTTCCTTCAGTATTGAATTATATTTCTGCTATTCTAATTTTGTGTCCCCATTTTGTATTTTTAAGTTGTGAACCAGCCTGTGATCTTCAAATGAAGAACAGCGTACAAATAAAATAGATAAAAATAATAGACGTTACTTTAATTTTGTGGCTAGCAGCAACATCTGTTTGTTTTTTGAAATGATACCAAATGTGGGTTTGTGTATGTGTGTGATATTCAGAAGGGATTGCTGCTCCGGAAGATGAAGATGAGAGAGAGAGATGGCTGCCTGCCCTGTGCTTTTATCATTACATGCACAGGTGAGGCCACACCCTCCTCTGGTCACATGCGGAGGAAGTCTGTCCCAGGAAGTTTACCTGCTTGCTGGACAGACATCACTCTCCATGCTTTAACATGTACACTCTAGGAATGTTGTGATTGACTGCTCCTGTGTTTTACACCCCACACATCCTGTCCCCACTGGGATGTGTGTTCTGCAGTGTGCTTGAGAATAGGTCGGAGACACCTACAGGATCTTACCTCTGGCATGTCTAGTGGTGAGGGCAACCCTGACAAAAGATGGCCAATTCTTCTCTCTTGCCTTCCCAAATACCATTCCTGTTATATCGGTAACTGTAAAATAATAATTTAAAAAATCTACAATACATTCCTTCACTCTTTTACTCTGCTCTACAGCTCTGAGTTGTCCAGAAGGTCAGATTTACCAGCAGTGTGGAAGTCCATGCAATCAGACTTGCCGATCCTTGTCCTATCCAGATACAAACTGCAATGAGTTTTGCATGGAAGGTTGCTACTGCCCTGCTGGATTATTCCTTGACCAGCAGGGAGACTGTGTGCAAAAGTCCCAGTGTTCTTGTTACTATGATGGCGAGATCTTCCAGCCAGACGACGTCTTCTCCGATCATCACACCATGTGGTGAGTGCATGGCTCGGGACTCATTGCATGTGCGTGGCTGTGTCTAAATCTAGGTCTGGAAGGTGAGGAGAACAGCAAGCGGGGCCAGGCCGGGATACATTGGTACCTTGGTTTTCAAACAGCTTCGTTCACAAACAACTTGGGACCCTGTGTGGTGTAGTGGTGAAGAGCGGTAGTCTTGTAATCTGGGGAACTAGGTTCGTGTCTCTGCTCCTCCACATGCAGCTGCTGGGTGACCTTGGCTAGTCACATTTCTCTGAAGTCTCTCAGCCCCACTCACCTCACAGAGTGTTTGTTGTGGGGGAGGAAGGGAAAGGAGAATGTTAGCCGCTTTGAGACTCCTTCGGGTAGTGATAAAGTGGGATATCAAATCCAAACGCTTCTTCTTCTTCTTCTTCAAACGCTGCAAAACCGGAAGTAGTTGTTCCAGTTTTCAAACTTTTTTCGGAAGCCAAACATGCTCCGTCTTGCGTCCCCCTGCGTTTCCTGTTGCGCTGCTACTTTGCCTCCCCCCCGCTGTAATTCAAGCCTTCTGTTTCTGATTGCAGTGTTCTGAGGTGATATTTGGAGCTTATATTTGATGCTTTTGTTTTTGCTATTCATTTTGCGTTTTTTGTTTTGAGGCTTTTTCAGTTAATTTGTTTTTGTGACTGTGTGGATCCCAGTTGAGCTACTGATTGATTGATTGATTGATTGATTGATCAATTGATTGATTGTGTGACTGTGGAAATGGATAAAAGCCCCCCATCCAAACATCAGTGCAGGTAAGAATATATATATATATATATATATATATATATATATATATATATATATATGCAGGTTTTGGTGTCTTCGGGTGTCTTCCCGTGTAAGAGTCGGGGTGTCTGTGCGACGTTTCGACGAGGTCTCACTCGTCATCTTCAGGCTGGTGCTTTCGGCTTCTTGTTACTGGAACAGAGCAGAGTCTGGTGTTTGAGTTCCTATAAATACTGTTGAGGGGTGTGGTGTATTTATAGGAACTCAAACACCAGACTCTGCTCTGTTCCAGTAACAAGAAGCCGAAAGCACCAGCCTGAAGATGACGAGTGAGACCTCGTCGAAACGTCGCACAGACACCCCGACTCTTACACGGGAAGACACCCGAAGACACCAAAACCTGCATTCCTATACCCGTGAAAATCTACGAAAGCATATATATATATATATATATATATATATATATATATATATATATATTATCATCTACAATATTGTTGTATTTATTTTATAGTACAGTAGCAGTTCGAAAGCACGTCAAAGTGGAAGTAAATAAATAGGTACTGCTCCGGCGGGAAGGTAAACGGCGTTTCCGTGCGCTGCTCTGGTTTTGCCAGAAGCGGCTTAGGCATGCTGGCCACATGACCCGGAAGCTGTACGCCGGCTCCCTTGGCCAATAAAGCGAGGAGCGCCACAACCCCAGAGTTGTCTGCGACTGGACCTAATGGTCAGGGTTCCCTTTACCTTTACCTTGATTATTGCTTTCATTTTATGGGTCAGTGGTCTCGTTAGATAGTAAAATTCATGTTAAATTGCTGTTTTAGGGGTTGTCTTTTTAAAAGTTTGGGACAGATTAATCCGTTTTGCATTACTTTCTATGGGAACATGCACCTTGGTTTTGGAATGCTTTGGTTTTGGAACAGACTTCCGGAACGGATTACGTTTGAGAACCAAGGTACCACTGTATTTTGCTGCTTGAAGAGAAACAGAACATGGCCCTACAACCACTTTTTTGTTTGTTTTTTGCCTCTGGAGATTGCAGTTGACAGCAGTCAGGTAGCCATGTGGCTACTGGCTGCTGCGGCAAAGCATAGTATGTAAGCCGTCCCTCAGTTTATTGCAAGGGAGCCACTGCTTCTTTCTTTCTTCTAGCTATTGTGAAAACGGCTTCATGCACTGTAGCTCAAACAGACTTCCAGGGGCTTTCCTGCCAGACGTTTTCTTTCAACATCGTCCTTCTGCCAGAGGTTAGTATTCTTTCTTTTCTTTTAGCAAAATGAGTTCGAATAATTAACATTTCTTTTATTTCTTTTTAAACTTTTATTAAATTTTATTAGATGTTACCCAAAAAAAGAAAAGAAAAAAAGGAATAGAAACAATACATAACCATACATAACAACATTTATCTACACAATTTTCCAGAATGCAGACTAGAAAAGAAGAAAGACAAAAGAAACAAGAAAAAGAATGAAGAGAAAAAATACTTTTCATAATCAATAATTCCAAATTCATACTTCAAACTTTACAATATATAAATCCTAGTTAAAATATTATAAAAGACTTCCACCGCATTCATCACATGTCTCTTGGTTATCTAATTCACCATTACATCCGTTCTTCAGTCACTTCCTCTCCTTAAATTCTTTCATAGTCCATCTAATCTTTGTATTCTCTGTATTCTTCACAAGAATACAGATCCCTGTTTGTGTAAATATTCATTTAAGCTTTCCCATTGTTTCTCTACCATAGTTTTAGATTTATGCCTTATTATATCCGTCAATTTTGCTAACTCCAGATACTCACATAGTTTACTTAACCATTCCCTTTTTGTTGGGATGTTATTTCCTTTCCAGTAACTAGCCACCAATGTTGTCGCTGCTGTTGTTGTGTATATATATAATTTCTTTATTATTCCATCCATTCTTCTGCTTACCGCTTCATTATTATAACTTTTTGGACAGGGATACAATAGGGTACGGAGAATTAGCGATGAAGTTTGACCTCCTTTGGAACATTGTAATGATTTGCTGTTGGGAATGAATACTAACTCTTCTGTTCTAATGTTATTTCTTAAAGCAAAACGAAGTGTGGCCTGCAGGCACCCAATGACCATGTTTGTATGTCCTGCAAATGACCCAAGAGCTAAAGGAATTGAATGCATGAAGACGTGCCAAACCTATGAATTGGGCTGTTTCAGCCAAGGATGTACATCTGGCTGCCTCTGTCCCACTGGATGGGTAAGAATCATACAATCGTAGAGTCGGAAGGGACCCTGAGGGTCATCTAGTCCAACCCCCTGCAAGGCAGGAATCTACAGCTGTCCCATCTGGGAAATCGAACCTGCAACCTTGATGTTACCAGCACCACACTCCTGGATTTCACTTCTGGGTTGGTGGCAACAGTGGTGGTGATTGGAGATTCACCTGTGAAGGTGCCCCTTGGATTCTGCTGCCTGAGGCAGCTGCCGAAGTCTGCCTCATGGATGGGCCGGCCCTGGTAGTGGTCACAAATGTAGAAATGTAGAAAAATGCAAACACAACATGCTGGCTATTAACTGTTAGTAAATATATAATCCATATGGTGTCATTCAAAATATACAAATAAGCCACTTCAAAATAATACAGTGGTACCTCGGGTTACATCCGCTTCAGGTTACAGATGCTTCAGGTTACAGACTCCGCTAACCCAGAAATAGTACCTCAGGTTAAGAACTTTGCTTCAGGATGAGAACAGAAATCGTGCTCCGGTGGTGCGGCGGCACCGTGAGGCCCCATTAGCTAAAGTGGTGCCTCAGGTTAAGAACAATTTCAGGTTAAGAATAGACCTCCAGAATGAATTAAGTTCTTAACCCGAGGTACCACTGTATATGTATCATACAACACATCTCACAAAATATACAAGTACTGTAACTGCAAGTTGTTATATGTATCAGAGTCAAACAAAGATTGAAACAACCAATGAATAGCCAGTGAGTGGTGAATTCTAACGACTTTATTCCAAAACAGTTGACCTATTCCTTTTGAGACTTCGGAGAGACATCTTCCTTTGAGACATTTTTAGACGTCTTCCTTTGAGAGATGGTTTGGCGTTTCTCACTATTCACTGGTTGTTTCAATATTTGTTTAACTCTGATACATATAACAACTTGCAGTTACTTGTATATTTTGTGAGATCTGTTGTATGATATATATATTATTTTGAAGTGGCTTATTCATATGTTTTGAATGACATCATACCGACTATATATTTACTAACAGTTATTAGCCAGCGTATTGCGTTTGCATTTTTGTAGATTGTCACATTTTGCAACACGGGGGTTTGTGTTTGTTCAGTCACAAATGTAGAGCAGAGGAAACAAGACCTTCACATTGTTCAGGCTTTCACCTGAGGGCATAGGAGTTTGTGGAGCAAGGACAGTGGAAGACATCATATTTTTCCTCCCTCTGCATATTCAGTACACATTGTCTGGACATTGTCTGAATATTCTCTGGACAGGCTAGTTTTTCAGTCATAATAAATTATTTTCTCAACACAGTTTTTCAGTCTAACCTACTTCACAGACTTGTTGAGGGAATTAAATGGAGACGATCAACACAACACTGTCCTAGCTAAGCACTTTGGAGAAAAGACAGGATTCAAATGTAATAATGATTACAACCTCTTTACTGAGGAAAATATTTATTTTGCACATTTTTGGGAAAACTTTAATTTTTGATTGACTTTTTCTAAATACTACTACTACTACTACTACTAATAATAATAATAATAATAGCAACAACAAGGGAAAAGCCCATTTGTTACAATGTAGGAAACAAAATGTTTCCTGTATGTCAATTGTAGAAAGGCAGTAATGCCAGGCTACAGATATAGGAAAAATATATATCAGAAAGTATATATTCGCACATGAAAGCATCCTCCATAATTGTTCTTTTCCTGTGAAAAGAAGTTGTCTCTTTGGTTACTTGCAGATTATTTACTCAGTTCAAGTCTTAGCTCCTGCGTCAAAGTTGGGAAAGCCATCTAGATTTAACCGCTCATTTATTTTAATCATCTATCCTGTAAATCTTCATTTTGGATGTGTCTTTGCCATACTCCCAGCCAAAGCTGCTTTTAATCGGCTGGGTATAACATTTTCCCGTTTGATAAAGCAGGAAGAGTATTTTGTAGGGCACTAGATGGCACTGTTGCTCAACGCTTCTTCTCAGCTCCTTACTCAACTAAGAAGTTGATGCCTAAACAGCTAAAGAGATCCTCTGCCTTCAATGTTTGTGTGGAAAACTGGAGTTTTGATATCTGCAGCTTTTTGTGCCCCTGCATGGCAGGCTAGATCTGCTCAAATTCTGCCTTTTATGAGAAAGAAGGCGAAGCCCCATAAGTTGGAAAAGCAGGGAAAGGAAGGTGGGGAAGAATCATCAACATTTATTTGGAGGCACAAAGCAGCTCGCAGCACAAAAAAAATTGCACAAAATTTAAATGCAATAATCAAAGCATCTCATTAAGAAATATACAATAAATCAAGCAATTCCCTTAAAAATTGAGAGTAAGGTCTAACAAGAACTTATGAAAAAACAATCCCAAAAGCAGCAAAAGTAACACACCACCACTATTAAATCTTGACATGATTGAAAGCTCCTAAACAGCCTGCTTTTCTGGGTTCACAGCAAGTTGTTCTCTGTCACTTTCAGCCTTAACAGTTTTTGTTAGCAGGAATCCATCAGGGCCCCAGGGCCAGGGAGACACAGGCCAGCATCTTTGCAGCACTCCCAGGTGAGACATTCTCTGCTGGATGCGAAAGAGAGAAGATTCTAAAAGCTCATTATTACCAAATTCTGAAGGCGCACGTTGCACTTTCTTAGCGGTTAACTCATTCAGGTTATGTGGGCAGCAGACTTACTCAGGGTTAAGAGATATCTTTGGTATTCGTTTTCATGAGGTTCCATCGAGAATGCCTGTCAACTGACTGTTCAAATATTTTACTACTGTTAAAATCATCTTATATTATTATTATAATGTACCGGCATTACTCGCCCTTCACCCTGAGGAGTTTGGATGAGTTACAACATCAAAACACAATAGCAAAAACAGTTTAAAGACCATTTGAACCAACACACGATTACAGAAACATTATCATAATCATCATTATTATTTTATTATTTATACCCCGCCCATCTGGCTGGGTTTCCCCAGTCACTCTGGGCAGCTTCCAACAAGATATTAAAAACACAATAAAAGATCAAACATTAAAAATTTCCTTAAAGAGGGCTGCCTTCAGATGTCTTCTAGAAGTCAGGTACAGTGGTGCCCCGCAAGACGAATGCCTTGCAAGACGGAAAACTCGCTAGACGAAAGAGTTTTCCGTTTTGGAGGTGCTTCGCAAAACGAATCTCCTATGGGCTTGCTTCGCAAGATGACAATGTATTGCGAGTTCCTGCTGGTTTTTTCCCTCCCCCCCTTTTTCTAAGCCGCTAAGCCGCTTATCAGCTGATCCGATCAGCAGATAAGCCGCTAAAAGCCTCTAAAAGCCACTAATAGCTCTAATCCGCTAATCTGTCAATGGGCTTGCTTCGCAAGACGAAAAAACCGCTAGACGAAGAGAATCACAGAACAGATTCTTTTCGTCTTGCGAGGCACCACTGTAGTTGTTTATTTCCTTGACATCTGGTGGGAGGGTGCCACTGCCGAGAAGGCCCTCTGCTTGGTTTGTAGCATGGGTCCTACAAACACATCTCACTGGTGTCAAAGGTAAGGGTAAGAGTTGTGTCTTCAGTATTCACTGGAGGCTGTATAATTTTCTCCGTATAATTTGGCCCGGATAGTTTTTACTTAGGTGCCTTGTTTTCGTGTTCCTGTTGTGTGCTACCATATTTATTCTATCCCCTATAATGGTTCCATAAACCCCCCATCTCTGTTCTAGGTAAGACATGGAAACAAATGCATCGTACCTGAAAAATGCCCCTGTTTTCATAACGGGCGAGAGTACGCTCCAGGGAAAACCGTCATGAAAGACTGCAATACCTGGTAAGCAATTGCTTCTCGTTGAGGTCCCTTGGCTCAGGAAGGAGACGGATTTTGCATTAAAATAAAACCTGACTCTGTATGACAAATTTTTGGAGGTTTTCTCCCAGCCTCAGTAATCAAGTTTCTTGCTGGGAGGTGGGGCCAGCCCCATTTATAAATAGGGGGTGCAGCCGACAGTATCCAGGCAGTCGGCTCTGGAGATTCACCCTCCCTACCCTCCCTTTGTTTAATGTTTCTTGTTTGCAGGTTAACTTTTTATTCCTGCTTAGCGGGCGCTGCTACGGTCTTTGACTGCTCACTGTTGAAGGACCGGGAGCATGATTGGGTGGTTCCTGCCAACCAATCATACTGCTGCATTGTTCTTGGACCAATCAGACTGCTGCATTCTGAATCCTATTGTTCTAGGACCAATCAGACTGCTGCAATTTGGATCCTATTGTTCTAGGACCAATCAGACTGCTGCAGTTTGGATCCTATTCAACTCAGTACATAACAACACCCAAGGCCTAAGCCAAGGTCTTCCTACATTCGGAAGTTTAATGAAGTTGTGGCCTAATTTTAATTCCATATAACGTTGTCAGAGTCTTTATTCCTTCCTTATGATCCCTGGGGGCTGGGGCTGTCGCCGCCTGGTCACGCGATAAGATGCTAGTCAAGAGCATCCCTCTTAGCAAAGTCATCTCTGTAAACTAGTGAGAGAACTCAACTTGGAAGGAGAGTCCATCTCCCATGCAAAGAATCAGAGGGCAGGGGGAGAACAAAAGGAAGGAGGACGGAAGGAAGGAAGGAAGGAAGGAAGGAAGGAAGGAAGGAAGGAAGGAAACACGTGCTGGGATCTTGCTGAGACCAATCTGTAGACTATCATCTTGCAACTAATCTGTGGTCACTTCATTTATCTATTAAGGCTTATGTATCCCGAATTTTATTTGAAAATCCAGTATGTGGCTAACAAAGATAGGAATCCACAAAACTATTAAAAACGCAACATAATCAGAATAATGTCAAAATCAACAACGAGCAACACAATGATAGGTGCTGCTTTCGTGTTCACAGCTGCCCCCCACCCCCAGCTTCTGAGATCCAGGAACCTTCTGGTACCCAAGAAAAAGATTCTTGGATTTCACTGTAGAAGCAAAATAACCAGATTTAAAAAGGCATCTCCAGAAATCTTCCCAGAGACAGGACAGAGATAAAAGAGATGCTAAAATAAACAAAATAAAAATAGTGATAAATGAGGCAGCCCCAACCACAAGGAAACAAAAAGAAGAGGCGGTGCCTCAGAAAGGAGCTGCAAATTCCATTTCTGTAAAGTGGTAAACTGTCCCAATAATGAATTGTTCAACATATTCCAGTAAAACCTTGCACACAGCACTTTCCAGGAATTCAGTGTTCCTGTCAGGGCAGATGTTCCTTTAATGTGTTGCCTCTTTTTGTTGTTGTTTTGTTACCAGAAATTATGGACTATCCTTGGTAAACAGAGAGCCATAGGAAGTATGCAGTCTCACGCCCTCGACTGCTATTTAGTCGTCTTATGAGCACACAAAAAAGAAAAGAATGAATGAAAGGAAATACTAGCCTTATTACACCCCTAATTTAACCCATACTGGCCTTCAGAGGGCAATAAAAGTGTTTTCGTAAGAGAATAAGCAGCAGAGAGCAGGATATCCATGGTAAATCACTACATGTTGTAAAATACTCCACTCTGTGTTATGCCTAGATCTTTTCTGGGAATACAGAAGTGGCAGAATTTTTTACACATAGCCTTTAAGTAAAGAGAGAATCTATTTGTGGTAACTTAACTTGCTGTTTATAGAGCTTTGTGGGTTCCACACACACAACATTGCCAGATTGTACCAGACTGTACATTTCTTTAAAGAAGGAAGTTAGTGTGTTTTTTCAGAAGCAGCATTTAAAATGCATGGAGTGCAATCCAGATAAACTTATGCATGTTTAAGATGCACAGTTTTCAACAGAATATTTCAGCACATGTTTAACCCTCCCAATAAAATTGGTGGGTATCTTATCTGCCCTCAGTCTCCTCTTCTCCTGGCTGAGCATCCTTAAGCATTCCTCATAAGACTTTGTTTCCAGACCCTTGATCATTTTGGTTGCCCTCCTCTGTACATGTTCCAGCTTGTCAGTATCCTTCTTAAATTGTGGTGCCCAGAACTGGACACAGGACTCCAGGTGGGTTCTGACTAAGGCAGAATAGAGCAGTATTCTTTCTTCCTTTGATCTGGACACTGGACTTCAGTTGACATGAAAGGGTCATGAGTACAGCCTGGAAAAATCTGGAGATTACTAGACTTTCAAGCCTATAAAATGGTAGGGAATCCTAACTATGTATGGTTACACTGGTTTTGGGTTTTTTTTCGCCTGTTTGGTCTTTGGTACTGGTGTGTTGTTATAAAGAATGTGTAACTATTCTGAAGCACATGAAAAGCTTTTTAAAGCCTGGTTCCAGATTTCAAAAGCTACCTTGAAATCTTAGGCGTTGGAATTCTCTCAGAGGAGAAGTAAGTTTGATGGCACCCACAAACTTTGAGTGGTTTCCAAACTAAATAAAAATTTGTGGACTTCCGAAGTTTCAACAGTGTCATAACCAGGGGAAAGGACCTCAATTTTTGAAATGTGTGTGTGTTTGTGTGTAAGTAAGTGTGTAATCTGACTGTCTAGGCTGAAGAAAGTTGTTATCTTCTCAAACATGAATAGGTATTGCAATGATATCTAGAAATGTTAGTGTCTCAAGGTTTTATAGGTGACGTGATTTTTGCATGCTTCCTGCAAGACACAGACTGCCTTTTGTCCATGTACCAAATTATAAAGCAGACTTTTATTAATCAACATCGACAATAACAGCTGCTGGTCTTTTGCCCTCTGCAGTGTCTGTCGGGCTCGGAAGTGGGAATGCACAGAAAATGTCTGTGACGGTACCTGCTCAGTCATTGGCACATCTCATTACTTGACCTTTGATGGACTGAAATACAGGTTTCCAGGGAACTGTCAGTATGTGTTAGTTCAGGTAAGAGTGGGGATAGAATGCAGTTCTTGGAGATGAGGGTGAAGGCTAAGGGTTAGAGATATGGAAAACTACCATCGAAACCTATGGACACTCTTTTGGCTTCCTTCAACATTCTTCAGAATTTTTGCGTGTCGAGGTCCCCAGGGCCACCCTAATAATAATAATAATAATAATAATAATAATAATAATAATAATAATTTATTTGTACCCCGCTCATCTGGCTGCGTTTCCCCAGCCACTCTGGGCGGCTTCCATAGAAACAAAAAATACAGTAAAATATCACACGTTAAAAACTTCCCTGAACAGGGCTGCCTTAAGATGTCTTCTGAATGTCAGGTAGTTGTTTATCGCTTTGACATCTGATGGGAGGGCGTTCCACAGGGCAGGCGCCACTACCAAGAAGGCCCTCTGTCTGGTTCCCTGTAGCCTCACTTCTCGCAATGAGGGAACCGCCAGAAGGCCCTCGGTGCTGGACCTCAGCGTCCGGGCAGATAATAACTCACACATCACACAGAAATTTTTGTTTAAGGTTTTTGCCATAATTTCGGCCACAACTTTATTAAAATACAAAAATGTGAGTGGTTGCTTAGGCATTGGTTGCGACTATCTGCCCCCCCCATGGGGGGCATACTGACATTCCACACGCCGGCGAAATTCAGAAAAAGGGAATACACCTTTAATCTGTGTGCATGTTCAAAACATCTGTCGTCAATGCCACTTCCCTTTCTTAAAGGATTACTGCGATGGTAGTGATGATTCTGGAACCTTCCGAGTACTCATTGCCAATGAGGGATGTAGCTTCACAGGAGAGACGTGCACTAAAAGGATTAGCATTCTCTTTGACAGTGGAGTGATTGAGCTGTACAACGGAGATGTAAGTATGAGCCTCTTATCTTTACTTCAATCCCATTGTGGAGGAGCTAGGCTTATGATGCTTTTCTAAAAAGTCTGGACCAAGAACGTTTGACTTAATTAATATGCTACTTTATGACCAGCCTGGATAGCTCAGTTGGTTAGAGTGTGGTGGTGATAACGCCAAGGTTGCAGGTTTGATCCCCGTAAGGGACAGCTGCCTATACCTGCATTGCAGGGGATGGACTAGAACAGGGGGTCAGCAAACTTTAGTGGGATGCGGGTGGCGCTGTGGGTTAAACCACAGAGCCTAGGACTTGCCAATCAGAAGGCTGGCGGTTTGAATCCCCGCGACAGGGTGAGCTCCCGTTGCTCGGTCCCTGCTCCTGCCAACCTAGCAGTTCAAAAGCACGTCAAAGTGCAAGTAGATAAATAAGTACCGCTCTGGCGGGAAGGTAAACAGTGTTTCCGTGCACTGCTCTGGTTTCACCAGAAGCAGCTTAGTCATGCTGGCCACATGACCCGGAAGCTGTATGCCGGCTCCCTCGGCCAATAAAGTAAGATGAGTGCCGCAACCCCAGAGTCGGCCACCACTGGACCTAATAGTCAGGGGTCCCTTTAACTTTACTATGATCTCAGTGGTGTCATATTTAAAAGCAAGGCATTCCATATTGCTGACTTTGCAGTGGGGCAGGAATTTCTGGGCTTGTTCACACTTCTGCTTGTCCCATGCTTAGAAAGCATGGGTCTGAGCGGTTTTCCATTTGCCCCATGGAAAACCTGCTCTTTAGCACTGAATCAGAGCAAACACCATTCTGGGGAAAACTCAATTGATCCATGCGCCGTTTCAGCGGTAAAGATCTGGCTTCCAGGGGGGGGGGTGGAGTGGCAAGACAAGCGGGAGTCTGAAGCCCTTGGTAGATGGTGAGAGCAACCAATTTAGGTTTACTAAGAGAGAATCTGGGCTCTGTAAGGTTTCCTTTGAAGCAGGGCTCCTGCATATTAGCCCAAGAACTTGTTTTCTGTGTTGGTGCTCGTGGGTGCCTTAAATACATCAAAAATTCCCCCCTGCTCTCCCACCCACCAAGATAATCCGTGTTAACCAGTTCTGGTGACAGTAATCATTTCCAAAGAGCAGTTCCTGTTGTTAAGACACACTTGAGCCCCACTATCTTTTGTTATTCAGAAAGTAAATTCAGATTTCGTGGCAGAATAAAACTCTAACTGCTGGCACTCCTTTAAAAAGTACCATATTTTTCGTCCGATAGGATGCTCTGTCCCATAGGACGCACCTAGTTTTTTTGGGGGGGAAGTAAAGGAAAAAAGTTTTTCCTTTATTTCCCCCCCAAAAGCAGGTCAGGGAAACAGAACCAGGTCGAGGAACAGCGGGATGGCGGTGCTGCGCCTCCCTGCTGTCCCCCAAGCTTGTGGGGCTGGCCAATGTCTGCCCAGCGCGAGGGGCGCTCTGCTTCAGGGCGCCCCTCGCGCCGGACGGCAGGCTGCTATCCGCAGCCTAGACAGCCATGTGGGACCTCCCGCAGGGCTGCCTAGGCTGTGGATGTGTTCCTGAAGCCTGCAGAGCGAGAGGGGTCGGTGCGCACGGACCCCTCTCGCTCTCCAGGCTTCAGCGAAAACCTGCATTTGCCCCATAGAACGCACACACATTTCCCCTTCATTTTTGGAGGGGGAAAAGTGCGTCCTATAGGGCGAAAAATACGGTATCTACTGCAATACAGCAGTCTGGAAACCTCGAATACGACAAGAGAGGATAGTTATGGGAGGGTGGATTGTTACATATCCAGCAAAGTGCTTCCTTCTTCCTTGCATTTAAAATAGCAACATCAAAAAAAAGAAGATCATGGCCACTGGGCCCATCACCTCCTGGCAAATAGAAGGGGAAGAAATGGAAACAGTGAGAGATTTTACTTTCTTGGGCTCCATGATCACTGCAGATGGTGACAGCAGTCACGAAATTAAAAGACGCCTGCTCCTTGGGAGAAAGGCGATGGCAAACCTAGACAGCATCTTAAAAAGCAGAGACATCACCTTGCCAACAAAGGTCCGTATAGTAAAAGCTATGGTTTTCCCAGTAGTGATGTATGGAAGTGAAAGCAGGACCATAAAGAAGGCTGATAGCCGAAGAATTGATGCTTTTGAATTATGGTGCTGGAGGAGACTCTTGAGAGTCCCATGGACTTCAAGAAGATCAAACCTCTCCATTCTGAAGGAAATCAGCCCTGAGTGCTCACTGGAAGGACAGATCCTGAAGCTGAGGCTCCAATACTTTGGCCACCTCATGAGAAGAGAAGACTCCCTGGAAAAGACCCTGATGTTGGGAAAGATGGAGGGCACAAGGAGAAGGGGACAGCAGAGGATGAGATGGTTGGACAGTGTTCTCGAAGCTACCAGCATGAGTCTGACCAAACTGCGGGAGGCAGTGGAAGACAGGAGTGCCTGGCGCGCTCTGGTCCATGGGGTCATAAAGAGTCGGACACAACTAAACGACTAAAGAACAACAGTTGTGCCTTGGAAGTCAAACGGAATCTGTTTGACTTCCAAAACGTTCAGAAGTACAGTCTCTGATTGGCTGCAGGAAGCTCCTGGAGCCAATCAGAAGCCCTGGAAACCCCTTTGGATGTTCGGGTTCCAAAGAACGTTTGCAAACCGGAACACTCACTTCTGGGTTTGCGGTGTTCAGGAGCCAAAACGTTTGACTCGCAAGGTTTTCGGGATCCAAGGTACGACTGTACTGGTGCTTCCTTGAAGGGGCTCCAGTTCTATCTCACACTTCCCAAATCCGAGAACTTTACAACAGATCTGGCCAAAATAGTCACCAGATTCTTTCCCAACAAATTCAGGGGTGAGGAGAAAAGACTGATGGAAAAAAGGCATACCTTTCAAGAGAAGGCAAAATCCAGGAGGCAAGAGACTTCAGATATTTAGCCCTCTGTTAAAAGCAAATCTTGGGTTGACCAGGAAAAACAATAATTCTGTAGATGGCCCTGTTGCTCTTCCCTCCTTTCAACCACATGTTATGCAAAGGAAATCAGAGGGTCCACCCCACTTTGCATCTCCCCTCACACAGAAAAAGGAAGAACAAAAGACCGAGCCCCCTTCCAGAGGGCAGAGTTCAGCTGTTTGTCTTGGGCATTGTAACAGCCAGGAATGTCGCTGCATTCATCCTTCACAGATCTCCAGTGTGTTATAGAATTACCATTACCTAAACTTCCGAAAGTGCTGTATTATCCCTGGAATACTAGAGCTTTGCAAACATTTTTTTGCAGTGAAATCTGAAGGCACACAATGCTTCTTTGTTTTGGGGCTTTGAACATACAAAGAGTGGTTGCCACCATTTTATTTTTTTTCATTCAAAGATTTCATTTTTAAGTTGCACAGGGGGGGGGAAAGCACTTCTGTTTATTTGAAGACACAAACAATTCGGTTTTTAAAAAAGCTCAAATGAATTTACACCAACAAAGGGAACAATATTTTAAAACACATAAGCTAGCAGCTTGCTGGCCTGGATAACTCTGTTCCTCTGCCTCAGGGGTCTTTAAGTAGCAGAGAGGAGCTGTGCCATCTTCAGGAGTTAATTAATTAATTATAATAATAATAATAATAATAATAATAATAATAATAATAATAATAATTTATTTATACCCCGGGCTCAGGGCAGCTAACACCTTCAAGCCTCTTCCTTATCCTCTTTTAAAGTTAAAGAACAGAGATTTACCAGTTAGGCACATGGAGGGGGAACACTGTGTGTGTGTGTGTGTGTGTGTGTGTGAGAGAGAGAGAGAGAGAGAGAGAGAGAGAGAGAGAGAAACCATAGAGATTTATAAAACTATGAGTTCTGTTAGTAAAATTTACAGACGTTTCCCTCTCAAAACCGGCCAGTCAAGTGACAGGCAACAGGTTTATGCAAGAAATCAGAAAGTATTTCTTCGTGCAGTTAACACATGGAACTCATCATTCGTGGATGTCGTGATGCCCATTAACTTTGATTTTTAAAAAATTCAAAAGCACATCACAAATTCATGGAGAAGTCTATAGACACCTATCAGCTTTACACCTGAGTGTTACCTGAGTGTTACTCCTCGGAGACATCTGGCTAGTGAAGATGAGTGGCCAAATTCTGCACTGAACCAACCTTGCTCTGTTCACCCAGGATGCTGCTGGGCATCTGCACCAAGAACATTGGTCAGCCAGAAATAGATCCAGCATAAATTTTCCTATCCTTCTGGGATAGCTGGATGAGCGATTCAACAGGAGCCATGAAAAGTTGCATGAAGCTGCAATCTTATACCTACTTACCTCTGAGTAAACTTGCGCAGGTTGCAGTGTAGAACAAATTTTTGCATGGTGTGACACTTGATGATGGGCACTATGGAAGTAGATAATGACTGGATTCTTGGCTGAGTTCGGTCTAACAGGATATTTCTGAAGCAGAAGAGGGGGAAAGTATCTTCAATCTGCTTGATGGAAAGAGTTACTAAGAGCTTCTAGGCTATTGCAGAGCTGAACTAAAGTTGTGTTTACGCTACTCCTTCCTGTGTGCTTGTTGCACATCTTTAAACCTCAACGCTAGTAAACTTTGCTACTCCCTTTAGCCAACAGTGAAACAAATTCAAACTTATTTTATTTAAAATATTTCTAAACTGCCCTTCATCCAAGGATTTTAGGGCAGTGTGCAATAAACCTGAGGAAAACTTCAACTATACTTGATAAATAGTTATTGCAAGACCCCAGAAATGTCCTGTACACTCTTCTCACAACTGATCCTATAAAGGCTGTCCCCTGTAATGTCTTACCACTTAGGGAAGTGGGAAAGCAAAAAGCATGTAAGAGACCTAGGCTGAGCTGGCACCATCATTTTTGGGTCCTGTGGAGAGGGCAGGATTCCCCACAAGCCCACAGCGTTGAACGCAAGTGCCAATCACTGATGGTGCTCCTGGGATTGTGTATGGAAGTAACCTATAGCTCCATTGCTGAAGTTTCTATATATATCTTTCTGATGAAGGTAAACATCTTGACACCTCCTAGAGAAGAAGTCAACTTTGAAGTCTTGAAGTCTGGGCGTTACTACATCTTGTTGCTGGGTGGAGGAGGAATTGCTCTCACTTGGGATCGAGACATGGGCCTTACGGTTATTCTGAAAGAGAACTATAAAGTAAGTCCACTCTGGTTTATTTCGAAATAAGTGTGTGTGTGTTTATGCCAGCCACTCTGCGTTTTCTCACTGAGGTCCACAAGGTGGCATAAACAGTACAGAGCAATCAAATGTACAGCATTCCCAGAACAGAATGCTTCTGGGTATACATTTTCCCAATCAACTGACACCATTCGGACAGGAGAAAGGAAGAGAGAGATGGAGGCAGGGCAAGGCACCATCAGGAACTGATGGAGGAAAACTCTTGCGGCATCTGACAGAACACAGGATAGAGAGCATTATTCAGCCGAGCTCAGAGCTGACCCACTGAAATTAATGGACCCAGGGGCATCTTACCCATAGAGGCTAGTGGCGCAGGGCGGCAAGTTCTGGAGGGCACCAGGGAAGAGGTGGAGGCTGGACGTGGCACCTCCCAGCATCAGCTCGCTGCCCTCGCCTGCCTCCGCCATGCAGTGCTGCGTCCAGAGCCTCCATTTGCTGTGGCCACTGTGGCATGAAGCCCTCCCTAAAAAAAGGGTCGACAACTCTGGCAGCTTTGCACCACAGCGCCAAATATGCTTAAGACATCCCTGAATGGACCTAACTTAATCATGTTCACTCATTTCAATGGATCTCCTCTCAGTAAAACCTAGTTGAATTGCATCCTTTCTTCATTGCATATGAGATCCAATGGGGTAGTTGCTATAGTGTTGGGTTTGATCTGGGGAGACGAAGAACTGGATTAAACCCTTTGGAGGACCCTGGGCAGTCAAAATATGCGGGGTGGGTGGGTGGGATCGCAGATTATCTCCTAGAGAGCCAGTAATTATTCTCTTGAATAGGAATCAAATAAACACAAAGTATTTTATAATTACTTTATTATGAAATAGTAAGTAAACTAATTAGGAATCTAATTTAACAATCTATGGTCCTTTGAATGGTGGTGATGGAGTGTTACTGTTTTTGTTTGTTATTATGATACTCATTTTATGTTTTTATATTCTAAACTCCCTTGTGATCCTTGGATGAAGGACGGTATAGACATTTAGTAAATAACAACAACAACAACAACAATATCAGAGTGCAAAAATCATTTTAATTAAACAAATGTATGTTATTGTTATTTGTTTATTTTCAAGGATAAAGTATGTGGTCTGTGTGGCAATTTTGATGGTATCCAAAACAATGACTTGACCAGCAGCAAAAACCAGCTTGAAGTGGATCCAAGTGACTTTGGGAATTCCTGGAAAGTTAATTCACAGTGTGCTGATGTCACAAAGGTATTGCTGGTGTGAACAGAATGGGAAGGGGGCAGAATCACTTGTCCACACTTCCACTTTTTAAATCTCCAGATAGATAGGTCTAGTGAATGGTCTGGATGTGCTTAATGTTCTAGGATTTGTGTGTGGCCCTGATCCTTGCCTCATGGGTATGACTTGGAGAATTGTCTAAGCCTCCCTAACACCTTTCAACAAAGAATCCAATCAAAGAATAATAAATAATTCTGAAGACTAAATAAAGTACATGTTGACAGTTGTGATGCGTTTGCCTTGAAGTTTGCATCAACCATGATTTTATTGTTGAAGCTAAAGTAGTTATGATCGCGAGTCTGGTAAAAATAATAATTAATAATTAATAATTAATAATTAATAATTAATAATTAATAATTAATAATTAATAATTAATAATTAATAATTAATAATTAATAATTAATAATTAATAATTAATAATTACTTTTTATTTACATCCCGCCCTCGCCAGCCAAAGCTGGGATCAGAGCGGCTAACATAATACAAGTAAGACAATTAATAAAAACAAGTGATCAATAAATTAAGATACATCCCACAATTAATTCAAACATGAAGTCTTCTAAGGCTTCAGTATGAAATTAAAAACTGATAGTGTATGGCCAGATGCTGAGAAGCTGGCTTTTCATGGTTTCCAGTTTGTTATCTATATTTGGAGGTCCCTATGGCGCTGTGGTGTAAACCACTGAGCCTTGGGCTTACTGATCGGAAGGTTGGCGGTTCAAATCCCCATGATGGAGTGAGTTCCTGTTGCTTGGTCCCAGCTCCTGCCAACCTAGCAGTTTGAAAGCACGTCAGTGCAAGTAGATAAATAGGTACCGCTCTGGTGGGAAGGTAAACGGCGTTTCCGTGTGCTGCTCTGTTTTCGCCAGAACAACTTAATCATGCTGGCCACATGACCCAGAAAAACTGTCTGCAGACAAACGTCAGCTCCCTTGGCCAGTAAAGCGAGATGAGTGCCACAACCCCAGAGTCGTTTGTGACTGGACTTAACTGTCAGGGGTCCTTTACCTTTTTATTTATAGCTGATTCTGCTATCACGGGTTTCAAATGTGCTTCTTAACTTACCCATTTCCCTTTTTGCATGTACACTTGTTAAGATTGTGAATATGGAACAGGGTGCAAGAACTGCACAGCTACTTCCAGGTGCCCAACCATAAACTGCTCAGCTTGCCATTTTCATAAAGAAATGAAATATTGAATATTAAGATCTGTCCCTGTCTGTTTATTGGGATCCAGTAGTGACTTCCTAGATTGGATAATCACTGTTGTTGCTACATATAGGCTAAATAAATAAGCAGATGAATGTTAAGTAGCCACATATGGAATAGTAATAACAACATGTCAATATCGCTTCCCTTTGTTAAGCTTTCTCAGGGACAGAGCTTGGCATCTTCATTGTGCAATGGCAATGTGGTGAAGCAAGTGATGGTGGAAACGTCTTGCAACGTCCTGAACAGCAATACCTTCAAAGAGTGTAAAAAATTGGTAAGAAGCTTCTTATCCAGTTCTCATTCTCTCTTTTGCCGGCTTCATTACCCGGACAAATATTTAGCAGCAGCAGCAGCATCATTCCCCCCAGCTGTCAACTTACAGATTTGAAAATAAGGGACCAGCAGCCTCAAAAATAAGGGATCAGCAGCCAAAATAAGGGATTTTCTGGGCACAGATGTGTTCAACTTCTGAGCCCCTCCGAGCCAAAGGCAGAAAGCCCAGCCAGCAGCCAAACGAAGACTCAAGCGGTGGTTCCCACAGCGCAGCAACCCGGCAAAGGGGATGCAGCAAGGAAAACCACCGTCACCTCTCCGCTGGGAAGCGCTGAGCAAAGGCGAGTCCCCAGGCAACGCGGCTGATTTGATCGGCACAAGGCATGCAAGCTCCACCCCCCAGTCGTTCTTAGACTTCTTATTGGGTGAGCAATGCAGCCAAGCAACACAGTTGGAGCCTCCCTCCTCCCTGGCCGGCAGGGAGGGAGGGAGAGGAGCTGCTTCCTCTGAAACGTGGGGAATTTAAGGGACATCATCAATAAGGGACAGCAACGGGACACGGCGCTGGGATAAGGGACTTTCCCGCCAATTAAGGGACAGTTGACAACTATGCCCCCCCCAATAACCCTTCATCCTATTTGCTGTGGGATCTAAGGGCTAAACTAGACATGGTGCCCATGACAACATTGTATGCTTAGTCGTGTTCTGCTGCATTCGCAGATCATGAGGATGTGGTTTTTTGTGTGTGGATGTAGGAGAGGAGAGTTGAATTCTCCTTTCTTCCCTCCATTGTCCAAGGCACTTTGCTCCCAGTCTAGTTCAATTCCCATTATCAGACTCAGGAACACCCAGAAAATGGAGTTTGGACAAATCATCATAGAAAGTAAGGTGGAGGCCACTCAGTTTACTTTGTTTGCTTTGTTTTAATTTTGAGATGATTAAAGCTGCCTTGAACTTATGGAAAGGTAAGTTTCCAATATTTTATGAAGAAATAGAAGAAACATGTTGTTGCAAAGAACAAGCAAATAAGAATAATTCCTCAATACAAGAAAGAAACGAGTTGCTGCCGAGGGTTATCGGATAATCAGTGTTGACCATCATTTTTGATACCAAATAAGGGCCTGTATATGGGACGCGGGTGGCGCTGTGGGTTAAACCACAGAGCCTAGGACTTGCTGATCAGAAGGTCGGCAGTTTGAATCCCTGCAATGGGGTGAGCTCCCGTTGCTTGGCCCCTGCTCCTGCCAACCTACCAGTTCGAAAGCACAAAGTGCAAGTAGATAAATAGGTACCGCTCCGGCGGGAAGGTAAACAGTGTTTCCATGTGCTGCTCTGGTTCGCCACATGACTGTATGCCAGCTCCCTCGGCCAATAAAGCGAGATGAGTGCCGCAACCCCAGAGTCCGTCACGACTGGACCTAATGGTCAGGGGCCCCTTTACCCCTTTACCTATATGGTTGAGTTTGGCCATCTTGATAACAGGGAATGGCTATTCAGACTCCCACCTAACACAGAGAGAGACAGAAGCTCTTGCTTGTAAGAAAGTAAGAGGTATCCTGTCAGGCAAGCAACGATACAGGTTTGGAAGTCATGCTTTGGGAATTCAACAGCAGGGCAAGAAGTGACAAAGACGTCCCAACAAGTTTTCCTGCCCCTCCTGCCATCTTGGCACCCCTACTCACTCAACTCTCCCTCTGCTTATGGGAATGCTGAGATTGCCAGTGTGCACCCATCAGGCGGGGTGGGACTGCTGCCACCTGAGAAGGTGGCACCTGGTTCTACGCAAACAAAGGTTGCACCCTTCTGTACAGACACCCCACCCAGCTGATAAAAGCCCTTCACAGCCCCTACGGAAGCCCTCCACTCCGCAAGGAAGCTTAACAGGGAAAGACCACATACCAGCTCTGGCTTCCAAAGTGGCTGAAGTTTTGAGGGTTTTGTGAAACAAGCAACATAAAAAGAAAAAGAGGTCCTTCCCTCAGTATAAGGGGAAGGATATACTGTGTGTGTGTGTGTGTGTGTGTGTGTGTGTGTGTGTGTGTATATATTATATATATAGCAGTGGGTTTGGGGCGGGGAAAGGACACATCTTCTCTTCCCCACTCTATAGAAACCTCCTCTCCCTTCTATGTTGCAATAAAGCACTCAGGTTTGGAGCTTGCAACCATCTTTGAGCTCTAGTCCTTTACTGTCCTTTTCCTTCCTGCGCCTGTCGCTCTCCTCAAGAAAGCTCCCTCCCATTTTGGGAGTCTTGATCAGTTCTACAAGCTTCCTGTTTCAAGACAATTGAAGCTCTGGACCAGAACCCTTTATAGCTCTATCCTTTCATTATTAACATGACTTAAATCCTATTACACAGACAAGTTTAGAGTCTGAATTGGAGAGAATCTCTCTCTCTCTCTCTCTCTCTCTGTGTGTGTGTGTGTGAGAGAGAGAGAGAGAGAGAATAATCCCAGGTTACTCAATACAATGGAAAGCTACTAGCACATGTAACCCATATGACTTTCCTTGTAGGTGGACCCTGAGCCATATGTGGATATCTGCCTGTATGACACCTGTGCTTGTGAATCCATTGGGGATTGCACTTGCTTCTGTGACGTCCTGGCTGCCTACGCCCATGCCTGTGCGCAGAAAGGGGTTGTGGTTCACTGGAGGTCTCCTACTCTATGCCGTAAGTGCTGGAGAGTTGTAGGGGGGTGGGGAATGGATAATCACGGCATGAGCGATGTGCACATTAAAAGCACTATCATACTATGCTAACTGTCATGGGATAAAGAATCATGGGAACTGGAGTTTGTTAGGGGTGCAGGCAGGGTGCTCTGTGGCAAACACACCACATTTCCCAGGATTCCTTGGGGGAAGCCAGGACCGTTAAACTGTGCAGTGTGGATGTGACCTCAATATGCGGTGCTTGCATTGGCATAGGAGAGAGTAGGTCGGTTTCATTTAATCCAAGTCTCTGTTTGTTGCTGTTAATGGGAAATCTATCAAAAAACAAAACCAAGAAATGGCCACCCGTGTTCTACAGAATTGAGGAAACTGCGGTGTTTTGGTTTGTGCTGAGATCTCATACGTATATCAGAGTGGCAAAGCACACCTAAGGCATGACTATGGATGGAACTCACTGGAATTTTTGCATTCAGCTAGTTACTAGTATGTGTAAAAAGAAAGTGAAAGCATGAAAGACAGCCTTTTGTCCACTTTCTGTTGTTTTTTAAAAGTACTGAATTTTTGTGGATTTTTTTTTGAATATCCTATATATATATAGTGAGGCTGAACCCTGACTATAGAAACAAACCAGATCAAGGCATAGAAACAAACCAGATCAAGGTCGCTGAGTCCACCCCTAGATGGAATCTATAGTAGTGTGAAGTGAAGTTTCCAGTTTGAATCTCACTTCTTCCATGAACTCATAACCTCCATCTGCAATATGGTCATAACCGGTGCTGACACATTGCAGGCTTGTTATAAACGGGATCGTGCAAAGTATACTGAATACTCAGAAGCACTATAAGATGTGAAGTCTCGTTGTTACTTCATGGCACAGGCATCCAGCTCTTGTTGTTTTTTCTTCATATTTGGTAGCACAAAGTTGTGAAGACATGAACAAGGAAGGAGGAGGAGGATACCTGTGTGAATGGCGATACAACAGCTGTGGCCCTGCCTGTCCAAAGACATGCCAGCACTTGGATCCAGTGGTCTGCCCTGTGAAGTGTGTCGAAGGATGTCATGTTCATTGTCCAACAGGCAAGCATGGTCCTTTTGGTGTGGACGTACTAGCTTAGCTTCTGCGATCAAAAGTGAAAATAAATTTTGTTATCAATTTCTGGTAGGGAAAGGTGGGGATTGGTTTGGAGATTCTTTGGGATTGCCCCTCTCATCGGCAGGAGGAGTCACACAGATGATCTTGACTTCCATCCTTACTGTCCAGAGCAGGGGTGCCAACTGGAATAAAATATTGAGGGTGGGGCAGGTAAGCCCCACCTCACATAATCAATCACAAAACGCTACACACACACACACACACACACACACACACACACTCACCATGTGAATGGCAATGCATGTAAACTGGGGGGGGGGCCTCAAATATTTTATTGGGGGAGGCAAAGGGACCTTGCCCCCTAGGAGTTGGCTCCTATGGTCCCCAGAGCAGGTAGAGATGGGATTGGCTGAGTTGTTCAACTGGACCACCTGTGGGTAACTCAATTCCTTCAGAAAGCAGATGTCACATCCCCTCCTTATCATTGGTGCTTGGGAAGTGGAAGTGTAGATGGTTGCTTACTGTTTCTTTTGAAAGCCCAACTTCTAATATTGTTGTGTGGTGTAGTGGTTAAGAGCAGTAGTCTCGTAATCTGGTGAACTGGGTTTGCTTCCCTGCTCCTCCACATGCAGCTGCTGGGTGACCTTGGGCTAGTCACACTTCTTTGAAGTCTCTCAGCCCCACTCACCTCACAGATTGTTTGTTGTGGGGGAGGAAGGGAAAGGAGAATGTTAGCCGCTTTGAGACTCCTTCGGGATAAAGCGGGATATCAAATCCAAACTCCTCCTCCTCTTCTTCTTCTTCTTCTTCTTCTTCTTCTTCTTCTTCTTCTGAAACAGGGAAAATACTTGATGAGCTGTCAGAGTCTTGTGTTGATCTTGAAGAATGCCCGGTGTGTGAATTAGACAATCTCCGGATTCCCCACGGGAAGAGGATCGTGTTGAACACTGAAGATGCGGAGCTCTGCCGATCCTGGTAAAACAGATGTGTTTTTCTGAGCACGGGGAGCATGAATGTATGCATGCGAATAACCCAGAGCAGTGAATTTCAGTCTTGATTTTGCATGAAGGCACAAGTATTTAGTCAAGACTCCGGAAAAGTTTTCTGTTGTGGAGGAAGGGCACCCTGCAAGTAAAAACCAGGTTCTGGTTGCAGAATCATTCCTTATATAGCATTTACGTTACATATCTGAGGGTTGATTTGATGCCTAAAGCCCCCTTTCTGAATGATGATTGCCCTTTGAATTCAGAGAGGAAATGCAGGCCTTGGTTATCAGCGCTGTAAAATCGGATCATTTTAAACACTATATCGTTTGAGAGAAATTGCTCGCCTAGAATCCTATACCACAGTTTTCCTGCTAATGATTTAACGTGCATGGCAACACACTGCGACTTCTTCCTCCACGCAGTTTTGCAATGTTATGTACATTTGCCTCACCAGGGATACATCACTGCACGTAGCTGTCACCTAATTTAGATGCCTACGCCACCTGTACAAACAATAGGAAAGCATTTTTATAGCAAATATCCAAAGAAAATTGGAAGCTTGTAGAATGTCATCCACCAAATATTTACACCAGGATTAAAACAATAAATTGCAAATCAGTGTACTCATTCCAATAATTCTTAGCCACAACAGCATTACGTCATCTCCAATGATGTCAGTGGATTATGCGCTGCTATTGTTTCAGAACTTCCAAAGCCTCAGCTCAGTCCTTGTCACACCCAGGATGAGGCAAGACAAAGGCAAAAGCATCACATTCCAGTGGGTGCCCTCAGGGGTTGGGGTGTAGGGACCCAGCCGGTTAAAGCCTCTTACCAAAACACTACCAACTAGGACATGGGTGCAGAGCAGCCCAATATAGGAACTAAGATCATGAATGGAGAATCAGTCTAGGTTTGACGTGATACAGAGGCAAGGTCAGGCAGTAGTGTGAGGTCAGCATCCCAGGAAATTCAGGCAAGGTGCAGCACAGCTAGGGAACTAGAATCAGGAGCAAGAGATCTCTGATGCTTCCAGCAACTGGAAGCCTCAAGAGGGAGACTTTATATGCTGCAGCATCCCTGACCACACCGTAAAGCCATTTCCGACTATGGGGAGGAGAGGGGGTTGCGGTCTAGCCCCTCCTCCCCAAGCGCGGGGGCTAACCTTGGCCCCCGCGAGAGTTGGGGGAATCCCTGGGCATGCTCGCGACCCCGCCCGCCTATCGGCGGGCCGGGGGGAGGCGTGGCTTAAGGTATTTTAAGCCGGGCACGCCCAGGGTCCGCCCTCTTCACTCCCGACCAGCTGAGAGGTTTTCCCATCCCACCCACCCTTAGACGTTTAGGTAGCCGTAGGTAGTCATGACCTTGCTATGGACTTCGGTTGGTCGCCGCAAGGGGCCTGGTAGGAATTTTTCCAAGTTGGCGATCTTCCGCCATTTGGTTTTTTCGCCTACCTCGTAGCAAACCGTCACAACTTTCCCTGTATTGGCGGTTAGGCATTGGCTGGGGTTCAATTGTTATGCAAATGGATGGGGGGGAAGGAACGCCATCACCTTCCCCCAGGAAATGGGGTAGTCCAGTACAGGACTCCGAGGGGCGTTGTCTTGTCCGAAACCTACCTAGGTAAGGGCCCCCGGCACGCCCCAAGCGGTGACACCCGTGGGATCCTAGTTGGCGTACTCCAACGGGGGCCTCCCACGGTTAGTGTTAACCCTTCCCGGACATCATGCCGGGTAGCGGATAGGAGCCAATGCCTAGGGCCAATACCTTCAATTCTCTAATCAATAAAGTTGTGGCCATTTCATGCCCATTAAACTTAAACATTGTGTCCTGTGTCTTTCTTTCTGGGGGAGGGGTTTTGACACGCAACCACATCTCCTGGTAGAAAAAGTGTTTCAGGGACGCTTAATTCTCTTGATTGTATTGTATTGCATTGTCCTGGTTGCATCAGAATTAAGAAGATGCATTCCCATCCCCCTTCATATCAGTATTGTGCTTATATTTTGGTGGAACAATGGAGCAGCTGAAACAAAACATGGTACTTAAGCATTAAGATTACATTAAACAACCATGCAAAATTCTTTAATGTTACCTTGGCTAGGTTCTAGAATTGTAGACTCATGGAATTGTAGAATCGGAAGGGGTACTGTGGGTCATCTAGTCCAGCCCCCTGAAATTCAAGAAGGTACACGTGGCATATTGTTCCAGCAAGACAGAAACCGTCCTTCTTAATGTAGTCTGCTCACTCTTCTTGTCCTCGCTCTTCTGACACTGTTTCAAGATCTGCTTTTTTAACAACTGGAAGAAACAAACTCTTTGAAGATGTCGAGAACAAGGGGGAAAACATGCTTGAGATATATTGAAATGTTGGTGGGTATGAATGTTTTCATAACCAGTTCTGTAGTTTGATGGCCCTAGTATGTAAGTGGGAGAGTCATGACCAGAAGAGTGAGAATGAAGGCCACTTCCAGTTAAGGCCACACTGCAGTAGGGATTTGTGACAACCCAATACACTTGACTTTTATTCAACTCACATATTGTAATTCTGTTGGTGCAGACAATTATTTTAAATCTTTCCTATGCATATGTTACTAATTCTAGCACAATGACGGTCTGAAGGTGGAGAAAGGAATCAACTCATTTCCAGTTTACAGTGTCTTCTCTGCCTGGTTGTTTTGAGGCAATCCTTAGTTGCAAAAGTTTTGTGGAGAAATACTGCTATTGTTTCTAATGGTTTATCTTGTTGATTCCACCACCCCCCCCCCAGCCATTGTGAAGGACGAAACTTGACATGCCATAGGTGTGATCCAAAGGAGACAGATGAAATTCTAATGACCACAACTATTGCTCCCGAAGATCAGATAACCTATGAATACTCTTGCAGTAAAATGATGGACCTTGCTTTCTTAGTTGATGGCTCCAATAAGCTTTCTGAGAGTGATTTTGAACAGCTGAAAGCTTTCATAATTGGCATGATGGAAAAACTACACATCTCCCAGAAAAGAATTCGCCTGGCGATCCTAGAATACCGAACTGGCTCACACATTTACCTTGGCCTCAAAGATATTAAAAAGCCATCTCAGATGAGGAGGATTGTCCAGAATATAAAATACACTGGTGGAGATGTTGCCTCTGCAACTGAAGTACTTAAGTATGTGGTATTCCATGTGTTTGGGAAAGCTCCACGAACAAACGCTGCCAGAATCGCTGTCTTACTTACAGCTAGCAAGGATCCGAAGAAAATTCAAACGATCTTCCCACTTTTGAAAAAGAAGAAAATCACCGTAATACCAGTCGGACTTGGGCCTCACATCAGCATTGACCAAATTCAATTAATTGAAAGGCAGTCACCTGAGAATAAAGCCTTCATAATGAACAGTGTGCTTGAACTAAGGGAACGTAGGGATGAAATAATTGATTACTTCTGTGGCCTTGTGCCTGAAGTAAGTGCCATGTTGTTTACCACACAGCCCCCTATTGCAACCATCCCCAGTGTCACCGCAGTCCCTGGACTCGGCTGGGAGTTAACCAGAGCAGCCCCAACAACATTTTTAGTTTCTGTTCATAAGGCCATTGACATTGTATTTTTACTTGAGGGGTCTGACAAAGTTGGCGAGGAGAACTTCAATTTGGTTAAAGAGTTCATCGCCCGCACAATCAGAAAAATGGATATCGGAGAAGAAACCATTCATATCACTATCATTCAGTACTCGTTCACAATCACGGTGGAATATTCCTTCAGGGACAGACAGTCAAAAACCGACCTGATTAAGAAGGTGAGGGAGATCAAGTTCCGTGGAGGGAATGCCACCAACACCGGAAAGGCTCTCAACTTTGTCTCTGAACAAACTATATCCACAAGCAGAAGGGGAAGAAGGCAAGCTCCACACTTGGTTTACATGGTGACTGCGAATCCTGCCACAGATACCATCACTCGCCCACCCACTGATGTCAACCTCATTCCCATTGGTATAAGCCCTAACGCCAACATCCAGGAACTCAGAGAGTTAAGTCAGGCTCCCATCATCTTAGAGGATTATGACAGACTCATCCAAGAAGGACCTGACTTGGTATTAAAAACATGCTGCTCAAGGGAAGGTAATGCCTGTTTTCTTAACTTGGGGTTTTGTTTTGAATCATGAGAGCACCCTCTTTAAAATTTAACTCATTTTTCCCCTGCTAAACTTTGGAGCCAATAGACTGCATCTTCTCTAATACATTTGAGCAGGCCATGGAGAATTCAGAGTGGTAGGATAGCACAGATACTGCCATACCATTCCCACCCTACCCCCTTGAGCTGTTGCTTCTGGCTGGTTTTTGTAAAGATTCATCTCTCCATTGTCTTCATCTGCAGACCCGAAGGAGAGCTCGTGTGAGTGGTTTGGTGCAGGGATCCCAAAGAAGGGGGTCAAAAATGCCTGAATGGCCAGTTCTAGTGCTTACCTGTGTGAGCATGGCTACAAATGAGATAGATACATCCAAGCAGTTGGCATGACTTGTCCGTGAGGTGCTAATACGTTCAGCATTACTTATATGCACAGGAAGCTATGTAAGTTGGCATCAATAGCCCTATTAACTCACCCCTGGTTAGAGGCCCCTTCCCAGTCTACTTCCATCACTTAGATCAGGCATAGGCAACCTCGGCCCTCCAGATGTTTTGGGACTACAATTCCCATCATCCCTGACCACTGGTCCGGTTAGCTAGGGATCATGGGAGTTGTTGTACCAAAACATTGAAGGGCCAAGGTTGCCTATGCCTGACTTAGATAAAGGTGGAAGCTGACAGGCAGCCAGTGTGAGAAGCCTCCCTTCTCCTGACCAGCTGAACCAAAACTAAGGCTTCAAAGGCTCAAAACAGGTGAGCTCATTCTTGCACCAAATGACAATTAGTCCCAGGGTTATCTTGACTGCCAAGACGGCATTTGCAGTTCTTCTGGAACATTTTCACTGTTTGGTTCTATACTCTCCCTGCAATTTTCCTACATGGGAAATGGGTTGTATTTTTTATTGACATGAGGTGACAGCAGGGCCCAAAATCTGAGCATGGTGTGGATGCTAGAGCTATTCTGCAGTTCTGTGTTTCTGTGAGAGTCATGCAGGGATTCTGTACTAGACGAGTTGACAGGGAATGTATTCCCTCAATATTCCCTCAATAATGTTTTGAACCTCTTGTGTTCTCTCTGTGAAATCATGCAGTTGCTTTCTATCAACAGTTACTTTGTATAATTTTTAAAAAAGAATTACAAGCTTTTTCTTTTTTAAAAAATCTTTAGAAACCTGCAGCAAACCAATGGATGTCATATTTCTTCTGGATGGGAGCTCAAAAGTTAGCAAATCAGAATTTGAGGAAATGAAACAATTTGTGAAAGCGTTTATTGAGCACAGCAATGTTGGTGAGTACCATATATTTTACTCAATCGTTTTAGAAGTTTGGGGTCTATTTTCATTGTATGCATGAGGAGACTACTGAAGTGGTGAACCAGGAACACTTTCTGCAAAGAATCTTGATTTGTCATAGACCTAAGCAGGTATGTGTGTTTAAAAAACAAACAATTGAAATTCTGCAGCAAATGTAGCCAAAGTGCCAGAATTTCCCCACCCCTGATATGGAGGAACCAAAATTCACCCCTGGGAGCTGAGGTCCCCTGCTTTGCCCCAGGAAACAGCACAACCCTATAAACAGTTGAAGGCAAAGTGTAAATGAATTTTTAACATAATTTTAAAATAAGCACTGCAAACAGTAATAATTTTATTTGTCCCTCTGAGAAATTTGATTATCCTGAAAGAAATTTCAAAAGCAGAAATAGCCAGTGAAGTACTGGGGTGCATTCGCAATTTCATTATTGTTAAGCTGGAGACTGGGAAATCGAAAATAAATTTTGTTCTACAAGTGATGCTGTATGATATTAATTAGTATGAAATCATCTTCTTGAAATCTGAGATTCTGGGGCATTTGTCTCCCCTGCAAATGGTGATAAAATGTTGGGTTGAAAATACATTATTACCGTTTATTGCTACAGATGGATTTTTAAAGTATTGTTACAGAAAACAATTATCCAAGTCACAGATAAATTCTTGAGGCTGGTCACAAATGTTAAAACACAATAAAAAAGGGAAGCATTTAAACTACCTGTGACATTCTTGGTTATTTTTACACCTAGCACACAAACAATTTAATGTTAATTGGAATTCAAATATTTTTTGGTGAAATATTATGTGAAGAAGCTTACAAATGATTACCCATTAACAGAATTTTTTACCAGAAATCCCACATATTAGAACTAAATCATGTTCAGAGATGAACAAATCATGGATAAAATCTAAGCCATGTGCAGAAAAAAGAAGAGATATATATCAAAGTGTGGTTCAGTCTACATAGATTTCCCCACATATCAACCACCCTAGAAAAGTTTTATATTGAAGGATGGGATGTACATTTAGGGTGGTATTGATACCTTTACACCCATGGAAGGAGTCTGATCCATTCAAGGCATCCAATAGCAAAGGAGGTAGGAAGGCAAATTTTGTCGATTCTCCCCCTTCAACCTCAACCCCAGTGCCGTCTTCCGCACTGCTCAGGAGGTTCCCCAAGTTATTTTGAGATGATTATCAGGGACATTTAGACAGGTGCGATGAGAGGGCTGGATTCTGGGTTAAAAACCCATTTGCTCCTTTTTCATTATTGGATGTCTCGGCTGGATGAAAAGTTCTTCCATGAGCACAAAAGCACCAGTTGGATTCCACCCTCGTAAAATAAATAATTAGAATGGTTTTACTTAGTAATAATGATATAATAATAATTTATTATTTGTACCCCGCCCATCTGGATGGGTTTTCCCAGCCACTCTGGGCGGCTTCCAAAAAAGATTAAAAATACATTAAAATGTCACACATTAAAAACTTCCCTGAACAGGGCTGCCTTCAGATGTCAGGTAGTTGTTTATCTCTTTGATATCTGATGGGAGGGAGTTCCACAGGGCAGGCGCCACTACCGAGAAGGCCCTCTGCCTGGTTCCCTGTAGCTTTGCTTCTCGCAGTGAGGGAACCGCCAGAAGGCCCTTGGCGCTGGACCTCAGCATCCAGGCAGAGCGATTTGGGTTGACACGCTCCTTCAGGTATACTGGGCCGAGGCCTCTGATTATGGCAATCATCACAGCAAGCTGCACCAGATTTTCTGCTCGTTTGGCACATGCCAAACTCAAGGCAGATGTTGGGCTAGCTCAGACACCTGAATCCACCCAACCAGACGCAGCATCTCTTCTTGCACAAAGAAGAAGAGGAGTTTGGATTTGATATCCCACTTTATCACTACCCGAAGGAGTCTCAAAGCAGCTAACAATCTCCTTTCCCTTCCTCCCCCACAACAAACACTCTGTGAGGTGAGTGAGGCTGAGAGACTTAAGAGAAGTGTGACTAGCCCAAAGTCACCCAGCAGCTGCATGTGGAGGAGTGGGGAATTGAACCCGGTTCACCAGATTACGAGTCTACCGCTCTTAGCCACTACACCACATATACAGCTTTCTACTATTTTTTTCTGACCTTGTTAAGGAGGACAGACACTTAGTGGCAAACCAACAAGTTCTTGCTTTCCTGCTAAGCAACTTCGAATTCCTGAGCTGTTTTCAAACCATGAGCTGTTTTCAAATCCAAGGTCTTCTAAAGCAAAGAGAAATGTACTATCCCACTTTATTGTAAAGACACATATCAGAAATATAAATTAATCGGCAACTTAGGTTTTAACATGCCCGTGTAATATCTATGCAAATAGAATTTTTCAACATAAATTGTTTGAATTTGGTCTGTTTGCATTAGATGTTGCTAAAACCATTCTGCTTTGATAAAAAAAATATGCAAACCAATATTTGACATATGGGGGAAATTAATATGTTTTAGTAAAAATGAACACTATGACTTCAAAGTAGAGGAGTGTAAATTAGGAAATTCTCAGACAGGGCTTAATCTGCCGCAACATGTAACAGCAACATGTTGGTAGCGTCGTGAGAGTGGTCTGTAGCGCTGCAGGGTGCAGATAGGAGTGCCATTTGTCCCCCCTGTAGAAAAACAAACACAAACCATCTGCAAAAATAAAAGTAGTTTGGCAAAGACAAAGCTTCTAGCCCCCTCTGTTCTCTCCTGTGCTAGTTCCTTGCATGCAGGGGAACTTTCAAAAATAACTTTCCCACTTGCATCCTTGCATTCATTCTTTCACCTTAGAACTATACTGCCTCATTTTATGTGTTGCCTGGGCCTGTCACTCAGGTATTTATTTTTCTGGCAGGGTAGATGCATTGACAACTTCAGCCAATATAAGGTGTAAAGGGCAAACTGGTTACCAAAATAACTTTCTTCTGAATGGCAGATCTAAGTTAATCTGGGAACTAGGTGGCCGATTTGTTGTTTAGTCATTTAGTCGTATCTGACTCTTTGTGACCCCATGGACCGGAGCATGCCAGGCACTCCTGTCTTTCATTGCCTCCTGCAGTTTGGTCAAACTGTACCCTCCATCTTTCCCAACATTAAAGTCTTTCCAGGGAGTCTTCTCTTCTCATGAGGTGGCCAAAATATTGGAGCCTCAGCTTCACGATCTGTTCTTCCAGTGAGCACTCAGGGCTGATTTCCTTAAGGATGGATAGGTTTGATCTTCTTGCAGTCCATGGGACTCTCAAGAGTTTCCTCCAGCACCATAATTCAAAAGCATCCATTCTTTGGCGATCAGCCTTCTTTATAGTCCAGCTCTCACTTCCATACATCACTACTGGGAGACAGAAGAGGTGATCAGGCACTCCCATTTCTTTAAGAACTTGCCATAGTTTGCTGTGGTCGACACAGTCAAAGGCTTTTGCGTAATCAATAAAGCAGAAGTAGATGTCTTTTCTGGAACTCTCTAGCTTTCTCCATAATCCAGCGAGGTGGCCGATACCAATGAATATAGCATAGATCCAAGTGTCCTCTCATTTCTAGCTACCCAAACTATTTAAATGTCTCGTGGGTGCAAACCATTAAAAATCAGGCTTCATACGTTCTACCACTTTAACTTCTTGATGCCTTTTGCTTCAATAATTTTTATGTTGTCCCCACCCCCTTCTCCAGGTCGAACTACAACTCAGGTGGCAGTTCTTCAATATGGAAAAGCAAATACTTTGGAAATTTCATGGAATGTACCCCAAGAAAAAGCGAGCCTATTGTCTCTGGTGAGCTCAGTTCACCAAAGAGAGCAAGGCCCCAGCAAACTAGGTAAGTGATGGACCAGATTATTGTGAGGTGGCAGGGACTTTATACAGAGAGCGACTCTATGAAGTTTATTGGGTTGACCCCACCTACACTTGCTTTTTGAATTTAAAACATTTCACCCCCTGCTCTTCTATAGCACAAGGTGGCTTACAACATGGCTTAAACAACAACAACAATTCTAAGAATCACCTGTCAGCTGTCGGGAAATGTAGGACTTCAAAGTCTATGTATTGGTTTCCAGCTATACTGGCTGGATCTAAACTCTGGTGTAGCTTTAATGTGGCTTAGTTGAGTTCTCTCTCTCTCTCTCTCTCTCTCTCTCTCACACACACACACACACACACACATTTATCTGCACACTTGACAGCAAAGTGACAGGAAGCTATTTCCAGTTAGCATGTCTTTAACGAAAATGGGAATTGGGGATTCTGTGCGCCAGCTTAAGGGTTTTCATGACAGTCCTGGCATTCTTGGCACAGATGGAGACTATGCTTAAGGTCAGCTGACTTTCTGACCAAGTTGCATGGGCTTTCAGCAGGTGACAGGATGCTCCTGTAGGTCACCTGTGTACATAACTGCGTCACAACCAACGATGTGGTGAGGGCCTTGCCAACATTTCTGTCATGGCAATCGTCGGGGAATCACGAGTGGAAAAGGGACCCTTAATGAAATCCACAAGCTTCCATTTCCCCCAGTTTTAGCCAAATCGTTCCTTATCACCTTTGAAAAACAGTAAAGGTAATGAGGTCGGCCCCTTGTAAACGGAAGGCCCCAATGCAAGCCTTTAAAATGTCAAGCCTCATTTTGTGGCTTTCCTTAAATGGTCATAAAATGAATTGTGCGAGACCCAAACAGACTCCTGTGCACATCTGCTTGGAGTGGTGGCAGTTCGTTGGTTTTGCTTCCTGGCCGCAGCGCCTTGTGCCACATTTATTCCCACTCTGGAGAATCCCACAGTCTTCAGGAGCAGCAGGGGGTGTGGGGAGAGAACTGGCTACAGAAGGGGGGGGTCAGTCAAGCCCCAGTTCGTGTGTGCAACACCGTAGATGGCCTTGGATCCCACCCATAATGTTTTTGGACTGGAAAATATAGTCTGTCTGGCAGCAGCCTAACATCAGGGCCCCATAGGAGCAGGGGAGTATCCAGATTTTAGGATCCTTGGCCTACTTTGTGCTGTAGAGTTTATTGCTGCCGAAAAGTGAGAAATGAAACCTGACTTCCATAGTTCGCTGGAGGATTGGCCATGATTGCTTTCTCAGCCTGGAGAAATAATAATAATAATAATAAAACCAAACAGATGGTCAAGAATTTTCTGTCAGGGTTTTTTTTTCCTATGTGAGAGGAATGGCTTCGTTCGTTTAGGTAAGTTGCAGAAATGCACACATAGCAGTCTGGGGCGGTCAGCTGGGTTGCAGCGCGAGGATGCCTTCTGCAGGGCTGGGTCAATGGGACTGTCTAGCCTGGTACTGCCAGCTCTGGCTAGTGGTCATTTTGCAGAATTTTCGGTTGAGGTCTTTCTCAGCCCTGCTGCCTGGGCTTTGGGGCTGGAGATGCATATCAGCAATCACCAAGGGCTGGTAAAGATGCAAAACTAGGGTTATGAGACTGGAAATGACACGCAGAATCCCTCCAGCCCCTTGCTTTCATGTGGACTCCATCCCTTTTTACGCCTTCAGCATTATGTCTGATTGGCGTTAAGCTTGGTCCTTATTTTTATCTGTAAGATGCCTAAATACGCAAATAATTGTTAGTGGTATCGGTTTGTTGATTGCTTGAGAGCAATCAGGCAATATGCCTCCAAAGCGTGTTCTACGGCTTTCTTATTACTGATAAAACCTTTAGAATGCTGAGCGCCTGTATTCCGTGTCTTGCTCAGTCACTGGCAGAATCTGAGAGTGGGCGGTCCTTAAACCTTCCCCAGCAGAGTAGTTTTGAGGCAAGGAAGAAGGGCTACCCCTATGCTATCCATATAATCAGTTATCAGTAATCAATATATTCAACATATATTCATATATGCTTACACATAATCAAGGAATACAGTATTTTAAAATCCATTTGAATCAAAGGGAGATTGTGCCTTAGCAAACTGCAAACTGCTTGGAACAGCAAAGTTAGGAACCGACCTTTCCCCTACAAACATCCGTGTACCCTGGACAAGGGGAAGACGTGAATCAGAGATTCTGGTACAAAATCCCCTCAGATACAGGCTAAATTAATCCACAGAACAGGAAGAGCAAAACCACAAAATCTCCAAAACTCCCTGTCCTGTCATAACTAGGGGAAAGGTTAGACTAAGCGTCACTGGGAGCATCGGAAAGCAGAACTAGAACCCTGTGCTTGACCAGTGCTTGACCAGGAGCTGGTAGCGTGACAACAGCTTGCTGATTGGCTGATTCTCGCTGACAATATTGTGAATCCCTCATGGTTGTCTCATGATCTATGATTTGCTGTGATTTGCTCAGGTATAAAGACCTCTGGATTTCTGTCAATCGAGGTCCCAGTTCCTTTTGGAAGAGATTCCAAACTGGGTCCTTATTGCCTGGCAATGAACCTCAGCTTCTTATTCTCCATTGCTGAGTCTGCCTGATCCTTATTTTGCACCTAGCCTGTAACCACTTACTTTCACGTGCTTCAGTTTCTTGATGCCCAGTCTGTACCTCCCCTTTCTGCACGGAGGTTTTCTGCGCAAGGAGGGCTTGGGTAACGGGGGACCTCTCTCCTCCCCACTTTGCTCCGGCAAGGTGTCCTGGCACCGCCTTGCCTCCTCCGCCCCCTGCCTCTCCTCTTCACTAGAGGCGTGGCTTCCTTCCTCGGCTGAGGAAGTGCTGCTTCCCACGATCTTCGGGGGCTCTCTGTAATCCACCTGGCCTTTCCCCTCTCACCCCTGAGCCGATGGCAGTTCCCTGACAATAATAATAATAATAATAATAATAATAATAATAATAATAATAATAATAACAACAACAACAACAACAACAACAACAACAACAACAACAACAATAATAAAGCATACTTCTGCAGCGCCACTCTGAAACTGGCTCCTAGAAGTGAATTTTGGAGAATATTATCCCTGTATTTGATGAATGAGAAAACTCTGAGATGGCCTTTCCTGCTAGCAATAACAGTAGCTTATATATTCCTTCACCATCCTCAGCAGGGTAGCTTCATTTAGACATTGCAATATATAATTTGCTGTATATTCAGATTATTATTATTTTGTTAAAATGTGACCGTTATGTTAAATATGATGAATCACATTTAGTGCACTTCTGGCCACATCTACAACCATACAGATGGCTTCTCCCAAACTGTCTTGGAAACTGTAGCTTACTCTTTATAGAGTTGCAACTCCCAGCACGCCTAACAAGCTACAGTTTCCCAGGATTCTTTCGGAGAAGCAATGTGCTTTAGTTCTATGATGTGGATATGACCTCAGTTCTGCATCCATACTTCCAACTTCTCTCCAGTCATTTTGGCGCCTGAGGCAGAAAAATTGCAATTGTTATTTGGAGGGATGATATAATTAAAAAAGGATGCTTAAAATCTGCACCCAGAAGCACCTACCTAACTATGTAAATTGACCTTTGGAACAAAACTTTGCTGGATAACACAGATAATGAAAGTCCCAAATCCAGGACCGCCATCATTGCAAGAGAGTTGTGATGTTTTAACAGTGCAGTGCTTCAAGAAACTCAGAGAGCTGGAGAGAGACAACTGAAGGAAGAAAAAGGAGGATACACATTCTTCTGGAAAGGTCTGTCTGAACAGGAACGTTGAATACATGGAGTAGGCTTTGCTATCAAAAACGATCTTGTGAAGCTCTTGTCAGAAGTCCCTACCAGCGTTAATGAGTGACTTTCAACCCTTCAAATAAAACTTGCCCAAAACCAACAGACTACTATATAATAATAATAATAATAATAATAATAATAATAATAATAATAATAATAATATTTATACCCTGCCCATCTGGCTGAGTTTCCCCAGCCACTCTGGGCGGCTAGCAATCAAGTGTTAAAAACAGTACAGTGTTACATATTTAAAACTTCCCTGAACAGGGCTGCCTTAAGATGTCTTCTGAATGTCAGGTAGTTGTTTATTTCTTTGACATCTGATGGGAGGGCGTTCCACAGTGCTTATGCACCAACATTGGAAGACATTAAAGAATTTTTTTTATTCTCAGCTGGATGCCATTCTATCAGAGACGCCTGGGTGATTTTAATGCAAGAGTTGGGTGAGATTTCTGTGGCCTGGGACTATTGGGAAAGAAGGAATTGGCAACAATTACTTTTGACTATATTTGCAGTGCACAACCTTGTTATTACCAACACACTCCTTCAACAAAAAAATAAATCTTACAACACAATGGAGGCACCCTTGGTCAAGCCACTGGCACCTCTTAGACCATGTAATTTTAAGAGCTGAAGATTATCATGATGTGCTCCTTACCAGAGCTATGATGAGTGCCGACGACTGCTGGACAGACCACAGATTAATATGTTCCACAATGGCTATCAAGATTATACCTCAATGCAAGCTTCAGGGGAGGAAACCAAGACGCAAAATGAATACTCAAGCTCTTCAAGATCCTGTTAAGTGGGATTGCTTCCAAATGACTCTTAAGGACCATCTGCTTTCAGTTCCCTGATAACATCGAGGAACACTGGACCAAACTAAAGCATCTTTATTGCAGCCTGTGAACAAACTATTGGATACCAAACTAAGAAACACCACGACTGGTTTGATGAGAGTGATAGTGATATTGAACGCATTATTGACAAGAAAAGGAAGGCTTTTCAGATCTAGCAAAGAGATAAAAACTGTGCAACTAAGAAAAAAAAACCCTATGCCAACGCTGTAAGGATGAGGTTCAAAGAAGAACCAGAAAACTAAAGAACACCTGGTGGATAAAAAAAATCTCAAGAGATCCAGCACTTAGCTGTCACTCATGATGCACAAAGTTTCTTTAAAGCCACAAAGACCATCTATAGGCCAATAAATCATGGCATATGTTCCCTATGCTCAACAGACGGTACCACACTTCTAATAGATAAAGAAGCTATTGCATTGTGCTGGAAAGAACATTACCAGCATCTCCTTAACCGCAACTCCACCATAGCCTCTAAGGTTCTCTCACAAATTCCACAGAAACAAATTACAGATGAGCTTGCAGTATCTCCAAATCTGGGAGAGTTGTGTACAGCTATTAAATAAATGAAAAGCAACAAAGCCAGCAGATATGATGGGATACCCGCTGAAGTCTTCAAAGTGGGTGGAACTGAACTTACACAACAATTTCACAAGCTCATTGAAAAAATATGGGAGAGAGAGGAGATCCCAGCAGACTTTTGGGATGCTAAAATTATCAACCTTTTTTTTTTAAAAAAAGGTGATCAAGCGGATTGTGGAAACTATTGAGGCACCTCTTTATTAGTTGAGGTCGGCAAAACTCTTGGAAGGATCTTGGGAAACCATCTATATAACTATATCCAGAGCTACTCTTCCTGAATCCCAAAATGGTTTTCAACCTTCCAAGGGGGCAGTGGACATAATTTTCTCTCTGCTTGACAGCTTCAAGAAAAATGCAGAGAACAAAACCAACCCCTATATATGGCATTTATTGACCTGACTCAGGCCTTCAACACTGTAAATCGTAATGCCCTGTGGAATGTCCTTCTGAAAATTGGCTGCCCAGATAAATTTGTGAACATCCTTCGGCTCCTCCATGATAATATGACAGCAACTATCACAGATAACAATGGCTCTCAAAGTGAACCATTTACAGTGGAATCAGGTGTTAAACAGGGTTGCGTTATTGCCCCAACTCTATTTACTATTTTCATTGTCATGATCCTATACATTGTCAAAGGGAAACTTCTCACCAGGGTAGAAATCATGTATCGAAAGATGGAAAGCTCTTTAAACTGAATAGACTGAAAGCAAAGAGTAAGGCTACCATAACTTCCGTCATAAAGCTTCAGTATGCTGATGACAGCGTAGTGTGTGCACTTCAGAGGATGACCTCCAAACCATCCTAAATATCTTCTCAGGAGCTTATGAAAAGCTTGGCCTATCACTCAACACCCTAGTAACCAAAGTGCTGCACCAACAAGCACAAAACAACCGCTCTGCGGTGCCATAAATCCAACTCAGTGGTGTTACATTGGAAAGTGTTGATCACTTCTCCTACCTGGGCAGTTATCGTTCCACAAGGGCCAACATTGATGCTGAAATCCAGCATCGCCTAAGCTCTGCGAGTGCAACTTTCGCCCAAACACAAAGTGTTTGAGGACCGGGACATTCGCAGGGAAACCAAAATACTTGTTTACAAAGCTCTTTTACCACGAACCTTACTGTATGCTTGTGAAACATGGACCATTTATAAATGCCATCTCCGACTCCTCAAAAGATTCCATCAACGGTGTCTCCGAAAATTTTTACATATCGCTTGGGAAGACAGGCGAACTAATGCCAGTGTACTGGAAGAAGCAAAGATCACTAGTGTCGAAGTGATGATTCTTCAACATCAACTTCGTTGGACTGTTCATGTTGTGTGGATGACTGATTATCATCTGCCAAAGCAACTACTCTATTCCGAACTTAAAAATGGTAAGCGTAATGCTGGTGGTCAACAAAAGAAGTTCAAAGACTCTTTCAAGGGAAATCTAAAAAAATGTAGTATGAACATCGACAACTGGGAAACACTGGCCTGCGAGCGCTCCAATTGGAGAACAGCCTTTACCAAAGGTGTCATGAACTTAGAAGACGCTCAAACTCAGGACAAAAAGGAGATATGTGCTAAGAGGAAAGCACGCTTAGAAAACCCTCACCGTGATCAGCTACCATCTGGGAACCTCTGTCCCCACTGTGGAAGGACATGTGGATCCAGAATTGGCTTCCACAGTCACAGACTCACTGTTAAGACTGTGTTCATGGAAGACAATCTTACTCGGCTACGAGTGATTGCCAAAGAAGAACTTTAAGTTGGGTATGTCCGACAGGTTAACCTTTTAGTTCAGTGCAGTTGTATCGTATATCACAGGTCTTAGCCTTCCTGTCAGGTGTCTGCTTTTGTCATATTTCAGTAATAGTAAGTTGCTTCTTTTGACTTCTTCCTCAGGAAGCATTCCATAAGTGTGGGGGAAGAAAGGCCTTTGGGGATTCATGCTTCCGTGGTCAAAGCCATTGAGGAGGTGTGATTAAAACCGTGGAGACCTTTTTAATATGGTGATTCATGAGGTCCAGGCAGGAACTTCTGCTTTGTTGAATTCCCCTGCCTCTTGTAAAATGATTTAACATTTTATTCCTTGGGTTTTTGTTTGGGGTGTGTGTGTCCAGACGAAGAAAATAGCTACAAATGGATATTCTATCATGTTTCAGTTTCTGCTTCTCTACCATTTGAGTACATTTGGATTTTTGTCTACATTGCATTTCTCTTTCCAACCATTATGTTTTTATTTCCTGTCCAATTTTTTAAAAAGTATTAGCTTTGTACAGCTTCTCTCGCATTCCCATTGCGCCCCAATATAATGCCTGAGGGATTGTTTTGTCTCTTGTTCTGCCCCCGCCCATTCTCTAAATCGTGAATGGAATTGTTGAATAATAGATCCTCATATGCCTAAAAATCTCCCATTAAGAACTTGACTGCCTGTAAAGTTTATTGTTATTGTGGAAAGTTCATTGATATGGCAGGTGCAAAAGACGGCCTGTATAATTTTAATAGTTCTTCTTTGTGGGTCTTTAACTAATCTACATATGGGTTCCATGCCTGCACTGAGCAAAGTCAGAAGTCTTCTACAGCTAGGAGATTTTGGTGGACAGCTCATGCCTAAGGGAAGTGGCTCTCACCTTTCTGCGGTGTTCCTTCTTGATGGCCCCTGTTGTTGCATCTTTAAGAGCCTGTACTTTGCTCTGTTTCTGAAGAAAGCACATGCCTAGCTTTTATTATCTTTTCATCCACTCTTGATTTCTCCTTTCCATTAAATGGAAACTGCTGTTCTTTGATGGAGCTTCATGTCCCCACTTTCAGCCTCCAGTTGGAAGGCTGAGGAGCAGAGTGGGACATACTGCAAATAATAAATGCTAGGCAGGCAGTATACTGGGAGGTAAACCCAGCAATCCTGCTTGATCTGGGTGTTTCAAGCTATGTATGCTCAAATTCTGGAATTAATTTTAGAAGTTCTTTTAGTTAAACCAGAACTCAGCATGAATTCAACACTGCAAAGATCCAAGCAGAGAAATGATAAAGGAATTGAAACAAGTAAATCTTCTCATCCCCTCTCATGGTGGGGAAACCAATTATTATTGTTACAGATAGGTAGCCGTGTTGGTCTGTCGTGTTGGTATCTGAAGAAGTGTGCATGCACACGAAAGCTCATACCAAGAACTAACTTAGTTGGTCTTTAAGGTGCTACTGGAAGAATTTTTTTTATTTCAATTATTATTGGTTAGTACCAATGTCTTAGGGACGCGGGTGGCGCTGTGGGTTAAAGCCTCAGCGCCTAGGGCTTGCCGATTGAAAGGTCGGCGGTTCGAATCTCCGCGGCGGGGTGCGCTCCCGTTGCTCAGTCCCAGCGCCTGCCAACCTAGCAGTTCGAAAGCACCCCCGGGTGCAAGTAGATAAATAGGTACCGCTTACCAGCAGGAAGGTAAACAGCGTTCCGTGTGCTGCGCTGGCTCGCCAGAGGCAGCTTTGTCACGCTGGCCACGTGACCCGGAAGTGTCTCCGGACAGCGCTGGCCCCCGGCCTCTAGATGTGAGATGGGCGCGCAAACCCCAGAGTCTGTCAAGACTGGCCCGTTCGGGCAGGGGTACCTTTACCTTTACCTTTACCAATGTCTGCTAGTCTAACCGACACAGTGAGTGGGATGGCAAAACTGTTTCTGGACTTTGCCACCCAAGCACTGATTTATTTTTACAGTTCATATATCATTTAACATAAACATCTCTAAGTAGTTTATAAGAATAGTGTAATTGTAAAATCAATCGTAAAAATCTAAGAGAGACATAATCACAACTCTGGGCAGTGTAATATGAAAAAACATTTCAACGATCATGGAAAAACCAAATAAACAAAACTAAGGCAAACTAAGGCCTGGGGGCTGGATCCAGCCCAATTGCCTTCTAAATCTGGCCCACAGACGGTCTGGGAATCAGAGTGTTTTTACATGAGTAGAATGTGTGCTTTTATTTAAAATGCATCTCTAGGTTATTTGTGGGGCATAGGAATTCATTCATCCCCCCCGCTTCAAAATATAGTCCAGCCCCCCACAAGGTCTGAGGGACAGTGGACCCACCCCCTGCTGAAAAAGTTTGCTGATCCCTGTCTAGACTCTCCTATGTGATGGCCTTTTATATACTGTATTTTGCGCCCCATAGGACGCTCCGGCCCATAGGACGCACCTAGTTTTTTTTTGGGGGGGGGAAATAAAGGGGAAAAAAATTATTTCCTCCCCAGGTGCGGGGCTGTAAGAACCAGGTCGGGAAACAGCGGGGAGGCGCGCTCTGCCTCCCCGCTGTCCCCCGAGCTTGTGGGGCTGGCTATGGGGAGAAGTGCGCTGATCCCGGGACTGCAGGCAGCTCTGCGCGGCCATCCAGAGCTGGGCAGGACTTCGCGCCCGGCTCCCGGTGGCCGCGCAGAGCTGCGCTGAGCCGGGGACTGCAGGCAGCTCTGTGCAACCCTCGGAGCCAGTCTCCTGAGGGTTGCGCAGAGCTTCCTGAAGCCTGGAGAGTGAGAGGGGTCGGTGCGCACTGACCCCTCTCGCTCTCCAGGCTTCAGCGAAAGCCTGCATTCGCCCCATAGGACGCACACACATTTCCCCTTCAAATCAAGTTTAGATTCTTGGATGATGCTGTTCTGCTGTACAACTACTGTTTTCAATGTGGCTTTGGGCAAATGGAACTGAACCATTTCATGTCTCCACATGTCCCTGTCCATGTGTTAAGTTCTTCATCAGAGATCCTTCTCTGGGTTCCCCTGCCATCTGGAGGCATAGTGGGTCGTTACCGTGCAAAGTATCTCCAACACAGTTATTGTTACTGTAAGGCATCAGAAGATCTCTTTGGAGGGGAGACAGAAATTCCCGATAGTGGTGATTAATATGCTACAGAATGTTTTAGCCAAGTAAACATTTCAGAAGAAACACAAAGAGTACAGCGTAGTCAAGTCCGCAAATCTCCTGTTCCTATCCGTTAATGCCACAAACGTTTCAACCTTTGCCACTCCTAACAGCAACATACAGATTAGTCACCCAGATTGGCAGATCATTGGCCACACAGGTAATTTGCTGTTCTGCTGCTTGTGTGGGTGTTTCCCTGGTAGCAGTGAAAACACTCCTTAGGCCATGTCAGGAATTTGTTAAATATATATTTTGGCATTCGAGTGACTAAGAGTTTGGGATGGTTGTAGCATGCTGTCCTAATGAATGAGTGAATGAGTATGTTTGTGCTTTTTTCTTTCCACTGGGTGTCGCTGTAGCACCATTAAAAATATTTAAATAGCGCATTAAAATATGCTGTGTTTGAATATTTCTCCTAGCCTTCAGCCTAGATAACTCAATGATGTTTCATAACTAGAAAGATAATATTTCCCAGTTTGCTTTGAAAATGGTAACTAACTGATGAGTTAGTTCTTTTGTGAACTTTTAATTTTATTTAAAATGATATTGTCATATAATTTATCCTTTTTTAAAAAGGATAATTTTTTAAAAAAGTAAAAAAATAAAAATAAAAATAATCCTCATTAATTTTCCACCTAGTTTAAAACAATAAAACAAAGGAAGGGATAAATGTGAAACACATTTTTATGGACAGTAGACATAAATAATATAGTTGACTGGTGTCTTGCACTTCACGGAAGTAATACAAACATAAGAAATGAGCTAAAAAGAAGGGAGGAAAGGGAAGCATAAAAATATCAATCGAATTCCACAAAAAACTGCACCATTTCAACATATTCCATAATTAGTGTTTTTTTATTTTATTTCCTCATTTCTACCATAAAATATTGATAATAGCACCAGCCGAGGTGTAGCTTGAACAGGCTATCTAAGAATATTCCTTATTTCAATAAAAAATTTGGATCATAACATTCGTGCCAGAAGGCATTTAAACTACAAATAAAAAGACATTCCTCTATTTCCACATCCTTTCCAACAACTGGAAGATTGACTGGAGGTGATGAGGAAGAGTTGAATGGGTGTATAATTTATTTTATGTAATTTATTTTTACTGCAAAGTTCCATTGTTCTGGTTGGTACTGAATTAAAAATATTTCCCCTCCAGAACCTTTTTCATATATCCTCTACATTCTACAATGTTCCCTTGCAGGTTTGTTTTCCATGTAAGCGCCAAGCTATTTGCATATACATTAAGTATGTTGCTATATCTTGCTCTACAGTTTACGTACAAATGCTTAGAATTTGTGCTATTGTACTATAAGTCTCCTATTGTACTATAAATCTACCATTGCACATCTATAGATATAGGGATATTGCGCACATAACATAAAGAGTAACAAGTGTAAATATATAAACAAATGTACGGTCTGGTTTGCATGAGAATGAGCAAGTCCAAAGGTTCCCATTTTTATGTTGTGAACTGCCCTGTCATCTTCAGATAAAGGGTGAAATACAAATTTAATAAATAATAATAGGAATAATACCCAGAAGGGAAATCAAGGCCGCTTTGCACTTCTGGTGTGCTAGCCAGAACTGAGCCACAATGTGACTTATTGATATGTATGAACCAAGGTCTGTGGTTTGTCTCCCCCCAAAAAAACCAACCTGAAACCAAAAATAGTTCTTGGTTTACTGCTCTTGGTAGTTCTGGGCAGACTGTGTTAAGCTAAACCATGGCAAGTTGCAGGCAGTGCAAAGCAGCTGCCGTTTTTCTTCAGGGTCCCTACGTGCTTGCTTGTTTGGTTTAGGATTATGCGTGACCTTGATTTATGGCTTAGTGCAAGTGTGCAGGTTCTGGAAAAGGAGATGGCAGCTGATTTGCTGCTTCCTGGACATTTTGGTTGCAGCTCGTGCTTAGTCTGGAAAGAGCCAAGCCACAAGTCCAGGTTTGGATGATATGCTAAATTAAACTAAGCTCAGCTTGGTGCAACAGCAAAACTATCACAGTCTCTTGGTGGCTTAAGGTGGTGTGCAAACCAAGTCTATGTCTGCTTACAGCCATGCCTTATCTAGTATCGTAAAGTAGATTGAATGAAGCCAGTTATTAAATTGTCCTATTTTTAATCTTCTGTCTCTCAACAGTATACATTCCATAAACTTTATAATTTTTAATCAGTATACATTCCATAAACTTTACCATTCCTACTACTCTCTAAATCAGGGGTCAGCAAACTTTTTCAGCAGGGGGCCGGTCCACTGCCCCTCAGACCTTGTGGGGGGCCAGACTATATGGGGGGGGAATGAACGAACTCCTATGCCCCACAAATAACCCAGAGATGCATTATAAATAAAAGGGCACATAAATAAAGCGTGTTCTCCCTAACAGAGAGCACGTGTTGCGGTTGGGGAAACAGGCCACCCTACAGTGACTCGGCAAATTGTTAGCAACCCAAGCACTAAAGGGTTAATTGGGTTGCTGGGGAGTTCTAATTTGGCAATTTGGAGGAGGGGCCAGAGGCTATAAATACAGGGGCCAGACGAGGGAACGTCCTCTTGGCCGTTTTGAACCGGATCACATGGAGCACTTGAACAATCTTCTCATTGTCTGGTTACATTTCTTTATTTCTTTATTTTCCCCTTCTTTTTAATCCTCTCTAGTCCCTTAAATAATTTAATTCCCCCCTTTTCCTGTTCAATTTCCCACCCCACCCCTTACCCTGCCCTGTAGGAAGATTCTCCCTGTATCTGTGGCTTGCCTTTCCCAATAGTGAGAGAGCCCCCCGTTAGGGGCTTTCTTTCGCAAAAAGGTTTCCCCCATTTCTCTTGTTGAAATTGTGGGGCTAGTCAGGGCTGTTCCCAGCTTAGCTGGTATCACTTTCGTTTATAGTATCCCCGAAGGTTGGCTTTATGGCTCCCTGTGCCTCCAAGGACTATGAGCACTCTGTATATGCTCTTGAGCTATGCTGTTTCTGAACAAGTTTATTTTCTTCAAGTTTGTTTTGCCCTGATAGTGGCGACTGCCATTTTAGATGAGCCATCGTGGCTTTGTGGCTAAAGTGTAGGACTAGGACCTGGGAGACAGGGTTCATATCCCCCTCTTAGCCATTGTTATAACAAAACAAAACAAACTGCTCCTTATGGGCTATTCTGTTGCTGGGTAGTTCGGCCCATTTGTGATAAAAGAACTTTGGGTTTCTTGAAGGGGTGCTTCCCTCTAAAAGGGCAAGCAGGGGTACTTGGACAAGCTGTGGGCTACCTCAACTCTGCTATTTCACTGGAAACATTTATGCCTGGCCTAGCAGGTGATCCTAGGGCTTTGCCCTAGAATTCGATGGCCTGGAAGCGTTTCCGGCCTCAATAGTGTCCCCATGTGGTCCATGAAGCATTGGTTTCACTGGGTCAGTGCATAGTGCCGGTAATGCCTAGGTTGCAGGATTGGTCCCTGTATGGGACAGCTGCATGCTCCCCCATTGCTCTACCTGGACACTTAAGTCCTTTTGGTGGTTACCTCACTGCGAGGGATGTAACGGGCGCCATGTTTGCAATATGCAACTGGGAGAAAGCACCTTTGCGTGCCTGCATTGCAATTTGCTCTGTGCGTTGCAGAGCACGGCGCTGCATGGGCTGCAATTGCATTGCATTGCTAGGAGATTTGCAGTTGCATTGCACGGAGTTTGTTGTTGCATTGAACAGAGGGTGTGCAGTGCACGGAGTGTGTAGTTGCATTGCATGGAGTGTAGTTGCATTGCATGAAGGGTGTGTGCATTGCAGTGAGTGTGTAGCTGCATTGCAGGGAGTGCGTGTGCATTGCATGGAGGGTCTAGTTGTATTGCACAGAGTGTGTTGTGGTTTTTTTGCATTGCACGGAGTGTGTGTGCATTGCACGGAGTATGTAGTTGCATTGAACAGAGGGTGTGCAGTGCACGGAGTGTGTAGTTGCATTGCATGGAGTATAGTTGCATTGCATGAAGGGTGTGTGCATTGCAAGGAGTGTGTAGTTGCATTGCACGGGGTGTGTAGTTGCATTGCACGGAGGGTTTGTGTGTGCATTGCATGTAGTGTGTAGTTGCATTGCACAGAGCGTGCTTTTTTTTGCATTGCACGGAGTGTGTAGTTGCATTGCATGGAGAGTGTGTGCACTGCACGGAGTGTGTTTTTGCATTGCACAGAGTGTGTGTCTGAAAAGGAAGCTGGCTTGGCGGCAGCTTGGTTGGGACTTCTTTAGGGGTTCTGGCCAGCGTCGGCCCTGTAAATTTACATATCATGATGGCAGCACAAGATGCCCCCTGCCCAAGCGGGGGCTGGAAGCTGGCAAGCAATAGCTCAATACCTTTGGCCCTTATTCCCATTTTATTTAGGGATCCAGTTGGATATCGTTGCTAAAACATACCACTTGGCTATGGAGAAGCTGTCTGCCTTGAAGGAAGTTTATTTGTAATACTTCCTCTGTAGCAAGTGATGCTTCACCAGATCGGATCTTGCTGGGTCACTTAACTAATCTTCCCACTAGGCTAGGCTGCCTAGATTTCACCCCTCCCATATCCAAGAATCTCCTGAGGAGTCTGCTGATTCTCCAGAGAGGAGGAGGCGTGTTCTGGTCTCTACTTATTCTGCTCCAGCACCAAGTCAGTCAGTCAGTCAGTGTCGGAGAGGGAGAGAGACTGAGTGTTAGAGATCATGTGTAGAGATAAGGTTGCTGCTAAGGGCAGCTGCAGACACTCAGTGCAGTGCAGCGTTTATTTATACTTAGACCTATTAAGCTCTGTATATAGTTTGTATAGTTGTAGATAGAATAAAGAAGATATTCCACAGAGCTGCTCTCCGAGTTGTTTATATACTCTGCTAGACTCTGCTGTACTCTGCTGTGCGACGACTGTCTTTTTGTTGGAGTGAATCCGGTGCTCACAACTCTAAGCTGTGAGTCCACAGCACTTTGACCTGTCCCTGTGCAGAAGGTGGTCTCTGGAAGTGCTACCCAGCTCGCCTAGCCCAGTTGGGGCTGAAGTGGATGAGTCCAGTTGGTGGCACTGGCTCAAGGGCGATGCTGACAGAGGTCCCCTTACCTTTGTGTATGCCTACCAAGTGTGGTGAAGGCAGATATCAGGCGATGGTAGCAATTCCTGAATGTATGCAATAGTAGTTCGCCATGGCAGGATACCTTGAACTTGCTCAGGGATTTTCAGGTTCATGCTGGTGCTGCTGGATCTTTGCCCTTTGGTTTTTATTTCAAGGGCTGCTGGTGCGCAAAGCTATGGCCTCAAGCCTGGTGTGGTGAGGCAATCATGTGACATAACTTTTCTTGAGTTTTCCACATTGTAGTAGCAGTTCATGTGGCCCGAGGAGTTCAGTGACCATCGGATCTGCTTTTGGTCTGATAACCAGGTAGTGGTGAGCGTCTTGGCAAAACAGTCCTCATGCTGTAGCACAGTCTCTGCCCCTCCGCTCATGCTTTCGAGCTGCACCACTTAAGGTTTAATATTGTGCTTTCTACTCTCCAAATTACGCTGACACTATCCGATTTTCAGATGAAGCGCTTCAGATCCTGGGCTCCAGACTCAGCTATTGCCAGACTTTTCCAGACCTGTGGCATTTTGACAACAATTAGTAATTTCAGAGAGCGGCAGCTTCCATTTCCCCTTCTGCTTTTACCTCTTATGGGAAGGCCTGGATGGATTTCTTAGCCTTAAGCTGGCAGTTCTCGGCCATTCAGAAGAATTGGCCCCCATCCTCTGAGCAGATCCTGCAGTATTTGGTCCACCTGCTGCAGATTGGGCATGCGGTTATAACTATCCGAATTCAGTCCGCTGCAATGTCTGTTACATTGAAGCTTTATTTTTCAGAGACCCTTGTATAAAGTTTGCAGTGTGCAGGGCCTTGGAAGGTTGGAATAGGCTCCAACCTCATAGGACAGTGGGCAGGAAGTCGGTCAATTTTTACCTATGCAGTATCGGCAACAAGTTAAAACTTGTCTGCGGGTTAAAGATCAAGGTGAGACTCCTTTCAGTAGTCCATTGCATTTTCGCACTGAGGGTTGGGGAAATGGTTGTTGGAGCCAGCACGGGGCTGAGAGTCTGGAGGCTTATTCTTATTGCTTCAGGGCTTTTCCTTATCTGCTTTGGAGCTTGTCATTAGAGTTGGTAATTCTAAAACAGACTTAGTGGGCAGGAGTGCCACAATCAGGCTTCCCGCCACAGGTGAGGAGGGCCCTGGCCCGGTTATGGATAACAGAATATTTGGCTTTTTATTCCCTGGGGGCTGGCCCGCTCCTAGTGCATGAAAATGGGTTCCCGTTAGCCCGGCATCAATGTGCTTACGTCGTGCACCAGTTATTACAGCCTGCGGCTTGCTTACCGCTGAACACTCCTCATTCCTTACGATTAGGTGCTGCTGCAAAGGCTGCACACTGGGGGCCTGTCAGTAGACAGGATTGTGAATACGGGTCATTGGAAGTCTGACGCTGACAAGGGTTATATCAGGAAGTGTCACAATGATGTCTGTGCCGATGCTTGTCTGTTATTTCCTTTTTTCATAGGAGCAGCTGTGCACATTTGAGCCACAGCATTGTACACTGGGCTGGCAAGCATGTTGACGAGTTTGGACTGGGGCGCCATCTCAGTCTTCCTGCCCATGTGAACATATACTGGATGTCCAGATGGGGAATGCTTTGGGAGGAGATCCTTCCTTTGGTGCGGTCGAGTGTGACCTGTGCAGGTCCTCCCGCAATGCTGGTGGTACAGCTGGACGAGAATGTTTGCTGTCTTCCTCCAGCATATGTTTGCATTCCTGCATGCAAGAGGGCTTGGACTGAGTTGATGGCAGCTCCCCCTGGACTCAAAATAATTTAAGGCATTGGTTCAAGGTGGTTTGGAGGGGGGGTTGGAGCACCTGTCCCCTCCAATGCGCAAAGATGTTCCATTAAGGGAATCCAAGGATTCGCCATGCTTTTGTCGACCCCTTTCGAGGGTTAGGGCCATGCCAGAGTCCCTGGGAGCATTTGGGGTGAGCTTGAGTCTGATCCTGGTTCATTGCTCCCCCATGCTGTTTACTGGAACTGGCGATATGGTGGGGCCCAGTCGTCAGTGCTGCCCTGCTGAGGTCAGGTGCAGCTAGTCGGGAACCAATGCCTAGGCAAACTACCACCGAGCAGGCCAGAAAGCATGTTAATAAGGTGGTGGATAATAGAATAAAATAAATAAAGTAAATAAAATAACAAATAAAATAAAATAGGTCCTTGCTTTAGGTGGTTCTGTAATATTGCACCCTCCTAATTTTCTTCAAGGCTATTGCCCTCTTTAGGGCAGATGGGGTGCATCTTTCCCCTATGGGGAACGACACCTGGCGGGATGCGATTGCCTTGGGATTCATTGCTCCCCCACAATGTTTGCTGGTACTGACGATATGGTGGGGCCCAGTCGTCAGTGCTGCCCTGCTGAGGTCAGGTGCAGCTAGTTGGGAACCAATGCCTAGACAAACGTACCACCAAGAAGGCAAGAAAGCATGTTAATAAGGCAGTGGAAATAAAATACAGGTCGTTGGAAATCGAATGCATTCAAAGATTATGTTCATTAACATTATTGGTGTCTTACAACTTTTGCTTCTTTTATCTTATTTATCAGGTTTAGCGGTGACCTGTGTTTGGATTGTGGGGCACAGTATCGTCCATTGGGCTGGCGTCGCAGCACGGCAATCTGGATTGGGTCCAGATTTCGGCTTTCCTCCACATATTCGCTTGTCTTGGCTGTCCAGACGTGGGATGCGCTGGTCGGAGTTCCTGCCAAGTATCCGGAGGCAGTTGCTCTTGGAGGGGCCGCCAGCTGCTATTGTGGTGCAGCTTGGTGAGAACGACCTGGTGCCCATGGACTGTTTGTCACTACGTGCTGCAATTTTGGGTGACCTGGAGACGCTGCGTGCAATGGTGCCGACAGCGAAAATTTTTTGGTCAAAGCTTTTGCAACGCTGCGTTTGGAAGGGCAGTCGTTGCCCGGCTGCCACTGAAAGGGCCAGAAAACGCATCAATTCTGCTGTGGTCAGAAAAGTTTTGGAGCTGGGTGGCGATGCAATTTCCCACCCCGAGATTCTTTTTGAGAGGCCATCCTTTCAATGCTGCTGTTGCCAGAAGGATTGTGGAGTTGGGTGGAGAGGTGATTTTTCATCCGGAAATCACCTTTCAAGCGGCAGCCCTTTTTAGGGCTGATGGAGTGCACCTGTCGGCTTCTGGGAATGAGGCTTGGATAGGTGCAGTGGTGACCAAGCTGAGGTCTTGGCTGGGGCTGTGAGTGGTTGGCGGGGAGCTGAGGGCTCCATGGCGGTTAGGCATTGGTTAAATGGTGCTTGGAGGGGTAAGTGCCTACCCCTCCAAATGATGCGAATGGGAATTCCGTTAAAGGAAATCCAGGGGCTTGCCATTTTTTCGTCCTTGTCCCCGGAGTCGGACTTGGGCCGGGCAAGCCCCACCGGAACATGAGGGTGAGAGGTGTTAGTCTGATTCCCAGCTTCATTCTCACCCAATACTTGTTTCCCACACTGGCTTCCGTTGGTGTCCGGAAGGCCAGCTCTGTCCCCGAGGGCAAGGACAGATAGTCATAACCAGTGCCTAAGCAACCACTCACATATTTTGTATTTGAATAAAGTTGTGGCCAAAATTATGCCAAAAACCTTAAACAAAAATTGAAGTGTGAAGTGTGAGTTATTTGGGGGGTGGCTTGTGGGACTCAACACGCAAAGCGTGTTCTCCCTAACAGAGAGCACGTGTTGCGGTTGGGGAAACAGGCCACCCTACAGTGACTCGGCAAATTGTTAGCAACCCAAGCACTAAAGGGTTAATTGGGTTGCTGGGGAGTTCTAATTTGGCAATTTGGAGGAGGGGCCAGAGGCTATAAATACAGGGGCCAGACGAGGGAACGTCCTCTTGGCCGTTTTGAACCGGATCACCCGCCCTCCCTCCCTTTTATCAGGGTGGTTTTGATTGCTTGACCTTGCTATGCCTGTCATGGGGTCGTTCGCCTTTGAGCGGGGGCCTGGTAGGAATTTTGCCATTTGGCTGATTGGCTGGTGCCATTTGGTTTTCGCCTACTGCGTAGCAAATCGTCACAACTTGTAAGGTTGGCGGTTAGGCATTGGTTAAATGGTGCTTGGAGGGGTAAGTGCCTACCCCTCCAAATGATGCGAATGGGAATTCCGTTAAAGGAAATCCAGGGGCTTGCCATTTTTTCGTCCTTGTCCCCGGAGTCGGACTTGGGCCGGGCAAGCCCCACCGGAACATGAGGGTGAGAGGTGTTAGTCTGATTCCCAGCTTCATTCTCACCCAATACTTGTTTCCCACACTGGCTTCCGTTGGTGTCCGGAAGGCCAGCTCTGTCCCCGAGGGCAAGGACAGATAGTCATAACCAGTGCCTAAGCAACCACTCACATATTTTGTATTTGAATAAAGTTGTGGCCAAAATTATGCCAAAAACCTTAAACAAAAATTGAAGTGTGAAGTGTGAGTTATTTGGGGGGTGGCTTGTGGGACTCAACACGCAAAAGGGACGTGGGTGGCGCTGTGGGTTAAACCACAGAGCCTAGGACTTGCCGATCAGAAGGTCAGCGGTTCGAATCCCTGCAACGGGGTGAGCTCCCATTGCTTGGTCCCAGCTCCTGCCAACCTAGCAGTTCAAAAGCATGTAAAAGTGTAAGTAGATAAATAGGTACCGCTCCAGTGGGGAGGTAAATGGCATTTTCGTGCGCTGCTCTGGTTTCGCCAGCAGCAGCTTAGTCATGCTGGCCACATGACCCGGAAGGTGTACGCCGGCTCCCTCGGCGATTAAAGCGAGATGAGCGCTGCAACCCCAGAGTCGGCCACGACTGGACCTAATGGTCAGGAGTCCCTTTACCTTTACCTACTCATGTAAAAATACGCTGATTCCCGGACCGTCCGCTGGCCGGATTGAGAAGGTGATTGGGCCGCATCCGGCCCCTGGGCCTTAGTTTGTCTACCCATGCCTAAATCATTCTTCACTGACCTGGTACCTTCCAGATGCAATGAACTACAAATCCCGTCAGCCCCTTTACTAACCCCTCTTGAAAATAGTCTACTGTGGGTTCTGGACCACTTTTTCTTTTCATTTTCAGGAGAAGTGATTGACTTCACAGTTCAGCATGCCGTTTCTGAAGCCAACGGAGGAAGGCCCAATGCTTCCAAGATAGCTGTGATCATTGTATCTGCCCCATCACAAGATTCCGTGGAGGCTGCTGTATATTCTGCAAGAGTCAATAGTAAATATTCTGCCACTATTTTTATTTTTACAGTACGAGGGTATTTTGGAAAGTAACTCCATTTTTTAAAATAAGCCCTGGGAATTGTTGTTGTTAATAGAACCACATAAGTGTGGATATGTTGGGACAAAAGAATGTCTGGCAGAAAAATGATTAAGAGTTCCTTTTCCCTCTACATTTTCTCTATTGCAAAGTACCCCTTTCTGAGACCAGAGGCTTTGCAACATTGAAAACATGCAAATAAATCCCACTCCCTGAATGTCACAGCACACATTGGTCTCACTCCCAAGCACAGCCTTCCCCTTCCTGGCTGTTTCCAGATACTTTACATTCAGACCCTCCAAGTGTCCCTATTTTGCAGGGACAGTCCCACATTTACAGAAGCTGTCCTGGTTTCTAATGCCTTGCTTTACCTTCGGACATCCTATTTTCATTGGAGAAATGTTGGAGGGTATGGAGTTGCGTGTGAAGACCCCCCAAGCCACCCCCCCAAATAAAGACACAATAGACACAGAATTTAGTTTTAGGTTTTTGGCATTATTTTTTGGCATCTTTATTGATTACAGCATGTGAGTAGTCGCTTAGGCATTGGTTCCAGACTACCTGAACCTGCACAGTGGCAGGAACAGGACTGACATTGGGCACCACCATATGTTAGTAAGGGAAAGCATCCTGGGGGAGCGAGAAGCTGGCTTTGATGTCACAACTCACCCCAGGTGCTCCCAGGGGCTCTGGCATGGCCCTAGCCGCTTGACAGGGTTCGGACAAAAGCAAGGCGAGCCCCTGGATTCCTTTAACGGAATTCCCTAGCAGCAGCGATAGAGGGGCAGGCACAGCCAACCACGTCCCCTCCCCCAAACATTGAACCAGTGCCTAACCCCCAACCTTACAAAGTTGTGACGATTTGCTACACAGTAGGCAAAAAACAAATGGCAACAGCCAATCAGTCAAATGGCAAAATTCCTAACGGGCCACTGTTCCAAGACAGACGACCCCTAGACAGGCATAGCAAGGCCAAAGAACAGCCCTAAATATAGGGTGGGAGGGCAGGTTATCCGATGCACATCGCGAGAAAGAGAAGCTCTCCAGCTACGTCCAGCCTCTTAAATAGCCCCTTGGCAGCCAGTAGACACCCAAACCAGCCAAATTTCAGCCCCAGGAACCGAGGGGCAACCAATGGTGTGTTGTGGCTATCCAAACAGTCCTGCTCCACAACAGGGAGGCAGTTTATGGTGATCTGACCGCAACACATGCCCTCCATGGAGGACACGGTTTATCTGACCCCATGCCATCTGAAGGCTGCACTGTATAGGGAAGTTTTTAAATGTTTAATGTTTTATTATAAATGTTTATATATATTGCAAGCAGTTCAGAGTGGCTGGGGCAACCCAGTCAGATGAGTGGGGAATAATAATAATAATAATAATAATAATAATAATAATAATAATAAGTTAAAGAACTTCCAATGAAGCAAGTCCACCACCTTCTAAGGGTGTATTTCAATATGTCAAACTTTTCCTTAGGGGTAGCATTGCTTCCCATTGGAGTTGGAGACAGATACGAGAAGGCACAACTGAGGACTTTAGCTGGGCCATCTGCCCCTGACAGGGTAATCGAGCTACAACGCTTTGATGACCTTCCAACTCTGCTGGCATCGGGTGATACATTTTCCAGGAAACTTTGCACAGGTGAGCTTCAGAAAAACAAACCAAAAGAAAACAACATCACCACAACAAGATATATGAGGTGCACTCTTTGCTTCTTTAATGGCTGCCATTATTCTCAGAAATTGTCACTCTCTTTTCATAAGCTAGAGGATCCTACTTTGTAGACGTTCTTCAAGTATGCCAGTTCATCACATAGTGAGAGATGAAGAACAAAACTTGTTAAGAAGAAATGGAGACTATGGGCTACGCATTGCCAACTCCCACCCCCACTCCCACCCTGGTTATTTATCTGCTTTGTAGCTTAAAACAAGTTTTTCAGAAAGCGAGAAACTTAGAAAGGTCCCGAGTCCAGTATAGGGTCAAGTTGGATGTGAATAGGGCCACCACTGGTAAGGGTGGACAAATCTGTTCTGTCTTAGTCTGTGGGCATCTTGAGGTCCATCCCATTCTGCTCCTTGGTAGGTTTTTTAGGATGATTCCATGACCATAAAAAAGGGAATCAACAGGGTTACACTTTCCATCCCTGTGCTGACCTACCATTCCTATTTAAGAAGGAAGAGGCTATATAGTCATTGGTTAGAATATATTTCGGGCTAATTTTCTTCTGAAGCTTGTATTTTATTTTATTTTTACAATACTTTTTATTGAATTTTGTGGCTATATCAAAATTGAGAACATAATAAAACTAAGAGGAGCAAAACTTAAAACCCACAAAGGATGATTCCTCAGGATACTACAGCAACAATAACATATGTTGTGACACGTGGGCGATGCTGAAGCCCGTATTTTTTGAACCCACAGTTTAGTAGTCCTTAGCACCCTGCGTAAATGAGATACAATATTCTAAATGTGTAATGATTGCTTCTCTTTCAGAGCCTGTCTTAGAGTGCATAGATGAGGATGGGAATGTGAGGGCAGTAAGTAGATGCAGTATATGTTTATATTTACATTATATTTACATTTACATAACTTAAAGATACTATGTGGATGTCCAACTAATCAAATCAGCCTGCAAAGCCACTTGTCTTGGAGAACGTCTCTAGATGACTTCTGTTTTATGGGACTGGGTGTGCGGAAGCCTTTTAGGTTGATGGTGCTCAACCATGGATCGAGAGCTTATTATTATAGACTAATATATCAGAACTGCCAACATTAAGCAAAACAGGGGAGTGGTGAATGGATAGCCCCATCCCAAACATGGTGCCACCTAATGTGGCCCTTTCTTACCTGATATTTCTAGTCAATTTTAATCAAGGTGTAGTACAAGGGACGATCTACTGTTTCACTCCTGATGTTTTCATGTTGGAAGAAGTAAGAGAGATCCTATGCTTTACTGTCATGTTTCTCTTTTGGATTTTGTACGATTATGCATGAACTCATATACTCTCATCGTAAAGTCCTTGCATAGGACCAAGTACCATTCTCCTCAAGCGCTGTATTCCATCATATTAATAGTTTCACATTTTGGCATGTCTTTCTTGCAGACAATCCAGTCAGAGTTAAAGACAACTAAGTCCCATTGATCTTGGTGGAGCAAATATATATACATTAAGGTTACCAGACATCTCCGTTTCCCAGGGACAGTCCCCAGATTTACAAATCAGTCCCCTGACAAAATCCATCTATTTCTTACGAAGTTGAAAAGTGTCCTCGGATTCATTGAAAAAAATCTGGTAACCTTAATATACATGCTTAATTCTCCTATTGAAATCAGTGGGTGTTTATAACACTGACCTTGGCTGGTTCACGTCCAAGTGTTTCTCTACATCATTCATATTTTTGCACACATAAAAAAAAAAACTCCTGTTCCTTTCTTTTATTTAATTGTCCAAGGCTATTTTAGCAGCCAAAGGAGAGTATCATCTTGCTTGCTAGATTTAGACTGTAGATCAGTCTGGTGGCTACTTACCAAATGCTCTTCAATTGTTATCATTTAAACATAGAATCCTATTTTAACTTCAGTATGTCGTTTTTGCTCAGCCTGGTGACAAATGGACATTGCTGGATCAATGTCACACTGTGACATGCTTCCCGGGTGGCCGCACAGCTCTGGAGAGCCATGGAATTAATTGTGAGAAGATGCCCAGACCAACATGTCGCAACAGTCTCCCTGCTATTAAAGTAGAGGAAACATGCGGCTGCCGTTGGGTGTGTCCATGTGAGTAGGTTGTTCTGCTGCCTTTTCCTCCTCCCTCAGGTGTGATCGGTACTTGACAGAGTGAATGAGGGCAGTTTAAGAAACAGGCAGGAGAGTTTCAGCTTACCTGACCTTAACACATAGAGCGAAGCAACACATCTTTACAAATGATCAGTTAAATTAGACTCTGTACGTCTATAAGTAGAGGATACGTGTGAAAGCAGGTAGCCTGGAAGAAGGCTGAAAGTGGCGCTAGGAAGGCGTGGGTTGGCAGGTCGAAAACTGCTCACTTTCAGGAGCCGGGCTGCAGACAGCAGCTTTCTCTCAACCATTGCCAGCTGGCTACTCTTGCCATCTGTAATTGTGGTACTAAAGCGCAGTAGAGGACTGGCACAGTGGGATAGAGAGCAAGGCACCAGAATCCAACCGCTCAGTTTCCCCTGTTGCTTTGCCTGTCAACAAAGAGAAGATTCAGGGAGGTAGCCGTGTTGGTCTGACGCAGTCGAAATAAATAAATAAACAAATTAAATAATTGCCCAGTAGCACCTTAAAGAGCGACTAAGTTTGTTCTGGGTATAAGCTTTTGTGTGCATGCACACTTCTTCAGATACCTTCAGAGAGGCTATTTGAAGAAGTGTACATGCACACGAAAGTGTATACAGTAATAGCTCCGCAAACATCCGCCTCGTCTAGCGTCCATTCCGGTGAACGTCTGCAGCAAACCCAGAAGCGCCAGAACGGGTTACTTCTGGGTTTGCCGCTTGTGCATGTGCAGAAGCAAAAACTGCTCCATGCATGTGCGCAGACGCAGCACTTTGCCTTGCGTCCTTTTTGGCTAGCAGCCGGGGCTCTGGAACGGATCCCAGTCGCAAAACAAGGTACGACTGTACCCAGAACAAACTTAGTTGGTCTCTAAGGTGCTCCTGGACAATTTTTTATTTTTTTATTTATTTCTACAAAGAGAAGGTTTGCTTAAAATGATCAGGTTCCCTGATGGTCGTTTTTGTTTTCTTCCTGCCGCTTCACAGGCACATGCATGGGAAGCTCAACTAGGCATATTGTCACCTTCGATGGACTGGATTTCAAGCTGACAGGCAATTGTTCCTACACATTGTTTGAAGACAAAGAACATGATATTGAGGTTGTTCTTCGCAACAGGCCTTGCAGTTTAACCCCAAGATTCAATTGCATGAATGCCATGGCGATCACATACCAGGGCTTGTCTGTGCTGCTCTTCAGCAACATGACGGTAAGCCATTGTAGTGGGAATAATGCTTGACTGGGGACTAGATAAGCAGCTTAGAGTTGTGGTATAGGCCAATGAAAAAGAAATGAGCCTGGGGATGGTGTTCAACTAAGGTTTACTCAAGGTAGACCCATTGAAATTAATGGACCTAGTCACATTCCTTCATGCCACTGGGTCTACTTAGGGTATACTTTAGCTGAATACAACCTTGAATCTTGCAGCTGGCTAGGAGGAACCTTGGAAGATCTCCACCATATTGAAATAAAATGGCAGTTGGTTTCCAAACATTTGATGAAGAGCATAGCCCTCCACTTGGAAAGCCTAGTGCCAAAACAATACCTCAAGAGGCAGCTGAACCTAAGCCAAAAAAACGGGTAAAGTCACCCAAAGTGACATTTCGGTTGACCATCTTGATTCAAAATGGCAGCCAGTGTTCCAACAAACACCACTACCCCCACTTCCAGAACACCCTTGCCAAATTTAGCTGTGATCTCTTGAGAGCTGGCCTAACCTATGGAGAACAAAGAGATGGACAGACAGACAAATCATTTTCCAAAATATATAGTATATGTAAAAACCAGTTCCCAGTGTTCCATCTCTTTCCAGTGTCACCCAAAGCAGAACCCGGGACTGAGCTATGCTTACAAGAGAAGTCTTGTTTCTCAGCGGCTGAAACCAGGGCCATCTTTTCCTAGGGGTGTGGGGCACCCGGGTGCCGAATTCTGGGGGGCGCTACCTGTTATGAAATAATAATTTTGATCAAGCTAGAAAAACAAAATACATATATACCTAGGTATTACCGAAATGTATACCTACTGTTTCACTAAAGGGCATTTGGCTTTGTGCGCTCATTTACCAAAGATGCACTGCACCAGCAGCGGTGCTTGCCATTCACAACAGTGGCGTTTGACTCAGCGATGACGCTTGTTATTCTGAACAGCGCTGCGTGCACAAAATTAAATCTTACATTATGTTACAAACTGTATTGAGCTGCTACGCGTCAGCTGCGTCAGCGGCACCTTTGACACAACTGATGTTTCTCCTAAGTAGGTGCCTAAACAATACTTAGAAGTTTAAGTGTGGTTGTGTTGTATACTTCAGTATAAGTGTATTGTAAATAAATGAGCAAATAAAAAAGTTTGTTTCTTTTTCCTCCCTTCTTTCACAAACAAGAGATAAGGCGTAAGCGTAGTGTCTGACATAAGCATAATAAAAGTTAATTTGGGGTCTGAACTAAATTTGGGGGTGCTGGGCGGATCTTTGCACCCCAGTGGCGCATATGCTAAAGACTGCACTGGCTGAGATCTTGGGGGAGTAGAGAATGTATAGCCCCCATCCCAAATGTGGTGGCCACCTAATGTAGCCCTTTCCTGTTCCCCCCAAATGAGTCAGTCATTTACCTTAATCATCCAGTGCTTTACCAGTTGCACTGGTTCCTGGTGGAGTATAGGGTCAGGTTCAAGCTGCTGGTCTTGACCTTTAAAGCCCTTTGTGGCTTAGGGCCCTCATATTTACGGGACAGCCTCTCCTGGTATGCCCCGCAGAGGACCTTAAGGTCCATGAATAACCATAGTTTAGAGGTCCCAGGCTCTAAGGAAGTCAGACTATCCTTCACCAGGGCCAGGGCCTTTTCAGTGATGGCTCCAACGTGGTGGAATGCTCTGTCCCATGAGACCAGGGCCCTTCAGGATTTAACCTCCTTCTGACAGGCCTATAAGACAGAGCTATTTCGCCTGGCCTTTAATTTGAATTCAGCCTGATCTTTTATTTCCCTTCTCTTCCCTCCCTCTCCCCTTTTATGAAGATTACCCGCTCTGAGACCCCACAGCTAATTCTCCCCTGGCCTCCTCGCTGACCCAAGTAGGACCAATTCAGCCAGCTAGCCCTGGGGATTATTCTAATGCTTATTTCCCCTAAATTGATTTCTGAATTTTGAATTTTATTGTTATGCATGTTTTTATACTGTATTTTATGCTGCTTTTACAATTAAGTGTTTTAAATTTGTGGTTAGCCGCCCTTAGCCCAGTTTTTGAACCGGGAAGAGCGGGGTATAAATAAAAAAATATTATTATTATTATTATTATTATTATTATTATTATTAATCGTCTACATTACCCTCAAAGCAATTCACAACAATGCATGGAAACAACAAGAAGCTTTTCTCAATTTTTTCCAAACAGGTTGCTGTGAATGGCAAAACAACTAATGTTCCTTATGCCGACGGTCATGTTGCAGTCAATGTCTATGGAGCAATAATGCACGAAATCCGGTTCTCTCTTCTGGGTCACATCCTCTCCTTCACTCCAAGCAACAATGAATTTACCTTACAACTTAGCCCAAAGAGCTTCGCTTCAGAAACGCATGGCCTTTGTGGTATGTTAGAAAATTTGCACTTTGGGTGGTTTTCAGGTAGTTATCCGGTAAGGGTTTTTAGTGTTATAAATGGTGGGTGAGCAAATCATATCAACTCAGCACGGGCTTTTCCAGGGGAAGCACTGGGGCAAAACAAGAACAACAAGAATTGATTATTTATATACCGCCTATCTGACTGGATTGCCCCAGCCACTCTGGGCAGCTCCCGACAAAGATAATAAAAACACAACACAACATCAGAACAAAAAACACTCGGACATGCAGCTTCAAAGCCCAGACCTTTGCCTAGAAGTCTGGATGAGTCCTCTCTAGAAATAGTGTGCATTGGAGCTGGCATAAACCAACTCTCGCCATTCTCAAAAACCACCTAGGAACTTTTGATTAGAATTGTGTCTGCCGCTCACCTAAAGTACAGAAAATGTGTAGGGGGCGTAGCATTAGGTGAAGCAAATTTGAAGGGTCCTCTTCAGGTGAAATGGCTGTAGCAATTTTGAGATGGGCCTAACATAGTTTTGGTAGGATTAGCAAATGTTTTCAAGTATGGGTCTTACACATATTCTAAGCTCAGTTCGCTGTTGGAGATAAATAACTTCTAAAGCTAAGATATTATAAAATTCTCTTCTGTGCCTCTCCTGTAGGGATCTGTGACCAAAACAGTGGCAATGACTTGGTGTTAAGAAATGGCTCCTTTACATCCGACAGCAGCCTCTTCATTGAAGAATGGACAGTGAAGCAGCCAGGGGAGATCTGTGAGGTGAACAGAGCTGGCCAATGCGTTGGCCATGCCACGCCAAAGTGCAGCATCTTGCTGTCTCCTCAGTTTTATGAATGTCACCAAATCATCCCTCCAAACTTGTACTATGCAGCTTGTGAAGAAAACAACTGCTATGGTGATGAAATCTGTGAGATCATATCTTCCTACGCACACCTCTGCAGGATGCAAAGGATCTGTGTGGATTGGAGATCTCCAGAGTTTTGTGGTAAGGATTTCACTGCTTCTTATAGAAATACAATCTTCAGTAATCCAACTTGGTCTTTGAGCTGCCTCAAATTTCAGAACACAATATTTAAGCCTTGGAGGTGGGGGTGGGGAAGAGAAGGTTGGCCATTCCCCCTCCCCCCCCCCGCCTTGACTACCAGCAAAGACAACATAGTCACATGTATGATAGACACACAGGTGTGAAATGTATACCTTTTAATTTAGACTGTTGTCCTCCCTGCTTATAACTTATTTTGATTTTGCTGCCTCTCAACAGTAACCATGCAAATATGTCTACAAGTTCATAAGCAGGGTGTGAAGAAAGTAGCCCTCCGCTCTGGTTTCTTCCCAGCTTTTGATATTCAGAGAAATACTACTTTGGACATGGAGGCTGGTTTTGTTTTGTTTCTATTATTAAACCATCCTCACTAATAGCTGTGGTTAGATTGGATGTTTACACTGACTGTGGTAGCTCCTTTACAAAGATGACTAAGGGTGAAAATAAATACAATTAAATACATGCAATTAACCGTGGTGAGAATTGCTCTTTGAAATTCAGTTGGAGGTTTGGTAAGCCACACCTAGATTCGGATCCTCCCACACTTTCTCTTTGCTGGGGCAGAGAGAGCTACATTTTTCTCGAGTTGACCCTTCCCCTTCCCTCTCCAATGGAGTCGACCATCGTGGGCTCTCCAGTCTTGATTGGGACCTACACCTATTGCCAATCAACTTCATTGGGTTATTCTGAATCCTATTATTATGAGGAAAGGAGAATGCTCTCTGTTCACTCTTCCCATCTCACTCATATTTTGCTGTCCCTAGCATATCCAGCCTCTTTATGTTTCAACCTTTTCTCATAGAGAGGGTGCTCCAACCCTTTGCTCAGTTTTGCGGACTTATGTGGGAAATACATGTGATTGCCACTGGCAGTGGCAAAGCTTCATGCTCTGGCACCGGGGGGTGGAGAGCAGGAGGGAGCAGGGCTGGCGCGCATCCCGGGGGTGTGGCACGCCACCTGCGGGGGCATGGCGGCCAGCGCGGGCAGGGGAGGCAGCCGCGATGGCACCCCACCAGGATCACGCTGCCACGGGCAGTGCACTCCCCCTGCACTCCTCTTCCTCCGCTAGTGGCCATTGGTAGTCTAATTTGACACCAAGCTCTCCTTTCTAAGGCTAGAAGATGGTTGTTGAGCTTTCGCCCCGGAAAGTTGAAAACGGCTGGTCGTGGTATCATCTCACATTTGCTCTAGGGGGGGTGAGCCAGGAAATGTAACGAACCTTTCCTCTTCAGAGGTAGCATACCTTGGAATACTTAAGGGAGGACAGTTGTCCATGCTTTATTTATTGACTTCTCAGAGACGTATTTCATTGTTGGAAACAGGATGATTGACTAAGTGGACCTGTGATCTTGCAAGACTCTTCTTATGTTCCAGTTTCAAAAATCCATTTGGTCTGAGCAGGTCTTAAGTATTTCCGGCGCCGTGGTGCAAAGATCCCTCCGGTGCCCCGCCCCCCATTTCCCAGAGTTGCCAACCTTTTTACGGCACTGCCAGAAGCTTTGCAGGGCTGGAGGAGGTGGGCAGCGGCTCCAGCGGGGAAGAGGCAGAGACGGAGGCTCCGGGTGGGGTGCTGCTTCAGCGAGGTGGGCAAGGGCATGAGCTGATGCCGGGAGGCGCCACGCCCAGCCTCCACCTCTTCCCTGGCACCCTCCAGAACTTGGCACCCCGGCACCCCGCGCCACCTGCCTCAATGGGCAAGACGTCCCTGGACTTAAGATGCCAGTAAATAAAAAGTGCCTATCTTCAACGGGAAATTAAGTGTCTTTTACATCACTTTCAGTTTTCTTAAAAACAATAGGCTGTCTCCAAGACAAATCTTGGATATGAATTTTGAATATGCCATGACTCTCCTGTCTACTGTTAACTCCCACTGCTCTGCTGATCTGCCCTCTTTCTCCCTAGAAGGACACGGTGAAAGGTGTTCTCCTGTACAGCATTGCTCTTTTCCCTCTCACTCTTTATAATATTCCTCTGTTACTCAGCCACACAAGCCTGCACATAAAATAACCACTGCCTGAAAGGTTGGTGCAACCACAACAAAAGGTGCAGTCTAGTCTCCACCTTGGAAGTATATGAAGAAGGCATCTCTCTGTGTTTTGGGTGGTTTCATTTGTCCTGCAGAGAAGAAATTGAAAGCGAATTTAGGCAGAATGAAATAGATTTCAGTTCTTAGAGAACTGCACAAGACGTATTTGAGAAGACACTGTTATTGTAGCCTAGTGTTTTCAGAAACTACCTACTGCAAATACTCCATAAGGAATAATCTGAGGAGAGAGAGAGAGAGAGAGGGGGGGGGGAGAGAGGGAGAGAGAAAGCACTGCCTGCCATTTCCTGGATTTAGTGAGAAAGCCAGTTTTCCCGTCATAGCATCCAAGGCTCAGGCATTTTAATAACCTCTCTGAATTCCTCAGATTCTCAGCTTGTGACATAGCCACATACAGCCAAAGAACTCCCCAATTTAACTACCAGTTCGCATAAAGTAGTCTTTGGTGTATTAACAATGGCATCTTCTTTCCCTGTTTCTTAGGAGCAGGTGCATGTCTTAGGGTGGCCAGGAATAGCATTGTCAATTACAAGGACATTGTGCAGAATACACAAATGACTCAGTGGACAGCATTGCTTAATCACTGTAACACTGCAGACCAATAAAAATACGTATAGGTTTACCAAACCTAATTTAACCTACTTCTGCAGATCTCTGTTTGAGAACTAGTTAATTCCTGGAGCTGCAATGTAATTCTTCATGGAGCTTCCCCCAGGTTGCGGTGCTGCTGTTGCATTTGTTGTCACACCCCTTAAGGCCAGGGAGAAGAAGGGATCTTAAAGGTGGGTGGGTAGATGGAAAGCAGGGGTTCACAACTGTCCTTATTCATAAGGCAAATGGTTTGTTGTTGTTTAGTTGTTTAGTCGTGTCCGACTCTTCGTGACCCCATGGACCAGAGCACGCCAGGCACTCCTGTCTTCCACTGCCTCCCGCAGTTTGGTCAGACTCATGCTGGTAGCTTCACAAACACTGTCCAACCATCTCATCCTCTGTCGTCCCCTTCTCCTTGTGCCCTCCATCTTCCCCAACATCAGGGTCTTTTCCAGGGAGTCTTCTCTTCTCATGAGGTGGCCAAAGTATTGGAGCCTCAGCTTCAGGATCTGTCCTTCCAATGAGCACTCAGGGCTGATTTCCTTCAGAATGGATAGGTTTGATCTTCTTGCAGTCCATGGGACTCTCAAGAGTCTCCTCCAGCACCATAATACAAAAGCATCAATTTTTTGGTGATCAGCCTTCTTTATGGTCCAGCTCTCACTTCCATACATCACTACTGGGAAAACCATAGCTTTAACTATACGGCCCTTTGCTGGCAAGGTGATGCCTCTGCTTTTTAAGATGCTGTCTATGTTTGTCATTGCTTTTCTCCCAAGAAGCAGGCGTCTTTTAATTTCGTGGCTGCTCTCACCATCTGCAGTGATCATGGAGCCCAAGAAAGTAAAATCTCTCACTGCCTCCATTTCTTCCCCTTCTATTTGCCTGGAGGTGATGGGACCAGTGGCCATGATCTTTGTTTTTTTTTTATGTTGAGCTTCAAACCATATTTTGCGCTCTCCTCTTTCACCCTCATTAAAAGGTTCTTTAATTCCTCCTTACTTTCTGCCATCAAGGTTGTGTCATCTGCATATCTGAGGTTGTTGATATTTCTTCCGGCAATCTTAATTCTGGCTAGGGATTCATCCAGCCCAGGCTTTCGCATGATGAATTCTGCATATAAGTTAAATAAGCAGGGAGACAATATACAGCCTTGTCGTACTCTTTTCCCAATTTTGAACCAATCAGTTGTTCCATATCCAGTTCCAACTGTAGCTTCTTGTCCCACATAGAGATTTCTCAGGAGACAGATGAGGTGATCAGGCACTCCCATTTCTTTAAGAACTTGCCATAGTTTGCTGTGGTCGACACAGTCAAAGGCTTTTGCATAGTCAATGAAGCAGAAGTAGATGTCTTTCTGGAACTCTCTAGCTTTCTCCATAATCCAGCGCATGTTTGCAATTTGGCCTCTGGTTCCTCTGCCTCTTCTAAATCCAGCTTGCACTTCTGGGAGTTCTCGGTCTACATGCTGCTTGAGCCTTCCTTGTAGAATTTTAAGCATAACCTTGCTAGCGTGTGAAATGAGTGCAATTGTGCGGTAGTTGGAACATTCTTTGGCACTGCCCTTCTTTGGGATTGGGATGTAGACTGATCTTCAAATGGTTTACTTTACAACATTTCTCTGGGTGTCCTGATATTAGGGCTACCTGGGCTTGAACGAGAAACTATATGGGCTGTATCTGGAACCTGTATCTGGGACCGTGTTTGTGCAGGACTTGGAGATCTCTTTTGAACAGGAGCCGGTGATGCTGGCTTCAACAACTGGTCAGCAGCATGAAGCCTGTGTACTGACCAGGCCTGTCATTCTGCCCTTGTCTGGTCAACAGGCCAGTAACTTTTGCCTGTTGCACTTCAGGTTCTAGCCCCTTGATTCTTCAGCTCCAGCCACTGACCACAGGGTTTCTGAGCTAGAGAACATAGCACCCAGGTTCAGATTTAGGATCACCTGCCGTCCCCTCTCGGCCCTGATTCGTGAGTTTGACAATGATTGGACCTCTGGTGTTGATTTGCAGTGGATTTTTCAGCTAGCTGTTCCATTTTCCATTGCCTCCCTCAAAAGTTGGGCAATGTGCAAATTGTATCTCCTCTTTCCCACCAGCCTAATTTCTACACTGGCCCATTCTTAAAAGTAAAGGGACCCCTGACAGTTAAGTCCAGTCGCGAACGACTCTGGGGTTGCAGTGCTTTAAAGGCCAAGGGAGCCGGCCTTTGTCCACTCCGCAGACAGTTTTTCTGGGTCATGACTAAGCCGCTTCTGGCGCAACAGAACAGCAGCACCAGAGCAGCACACGGAAACGCCATTTACCTTCCCACCAGAGCGGTACCTATTAATCTACTTGCACTTTTTGACATGCTTTCGAACTGCTAAGTTGGCAGGAGCTGGGACCAAGAAACGGGAGCTCACCCCGTTGTGGGGATTCAAACCGCTGACCTTTAGATCAGCAAGCCCAAGAGGCTCAGTGGTTTAGACCACAGCACCACCCGCAGCCCATTGTTATTGACTCATAATGTGAAGGTTGCCCAATCTCTGAGCCTCTCTGCTTAAATGTTGATTGTGCTGAGAGCCAACTGATCTTCTCTAATCCTTTTCTGAAGTCTGTCGATCACATTTTGTGTTGGAATCCACTTTGGGACCACATCTGAAGTGAAAAGCAGTCTACAACTTTAATAAATGAATATAAAATTAAATAGTTTTATAGTGAATTGATAAGTTAAGCTAAGTGTGCATTGTGTTGGGAAATAGTTACGGTATGTCATGCTAAATCTACTGTCAGTCAGTTTCATTGGTTGACACTAAGTTACAATATTGGTGGGGGGAAGGGAATCTCTCGCGTACTGTTCATAATTTTGTTTTCTAAACAGACTGATATATCTGAACAGCTCACTGTGGGAAGTAATACTATTACTTTTAATATAATTTTGTTTAAACTTTTATTTATTTCATAAAATATATATACCGCTTGATAATAAAAAACCTCAAAGCAGTTTACGTTTTGATAATGCAATAAAACAGAGAAAAATTCACAACCCTACTTTAAAACATAATAAAGAAAAAAAATTACCTCAACTTTCTGAACATCTGGGAAGGCTTGTCTAAACAGGAATGTTTTTAGCAGGTGCCGAAAAGAGTAGAGTGAAGGCACCTGCTTCATCTCAATTGGCAGGAAGTTCCAAAGTTGTAGGCGCTGCCACAAGAAATGATCAAGTTTTTACAAGTGCAGAAAACAGGTATTATGTGGCATCTGTGGCAGTTCCAATTCTGCCGACTGAAGCGGTCCAGTGGGCACATGTGGGGCAAGGCGAGATGATAGGTGTTAAGTTGTGGGTGAACATATCAGAAGACACAGCGATTCTTCAAACAGCTCTTGTTTATTCACAGGCCAGGAGAGAACTGAACTGAAGGGTTCAGTCAGCCTGCTTATATAGAGCTCCAGTACAACGTAACTGTAACAACTTTCTAAAACTATCCAATCACTGAACGTCACTTTCGATCCCTTATTTGCATAACTATCTACAGTATCCCCCTGCTGGCCCAGGGTGAGAACTTCAGTACATAACAATAGGTAAACTGGTTTGAAGAATTTTCCATGCAAATAATAATAATAATAATAATAATAATTTATTATTTGTACCCCGCCCATCTGGCTGGGTTTCCCCAGCCACTCTGGGCGGCTTCCACAGAAACCAAAAAAACATTAAAATATCATACATTAAAAGCTTCCCTGAATAGGGCCGCCTTAAGATGTTTTCTGAATGTCAGGTAGTTTTCCATCACCTTGACATCCGATGGGAGGGCATTCCACAGGGCGGGCGCCACCACCGAAAAGGCCCTCTGCCTGGTTCCCTGTAGCTTCGCTTCTCGCAATGAGGGAACCGCCAGAAGGCCCTCGGCGCTGGACCTCAGTGTCCGGGCAGAACGATGGGGGTGGAGACGCTCCTTCACTTTGAACTTGAATAGTAACACTTTGAACTTGGCCCGGCAGCAAATGAGCAAGCAGTGCAGATCTCTGAGCATGGGTCTTATATACTGACAAGGCCTCACTCCTGCCAGCAGTTGTGCTGCAGCAGTCTGCACCAACTGCATCTTCTGGATCCAGCACAAGGAAAGCCCCACATGAGAGGCTTTATGCCTCCATTTTGATGCAAGCGTTACAAATAATACCTCTGACTTTTATAGCCATGAACGTATTTTAAGGACCCGATCTGGAGCTAAAAAGAAAGCAATGTTGCTGCGCAATTAAGTAAATACAAAAGTATGATGTAACCTATGAGCATCATGCCTTGCAACGAACAAGTTGCAGATGGATGCTGATGGTGTTTAGGAAAATGTTCTCATTTCTGAACATGACCTCACTGTCTGTGGAAAGGAGAGGGCATTGTAAAACTAAAAATAAATTAATCCTTGGCTAGTTACTTGTAGTAATGGATGTGAACAAGCAATGCATGCCTGCAGCAAGAAATAGCCAGGGAATACATTTACAGTCCACCTGCCACCCGACCCCAAAGGCACAGCTTTCATAAGGTCCAAATTATATATGCTATGGGGTGAGATGAGCCTACCTGTAGGGACTCGGGTGGCACTGTGGTCTAAACCACTGAGCCTCTTGGGCTTGCCAATCAGAAGGTCAGTGGTTCGAATCCCCATGACAAGGTGAGCTCCCGTTGCTCTATCCCAGCTCCTGCCAACCTAGCAGTTCGAAAGCACACGAGTGCAAGTAGATAAATAGATACCACTCTGGTAGGAAGGTAAACGGTGTTTCCGTTCACTCTGGCTTCCATCACGGTGTTGTGTTGCACCAGAAGCGGTTTAGTCATGCTGGCCACATGACCCGGAAAGCTGTCTGCAGACAAACGCCAGCTCCCTTGGCCTGAAAGCGAGATGAGCTCCACAACCCCATAGTTGCCTCTGACTGGACTTAACCGTCCAGGGGTCCTTTACCTTTCTCTTTCCCTTGTATATAGTTGACAAATGTGTGACACGACATGGTGTTACGCCACCCTTTTCCAATGACTGCTCTGTTCTAAGGTTTTATTGGGCTATGATGGGGGAAAGGGGGGTAGGGGGTAGGGAAGGAGAACTTGGGGGGGGGGGTTGGAGAAGCAAAATGTTCTTTCATCCAAAGGAGGTGGTAACAGGATTCTTGCGCTCAGCTCATGGTGCACCAGTGCCAATGGCAGCCACCATGATGACAGCAATGACTTTCCACCATGACCCTCCCTGGGTTACACATAATTTTGTTTCATTCTTGAATAGCCGGTGATGATCCTGTCCAGTGTATGAAAGAATGATACATGGGATAGGAAAAGTTCTGGGTTATGTTTGTGCTGAAGTCTCATAAAACTTGTAATAGTCACTTAAATAAATGAGAGAGCAGGCTCAGCAGCTACAAAGCCAACTTTCTGGCAGGGCTTTTGATAAAGATGTCTCTGTGATATATATTTTTTCCCGTTTTAAGATGCTACAAGGGTAACACCTTCATTAAAGTCCGCTGCAGTTGCTTTACTAATATCATTCAAGCACAAACGTGAACATATTTTAAACACACTGCAGGTCGATCGAGGGCCCCGTCTTTGAATCTTTCTTGCATAGTATATCCCACGAGACGGATTGAGATGTCAAAGACCCTTTGCAGCCACCTGCCAAAATGCAAAGGCAGAAGGAGAAGGGAGAACAAAGTTTGTCTGATGACCTGAATTGTCACAGTGATGTGCAGCCTGAAAAGTTAACTGCGGCACCTTGGAGCAGTCTCTGACTTGGAGTGCCACAAAATTTTAATTTTGCCCAAATTTCCACTTTTGCCATTTTGAACTCTTAAGTATCAAAGTCTTCTTTAAATGCCAATTCTGCATTCAAAATTTGAGTGCTTTAGATTTGTTGGTATGCATTGATTTCACTTCTCTTAAATTTGAGCTACCGTATTTTTTGCCCTATAGGACACACTTTCCCCCCGCCAAGAATGAAGGGGAACTGTTTGTGCGTCCTATGGGGCGAATGCAGGCTTTCACTGAAGCCTGGAGAGTGAGAGGGGTCGGTGAGCACCAACCCCTCTCGCTCTCCAGGCTTCAGGAAGCTATCCGCAAGCCTTGGGAGCCCACGGGAGTTCCTGTGGGGCTCCCAAGGCTTCCACACAGCAGCAGAGCGCCCCCCGCGCCAGGCAGACATCCGCAGCGTGGGGAGCCCTGCAGGAGTTCCCCGCAGGGCTCCCCACTCTGCAGATAGCAGCCTGCCGCCCGGTGGACAGGGCACCCTGAAACAGAGCGCCCCTCGCGCCGGGCAGACATCGGCCAGCCCCACAAACTCGGGGGACAGCAGGGAGGCGCAGCGCCGCCATCCCGCTGTTCCTCGACCTGGTTCTGTTTCCCCTACCTGCTTTTGGGGGGGAAATAAAGGGGGAAATTTTCCTTTATTTCCCCCCCCCCAAAAAAAAACCAGGTGCGTCCTATGGGACGGAGCGTCCTATGGAACGAAAAATATGGTAACCACAATAAAGACTTCAGAAAGTGCCCTTCTTCTTCTCCTTCTCCTTCTCCTTCTGTATTTTAACATTCAATGTGCCCAACTGAAATCTGAAATGGCACTCTTGGCATTTCCCAGCTATGTCAGGAAATGCTTGATATTTCACTATGTTTTTATATATGCTGTAAGCCGCCCAGAGTGGCTGGGGAAACCCAGCTAGATGGGTGGGGTATAAATAATAAAATTATTATTAATAATATTTATTTATCAAATTGAATTGAATTGCAGTTAACTTAGATTTTTCTGCCCCTAGTCCAAGCATTCAGGATGGATTTAAGATTGACTGTTTTTATTTTGTATTGCATCTGCATTGCAGACAAATAATAATTTTTATTTATTTGTTTACTTACCATTTCGTTTATTTCCTTGTGTCTGGTGTTCTTAACAGCTATGGAATGTCCAGTCTCAATGAGGTATGGCTACTGTCAAGGAGGCTGCATAAAGCACTGTGGGAATGGTACCAACACAGAAATCTGCATGGATTATCCCACAGAAGGCTGTTTCTGCCCACAGGGACAAGTGACCCTGGATGGCAGGTGTGTTCACGAAGAAGAATGCACCCAGTGCATCAGTGAGGATGGGACACGCTACCAGGTAGATCTCTAGTTATTGCGTAGCGCTTCTGAATCTTGGCTAGCTCTTACGGATGTTTTCCAGGGAGATCGTTCTTAGGTTCCAGCTGACTTAAGGACATCCATGTTACTCCAACTCTCTGCTCTCCATTCTGCCTTTGTGCTTCTAACCACCCACAAGTCAAGAGAGGGAGGTGCAAGAACCACCTGCTTTGTTCTCCTTAACTCACCAGGAAGCTAGCTATATTTCAAGAATTAGAAGGGGGCCTGGGCATTCAGCCTAACTGCCCCTGCCCCCCCCAATGCATAACAATACATTTGCTAAAATAATGTATACTTCTATCATAACCCTCCTCCAAATTAAAGGCAGGTCAGGTATAATGACGTCTGTATCCTTGTGGGTATCATTTATAGCAGGGGTCAGCAAACTTTTTCAGCAGGGGGCCAGTCCACTGTCCCTCAGACCTTGTGGGGGGCCGGACTATATTTTGAAAGAAAATATGAATGAATTCCTATGCCCCACAAATAACCCAGAGATGCATTTTAAATAAAAGCACACATTCTACTCGTGTAAAAACACCAGGCAGGCCCCACAAATAACCCAGAGGTGCATTTTAAATAATAGGGCATATTCTACTCATATAAAAACATGCTGATTCCCAGACCATCCGCGGACTGGATTTAGAAGGCGATTGGGCCACATCCGGCTCCCAGGCCTTTGTTTGCCTACCCTTGATTTATAGCCACTAAAGAAAACACATAACCCTTCAGCTTTCCATTTGCTCTCACACTTTTGTTCCTATACCTCTTGGTTTAAGAGCTCTCTCTTTTCTTCAAATCCAGATACAGCATAGAAACCCCTAAGGGTATTGTCAGGGAACTGCCATCAGAGGCAAGAGGAGAGGTAAGATGCTCCAGTGATACAGGGGAGGGAACTAGCAAGGAGAGAGAGAGAGCTTCCGCTGGGGAAGGAAATCCAGGGGACACCAGGGAGAAAGGGGAGGCTGAGAGTACTGCGGAGGGGAGGCTCCGAGACTCTTCCAGTGAAATCAGCGGAGAGAGCACAGGACCTCCGCTTGGCACGCCCACGCTGCGCAGAAAGCTTCCGCGCAGAGAATCTAGGAGGAGACTTGGAGTCAAGGAACTTTTATGTTGGAGGAAGTTTAGGAGACACCCACTGACGGATTCTGCCAGTGACTGAGACAGCCGCGTTGTAAGGGCTGTCAAACCAGGGAAAGCTTTAGCTATACAACCAGCTTGGAGCAGTTTGCAGTTTACGCACAAGCAACCCCAATTCCCACTACAGGTATCCCAAGAAGAAGAAACTGCAATTAAATTTGCTCCAAGTACATTATTGCAATTTGCAATTGCAAAAACTGCAATTAAATTTGCAATTGCAAAAACTGCAATTAAATTTGCTCCAAGTACATTATTGACAAAAGAAATGAGCGCTGACCATTTAGGGAGGAACGTTTTGGCTTGCCATAGAATCTTTCCCCGTCCGCTGCCGAGTTTCTCCACTCACGAGGAAGGACATAAGGCTCCCCACAGCCAGTCCTGTCCCAGATCTCCAGCATTAAAAGTAAACGCAAAGGACCCCTGACAGTTAAGTCCAGTTGCAGATGATTCTGGGGTTGCGGCACTCATCTCACTTTACTGGCTGAGGGAGCCAGCGTTTGTCCGCAGACAGTTTTTCCGGGTCACGTGGCCAACATGACTATGCTGCTTCTGGGGAAACCAGAGCAGTGCACGGAAACACCCTTTACCTTCCCGCCAGAGTGGTACCTATTTATCTACTTGCACTTGGACATGCTTTCGAACTGCTAGGTTGGCAGGAGCAGGGACTGAGCAACGGGAGCTCACCCCGTCGCGGGGATCCAAACCACCAACCTTTTGATCGGCAAGCCCTAGGCTCTGTGGTTTAGACCACAGCGCCACCCGCATCCATCTCCAGCATTACGAAGGTTAATATGCATAAAACTCCGAAGGACATAAAAGCAGCAGCAGAAGGGTGATGCAATGCACACAAACTTTTTAATAGCCTTGCAAAGGAAGCAGGGTTAGGGCGTCATCGCTTTGCAGCAAATCTCCATCAAATATGGGAGCCACTTTTCTAAGGGCTCATGCTAAGATACTGTTGTAATACTTCAAGTTCCACAACAATGGAGGTAGGGGCAACCACAGTGTGGGCCGAATTTCTGCTGGGATCATAGTTAATAAAAGTACCACTGCCCTGTCATATAGTAGGTGTATGTTCTAGAGTGGATTTAGTCACATCGGGAAGTGGGAGTAACTTAATACCAGGACTGAGAAAGAAAGAAGTAGCCTGAGAACAGGTGGAGTAAGAAAAGCAACTAGGATAGGCTTTTCTCACCTGGGCATTTTTAACAGCTCCTAACCAAGGTGGTGGATGCTCTATATTTGGACCTTCCTGAAATTCCCAGAGTCCATCTAATCCAGGGGTGGGCAACCTAAGGCCCATGGGCCACAAGCAGCCCACAGGGGTCATTTAACCGCCCCTCGAGCTGCCCCCGAACCAAGCCGCCTACTTGGCAAGTCCCCGCGCACTGCGCTAAACTGGTGTGGAGTGGGGATTTGCTTCCATGGTGCTGGAACTCGGGTCTGCGCGCTCCAGCCCACGGACGGATCTCCGCTGGAGTGAACCGGCCCATGCAAGGTAAATCATGCTGACCCCTGATATAATCCTTCTGTTGGCCATTAAAGTGGGGGAAGACATTTTGGCAATGGAGAGGAGAACTTTCTGGGAATTTTCATTATGCATACATACAATGGCAAGGATGATGGCAGAGGCAAGAGTGATGGCAGAGGCTTTTTAAAAAAACTTATCCCATTTTTCTGAATTCCCCCTCCCCAGAAATCTCCAAATTTCCTCCCCATAGCCTCCCCATTTCCAAAGACAAAAAGTTTATGCCGCACTCCCTTCTCAGCCCTTATTTATTTAGTAATTGAAAATATTGTTTTATTGATGTCAATGTATCAGTCTACCGTTTTGCAAAGTCCCCCAATTTAGAGTTCCTGGCTTAAAATACACTGAGACTGAGATTGTTGAGATTTATGCTACTCAGATCAATAAGCTATTCTGCACCTTCTGAACTTTGTCTTGCTTCTGCTGGCGACAGCTGACTGAATGCCTCTGGAAAGCTTTTAAGCAGGGCTTTAAGGCAATGGCTCTTCCCTATCTGCTATGTTGGGTTTTCAGAGAGACTGGCTGTGGGGGGGAAATGGTGCATTTAACGGTAATGAATTATAGATTTTGGTTTTCCAATGCTGTGTATTCACTTAAAGCTCAGTCGAAGCACGTTCTTTCCCTCAGAGAATTCTGGGCACTGTAGTTTGTTAAGGGTTGCTGGGAACCATAACTCTGTGAGGGGTAAACTACAGTGCCCAGGATCCTTTGTGCTTTAAAGGTATAGTATATACTGTTAAGTTGTGGGTGAACATATCAGACAACACAGCGAATCTACAAACAGCTCTTGTTTATTCACAGGCCAGGCCAGGACAGAACTCAACTGAAGGGTTCAGTCAGCCTGCATATATAGAGCTCCAGTACAACGCAACTGTAACAATTTTCTAAAACTATCCAATCACTGAACGTCACTTTCGATCCCTTATTTGCATAACTATCTACAGTATCCCCCTGCTGGCCCAGGGTGAGAACTTCAGTACATAACATATACACAGCCTTATCCTCCTTGATAATTTATTAAATCCATTTTATAGCCCTCAGAAATGGTGATAGTCACTGCATCTTGTGGCTGTTAATGTTGGTTATGCATTGTGTGAAGAAGTAGGTCTTTTTGTGCTCGTCAGTTGACTTTGTTGGGTGACCCCAGGGACTTCGCTTTCCTCCTTTACATCCCATTCCTGCCTCTGTCTAACTTTTATATGGATTTCTGCATGTTCTGTGTGTATGTAGATCCACTGATCATGGGTAATGTACTGATACTTTGGCTGAAATCCCAAGACTAGGCTTATATGTATTTCCCCTCATTTTCCTTCATGTGCAGAACACCTGTCAATTGCTCATCAGCTACCAATTTATTTATTGTCTTTTAGCAATGTCTCTGAGTTTTTTTGATGTGTGATCCAAGGTCTGTTTACTACCAGTCTGAATCCAATAGAAAAGGACTATAGTCATATGCTGTAGCGAGAAATCTGGAACATTCTCAGCCTAAAATAGGATTAATTTGAAACATTTCATTTAGTGAAACTTTATAAGGTCCAGCTTTACTTGGCTTACTCAGCCAATGTTTGGTATGTGTTCTTCAACTTATAGAACCCCAGAATGCCTTGTATTTCCTCTAGTATTTTATAATTGCACTCATAAAGTCAGGAAAAGGGCATTGCAGAGATCTGATTCGTTCTTTTCATCTTGTGCTAAATGTATTAGCCCTAATGTTAAATTGGGCAACATCTCTGGTTTCTTGTAATTATTCTAACAAACCAAAGCAATACCATATGTAGTATTCTGTTTTGCTTTATTTTCTGGGTAGCTCTCTCTCTCTCTCTCTCTCTCTCTCTCTCTCTCTCTCCTCTCCCTCTCCCCCCCCCACAACCAGATTGCATAACAAATAATCAGACAATTTCCCTTCTTCAAACACATAGCACTTGGAAACGTGGATTCCTTCCAATGAACCCTGCAAGATCTGCATGTGTCTAGAAAATAGGACCATCAGCTGCGCCATTCAGCCTTGTCCAACCCCCCAGCGTAAGTCAAGAATTCCCACCCTTCGAAAAAGACGTAACACTTCCTTTACCATCTAAAACTTCTCTGCTTTTTCATGGATTAAGCTGTCGGTCCGACATTACCTGTACTTCCACCCCATGGCCCTGCCTTCTACGTGCATCCTTTAAACCACACTTAAAACATGTGTGCAGACATTTCTGTTAAACACATGAAGATGTGAAAATGAGCCCATATGCCCCCTGGGGATGTTGGGATGGATGGAGCTTGCATGCCCATCCCTCCCTGTCCTCTGTTTCAAGTCCACTTGTGTTCAATTAAAAGCCTGAGCAGGGCTAATTGCTCTTGCACAGTGTAGAAAGGCAATAGCAAGGCACAGAGCCACTGGAAAAGACTTTTCAGGAGCTGTATTAATTCCTACCTCTTACTATACCCATGGCCAGCCCACTCATGAGGCAAGGTGAGGTGACTACTGTTAAGTTGTGGGTGAACATATCAGACGACACAGCAATTCTTCATACAGCTCTTGTTTATTCACAGGCCAGGACAGAACTCAACTGAAGGGTTCAGTCAGCCTGCTTATATAGAGCTCCACTACAACGCAACTGTAACAACTTTCTAAAACTATCCAATCACTGAACGTCACTTTCGATCCCTTATTTGCATAACTATCTACAGTATCCCCCTGCTGGCCCAGGGTGAGAACTTCAGTACATAACAACTACCTCAGGCAGCAGATCCACAGGGGCAGCAGATCCTGATGTAGATCTTCACTCACTTTTTCTTCCCTTATGGGGAGGGAGGTTCCATCTTGTGATTTGCCTCAGGTGCCAAAATGTATTGGGCTGGCCCTGCCTCTACAGGTCATTGATTTCATCTGTGAAGCCCTCACTACCAGGCAGGGCCAGTTTTTAAAATATATATAGGGCCTGGCCGTCTATGAGAAATATACCGCAATTCTGGCCTCCAGGTTTGTGTCTGTAGAGGAGAGTGGCCCTTGAGGGAAAGTTTGGCTGTTCTTGCTTTGAGTATTAATGGATGTGGGTTATTGTTTCCCTCTTGTAGCTCCTGCGTGTGGTTCCTGTGAAATTCCAAGATTACGAAGGGATTCTGAGCAGTGTTGCCCGTTCTACGAATGCGGTGAGTCTCTGGGGGAGGTCGTATGCACAGACCCTCCAAGTGTCCCTATTTTCCAGGAACGGCCTTGATTTAAAGAAGCCATCCCGCTTTCTGATTTGATCCTGGATGAAATATACTCGGAGTTGAGTGTGGATTTCATGCTCCTTATTCAGCTCATAGTAGTGAGGAATGAAAGTTCCCCCAAAATATCTGCTTTATATACATTATTTACACAATGGGCCGCACGTGATTGGCTAATTCCTGGATTCTCCTGTAGGCCAATCAGGTTGTGGATTCACTTCCACCTGAAGCTGGATTGGGTGGCTCATGCGGACCAATCATACTGATGCATTGCTCTAGGACCAATCAGACTGCTGCATTTGGATCCCATTCAACTCAGTACATAACACTGGAATTTCCCGCTTTTCCTTATTTTCATTAGAGAAATGTGGGAGGGTATGGAGTTATCCAACCCCCAAGCCACCTGAAGGCAAGCCTGTGTAGGGAAGGTTTTTCCCCGAATGTTTATATATGTTGTGTTTTTATACATGTTGGAATGTTATATATGTTGTGTTTTTATATATGTTGGAAGCTGCCTGGAATACTGGGGCAACCCAGTAAGATATGTGGGGTATAAATAGTAAAATTGTGTGGCCATGCGGAGACCCCCCCGACCCCAGGCGACCCCCAGGAGGAATAATGACTCATGACAACGTGCTATGGGATTGAAATTGGCCGCAACTTTATTACATTCTCAGATGTAGGGAGACCTTGGCTTAGGCATTGGGCGTTTCTACCTCCCAGACCCCAGCTGGGGAACATCAGGGTTATCCAAACTGTGTGGGGATTGGGCTGGCTCTGAAAATGCGTAACGCTTGATTCCTTCCATTTTCTGTTTTCTGTTTTTAGTCTGCGACCTGGTCAGTTGCAAAATGCCCGCTGTTCCTCATTGTGAAGATGGTCTCCAGCTTTTGCAGACGAATCCTGGAAAATGCAGGCCAGATTATGCATGTGGTAAAATTCCTTTGAAACATCAAATACTGGTTTTACTTACTTATGCAATTCTTTCTGGCACATGTTTGTGTGTTTATGTGTATGTATGAGCATATGAGATGTGCTCTGTGAGCTCCATGTACTTGATTTCTTTTTGTGGTGTTTATCTTAATTGCTGGTGGTGGTTCTGTGTTTTTTTTTTAAATGATTATTTGTTTTTGCTTGTTTCTTAATAAACTAATTACTGTTTTCACATTGTATTCACTGCCCTGAGAACGTTAGCGTTTGGGCAGCATAGAAATACTGTTCTTAAAGAAAAACTGCAAATGCTCCTTTTGCAGCTGGCTTGTTGCATAGCCTTGTTTGTTTCTGGATTTTTTGTTTCCTAGTGTGCAAAAAAGAGGATTGCAACCCACAGCCAATTGCTCCCTGCCCACCTCACCGGAAGCTGACTATTAAGAAGACTCAGTGCTGTGATGAATTTCAGTGTACTTGTGACTGTGTCAATTCAACAGTGGCCTGCCCTGCTGGATACTTATCAACAACTCTCACTAATGACTGTGGCTGCACATCTAACACCTGCAACCCCGACAAGGTAATAATAATAATAATAATAATAATAATAATAATAATTTATTATTTATACCCCACCCATCTGGCTGGGCCTCCCCAGCCACTCTGGGCGGCTTCCAAAAAAACATTAAAATACTGTAATACATCAAACATTAAAAGCTTCCCTAAACAGGGCTGCCTTCAGATGTCTTCTAAAAGTCCTGTAGTCCAGGGGGACATTTGGGTTGCAGAGATAGCCTGTTCCCGGCTTTCCGCTTATCCACATGTTCACCCTTGGCTGACCTATGCTGGTGCCCTGGGTCAGCGCTACCTGCAAGGGTGTATGGAGCTAATCTAACCAGAGCCTATGCAACCAGTCACTTGCTGTAATCAATAAAGTTGTGGCCTAAATTCTGCCAAAAACCAAACCAAAATGTGAGTCTTGTCTGAATTTATTTAAGGGGGAGGTTAAAAGGTCTGAACACACAAAGGAATTCTTGCTTTCCTTGCAACCCAGCAAAATCCCATGAGAACACTTGGTGTGCAGTTTTCTGTGAAGTAAGTGTCATGTTTTAATTATTGGCAGGTTTGCGTCCATCAAAATGTTGTCTATCCTATTGGGAAGATTTGGGAGGAAGGCTGCACAGAATGTTCCTGCACAGATATGGAAGATGCTGTTACAGGGCTTCGAATTACGGAATGCCTTGAGAAGGAGTGCAATAAGATTTGTCCACCGGTATGTAAAACTCCAAAATCTTCATTCGAATAGCAGTTCTGTCTAATAGGGAAATTGCAGCCTTGCATAACTGCTGCGAAGCAGATGGCCTAAAGGCGGCAAGGCTGTTCTTAGAAAGCACCCATCGTCTTATGGCCCTGTTAGTCTTCTGTAGGGATGGGAAAGAAATTCGATTCAGACCCAATTTGCACATTTGGAAACAATATGAGAACTTCTTTGAAGTTCACATTTCTCCAATATACTATGGTAAAATACCATAAAACGCAGATATTAGTGAAAGCAAAATTAAAAATGCACTATATTATAGAAAATGCCTTACAGAACCTTGTAAACAAGCATGTTAGGAGAAATTAGCATTAAAATGCTGGTGGTTTTCATGATTCTCAAACTGATGTGGAAATGTGAAGAAGTGAATTTAAGGTCGGAAAAATGAGAAACTGAGAGAAACAGAAAATGGGCAGATTCACCCATCACTGAACTTCTTTCCCTTTCCCACTGCAGCTTCTACTCTAAACGGAATGGTTGGCTGATTTGCATACCTAACACTTTATATTTGTTGGTCTTTGGTAACAAAGTAGTTTAGTTTCATTTCATAACTACCGACCGGTGAGCTTGACATCGATATGAGGCAAGGTCCTAGAACAGATAATTCAACAGTCGGTCTGTGAGCACTTAAAAAAGGATGCTGTGATTACTAAGATACAGCATGGGTTTCTCAGAATTAAGTCATCCACCCATCTTCAAAATTTGCAGTTAGCTGTTTGGTGCTACAAAACGTCAAGTTCAAAATAATCTAACAAAATATAAAATACCAAATATATAAAATATTTTTAAAAAACTGCTAAAATATTCAGTGTGAAGACTTGTGCAGTACAGTAATAATTTCACTTGCGAAGCTGTAAGCATAGCAAACATAAAAAGGCATTCAGAGTTGAACCACACACTTGGCTCTTAATTTCCTGGCTGTCGACACAAACAAGGAAACATGCAACGGGACATAATTTTTCTCCTCTAATAGCAAAAAGCACAAAAGGTCATCAAAAGGTAACTTCTAAAAGTGGATCTGAGGCTTTTAAAACCATATTTGGTATGGTTTGCCTTCCTTCTGCTCCCTGGAGTGAGGCCTCATTGTTCATGGCACACAATGTAGGACACTGAACATATATCGCGTGGGGACCTGTGCTAGCTCTGGCGCAACTGGGCGTGGGAACTGTTCCTTCACAGTCTCCTCTTAACCTAAAACTTTTTCCATGGTTTCATTCCCCTCCAGACCATAATGTAGAAGAAGACCTAGACCTGCACATTTTCTCAGTTGTGCAATAAAACAAATTCATTAATACATCGCAAACCAGTGTTGTATTAAATGTTCCTAGCCAAGTTATAAAATCTGACACCTATTGCTTGACTAATATTAATAAAGCAATTTAAACTCTGGCTTCTGTTGTTTTCTGCGAGGCCAGTTGCCAGTTACAGTTGGTTTCACGCTCCAGATTCCCTGGCGCTGTGTGGGTTGTGGCAGGTAGTAAAAAAGTTAAGAACTGACACCAAGAAAACTCCTTTGCAGACGATCTAGTATGCAGCCAACAGAATTTAATAACAGGCTAGCACTGCACACTTCTTGTGCACATGAGCAGAGCTGGTAAGATGTTTGCTGGATTTTCAAAAACTCGAGGTGCTGCCAAATCTCATTTTAAACTCCCTTTACTTTAAAGAGCAGGTTTGCTGGGGGCACTTTTGCTAGGGAGCCACTTTAAAAAAAATAAAAAAATCCACAAATGATTATGAGCTATCCACACCCCCTATTGTCAGTTTTAAAACCATTTTCATTCCAATCCCCAAAACAGATTTTTAAACTCCAGGGTGCTTAAAATGCAGCAGGAGAAGTTCTGTGGCGGAAACTCAGAGGGGAAAAAAAGTCCAAAAAGTCCAGGTGTGTTCACAGATGGTTCCTGTGTGCTCTTTTGGATCACGGACATTATAACTTTTAGCTGGGAAGTCCAAGGGACAGTGTAAAAATTATTTGTTGCAGGAGGGATGTTTTTCTGCTCTAAACCAAATCCACCTTCTACTTCTAAAACATTAAATTCAGAATGTTTCTTTGCTGAGGAGTACTAAAATGTTTTATCTGAGGATTTAAACCTAGATAAGATTTTCAGTTTTTGCTAAAGCCTTCGCTTGCTTTCCTTGCGGGTGGCGCTGAGGGTTAAAGCACTGTGCCGCTTGGGCTTGCCGATCAAAAGGTTGCCGGTTCGAATCTCTGCAATGGAGTGAGCTCCTGTTATTCGGTCCCAGCTCCTGCCAAATTAGCAGTTCAAAAGCACGCCCACAAGTGCAAGTAGATAAATAGGTACCGCTCCGGCGGGAAGGTAAACGGCATTTCTGTGTGCTGCTCTGGTTCACCAGAGGCAGCTTAGTCATGCTGGCCGCATGACCCGGAAAAACTGCGAACAAACGTCGGCTCCCTCGGCCAGTATAGCTAGATGAGCGCCGCAACCCCAGAATTGTTCATGACTGGACTTATTTGTCAGGGGTGCCTTTACCTTTACCTTCCTTGAAATACAGGGTTGTCTTTTTCAAATGAGAGATGAAATAGTATTTTCTGTATATACCCTCAGCCGGGGAAGCCAAGGTGGCCTCCTCTAGATATTGTTGGGCCTGCAGCTTGGCATCCTAGATCTTTGGACACACTGCTTGGGGCTTATGAGAGTTATAACCCCACACAGTATGGAGGACACCATGTTGACTTCCCCTTCCCTAAGCCATAGGTTCGAGTCAGGGCCAACACTTGATAGAATGAAAGCCTCGGCAAAAGACTGGTTCAGAAGCTGCTCTCAAAATGAGTGGCAGCATAGAATCCTATCTCCCTCTTGTCTGTTTCAGCAACCCCCCAATATATATTTTTTTAAAAAAACTGCTGCCAAGCATGAAGCCGAGCTTAGCTGGACCTCAGTGCCTGTCTCCATCTCCTCTTGCTCCAGCTGAGGATGAGAAGGAGGCAGCGGCAGAGAGTATATGCCCATGCTGCCCAGGGCGGGCGCGCTCCCGAGGGTGGCGTGGTATGGAGGGTTCTCTCCCAGGCCTGGGCTAGCCGCTCTGGCACCCGGAGCGGTGCACGCGCACTGCAGCCGGGGGCGGGGCGAGCCACCCATGGGGGCGGAGCGAGCCGCGGTTCCCAAGCCTCCCCCAAGCTGTCAAAATGAAGAGGGAAGGGCAGAATGCCACCAGGAAAGCGGCACAGCTCCTTCCCTTACCCCGACGGCTCGAGGTAGGCTTCGGAGTTGTGGGCAGGGGGCGGCGCACCGAATGCCACCCCCCTCAGTGAGGGCACCTGGGGCAACCCGCTCCCACCGCCCCCCTTCCTACACCCTGGAAGGAGGAGGAAGCAATCTCTAGCTGGTGGCGGCGGCAGGAGATGGAGGAAGAGGCACCAGTGATGGAAGCCACGCTGCTGCCATGTTCCTGGACACCCCAACATCCTGATGCAGGGAACCCCCGCAATCTATCTCACAAGTTGGCTCTGCACTAATTATACACTAATTATGCTGAAGTGCTGATTGTTGGGTACGATGAGCAATGAATTCAGGGTCAAGCGGTCTTCTGATTCCTTCACAAAATACAAAGGAACAACTCCTAATCTGTGTGGATGATGAGGTTAGCATGTACCTCCATACATTCTGGGCTCGCTTGCAAGAAACACTTACTGTGTAGCAGAATTTTCAGAAAAGAACTTCTAGGGCAGGCATAGGCAAACTCGGCCCTCCAGACGTTTTGGGACTACCACTCCCATCATCCCTGACCACTGGTCCTGTTAGCTAGGGATCATGGGAGTTGTAGTCCCAAAACATCTGGAGGGTCAGATTTGCCTATGCCTGGCTTAGAAGCATACCTGCACATTTTCCTTTCATAATTAGAGACTTATCCCCTGCCCCCTTTTTAAAGGAAGCTCAGAGTCCGGTGCCTCTGCCAGGGGTGCTTTGCACCTGTAGCCATCGGATTGGTGACCCCATGTTTAAACCAACATTTAGCTTTAGAAGCAAATCAGCCTTCTGTAACACATATCAGATTGCTAATGCAGCCTTGTGAAATGGACTTTGAGCAAGGAAGCAATGATAGCTTCATTCTCCCTTTCCTTTGCAAAGTGTTGTGGGCTGGGTGGTCCATAAACCAACAAAGACGCCACATAAATCTTCTCTATCTAGCCTGCTGCTATTGCTAAGTTAGCCACAAGGTGGATAATGCCTTCTGGAGATTCGTAAGCATGATTTGTGTGCACATCTTAAAACACAGCAATCATATAAAGTTGGTGACAACTTTGAAACCCTCCGTGCAGAAACAAAATAACAAAGCATTTATTTCTTTATATGCTTTCTTGATTCTTTCTTCCTGGAAAATGCATTAATTATATATAACCACTTTTAAAGCAGAATAATTGCCCTATTCCTGATTTTCAGAAATATACACTTTAATCATACACACTTGTTGAATCATATGTAAATTGACCGTGAAATACTTCCCAACCCTTTGGACCAATGTGTGACATAGGAAAACTAGAATATTTGCTTCACGTGATGCATTATTACTGTAATAGAGGTTGACCATGAAATCTATGAGTTTAATCACTAATATTTCAGTTTGATAGTTTTATTTGAAGTCACAAAGTTCCCCCAGATGTTCAACATGAGTGTAAAAGGACTTACCATTAGATGCACTAAAGATCAAAAGGGCTTTTATTTAAAGGAATGCTAGCATTTAAAAGAAAATAGCACATTTAATTTTTAAATAAAATATTTAACAAGTTAAAAAGACAGGAATTGCCAGGATTGAAGGCATTAATACATGAAATACCAAGTCACCTTATATTTTGAAGACTTAGTATTATTCATTTATCACATTGGAAGTACTCAAAGCAGTTTGCATACATTTGCTTTATAATCATTACAACTGTGTAAGATAGGCCAGTTTTATTATCCCATATTTATAGAGGGGAAATGGAGACTGAATGGTTGCATTCAGTTGCCTTATGAGAAAGAATGTAGAGTCAGACGAAGCTTAGTAGATGTAGAGCTTTATTTTATATCACCTTCCTTTCAAACAGATATACTAGCATTCTTCCTCCCAGATTTCCCCCTTTCCTGCTAATCTGTTATAAGTCTTGGGGTAAATTAGTGTGTGCTTAGCCAATGGACGCAGGTGGCGCTGTGAGTTAAACCACAGAGCCTAGGACTTGCCGATCAGAAGGTCAGCAGTTTGAATCCCCGCGACGGAGTGAGCTCCCATTGCTTGGTCCCAGCTCCTGCCAACCTAGCAGTTCGAAAGCACATTAAAGTGCAAGTAGATAACTAGGTACCACTCCGGCGGGAAGGTAAACGGCGTTTCCGTACACTCTGGTTTCCATCACAGTGTCCCGTTGCGCCAGAAGCAGTTTAGTCCTGCTGGCCACATGGCCTGGAAAGCTGTCTGCAGACAAAGGCTAGCTCCCTCGGCCTGAAAGCGAAATAATAATAATAATAATAAATTTTATTTATATCCCGCCCTCCCCAGCCGAAGCCAGGCTCAGGGCGGCTAACAACAATAAAACAGTACAAAATGAAATGAGCGCCACAACCCCATAGTCACCTTTGACTGGATTTAACCATCCAGGGGTCTTTTACCTTTACCTTTTTACTGCCTAAACGGATGAAACTAGAGATTAAACATTTGTTACAGCTTCATTTTGAAGCAAATCAGTTCCATGACAAAGCTCAAAAGACAGGCAATAACTGGACTACATACTTCTCTGGTGTGATTTTTACAAAATGTGAAGAAAATTTCATATTTTTGGGGGGAGGACACAGAAAAGCATGTGAAGATGAATATTTAAGGCTTAAAACGCATCCAAAACACAAAATTTCAGGGGATGTGCATAAAAATGTGTGCAATTTAAAAGCAATAGTGTGTGTGTTTAATGCTCAGAAAATGAGACAGAACAAATTTACAGTTGAATACAGTGGTACCTCGGGTTACATACGCTTCAGGTTACAGACTCCGCTAACCCAGAAATAGTACCTCAGGTTAAGAACTTTGCTTCAGGATGAGAACAGAAATCGTGTTCCAGCGGTGCAGCAGCAGCGGGAGGCACCATTAGCTAAAGTGGTGCTTCAGGTTAAGAACAGTTTCAGGTTAAGAACGGACCTCCGGAACAAATTAAGTACTTAACCCGAAGTACCACTGTACATTCAACATTGGCCCAGACTGGAAACTGGCTGATGCTTCCCCTCGGCCTGAAAGCGAGATGAGCGCCGCAACCCCATGGTCACCTTTGTCTGGACTTAACCGTTCAGGGGTCCTTTACCTTTTACCCAGGAGATAAGATAAAGGCAGGAGCAACAGGAGATCTAGAATGGGCAGAGGAGGAGGGTTACCTTGTCGTGGCTCCTGTTTGCTCCATCTCTTTTGTCTGACCCAGAGAGACCTTCCTAAACTGTGGGGTTGTCCTTGCAGAGATGCCTTGCACCAGATTCCACAGCCTTCCTTCAGTCTTAGTCTGACCCCAGGTGTTTCCATATAAAGACCAGAATATGTTGTTGTTGTTGTTGCTTAGTCATTTAGTCGTGTCCAACTCTTCGTGACCCCATGGACCAGAGCACTATCGAGAACACTATCCAACCATCTCGTCCTCTGCTGTCACCTTCTCCTTGTGCCCTCCATCTTTCCCAACATCAGGGTCTTTTCCAGGGCGTCTTCTCTTCTCATGAGGTAGCCAAAGTATTGGAGCCTCAGCTTCACGATCTGTCCTTCCAGTGAGCACTCAGGGCTGATTTCCTTCAGAATGGATAGGTTTGTTCTTCTTGCAGTCCATGGGACTCTCAAGAGTCTCCTCCAGCACCAGAATTCAAAGGCATCAATTCTTCCATGATCAACCTTCTTTATGGTCCAGCTCTCACTTCCATACATCACTACTGGGAATACCATAGCTTTAACTATACGGGCCTTTGTTGACAAGGTGATGTCTCTACTTTTTAAGATGCTGTCTAGGTTTGTCATTGCTTTTCTCCCAAGAAGCAGGCAATGGCATTAAAAAAAGCAATTCAAACAAAGCTATAATAACACTCGAAACACAGATATGTCCAAAAACCACCAGGAAAAAGAAAAATAGTTTCAGCAGTTGGCGGTAAGCAAGTAGTGAGACTTTGGTAGGCTTCTTTGAGCGCATTGTTCCATAATATGAGTATTGTCTCCCAAAAAACCCCAATTCTGGCTTTACAAGTAGAAAGAACATGGTGAAAAGTGCAAGTGTTGTCCTCGGTCTCACTGTTGGATTGTACTTGTTTTGGCAAAGCAAGTCAAAAGAGTTATTGTAACAGAATATGTGCAAGTCTCCCCACAGCTGCTGCTTATTATTACTCCCAAATCACCTGCTCAAACCTAGAAAATTACATAAAACGTTGCCTCCTGGGACAAGTATTATTATTATTTCCCCCCACAAGTCTCGTAGATAGTGATCTTCATGCTGTCCATATGACCAACTTTAGGAATATTTATCACAGGAACATCTTGTGTTTTAAATCTTCGTTGAATTTCTAAATCCCAACAGCATAATACAATTGGATAAACAATACAAGGAAAGCAGACATTCTGACGGTGAAAACATCCAGGTTAGCAAAAAAGCTGAGGTGACAGAATCACCACAAATTTGACTGTAGCAGATGCAAAGCTTTCTACCACTTTCTGTACATTGTTCTCATGTAATCATTTTGAAAAGGGACAGGAAACTCTCTTAGATTTAATTAATTTATGTTCCCTAGTATCAGAAGTATTTACAGTGGTGCCTCGCAAGACGAAAAGAATCCGTTCTGCGATTCTCTTCGTCTAGCGCAGGTGTCTGCAACCTTTAAGACAAAAAGAGCCACTTGGACCCATTTCCGAAGGAAAAAAAACCTGGGAGCCGCAAAACCATTGCGACATTTAAAACAAATATATCTCCGGAGCCGCGATCTGACAGCGGGCGGGAAGGTGACGTCGGGACGGTGCGTGACTAACGCACGCACCGCCCCCATGTGATGCCACAGCCAGTACAGCGCCCGCCACAGTGGGGAGTCTCGGGGCGCACAATGCGCCTCCTCCCCTCGCTAGTATCCGCCCCGGAGCCGCGGCAAAGGTGTAAAAGAGCCACATGCGGCTCCGGAGCCGCGGGTTGCAGACCCCTGGTCTAGCAGTTTTTTCGGCTTGCAAAGCAAGCCCATTGAAGGATTAGCAGATTAGCGCTATTAGCGCTTTTAGCGGCTGTCAGGGGTACAGGGGCAGAGGCACAGGGAAGGCAGGAAATGGAGAGCGATGGAGAGGAATCCCAGGATAGCGAGGAGGAGGATAGCAATGACGCAGGGGATTCCATGAGTCTCTCCAGTGAATCAGAGGATTCCCAGAAGGGGGCGCCTGTGGTAAGGGCAAGGGGAGCCCCAGGGGGAAAGTGTCAGGAGTGGGGGGCCAGCAGGGGACCCCAAAGCGGCAGCTGGTAATCAGGGCCAGCCTCCCCACCAGAGCGCAGCGAGGGAGGGGGAGGTTCCAGTGTGTCAGAGGGAGCAGCTCCGGTGACAGAGAAAGAGGAGGGATCAGAGCAAGCCGTTCTCCCGGAAGGGGGGGAAGGCAGTGAGGAGAGTAGCATAACTGTCAAAAAAGGAAGGTCAGAAGTTGGGGGCGCGCGCCAAGTTCAAATGAGGAGGCGCGCGGGAGAACAGGGAGCCCGGAGGAGGAGGGGCCAGGTCCCAAAGCCCGCAGGAGGGGGCAGGAGCAGTCTGGAGACTCCGCTTCAGGAGAAAGCAGGAGGGGAGGAACCCCGGCGGGCAGAAAGACCCTGCGGAAAAGGAAAGAGAGAAAAAGGTGGAGCAGCGTTAGCTTATTAAACTGGTGTAGGGGAGGGACCGATTCAGAGGGGACTTCTAATGTCTAGGGGAAAGAGACGCGGGGCTGCACGCCTCGGTTGTGGAACCAATAATGAACTGCAATAAACATCCTTGTATATAAGAAGAGCTTGGCGTTGGTCTTTTGTGAGCTGAGACCTGAGGCAGCCCTGACAGCAGTTTTTAGCGGCTTATCTGCTGATCGGATCAGCTGATAAGCGGCTTAGCGGCTTAGAAAAAGGGGGGAGGGAGGAAAACCCAGTAGGAACTCGCAAGACATTGTCGTCTTGCGAAACAAGCCCATAGGAAATTCGTTTTGCGAAGCACCTCCAAAACGGAAAACTCTTTCATCTAGCGAGTTTTCCGTCTTGCGAGGCATTCGTCTTGCGGGGCACCACTGTAAATGCTTTAGTTTACAATAATCTGTTCATACTGCTTTGGTTTATCATAACCTGTGGATTTGGCACTGTTCTATCTATTAGATGATGATGATAATGATTTACTTATTAAATTTGTATACCACCTTCCATCCAAATAATACAAGGCAGTTTCCAACATAAACATACAAAATGAGAACACAAAATACATAATAAAACAAACACAAACTAATAACCCCCTCCCACAAACACAGTTAAAAGGCCACAGATTAAAAGGCCAAAGGCCTGGTTATAGAGGAAAATTTTTGCCTGCCACTTAAAGATAGGTAATGATGCTGTCTGGGGAGAGCATTCCACAGCTGGGGAGCCACTGCAGAAAAGGCCTTGTTCTCGTGTTGTCACTCTATGGATCAGATGGTGATTGCAGGGTCTGGGTTGGTTCATAAGGGGAGAGGTGATCCTTGAGGTAGATCATACGAAGATAATATAAAGAATGAATGGTTAATAAGAATGGGGCATGTAGCAGGATATGGCAAACACAGTGAAACCAAGATATAGAATAGGTACCTAGAAGTACCTGGGTTAAAAATCTGGATGGCAAAAGACGCTGGGGAAATGGCTGAATATGTATACAGTGGTACCTCTAGATGCGAACAGGATCCGTTCCGGAGCCCCGTTCACATCTAGAAGCAAACGTAACCCGTGTCTGCGCGTGTGCAGGTCACGTTTCTGCGCTTCTGCGCATAGTATGACGTCATTTTGAGCGTCTGCGTATGCGCAAGCGGCAAAACCCGGAAGTAACACGCTCCGTTGCTTCCGGGTTGCCGTGGAGGGCAACTCGGACGCGCTCATCCCAAAGCACATTCAACCCGAGGGATGACTGTATAGCAAGTTATTTCAGTGTAGATGTATTTACTGAGGTTTCAGAAGGGCCTTAGCAGGGGTGATTGGAGAGTGAGCTCACTGCTCTGGTTGCTTCCTTTGCAAGAGATATTAGGTTCTTCATCAGGAGTCAGCAAACTTTTTCAGCAGGAGGCCGGTCCACTGTCCCTCAGATCATGTGGTGGGCCAGACTATATTTTGAAGGGGGAAAAATGAACGAATTCCTATGCCCCACAAATAACCCAGAGATGCATTTTAAATAAGAGCACACATTCTACTCATGTAAAAACACCAGCCAGGCCCCACAAATAACCCAGAGATGCATTTTAAATAAAAGGACACATTCTTTTTATGTAAAAACATGCTGATTCCTGGACCATCCACAGGCTGGATTTAGAAGGCGATTGGGCCGGATCTGGTCCCTGGGCCTTAGTTTGCCTGCCCATGCTCTACGTCGTCACTTTTGGGGGATGGGATCTGCTGGAGGGGACCTGCAACTGGGGCAGGGGGAGAGAGACAGACATGGAAGGAGGGGGAGAATGGGGACGCACATCAGTATGGACATGCCAGATCCTACTCTTGCCTAGGTTCACACAAAACCACCCCGTCAGGTACAGCTGTCAGGGCAGAATGGGAGCAAGGATCTGCTCTCAGGGCTTGCCAAAAGGTGCACCTTAAATAAAAAACACAGCTTAATTTTAAAAAAAAATGCTTGCCAATGGTTAACTAGGATTAGTTATCTCTCTAGTTGCATGTGTTAACTCTGTAGTTAATGTTTGAGGGCAACTGTAATTGACAATTCCTCCCCTCCCCCCCGCCCCAGAAAGGAACTAAACTAATTTCTAACTCATCTTTGTTTCTATTGTACAATCAGAATGTCTTTTATTCCATTCCCACCCCCTAGGGATATAAGTATGAGAACAAGGAAGGAGCATGTTGTGGGAAATGTCTCAAGATGATGTGCGACGAGGTATCACACTGGTCTCCGGGAGATGAAGATGTCCATTGGCATGAGGTCAGTCTGTCGGTTGGACCATGGAAAGGGCACGGCTGACATCTTCCCCCACTTATATATCACCATAATTAGACCTCGTCCAAGAGTACACCAACTACAGGGTAGTGACTGTTGGGTGTCTAAAATGTTGGGATAGCCCCACAAAGTCCTGCACTGATCCTGACAAGGCCTGAAAGCCTTGGGCACCTCAGCACTAGGTCTCAGCTGGCGAGTCCCATAGGGGTTATATATTCAACACCAGATATAAACACAATTGGGACTCCTAAAAAGTGAAGAACATGGTGGTGGCACCCCATGGAGAAGCCACATGGGGCATAATTGAGAAACTAACCCTCTTTCTGCCTTTGCCCGGCCAGGTTTTGGTGATACAAGGCAGATTAACGCTATCAAGTGTTGTCATCCTGATAGCATCCTTGGCAGCTGTTTTCTAATGACTGCTTGACATTTAGCAACAGCAAGGCCTAAGGCAGGCATAGGCAAACTTGGACCTCCAGATGTTTTGGGACTACAGCTCCTATCACCCCTGACGACTGTTCCTGTTAGCTAGGGATGTTGGGAGTTGTAGTCCCAAAACATCTGGAGGGCCGAGTTTGCCTATGCCTGGCCTAAGGGCTGGCTGACACGGTCGCCACAGTTTGCTTGGATGGGAGAAGACAACTGCCTATTTCTCCCTCCACTTTAAAAGAGGAAGGCAGTCTTCATTCCACAGAAGTCCTTTTCCTGTGATTCCTTTACAGGTTGGCTCTGAGTGGCAGTCACCATCTGATCCATGCATCGTCAGAGAATGCGTCCGGGTGAATGAGGAGGTGTTTATTCAGACAAAGAACGTCTCGTGCGCCCAGGCACAGCAACCCAGTTGTCCATTTGGAACTGAATTGCACTGTGGCCGAACAACTGGCTGCTGTCCTACATGCCACTGTGGTACGGAATGGTCTGTCACGCAAAAAAGGGATCACCAGTTTCTTGTTTATTTCCTACGAGGAAAAGTGGTCCGACAGTCAAAGTTAAGCAGTTGGCTTGGGCTGTATGACTTGGGCTACAAACTCAACAGTTCGCTTTCTGTTTTGTTTTTGTGTGACATCAAGAACATACTGATGCCACTATTTATGCTTTTTTCCCTCTCTAGCATCACTCACTTTCCCACTTTCCTCCTCAGCCCAAACTCACTTTTGCTTTTTTTATTTTTTATTTTTGCACAGTTCTTTTTGGACACACAATTGCCTTGTAGAATTCATTGCCCCAGGATGTTTTTTCATGGCGGAGAAGACGACTGACTAAGCACTTTACAGCACCATTTCGTTGCCTAACAGTTCTGGAAGCAAAAACAGGCTGCGCAAAATAATATAGCAGTTTCTGCTTCCTTGGGAAATCAGTGGTCCATTTCAGAATCCTCAATGTGGCCTGTTCCATTATGAGGTGGTCTGAGGGCTTTGTGCTGCCTCTGCTTCTTCACTCCTCTCTAAAATGGTATACCACTTAGGGATTTGTTTATTTTTTAAGGAACTGTTGATAAATGGTAATAACCAGCTAAATAAAAACAGGGTATCCAGCTACCCACAGCCTGAGCAGCTAGCGCCTGGGACTCCTTGCCACCAGCACTTTCAACACAGATAGAGCAAGTCTCTGGGAGCAATAGGACTTGATGTTCCATTGCTCCCAGAGGGAATCATACAGAACAAATGTGTTATCTGCCCCATGTATAGCACAATGCAGCAATGAGGTTACCAGGCCCCAGATAGCCTGATGGGGTGGAGCTGGGGCATCCGCCAAAGCTGGCGGGAGGCGCCCTATGTCATGGGAGCGATCTGTGCCACCAATGACAGCAATGGATCCGGGAGTACCCCCAGCTATGAACCTGATCCTTCAGGGACAGTGTGGCCCCATCTAGTCCATCACTGCAGTCAAGAATGGCCATAGCCAGATGTGTTTGAGATGAACAGGAGAAATAGGGCTGCATGCCATCTGCATATGGGTGACAATGCACTCCAGATGACACCATGGAAATGCAGAATATAGATTATTATCATCCTTATGGTTGCGTTGAAGGTACTCATGCTAATGGACACCCATTTTCTCTTGTAGAACCTGTAAGCGGCTGTGTTTTGAATGGCACCGTTCTTGCGGTAAGATAATAGCTGGTCAACTTTTGAAATGATCTTCACTTCAACCCCCTACAGTGCAGGAATCTCAGTTAAAGTTTACATGACAGATAATCGAGATAACCTCTGCTTCAGAAACCTCCAAGGAAAGAGAGCCCACCACTTTCCGAGGGAGTCTTTTCCACTGTCAGACAGCTCTTCTTGTCAGAAAGTTCTTCCTGATGAATCTCCTTTCTTGTAACTTGAAGCCATTGGTTTGGGTCCTACCCTCCAGAGCAGGAGAAAATAAACTTCTCCCATCTTCCATGGGACAGTCCTTTACATAACTAAAGATGGCTATCATATTTCATCTTATCCAGGCTAAACATACCCAACCCTTTCCACTGTTCCTCTGTTTCCAGACTCTTGATCATTTTACTTGCACCAGAAGTGGAACCATAAATTGAAGAGTTTTTCCATACAATTATTCCCTTTGATTGACCAGGGAATAAACTCTCATCTCCTCTTCTGGGTTTTCTCCTTCTTCTCTGGCTTTCTAAGCACTTGAGTGACATGTCCCTGTTTGATTTCGCTACCCCTATTACCATGAAAAGGGACGCGGGTGGCGCTGTGGGTTAAACCACAGAGCCTAGGGCTTGCCGATCAGAAGGTCAGCGGTTTGAATCCCCGTGACGGGGTGAGCTCCTGTTGCTCGGTCCCAGCTCCTGCCAACCTAGCAGTTTGAAAGCATGTCAAAGTGCAAGTAGATAAATAGGTGGTGGGAAGGTAAACGGCGTTTCCATGCACTGCTCTGGTTCGCCAGAAGCGGCCACATGACCCGGAAGCTGTATGTCGGCTCCCTCGGCCGATAAAGCGAGATGAGCGCCGCAACCCCAGAGTCGGTCACGACTGGACCTAATGGTCAGGGGTCCCTTTACCTTTTTATTACCATGAAAAGGAACTGAGACCAAGGGACTTTCCTTGCAACATTAGCATTTTCCTCCATGGGGGGAATGTCTGTGGAAAAGGGAAGCTCGCTCTGAAAGCAAAAAAAAATCCAAAAGGATTACAGAGAAGATGCCGGAGAAGCAGTTTGGTTGTTCGAAAAGTGCTTCATTATGTTTCAATCCAATCTGGAGCCCCAGCAGAAGTTTTTAAGTAAGAATACAATTGCCCGCAAATCTAATTAAGGCATCAAAAGCTAGGGGGGCCACTAGGGGGCGCATCAGAAGATGGCTGACAATAACATCTCTCCGACCCACACGAGATAATTTGGAGGCTATGATGGGAGTAATTAGTCTCCCTAACCCCCCCCCCAGGATGGTGGTGGGGACTGCCCTTGCCTGCTGTGCCCTATACCACCCCCGAATTTGTGGGGGTGGGGGCACTGGGCACAAAGCCCTCCTGTGGGATTCCGGCACGCCTGGACACCGTCCCTGATCCACGCCACTAGCTGCAAGAACTTCAAAAGAAACAATTTGTATGAAGGAATGCACATATTTCAAGGAAGGAGGGGGAGTAAAGACTGCTAACAGAAGAGATCTCTGATAAAACAAGACAAGAATAAATCATGAGAAGATACGCCAAGATACGGTATGGCAAATGACTGATGGGGGGAGGGGGGGAAAACTTTCCTTTATTTCCTTATGTGATTAAACAAGAATCCCCTCCCCTCACGAGTCAGAAATGTCGTTTTAAGGACTTAAGCTGTGGATTTAAGGCTGTGTGGAGATAAACTTTCGAACCAAAGCATGTTTTAAGAAGAGCGTGGAATGTATAAGAGCTTTGGAATGACGCAGTTAAAAATGCCGCCACCATATTGGGAAGTTCTGACGGAGGTCTTGAGTCTGGGAGGAGAAATAGAGAAATAGAGCTGCTTTTATATTGTGGGTGAAACTCCTCAGAGGGACTTAAGTTTTGCGAGATTAATGATGGAAAGAGCGATGTTACCTATGAAGGCGATGATATATGGAAACCATCTCGATTTGAAGATTGGAAGAACGGAAAAATTCACACAGGATTAATATTGGTGTTTATCGGCTTAAGGAGACTATCAGAAGAGATCATAAAGAAAAAAGAGAAAATATATGAACAAGATGTGATGTGGAAACAGCAAGATAAGACTGGATAGAATTATGAACTCTGTTTGGACTGATTTGGTCTGATTTGGGCATTAATGCAGTAGCAAGAAGAGGATCAGAATTCCCCTTCGGATCTTGAAATATGGGTCCCCCCAACAAAATTTCAAATTCGGCTTTGTAATTCGGAATTTATGTGATGTGATTTAATTTTATTTGATTGGCCGGTTAATAAAAAATTATTTTTAATAAATAAATTAAAAAAAGCTTTGCCCAGAGAGCCAGAGAGGGAATCAGAGAAAGGCAAATTAGGATAGGACAGAGAAAGACAGGAAAAGGAAGCGGGGGAGGGGTAGAGAGAGGGAGAAGGCTAGGAAAATAATTTTTTAATCATTCTTATTAGCTCTATCTAAGGCCCAGTATTAGTCCTTCATTATTATAACTGCTTCAGGGGCATTTATCTGTTTATAGTGCAATTCCATGCATGTCTACTCAGAAGAAAATCCTACTGAATTCATGGCAATGTATTCCTAGATAAGGCAGTATAGGATTGCAGCTTTGTTTGTTCGTTCTAAAAGTTGTGTCCTGTCTTCATTCGCCAGTTGGAATGTCCAGGACAAAAGTGCAAAAAACTAAAACTTTGCAAAACTAGAAAAAAAAACAATAGCACTGCAAAAACTCTCAGCAGTTTAAAGTATGTGCATGTGTTAATTAAAAGTTTTTTTTTCCTTTGTAGAACACCCTTCCTAGTTCAGTTCAACCCATCAGTGTTTCTTTAGTACACCCACCCAGCTTTCCTCCAGGGTTTCTGTTTTCCCATGAAAAAAACCAAGAATCTCCAAGAATCTGTGATTTGTAATATTTAGACATTCTCCTGAGAGTTTGGCCTTCAGCCAATAAAGTACTGCTGGAAGTAACATGGAAGCAGGACTTGGTATCTCACACATTTACATTTCCCAGACTTGAAAAATGTATTTTTAACCACCCTTGAAGTACATATTTCACTTTCCATTAAAGGAAAATCCCCTCTCTTCTTTCCTCACCTCTCCCTACTGGCCCCCATTAACAACGTTCAGAGTCTTCTGTTGCCATTATATCACTGGAGCCATTTGTTTTTGCCTTAATCCCTTTACATTTCCACCTCGTATCTAGTTACCAGCTTTATTCTCCCATAGTTTGGTTTAACTGCGTTCATTCTGAATTGCTTTAAACTTCCAACCAGGTGGCTTGACTTACCAAATGGAATCGCCTTGCAACAGTCATCTGGTTTCCCAGGCTTTTATTGAGCAGACCCGGGTGCTCTTTGCCTTGATACTGACTTTTACGGCTTGCATTGGCCAGTAGTGTGTTAGCAGATGTTGTAGGATTCTCATGCAGCATTTCATAGGTGTATTTCACAAACTTAATAAATAATAATAATATGCATTTGCCAGCTCCTAGTAATCTCCTTGTTAATGGGGCTGTACTGTCCAGGATCCTGCCAACCTAGCAGTTTGAAAGCACGTCAAAGTGCAAGTAGATAAATAGGTACCGCTCTGGCGGGAAGGTAAACGGTGTTTCTGTGCGCTGCTCTGGTTTCACCAGAAGCGGTTTAGTCATGCTGGCCACATGACCCGGAAGCTGTCTGCGGACAAACGCTGGCTCCCTCGGCCAGTAAAGCGAGATGAGCGCCGCAACCCCAGAGTCGTCCACGACTGGACTTAACGGTCAGGAGTACCTTGACCTTTTATTGTCCAGGAATAATCCCTGAAGAAATTATATAATAATTTTATCTGGGTGGCAGCTTTCCTCCAAACATGGGATATTAGTGGGTTTTTAATTTTGATTTGCTGCTAGGTTACAGCGTAGAAACTTCTTTTTTCCCCAAAATAAATGATTCAAACTAAAAGAATGGAGAACCATTGGATTCAATTCTGTGAATATAATTCCCAGCAACCCTAGGATATAGTAATTTCAGATTTTCTGTGGCAACTTTAGCCAATGCAAAAATTAAATTCTCCTGCTCATGTAGGAATCTAATAAATCAATCCTGTGTATGTGACCCTGTCTTAAGCATAGGACTGTGAATTGAGATGAAGGGATAATCAGGAGCCTAGTATAGGTTTGTCTGGTAATAATTGGCTTATCATTTCCTTGAGTGTGTGTCCTTTGTTGCATTTATTGTCAACTAATGGATTTTAATGTGGGACGCGGGTGGCGCTGGTGGGACGCGGGTGGCGCTGTGGGTTAAACTACAGAGCCTAGGATTTCCCGATCAGAAGGTTGGCGGTTCAAATACCCGCGACGGGGTGAGCTCCCATTGCTCAGTCCCAGCTCCTGCCAACCTAGCAGTTCGAAAGCACGTCAAAGTGCAAGTAGATAAATAGGCACCGCTATGGCGGGAAGGTAAACGGCGTTTCCGTGTGCTGCTCTGGTTCGCCAGAAGCGGCTCAGTCATGCTGGCCACATGACCCAGAAGCTGTACGCCGGCTCCCTCGGCCTATAGAGCGAGATGAGCGCGCAACCCCAGAGTCGGTCACGACTGGACCTAATGGTCAGGGGTCCCTTTGCCCTTTACCTAATGGATTGTAACCACAGCTGGAGAAAGGGGAAGGAGTTTATGCCACAATGGGGACTGAATGGGAATGCAGAAGGACATTTGCTTGATAGTTCATTTCCAGTAGATTCCCTGGACACCTTAATATTATTATCATTTTTGCTTGAACTATCAGCAAAGTAGAAGTTTTCATATCTTTTTTTGGAAATTAAATGTTTAGAGGCTGAACGGTTTTATTATTATTATTATTTTTATCTGGTTAAGAATGGTCCATTCTTCATGTTTCTGATGAGAAAGCATGATCAGTTGAAACTGCAGTTTTGTTCTCATCTTTCAGCCTGGGAAACGTGTGCTGTTGGATCAATGCACCACCTGTCAGTGCAGCCTACAGAGGGGACTGTTTCTGAAATATAAATTGACATGTGGAAAAATCACCTGTGAACCTTGCCCCAAGGTAAGAGAGTGTGTTATGCCCCTGCTGATATTGAAGGTCTAGGATATATTCCAAGCTACTTTATTCTCACACCTCTGTTAAAAGACGCACATTCACAGTCACAAACTCTACCAAAATTCATGGAAATGTGCAGCATGCAATAGCAATCAGTGGTATACAACTTTTACAAAATAAGTAAATAAATACTTGAACCCAAAGGCCCTTTTAGCCTTGCCATAAAGAAAAGTAGGAGTTAAAGCATATGGTCTGCAAAAAGTTTTAAATGTTTCTAATGCTACCTATAAAATAAGAAGAAGAAGAAGAAGAAGAAGAAGAAGAAGAAGAAGAAGAAGAAGAAGAAGATGATGATCAGGGTCTTTCTGTACACTTGACAGCTGCTGCCAGATAATTTTCAAGACTCTTTTTCATTCTTCACGGCCACAATTCTTACCTAAATTTTCCATGTTCCCTCACTCCAGTTGGCTCAGAATGGAATATTGTTACATGTTTAGTGTGAGCCTTATTTTTTATTGAACTTGGTTAGAGATGCATTTTGCATATCTCCACATGCAATTAGGTAAGGGATCTGTTTAAAATCGCTTCAGAAAACATTTCTAAATACCAAACTGGCAGGGATTTTAGGTTGGAGCATGAATGGCTCAGAACCTTGCTGAAATGCTCCCCCTAACTTACCAGTTCATAGAACACAGCTTATACTGGTAGAAACGTCATGTGTGTGTGCAGCAGCCGCAGCAGCCAAGGTTTCAAGGGACCCCTACATTTCTCAAGAGTTCCTGGATGGACTGGACACTTTAAGTCTTTATATGCTAGAAATATAGCCATTATTTCAAAAAATGTAATTTTTCTTATGTAGGCCCTTTGACATTCAGATTTGCTCATTTAGTTTTTGTGTGAAGGCAGAACCCCTTCAACGTCATTCAGTATAGATTTCCTATTCTGTGCCCAGTTCTGTTCCCACAAGACTTGCTTCGGAGATGAAGGGAGGTCTTAACATTCACTTCATCCCTGAAAGCAGCTGTTGAAAAGAGGGATTAGACTCCAGGGAAGCTTCCTCTGAGCCCAATCCCTCCTCATCAAATGATGAAATCATTGAGGGGGGACAGGAAGAGGGGGGAAGGAATAAAAATAGACCTTTGCCAATCTCCCCCAAAGCAACATTGAACACAGTATTTATGTATGTGTTGTTATAAATGACGACAAATGCGTGACTTCTAAGGACAGACTCTCAGGTTACTGTTGCAGAACAGTTGCGCTTTGAGATCCCCCAACGACTCCCCAAAATGAAATTGACATGGGATTTTAGTTTAAGTTATTGGGCAAAATTTTGGCCACAGCTTTATTGAATACAGAATGTGAGTGGTATTGGCTTAGGCATTGGAATCATCCAAACTATATCAGACTCCCACCCACATCACGGGGAATCTGATAAAAGGGTGAAACACCACCAGAGGGAGCCCCACCAATGTGAATCGACTTGAGCTCGCCCCCGTGGGGTCCTGGTATGGCCCTAGCCCCAGGCCAAGACCCAGGCCAACCCCTGATTTCTTTAATGGAATACCCTTGAGCTTAGAGGGGCAGGTGATGGCCACCCCTCCCCACCCCACACATTGCTGATCCAATGCCTAACCGCCAAACCTTACAAAGTTGTGACGATTGCTACGCGGTAGGCAAAAACCAAATGGCTCTGCCAATCTGCCAGATGGAAAAGTTCCTACCAGGCCTCCATTGCAAAACAGGCGACCAACAACGTCCATAGCAAGGCCAACACACCAGATAAAGGGATGAGCAGGCGGGGGAATCCACTGTGCGAAGGCAAAGAGGTCCAGCAAACATCACACAGGGCTTAAATAATGTTTTGTGGCCACCCCCCAAGCCAAGCAATTGGCTTTAGGGACCAAGTGACCGCAAAACGACCAACCAGAGTTGAGCAGAGTGTCTCTCTCTCCGACACTGACTGACTGACTTGTTCTTGGAGCAGAATAAGTAGAGAGCAGAACACGCCTCCTCCTCTCTGGAGAATCAGCAGACTCCTCAGGAGATTCTTGGATATGGGAGGGGTGAAATCTCCTCAGTGGCTTGGGGACCTCGACACGCAATGGATTTGACCGTCTCCTGAATGACATGCCCACTGGGTTACAGACGATGTGGCTTCAGTCTAGTGGACCGCCATAGTCGAGTATGGCCGTGAATCTGCACTTTAGCAGATTGATTTGATGTCGATGAAGACTGAGGTTCAGTGAAATCACCCATTTTATTTCTTTGCAGAATTACAGGATGGAAACAGTCTCTGGCTCCTGCTGCGGCAAATGCTTGCCATCTGCATGTTCCATACAGCTGAGGAACAGAACTATTATTTCCCTGAAGGTGAGTTGGTTTCACCTAAAACTGGGTCCACTATAATGCTGAGTGAACGCAGTTTGTCTGGAAGATTCCACATATATTATATATATAGCATATATTCCATTGACAAGTGTGGGAATGTTCTGGGGTGCAGGAGAGGATATATTGTGGGATTATATCCTTATCCAACTTGTGCTAACAAGTTCCCAAAATATCAGCAGAGTTTATAGACATTCCCCTTTACGTTCGCAACGGTAACGCTTGCACAGGTTCACTAGAACCTCTATAATAATTACCCTGGTAATTTCCCCTTTTGTTCCCTCTTAAAATACAAGACATGTCACAGTCTTTATAAAAGTATAAGAGAGTTTACTCAAGTTCTGTTCACAATATGATCCCAGAAGGCAGACAGCTTAAAAAGGTTACATACATTCAGAATCTATCTTGTAGCAAGGTAGTCCTTATCTCCTCTCTTGGCTGGGAGCCAAGAGGACATCCTTAGATGCCCTGTGCTTTTATCATTTACCTGCACAGGTGAGGCCACACCCACCTCTGGTCACATGCGGAGGAAGTCCGTCCCCAGGAAGTTTACCTGCTTGCTGGACTGACATCCCTCCCCATATTCTAACATGTACACTCTAGGAATGTTGTCATTGACTGCTCCTGTGTTTACATCCCACAACAAGAAAGGGGCTTCTGCAAGAACATTTCCTGCCATTTCAAGCTCCAGATGAGAAGGCAACAAGCGGTTTGGTTCCTTGTGTCCTGGTGGCAGCAGTAGCAGTACTGTTGTACATTATTTATAGAGTGTCAGCTACATACAGGACAGAGTCCCTTTTGCTTAAGAGGTGCTTAGACAACTACAGTCATGCCACGGGATGAATACGCTTCAAGTTAAGCATTTTCGGGTTGTGCTCTGCGGTGACCTGGAGTGCGTTACTTCTGGGTTTCGCCGCATGCTCAGACGTTCAAAATGATGCCACGCACATGTGCGGAAGCGGTGAAACGCAACCTGCAGATGCGCAGTCGTGTGTTACGTTCGCTTCAGGATGCAAACGGGACTCCGGAACAGATCCCGTTCGCATCCAGAGGTACCACTGTACTGTAAGGAACTTGCAACAGGAGATGCACAAAAAAATGATGATGATGATTTTATTTATATGCCGCCCATCTGACTGTGTGGCCCCAGCCACTCTGGGCTGCTCCCAACAAAACATTAAAATTCAAAAAAATCTCAAACATGAAAAACTTCCCTGCACAGGGACGCCTTCAGGTGCCTTCTAAAAGTCAGATAGATGTTTATTTCCTTCACATCTGATGGGAGGGCGTTCCACAGGGCGGGTGCCACTACGGAGAAGGCCCTCTGCCTGGTTCCCTGTAACCTCACTTCTCGCAGGGAGGGAACCACCAGAAGGCCCTCAGAGCTTGACCTCGGTGTCCGGGCTGAACAATGAGGGTGGAGACGCTCCTTCAGGTATACTGCATATATATCTGTGGATGCCCCCACAACTCCCACAGATGGCTCCCCATAAGGTTGTCTTAGGCCTGAGTGACTGTCTGGCTTTCAGCATCATGAAATAATAATAATAATAATAATAATAATAATAATAATAATAATTTATACCCTGCCCATATGGCTGGGTTTCCCCAGCCACTCTGGGCGGCTTCCAGCAGAATATTTAAAAACACAATAAACCATCGAACATTAAAAACTTCCCTAAACAGGGTTGCCTTCAGATATCTTCTAAAAATCAGATAGTTGTTTTTCTCTTTGACATCTGATGGGAGGGCGTTCCACAGGGCGGGCGCCACTACCGAGAAGGCCCTCTGCCTGGTTCCCTGTAACCTCACTTCTCACAGTGAGGGAACCACCAGAAGGTCCTCGGAGCTGGACCTCAGTGTCCAGGCTGAACGATGGGGGTGGAGACGCTCCTTCAGGTGGAGCTTACAGTCAGAGGGGGAAACTTGAGGGAAGATAGGCAAAAGGTATTGTCTTCCTTGGCTTCTTCCTTTTTGAACATGAACAATAAGGGGCTGGTTTATACATTTTTTCCAGACAAATACACTGTGTATCTGGAGGGAACAGTGGAGCTATCTGTACCCCCACAACATGAATTCTGCTGAACATGTGACGCATACCATGAGTACACATGGCCAGTTACCACAACACTTCAAGCTCCAAAAAATATTCATATTTATTTCTTTATTAAATTTGTATACCATCCTAAATCCGAAGATCACAGTGCGGTCCCCACCTTTTGCCATAAGTAGATGACCAGGAGTGCATGGGACTGTTCCACAATCAGCATCTGGTGAATAATCCCTGGTTGGTAGAAGTGCGAGCTGACCTTGAGACTTTCATCTGCTTGCTGTAGGGAGGAAGGGAGAAAAATACAACTTGATGGTGGTAATGATGACAATAATTTGTATAATTGGAAATTCTGGTTTTTCCCACAGCCCACTGAAATGATCCAAGACGGGTGCGACACCCATTATTGCAAAGTCAACATGAAAGGAGATTTCACCTGGGAGAAGAGAATCACTGCTTGCCCGCCATTTGATACCAACAAGTGTCTGTCTGAAGGAGTAAGTAATGAGCCAAGTGCCCTGTTGAGTAGATCGCACAGTGTGGCGATGATGCTGGTGCTGATTATTATAGCACCGTTTGTGTGCCTGGCCCTTTGCAGAGCAACACAAGCACTCTGCTGCTTTGATTTGCAGAACTGGCCCTGCTACAGGTGCCACATTGTGCATTTGTATGAAATCCGTATTTTAGTGTGACAGCACCCACACTTGGGGCTTCCTGCCTATGGACATCAGGCAGGCACCTTCATCTGCTAAAACATTTTTTGTTTTTAGATAAGCCAACTTAGATATACAGAATGTTTGTAAAGGTTTTAATTTCTCTTTAGCTTATTGTTAATTTTAATTATGTTCTGAATGTTTAAATTATATATTTGAGGACGACGGACTCCCCCTCCCCCAGTTGATGGGCATTGCCTTAAAAAGTGTGTGTGTGTGTGTGTGCATCGCATCTTGTGATCGTATATGTGGCGTAGGGCTTACTTGCCCCCCCAATTATTTATTGAAGTTGGCACCCCTGAAAGAGAATTATTATTATTATTATTATTATTATTATTATTATTATTATTATTATTATTTTATTCGTACCCCACCCATATGATTGGGTTGCCCCAGCCACTCTGGGTGGCTTCCATACAGTCTTACCTCGGGTTACAGATGCTTCAGGTTGCGCAATTTCGGGTTGTGCACCGTGCTGGACCCGGAAGTAGCAGAACGTGTTACTTCTGGGTTTCAGTGCTTGCGCATGTGCAGAAGCACACCGAATCATGACCCATACAGGCGCAGATGCATGGGTCGTGGGTTGTGAGCACTGCGGGTTGCGAACTTGACTCCCGTGCGGATCACGTTTGCAACCCGAGCGTCCACTGTATTTTAAAATATTTTAAATGAGATGTGTTCTCTTTTTAGGGCAAAGTCGCAAACATTGACAACACATGCTGCAAAACATGTAAGTAGCTGTTTGGGTAGCTGCATATCTTTTATTTATTTTTACATTTGTGTTTTCCCCCAAAGAGCTCAAGGTGGCACACTTAGTTCCCATTTGCTGACTTGATCCTCACAGCAACTCTGTGAGGTAGGACATCCGGCGAGTTTCGCGGCTTGCTTAGGGTTTGAACACTTAGGGTCCAACACACTGAATCACTTGGCTCGATTCCATTTTGTCTGTATTGGATGTGACTGGACTGCAGGATTCTTTCTGACACAGAGATATAGCACCCTGAGATGCAGGTATCCCCCATTTTTGGAAGCTTTCAAAAATGTATCTAGTACTTGTTGGAGATGTGGAGCAGAAACTGGTACTATGTTTCACATGTGGTAGCAATGTAAAAAAAATAAGATCTTCTGGGACAACATCTATATAGAACTTTTTAAAAAGTTTAGGGTTTCATTTTTAAAAAGACCAGAAGCATTTCTTCTCAGAATTACAGGATCAGACATTCCTAAGAATATAAAAGAAGTTTTTTTTTATACGCCACAGTCACAGCGAAAATCTTAATAGCAACTAAATGGAGAAGTGATAAAATCCCTTCCAGGTCAGAATGGTTACAAATACTAGCCAAATATGCAGAGCTAAACCAGCTATCTGAAAAAATGAAAGCTAAGTCAAAACAAGTATTTATTGCAAAATGGGAGGTTTTCAAATCGTATCTTAAGATCAATTGTTGTAGTATGAACTCGGTCGCAACCTTTGAATAACTAAGTAAGAAACAAGGATATAAGAGAATAATACTTTAACATAAAACGAACAGATAGATTTATGCATTAAGTTTGTAAATATTAAAAGAAGCATAGAGAAGATGGGAAGTTAGATATACCTTAAGAAGATTTACCGTCAAAACAGATGATTTTATCCTTTTGTTTATTTTGTATTTGGTGTAACATGTGATGTCGATGTATGGTTTTTCTTTTTGATTTTTGCTGGTGTTTACAACAAAGCATAAAAAAAGAGATGCACAATGGTCAATGACTCCTGCAGAAAAAAATGCATGCAAGAAAGTTCCTTCCTCAGGGGTTTTGTTTTTGCTTTTGGTTTTAATTGCTTTCTCTAAAGCATAAACCTTTTGAGCTGTAAAAGTATGATTCCCACTGCCAGAAGTTCAGGAAACACTACATTTCTTAAAGTGGAGACTTTACCCTGATTTTCTTCTTTTGCCTGGATCAGTCTCCAAAACTAATTCTTCAACATGACCTCAAATAAAGGCGTCAGTTGTCAAGTTATATGGTGGATAATTATAGAATTTGTTTATCACTGAAAACTATCCCTCCTTTGAAGGTCAAAATGTCAGCACCTCTTCACCCTTCATTCTCTCTCCTCTTACTTTTTGTTCTGTTCATGTGCCAATAAATAAAATATGGCCATCCCTATGCAGCCACAGTAACTGCTGTAACAAAACCCCAGTTTGAGGAATTTATTCCAAGATCATTTCTTGCCGTTGCCTGTCCATATATCAGCAAGTTCCAGTTTTAAGAAATAAAAGTCACTGGAGCTCTTGAGATAATAGACTCACTGTAAAGTGCTCACAGGTTAATTTAATTAAGAGGGTTTTTTTTTTTATCTGCACAGTGACTATTACTGAAAATAGCCAATTAACCATTACATAAAACAGATGTGAATGTAATACTGAAAAGGCTCAAAGACAACTTTAAAGAAACACTGCAGAAAATGAACAGCAAAGCAAATAAAATAAAATAAAATAATCTCCTAACAGTGTAATCTCCCAGTTGTGGCTTTCATCTGCTAATGGAAAGCTTTTTATAGGATGATGCTAAATATGTTGGAAAGTCCAAAATTTGACCAATGTTGTTTTTCTGATTGGATTTTCTACTAATTCAAGGTTGAGGGAACCCAGTGAAATCTGACGGAAAATTCCAATGAACATTATAGAGGCCCAGAAGTTGCTTTTAGGACTAACATGTCAGTTCTAGGGCTAAGTCAAAACCACCTGCCTCTTTTCTTGTTGGTTTCTGCAAATGTTGAAAAGGACCTCCTCTTTATAGCCATTTTTGGCACTTGTGAACACATCTGCCTGGTCTCAATGATATTCTTGTATTTCCTAACACTGACACTTAAAACCACATAGGAAGCCACTGCCAAACGACAGGATTAAATGACAGCTTGGGCAAATGAGTCTTATAATGGCAACGAGAGCAGACAAAATGAAGGAAAATGGCAACAAGAAGTAGCCAAGAGAAAACGGGGCGCCAAATCACAGTCCAAGTTCAAGGTGCCATGAGTCACGTGCCCCTCCTTTGCCACACCTTATCATGTACCAGTTTTGGCATGAAGATCCTGTTGTTGTTTAGTCATTTAGTCGTGTCCGACTCTTCATGACCCCATGGACCAGAGCACGCCAGGCACTCCTGTCTTGCACTGCCTCCCACAATTTGGTCAAACTCATGCTGATAGCTTCGAGAACACTATCCAACCATCTCATCCTCTGTCGTCCCCTTCTCCTTGTGCCCTCCATCTTTCCCAACATCAGGGTCTTTTCCAGGGAGTCTTCTCTTCTCATGAGGTGGCCAAAGTCTTGGAGTCTCAGCTTCAGGATCTGTCCTTCCTGTGAGCACTCAGGGCTGATTCCTTTCAGAATGGAGAGGTTTGATCTTCTTGCAGTCCATGGGACTCTCAAGAGTCTCCTCCAGCACCTTATATACATAGCTGTTATCTATTAAAGTGAAGGATGTGTTTTCTATTGTGGCTTGTATAAATGAGCAGATTTGGAATGCAGTGACAGAATTCAGTGCGATAATGCTGCTTCATGCATTTGCCAGTGACTTTGCAGAGCCTGTTTTAAGAACCCCTCACCTGGTGACAGTCATAGTAATGTAAAAGGGTAATATTGCTATTACAGATAAGATTTGTTGTACTGGTCGTGCCCAGTCGACAAATACAGTAGCAAACTATTTTTTATTTTAATTTTTTAGCATTTTATTTATTTATTAACATTCTTATGTTGCATCGGCAAACATTGTCATATTACATTACAGGACTTACTATAATATAATTTCCGACACGTATACAAAAATTATATACAAATTTTATATACCTAAAAAGGAAATGAAACAAACAAAAAAGAACAAAGAAAAACGACAATTTTTTCCAAAAATCATATACAGTGGTACCTCGCAAGACGAATGCCTCGCAAGACGAAAGAGTTTTTCGTTTTTTGAGTTGCTTCGCAAGATGAATTTCCCTATGGGCTTGCTTCGCAAGACGAAAAACGAAAACGTCTTGCAAGTTTGTTTCCTTTTCCTTAAAGCCGTTAATACCCTATGGGAAACCGTGCTTCGCAAGACGAAAAATTCGCAAGGCAAAAAAACTCGCAGAACGAATTAATTTCGTCTTGCGAGGCACCACTGTACATACCAACACACTAGACCTCCTGTCTATCCCGGTGTATATTCCTTTTTTACAAATGAATGTACTCTATTATTGTATATTTCTTTACATATTATCTAATACATTCCTATATCAATATGTGCTCTTAGTCTTATTTCTCAACTCAGTCTCACTCCAACGTCAGTCAAATGCTAGCATAGATAGCGAACCTTTACTGCATTTTTGAACATATGTTTTATATCTATCCCACTTTTCCATAAATTTTTGTTTTGAATTGCCTCTCAGGGTATTTGTTTACTGCACCATTTCAGCAAATATTTGTAGCTTGTACTGCCAGTCCGTTATTGTCGGGGTTATTTTAAATGCAAGACTAGAAATAACTGAAAAAATTCTCAGTTTATTTGGCTACTCATCACTACGAATGGATGAGTTTGTATTTTAGTTCTCTAAGTATTTTCCCATCTTAAATTCAGTTCTTCACATTTCTGCAGCAATATGTGCTTTTTCAAAAATAAAAAATCCCCATTAAATTGCATTTAATGCAATTTTCTTCTAGCAAATATATTTTTGTATGCTGGTTTAATTAATATGCACCTTTTTGTAAGCAATTTCCCCAAATAAAATACATTTCATGTGTTATTTACTGTATATATTACTGTAATAATACATGTATATTTGTACGCATTGCTTAGTTGGAGAGTTGCATTGCAAAATTCAGATAAGTGCAAATTTTGAAGGATAGGTGTATTTTGGTTTACATATTGGTTTGAGAAGTATAACTTAAGTAGTTTCTTATTATAAATGCAAACAAAATCAAATTTTCAATTCATCTGCCACATGCATTCTAGGTCATCTTTTAAAATTCATTTTACGAACACCAGCTACTATGGCCACATAGCTTAGTATATTGAGCTCTAAATCTCCATTTTTAAATCTCTGTCATAAAGTTTTTTACAACTAGGCTTGCCACACGTCAGGAAAATTCCTGACATGTCCTGGTTTTCAGTGTAAAAATGGCACTAGGGGAATTTTGCCGAATTGGCAAAATGTCAGGGAAAACCCAGATGTATGGCAACGCAATGGAAAAAGCAGCGGAAACAGCTCAAAAAGCTTTAAATCACTATTTTTGGGTTATGTCTTCTTAAAAAAACGGTCAACAACTTTGCGGCTGTCAGGAATTTTCCTTTTTGAGATATGGCAATTCTATTTACAACAAACTGTACTGATGTGGCAGCAACTAACCCTCCATTTCAAAACATAGTTACACACAGAGCACATTATTGAAAGAGCATGAACAAATACTTATATGTATACTCAGACGTATATGGCCTTTCTGCAGCCAGAATCTCCTTTTATAGACAATTCATAACGTTACCCATCCAGTTCATATTTTGATTTAAACCCCTGGAGGATTTTGTATTCAGAGTCTACATCCAATATAGTTCTTTCTGCAGGAATTTCTGATGGAATTGTAATCCTTTGGCACGGACCTTTTCCAGGCAGAAAAATTTAGGTCTTCCTGAATACATCCATATTCTGGAAAAGGCTGGATAATGGGAGCTTGTATTCTGTGGTTCCTAATGCAGCTTTAATGCTCACAGATGCGAACCTTGATGGATCTCACTGTTGTTCCCACATAGATCTCATTACAGAGACACAGAATAGCACACACCACTCCTTTTGTATTACAGTTATAAAACCGTTTGTATGTATACTGTTTATTGTCAGTAGGGTTCAAAAACCTTTTCCCCATGAGGCAATTAATTGCATACAGATCATCAGCCTCCAATTTCTTCTGCTAACAATGTCTTTAAGGTTCTGTTCACATCTTTATGAGAACATGGGACCAGCCTAACACTATATAGGTTGATTGCTTTATTGATTTGTCAATCACGTCTCTGATTTTCCTAGTATATCATTCATAAATGAAAGGGATCACAATTCTTTTTGGGTTTTTTGTGGATTATCAGGTTCTATTCAAAGTCAGTAAAGCCCATCCTTTGTCAGCTGATTGAAATATCACATAATATTTAGGATTAGACAATGCTCTACCGTTAATTTGTGCTATGCACACACATCAGTTTTTTCAATGTTCTGTACCAATTCACGATGCCTGAATAGTGGGGTTTTTGTGCATGGGTTGAATGTAAACCTTGGTCTAAATAGTGCAGTTTCTATCCTGGATTGGTGCAAGTTCCTCCATTAAAGGAATCTGCAATTTTTTTTACATTTCTGATTACAGTGGTACCTCAGGTTACATATGCTTCAGGTTACAGACTCCGCTAACCCAGAAATAGTGCTTCAGGTTATGAACTTGGCTTCAGGTTGAGAACAGAAATCGTGCTCCGGCGGTGCGGCAGCAGCAGCAGGCCCCATTAGCTAAAGTGGTGCTTCAGGTTAAGAACAGTTTCAGGTTAAGAATGGACCTCCGGAACGAATTAAGTACGTAACCAGAGGTACCACTGGAATTATTTAAACATTCACAAAACATAACAAAGCTGTCCCGATTGAGCTTCTGATTCAGATAGCCATAGATTTGAGTCTCCAGGACACTATCAAGATTTGTCAGAGCTCAGGACACAGAAGGAAGGAAGCCATCAGACCTGTGAGGCCCACAGCAGCATGTCTGAATGGGTCCCAGAGAGCACATGTGTTAGTGAGGATGGACAATATGAATGTTAATGCCTACACATGTCAATGGCATGTGTGATGCTCCTGTAGATTAGCTGATCGCCTTGTGGCACACAGCTTTATTACTGGTGGTAGTTATTAAAGCATTGACAGCCTTATTGCCACCTCACAGAGAAAAGATGCTCATGTGATATGCAGCACATGGTTTGGTCATGTCAATCCACCCATAGAACCCAACAATATTTACCCTGTCAAGCTCTGCTCGCTTGTGTCACAGAAGATGGCTTACTGTTTTGGTATGCAGCATCGGGTAGAACCACTGAGCCTCTTAGGCTTGCCAATCAGAAGGTCGGCGGTTCGAATCCCTGCGATGGGGTGAGCTCCCATTGTTTGGTCCCAGCTCCTGCCAACCTAGCAGTTCGAAAGCACGCCCAAAAAGTGCAAGTAGATAAATAGGTACGGCTCCGGCGGGAAGGTAAATGGTGTTTCCGTGTGCTGCTCTGGTTCGCCAGAAGCAGCTTAGTCATGCTGGCCACATGACGCAGAAAAACTGTCTGCAGAAGCGGACAAACGCCGGCTCCCTCGTCCTGTAAAGCGAGATGAGCACCGCAACACCAGAGTCGTCCGCGACTGGACTTAACTGTCAGGGGTCCTTTTTATAGAATGGTAGGAATGCATGCCTCTTTCATACAGATGCTACCACTGCATTTTTCTTTCCTTCTTTAGGTGTAGAGCCAGAATGCAAGCAAATCACAGGCAGACTGGAATATGTGAAAGTGGGCGACTGTGTGAATGAAAGCCAGCTGAATATCCACTACTGTGAGGTAACCTATCCTTACCCATTTCGTGAACTCTGGGTGAGCAAAGTTGGAGGAGATATTTCTGTAGACAATCTATGACATGTCATAGCATCCACTCACAAAGAGTATTTTCTGGCTCTGTAGACATTGCCAGCTTGAAACACACCCAGATCATTCTGTTTCTCAATTTGGATCAAATTTGGTTTGGTGGGGGGGTGGAGAAGCATCAAAATAGACAATAACATAATAGATCCAGGATAGGTACGGGTTGTGGCTAAAAATGTGCTCTGCTCCCAAACCACCAGTAGAAGTGCACTGGGTACAGAGTAAACAGGAATGTGTACACAGCGCCAGTCAGTCTCCCTGTCTTCTGCCCAGCTTGAGTTGCATCATAAGCAGCAGCTTAAAACCTTCCAAGGAAAGAAGGCTTGCTAAGTGTGGGCATATAGTCAGGGACAAAATGCACAACAAAGCCCTGATGGTCACTTTGCATAAAGAAAAGCAACTCTGGGGGTTTCTTTCTCAGTAGAAACACCATGAGTGGGGAAGGGAGCAATCACTGTAGTGCAAAGACGGCCAACAGGGAAAGTATTAATCATCTCTTCTCCTGCCACTTACCCAATTCCAAAGCTCGTTTCCATTTTTGAATGGCCATTGGGGTTTACATATATATTAGGCCTCCCTTCTGTGTCTCTAGATTGGAGGCAATCCAACTATCTTTACTAGGCATTGGCAAACTCGGCCCTCCAGATGTTTTGAGACTACAATTCCCATCATCCCTGACCAATGGTCCTGTTAGCTAGGGATGATGGGAGTTGTAGTCCCCAAACATCTGGAGGGCCGAGTTTGCCTATGCATGATCTTTACTCTTTCCTTCATCCCTTTCCTGGGATGGAGGTGAGGTATCAGTCATTGTGACTCTGTTCTGCCAGCCAAGAGCCCTTTTAACCAGAGATTCAAAGTATTTCACCTGGGGAGGGACCGTCTGAATGCAAAACATTTACTTCCCCAATGGTCTATAATACTTTGTGAACATTGTTTATACACAAAAATGTTCTGTGTATCATTAGGGTTTTATAGCAATAAATATCCAATCAATAAAGGAATAGAATGGGAAGCATCCAGGCAATGATCAGAAACTCTTGAGTCCAATTAGAGGCCTGTCAGTCTCCATGTTAATGACTGAAGCTTTTTCCAAGAAGTTGTTGGCAAGGCTATTACAGCTGAACACTGCTGCTCCTTTCTGTGTTAGTGAGCATGATGTCATGTTAAGTCATGGTTAAGGCAAATAAGGTAGAATTTTTGTTTAGGAGGAGTGTAGATACTGAAAATAAATAAATAAAAATCCTTCCAGTAGCACCTTAAAGACCAACTAAGTTAGTTCTTGGTATGAGCTTTCGTGTGCATGCACACTTCTTCAGATACACTGAAACAGAAGTTGCCAGACCCTTCTATATAATGAGAAGGTGGGGAGGGGTATTACTCAGAAGGGTGGTGGGAATGGGAGATTGGCAGATAGCTGAGATGAGCCTGTTGATGACTCTTAACGACTGTAATAGGTCTGCCAATCTCCCATTCCCACCACCCTTCTGAGTAATACCCCTCCCCACCTTCTCACTATATAGAAGGATCTGGCAACTTCTGTTTCAGTGTATCTGAAGAAGTGTGCATGCACACGAAAGCTCATACCAAGAACTAACTTAGTTGGTCTTTAAGGTGCTACTGGAAGGAATTTTTTTTATTTTGACTATGGCAGACCAACACGGCTACCTATCTGTAACTGTAGATATTGAAGTCAGAGTCCAATTTGCAAACCATAGTTTATAGAGAGCTGGCCTTCTGTCTTGCACCTGACCTTTTACAAAACTAATTTCCCAGAGACTGTAGGAGCAATTGTCATGGCAGAACATTTTATTCTGGAAATAGTGTGGCAGGAATAAAATATTTCTAATTTCACTTTCAGGGCAAATGCACAAGTAGAGCCATTTATAACATTACACTGAACAGCATTGAAGATCGGTGCACCTGTTGTTCGTCTACAGCGACAGAGTCCATGCAAGTGCCCCTCCGCTGTGCCAATGGCTCCATCGTACAGCATGAAGTCTTTAGCGCCAGACAGTGTGAATGTCTCTCTCGGAAATGCAAGCCATAAATATCTCTGGGAGCTAATGTGATTTTTTTTGTTTTTTTGTACCCAGCTGCCAAGAAATTTACAATCCAATTCTAATTTTCTTTGTGTATTTTGTATTTTGATACTGTTCTTCTAGCCAAGGCATTCATTGTAACATACCAAGCAATAAACTCTGAACTCATTTAGCCACATATTTGGGATATTTTGCTTTCTGAATCTTGCAGTGTTCCTTATACGGGGTGGTGGTATGGACAACTGTCAGTTCTAGAATCTAGACAATTCAAATAGCTACTCTGGCTTAAAAATTAAGGTCTCTGATCTAAGTTTCGGCTGTTCTCACTGAATGAAGAGCACTGAAGTCAGGAAACATTGACTTCTAGGCCACTGGGTTTTGCTGATGTGTGAACTGCCATCCCAAACTTTCAACTAAGAATTGTTTGCTCTCTAAGAACACTCATGTAAGAACCCAACTCTCTCTCTGCAAGAGTTTTCTTCTAGGTCATATAAGCCCAGAGACTCTTTCCATCAGTCCTCCCAGCGCTGTCTTTGGCATATGCGCCGCCAGGGTGCAAAGATCCCAGCGCCCCCAAATTTAGTTTAGCCCCCAAATTAACTTTTATTATGCTTATTTCAGACACCACGCTTACGCCTTCTTTCTTGTTTACAAAAGAAGGGAGGAAAAAGAAAAACTTTTTTATTCTGCCCTGACCCTGCTGCTGCGTAGCAGTGCAGCTCAATACAATACGTAACATAATATTTTGATGTAAGAGTTAATTTTGTGTGCACGGCGCCGTTCAGAATGACAAGTGCCATCGCTGAGTCAAACGCCGCTGTTGTGAATGACAAGCACCACTGCTGGTGCAGCGCGTCTTTGGTAAATGAGCGCACAAAGTCAAATGCCCTTTAGTGAAACAGTAGGTATACATTTCGGTAATACCTAGGTATATATGTATTTTGTTTTTCTAGCTTGATCAAAATTATTTCATAACAGGTAGATAGTTAAGAGCTTAGGTGGCTTCAACGGTGAGCGCCTAGCGCCCCCCAGAATTCAGCACCCGGGTGCCCCACACCCCTTACACCCCTAAGAAAAGATGGCCCTGGTTTCAGCCGCTGAGAATCAAGACTGCTCTTGTAAGCATAGCCCAGTCCCGGGTTCTGCTTTGGGTGACACTGGAAAGAGATGAGACATTGGGAACTGCTTTTTAAATATACGATATTGTCAGAGCTGCTTCCAGATCCTAGCTCACAGAGGATCACGCTAGCCAGCGATCATTTTGTAAAAGTCTTTATTGAGTTACAGTTTCCATTCTCAAGCTGCTGCGTGCAACTCTACGTCTTATGGGTTAGACCGGCGAAGCTCCGTCTGAGTCTCCGCCCCCTGTACACCAGCTAAATGCCCTAGCCTTACTCCACCTTTTCCGCCTGACCGTTCTTCTCTGGGTCCCTCTGCCCCCCGTAGTCTCTTCCTTCCGGGACGCTTCTGACGCTGACCCCCCGGACCCTTCTGTCTCCTTGCGTTGGGCTTTAGGACCTGGCTCCCTTTCCGGGCTGCTTACTGCGCCACCTTCCTGTGCATTTGAACTTGGCGCGCGCGCCCAACCTTCCACTTTGCGCCTGACCGTTTCTTCGCTCCCCGATGGAGGTGTGGCCACTCCTGACTCATGCCCTCCCTCCTGCTGCGAGCTGCCAGAGCTCGGTACCTGGCGCCCTTCCTCTCCACTGCGTTCTGTTGGTGATGCTGGTCCCGATTTCCCACTGCTGCTCTCTGAGCCCCCTCTGGACCCTTCTTCCTGGGGTGTCCCCCTAGGCTCCCCCCTTGCTCCAGCCACTGGCGCCCCTTCCTGTGAATCTTCTGATTCACTGGAAAGACTCGGAGATCTCGGGTCGTCGTCATCACTCATCTTTTCTTCTGCCTCCTCCCCTTCGCTCTCTGTTTCCTCCCTTGCCCTCGCCTCTGCTCCTGAACCCCTGACAGATATATTTTGGAAAATGATTTGTCTGTCCGTCCATTTCTTTGTTTTCTATAGATTAAGCCAACTCTTGAGAGATCACAGCTAAATTTGGCAAGGGTGTTCTGGAGGTGGGGGTAGTGGTGTTTGTTGGAACACTGGCTGCCATTTTGAATCAAGATGGTCAACCGAAATGTCACTTTGGGTGACTTTGCCCATTTTTTTCGCTTAGGTTCAGCTGCCTCTTGAGGTATTGTTTTGGCACTAGGCTTTCCAAGTGGAGGGCGATGCTCTTCATCAAATGTTTGGAAACCAACTGCCATTTCATTTCAATATGGTGGAGATCTTCCAAGGTACCTTCTAGCCACCTGCAAGACTCAACGTCTATAGGTTAAGCTAGCTCTTGAGAGATCACAGCTAAATTTGGTCAAATGCCCTTTAGTGAAATACCTAGGTATATATGTATTTTGCTTTTCTAGCTTGATCAAAATTATTATTTCATAACAGGTAGATAGCTTAGGCGGCTTCAGGGGTGGGCGCCTGGTGCCCCTCAGAATTCGGCGCCCGGGTGCCCCACACTGCTTGCACCCCCAGGTAAAGACTGCCCAGTCCTCCCATTAGTCCCTTTCCTGAAACTTAACTTGTGAATTGGGGGGTGGGGGTGGGGAGGGGGGCATTAGCCGCAGCAACGGAGACAGATGCCTGAACTTGAGGCACTTTTCTAAACTAGAGAAGTTTAGCTCTTGACTTCACAGAGACAAAATCCAAATTCTATTTTCATCACAAATGAAATAAAAACGTTTCCTGTCCTAATCTTCTCAGGGCCCACCTAAGTCATCACTGCCTTAAAAAAAACCAAATCCTTATGTTATATTCATTTTCACTGATTGTCAGTTGCCTCGGAGTCCTACTGTCAGGCAGAAAGACAGGATATAAACATTTGAAGAAAATACATAATAAAGAACATTTTGAAAATTAATAAATTCAGTGTTTTCCCCCTACTCAATGTTCGCACAACATTGCTGGTAATGATGACAAATGCTGAAGAGCCAGTCTTTCATTAAAGTCCCTGCAAGGTATACGTGCCTCAATAATGAGGATGCACCCAGTTCAGCTGAATGTGTCTCTTGTAAATAAGCTACCGTATGTCAGCTCCCATCATTTTCAAATATGTTAAAATTAGCTTTTGTTTCTTGGATGCTCACAGCCCTTTAACATTGACTGTCTTCAAAATAGTTTTAACTCCTTTATCAATGTTCTTCCATTATTTCTTCATTTAACAATTTAACCTTATAGACTAAGATTCAGTTTTAATATTTTCTACATTCAGACCTTTATTATAATCCCTAAAAAGTCTAAGTTCAAGAATCACACAGTCACTAAACTTGTCATATGAATTTGATTCTATTAAATATATGTGTGCTCTATTTCCCAAATTGAGAGTAAATCTTAAACAATAATTTTTTTAAAAAAATGTTTGTGTGAATTAAAAAAAAGAAAAAAGGTAATAATGTTTTAAAAAGTAAAACTCACAGCATACTTTAAAAAAATTAAAAGTAAATAAAGTAGAACGAGAAAAAGAAAGACAAAAGAAAGACAAAATTAGGGTTATCCCTAATGGTTCTTAAGTTCTCTTCAAAAGTCGAAGCTGACCCAAGTTCATCTGAAGAAGTTGTCTCCAGGGCCATATTCCCCTGCTCAGCCGAGACTGATTGATTGCAAATTGAGGAGGGTGAGACGCAGGCAGAAGCAGCAGGTGGTCTTTTAGGGGGCATCTTGTTAAGGGAATAGAAATCTAAGATAAGAAATGTCTTAAATCCCTGTTGAAGTCCGAGCAGACTGATAATTTGGCTACCTACAAGCTGATTTTTGCAGAGAGCGAAGAGGGGAGCTGTTCACAGTGCCATTTTCAGAACTTGGGTCTTTTATAGCAAGATGCAGAGAATGTTAACATGGTAGCTTGCCAAAAGAGACAACTTCTGCCCTTCCCTAGCTGTCTTTCAGATCTACCACTGTGGAAGACCGGAGGGCGAGACTTCAGTTGCCAGCTCAAGCTGAGCTGCTCATCTGTCGGGTACAAAAAGGTGACACCGCCACTAGCAGGCTACTCTTGGTGGTCCCCCTGTGTTCCAGATGAAGCACAACACCCATTAGGGATGCAGGTGGTGCTGTGGTCTAAACCACTGAGCCTCTTGGGCTTGCTGATCAGGAGGTCGGCGGTTCGGATCCCCGTGATGGGGTGAGCTCCCGTTGCTCGGCCCCTGCTCCTGCCAACCTAGCAGTTCAAAAGCACGTCAAAGTGCAAGTAGATAAATAGGTACCGCTCCGGCGGGAAGGTAAACGTTTTGGTGCGCTGCTCTGGTTTCGCCAGAAACGGCTTAGTCATGCTGGCCATATGACTCGGAAGCTGTACGCCGGCTCCCTCGGCCAATAAAGCGAGATGAGTGCCGCAACCCCAGAGTCATCTGTGACTGGACCTAACGGTCAGGGGTCCTTTACCTTTACCTTTAAACATTCATTAAGCTACCCTCATCAAGACACGCTGCTATCATAGCTGAAAAGGAAAACATTCACTCTCACACGTGCAGTGGGGAGCTTTCCCACCAGAGGGCACCCTTCCTCATTAACACTAAGCAGGAAGTATTGCTGGCTGCTATTTTTTTTTAGATTGCACTGCTAAATTTTTAGTTTAGCATTCTGATACTGACTTTTTAAGTTGTGTTTGTATTCTAGACTTGAATGTATGCTTTTATTTTGTAAACTGCTTAAAGATTTTAACATAAAACAGTCGATTGGGTAGATAAATGAGCGGGCACATAAGCCTGATAATTCGAAATCAACCCTAGCTTTCAGTTAATATGAATAACTTCATAGAATCACAGACTTGGAGAGTTGGAAGGGACCCCAATAGTCACCTAAAGCATCCATGGAAGGTGGTCATCCAGAAACCTCTGCTTATTAACCTCCAAGGAAGGAGAGTCCACAACCTGTCAAGGGAGGCTTCTGGTTTCTGCTTAGGGTTCTTGAACGCTTTGTATTCTTACAAACAAATGTAAGTATTCTATACTTGATGTTCATAGACACACATACAATTGTGTGTGTATATACACACCCACACCCCATTGTGAACCAGTGCTCAGACCTTGCCAATAGTAGCCCGTCAAACAATGGCCTTGAGCAAGGATCTTCTGCCCAGGGGAAGTCAGTACCCTTCCCGCAATCCAAGCCTGTGTGGGTATTGTTTAGAGCAGGGGTCAGCAAGGTTTACCTTGCCTTGGTCAGTTCACTCCAGCAGAGATCCCTCCGCCAGCTAGATTGCACGGGCGCCCACAATTTCCGGCATCTGCGCAGACACGATTTCTGGCATCTGTGCATGTGTGGATGCAATTTCCAGCGCTGGGGAAGCAAGTCTCTGCACCACGCTGCGCTGCTTTAGCGCAGCGCATGGGGACTCAGTGAGCGGGCGGCTCAGATCGGTGGTGGCTCGTGGGCCGGTTAAATGACCCTCGTGGGCCTCAGGTTGCCTAGCCTGATTTAGAGTGAGTTGGAGGAAAGCCTCCTTGCAGCCTGCAGATTGCAGACTTCAACCTGGAGAGTGACAGCACAGATTTTCCAGGTGAAGAACCTGAATTAGCCCATTAATTGCCCAATGGTGTCCACTCATCAAGAAGCTCCCAACAGAGAAGACCGTGGGTTTCCAAGAGCATCCAGCAGCATCCCAGAGGGCAGTTTCCATAGCTGTTAATGCCATTTGTTTTCCTGCTGTAGCTCTGACTGTTGCAGGAGTGGGAATCTGAGAATCAAAGTCTCAGGCTGGAGATAGACAGGGTTCTTTAAAGTGGTATGATAGCACCACTATTGCCCATGGTAGGCATATTCGTCTTTTATCTCCTCGTCACTTCCACTCAGATAAGTTTTCAGGCCTTTGACGCATTATACTTTGAGCACGTTTGATATTTATCTCGCAAAAATTATTACCAGTGTCCAGTTTCCAGTGCCGTGCAAGCCATGCTCCTTCCTTCTGCATCTATTAATTTAATCAAGCCAGTTTGGGCGCACGGTTTGATTAGATGGCTCAGAAACAGACCCTCCCCCTCAGGGCTGCTAATGTTGGCTCTTTCATGAGATCAAGAGATTAGATTGAGAAACAAGATCGGCCTGCAGCCAGGTTGAATGCTGCGCACATAAACTAGTTTAGCAAACTGCAAGAGCATGATAAGGGATCTACGGCTCCCTGCTGTTTTGCAGTGAGAGTGCATTTGAGTTGAGTCTCTAGTGGGGAAAAAAATCTTTGAGCTGCTGTTCCTGGGTCAAGAGCCAGGATTTTTTTTTTCCCTGTTGCATTTGCTACTGTGGGTGGAGACACAGTTATATAAGCAAGTCATGTGGGAAGGTTCTTGCTGATAATAAGGAACAGGTGGAAATCAGCCCTGAGTGCTCACTGGAAGGACAGATTGTGAAGCTGAGGCTCCAATACTTTGGCCACCTCATGAGAAGAGAAGACTCCCTGGAAAAGACCCTGATGTTGGGAAAGATGGAGGGCACAAGGAGAAGGGGACGAGATGGTTGGACAGTGTTCTCGAAGCTACGAACATGAGTTTGACCAAACTGCGGGAGGCAGTGGAAGACAGGAGTGCCTGGCGTGCTCTGGTCCACGAAGAGTCAGACACGACTAAATGACTAAACAACAACAAAAAACAACAACAAGAACAATAGCAATCGTACTCAAAAAAAGTGCCCAAAGGCCCATGCAGGTCAGCATCCTGTTCTCAGTGGCCGACCAGATGCTTCTGGGTAGCCTGCAAGCAGAATCTGATCACAACAGAAGTCTCTCCACTTGTGATTCCCAACAAATGACATTCAGAGGCCCACTGCATCCAACACTGGAGTTAAAACTGAAAGCCTTACCCTCAACAATCCCCTTATAAAGGCCATCACAACATTTTTATGGGAGTGAATTCTATTGTCTCACTAGGTGCTTAATTTCATCTCTTCTGTATCATATAACATATGGCTTCATTGGATGGCCCGGGTTTTAGTATTATGAGAGAGGGAGAAAGACCCTCCCTGTACACTTTCCCCCTACTATGTCTTATAGTTTTTCCCACCTAGATCAGGCACCTCACTTAACCACGGAAATGCCTTTTTAGGGAGAGTATGTATACACACATACATGCTGGAGGAAACTCTTGAGAGTCCCATGGACTGCAAGAAGAACAAACCTATCCATTCTTAAGGAAATCAGCCCTGAGTGCTCACTGGAAGGACAGATCCTGATGCTGAGGCTCCAATACTTTGGCCACCTCATGAGAAGAGAAGACTCCCTGGAAAAGACCCCGATGTTGGGAAAGATGGAAGGCACAAGGAGAAGGGGACTGGTCGTGCTCTGGTCCACGACTAAACAACAACAACATGTACACACACACGAGAGAGAGAGAGAGAGAGAGAGAGAGAGAGAGAGAGAGAGAGAGAGAGAAGCTAGAAGTTTTATAGATAACATACCATTGAATTCTGTAGTACAGTGATGGTCAGTGTAAAGAGCAAGCCATGAATACATGGAAGATGGAGCAAGCTTGTTTTCCTCTGCTTCAGAGGGTGAGACCTGAACCAATGGATTCCAGCCAATGGATCCAAAAGAATCTATCCAAATTGGGTGAATGGGCATTAAAATGGCAGATGTGTGTCAACAGGTAAAGAGACATTGGAGCAATTATCTCTAACATGACAAGAAAGAGACCTTGGGATTGCGGTAGATACCTCAGCAAAACCTTCAACCCAGCATGCAATATGATGCCAGCAGGTGTATTCAATATTCCTTGCCTAACAACCCCCAACTTCTTTCCATTGTGCTGCCCACCACAACCCCCAAATCCCTTTCTGTGTTGATGGGCTCCCTGAAAAAGTCTGCTTTGAAACTTATTCATAAATAACCTTCACCTCACTGGACTCTTTGTTTTTAAACACTATTTCCTGCCCCCCCCTCCCCAAACTCTGGAAGGCGGTTTTTCCTGGCCAATACTCCCAGTTCAGTGTGGAGGCAGCTTTTGCCCCAGGTTCCCTGACGGTGGGCAAGGAAGCCTTTGTGTGTTCTTGGTGCTCCCTTGCACTGCAAAGCACCTTTGGTGAAGGAAAGGGCACTTCAGGGCCAGAGTCCTCCTTTGCCTGTTAATGTCCATGCAGCCAGGATCATGCGCAGCATACATAGATAAGAGCTCATCTGGTACGGGGCTAAGTTGCAGCTTGCCCATGCGGAGCTTAAATATGTCTGGCGGTGAGGTGTGATTGGCTGGTGGGTTGCAGCCAATGTCAAGAGCTCCTGTGATGGTGTTGGCATGACTGGGGTTGGAGGGGTGGGGCATTGAAGATCTCCATCTTGGGCCCTTCCATTGCTTCTTGTGGTTAAATTTATTTCCCTACCCATTCCTCACCTTAAGCACAGTCCCTTATTCACCTTTCCACCTGCACTTCTTCCTCTGCATGGTACCACTTTTGGGGGGTTGCTAAAAAGCATGGCACTTACTGTAACAACTTCATGGTGAGTACCGGCCCCTATTTTTCCAGAAAAAAAGCTCTGGTGCCACCACTGATATTGTATATTTAAATACGTTTTGAACTTGCCCCAACCATTTCAGCCAACTGGAGAAGAACTGATTTAATTGCAGCTCACAAGAGAAGATGGATTACAGGAACATTAAATGGATTTAGGGAGAAGTTTTATATAACTCCTCAATTATTAACTGCATGTAATCTCTCAGTCAACTTTAAAGACTTTCAAGCACTATTCTCCTCCAGTACGTGAAACACTATCTAGCATAACGGCATTATTTGTCACAGCTCTGCATTATCAGCTAACACCACTCTCCTAGCCTTGGGAAGAAAACAAAGACACCCAGCGAAGTTGGAAGTAGGATGCTTTATATAATCTAAAAACACCTGTGTTTCTCTATTCATCTCAACTGAAAGTTGTACTACATTTATCATTTATTTAATTGGACATGTAACCCACCCCAAGGTCTTGGGTGAATAACAATATACCCATTATTCTGTGCTACCAGAATCCAGTTTGAATAAGGACATCTCACAACATTTCCCAAAGGCAGAGAAGAGAGGCTGAGGTTTTGCTGAGGAAGTAGAAGGTGATCCCAAAGTTGAGTAACAATGTCTCGCAACCCACCCATGAAGATCTGTTGGTGTACTTAAGACAGCATCCTTTATTTTGGCAGAAACTGCAAAACAGATTGAATCTTGGTTTGTCACCACGTCTTAAGTTTCTTTTTAAAAATAATGAATTATTTTCCTCCCCAGATCTTCTGGGAGATATCTAATCTTGTCAATATAAACAGCAATTGGGGATGTGTGGGAAGATAATTGTTTGAGCTTCCAAAAGGTGGGTAGTCAAATAGAAGAGGAAGTCCCTTCTTTTCTATAGTCCAAATTTTTAACCTCCTTAAATGCATACAAAAATCTTATGAAGCTGAAAGTTTTGACAAGTAAACGGTATCCCTTGCTTTCAAAGACTGAAGTTACTGACTTTAATTGTAAGCACTACTGAGGGGGATAACTAAAGGAAGATTCATCTTCATTATATAAAAAGGTAATATCTATCCCTATGGTAACTGACTTTAACTCAAACCATCTGAAATAAATTTACAATGGAAAATGAATGACAACCTGCTAAGAGATCAAGAGATCGTAAAGAAGGCCCAAAAAGCTTTAAAGGACTATTTTGAAATTAACTTGAATACCTCGGTGGAAAAAAGAATAATCTGGGACGCAAGTAAAGCTGTTATGAGAGGGTTTCTGATACAACAGAATACGATTAAGAAAAAATTCTGGAATGGGAAAAAGGATAAGATACTAGAGAAGATAAGAGATGGAGAGAAAAAATTAAGATTGAATCCAAAATCAAAAGAGACTCTAAGAGAAATCAAATTCCACCAGTCACAATATACGAAATTGATCAACCAAGAAGTGGAATGGAAAATCAAACAAATGAAACAAAGATCTTTTGAATCTGCGAATAAATGTGGGAAACTGCTAGCTTGGCAGTTGAAAAAGAGACAAAAATTAAATTATGTTACCAATCTAGAAGTTGAAGGGAAAAATATTCAGAAACCGGGAGAAATTAGAAAGTGCTTCCAGAAATATTTTAAAAAACTGTATACACAAGGGTCCGAGGAAGTAACTTCTTGAAAGACAATGGCCTACCAGAATTATCTCAAGAGAAGAGATCAATCTTGAATTGTAAAATAACACAACAGGAAATTGAGGATGCCATTCAGAATATGCAGCTAGGCAAATCTCCAGGCCCTGATGGACTTACCTCCAAGTACTATAGGACGTTAAAAGACTACTTGATACAACCATTAATGGAGGTTTGCAACCAGATTATGGAGGGAGGGAGGGCACCAGATACGTGGAAAGAAGCATTCATCACATTGATACCTAAAGTGGAAACTGAAAAGACTCAACTTAAGAACTACCGTCCCATCTCACTCCTAAACGTGGATTACAAAATATTTGCAGATATTTTGGCTAATAGATTTAAAAAAGTATTAAATGAAGTAATTCATAAAGACCAAGCTGGCTTTCTCCCAGGTAGACATTTGTTTGATAACACTAGGAATATTATCGATATTCTGGAACTTTTACAAACAAATATTAACACTAAAGCAGTGTTAATTTTTATTGATGCGGAGAAGGCCTTTGACAACATTTTTTGGAAATTTATGAAGAAAAACTTGGAAGGGATGGGAGTGGGAAGGGGGTTTGAGAATGGAATAGAAGCAATCTATTCAGAACAAAAAGCTAAGTTGATAGTGAACAATGTGGTGACGGAAGAACTTCATATTGAAAAAGGAACACGTCAGGGGTGCCCCCTTTCCCCTTTATTGTTTATTTCAGTCCTGGAGGTTTTGCTGAACATGATAAGGAAGGATCGGCAGGTACAAGGAATACGGGTCGGAGCGAAACAATATAAACTGAAAGCATTTGCAGATGACTTGGTTTTAACATTACAGGAGCCAGAATCTAGTACAAAAAGAGTTTTGGAATTGATTCAGAAATTTGGTCGGGTGGCGGGTTTTAAGCTGAACAAACAAAAAACTAAGGTGTTAGGGAAAAATTTGACAGCTATTGAAATAGAGGGGTTTCAGAAGGAAACAGAATTAAATATTGTTAAAAAAGTGAAATACCTGGGGGTCAATCTTTCTTCCAAGAACTTGAATTTATTTAAAGATAATTATGAGAAATGTTGGTCAGAAGTTAAAAAAGATCTAGAAATCTGGTCAAGATTGAAACTATCCTTGTTAGGCCGAATTGCAGCTATAAAAATGAACGTTTTGCCAAAAATGTTGTTTTTGTTTCAAGCCTTGCAGATTGTGGACAGAGTGGAATGTTTTGGAAAGTGGCAGAAGGACATCTCTAAATTTATCTGGCAGGGCAAAAAGCCCCGAATAAAGTTTAAAATACTAACTGATGCAAAGGAGAGAGGGGGGTTTGCCCTGCCAGACTTAAGGTTATATTATGAAGCTGCGGCCTTCTGCTGGATGAAAGATTGGATTCTGTTAGAAAACACTGATGTCCTAGATCTGGAAGGCTTTAATAATTCGCTAGGTTGGCATGCGTATTTGTGGTATGACAAGGGAAAAACACACGGAATGTTTAAAAACCATATTGTCAGAAAAGCAATATTTATGGTCTGGAAAAAAAACAAAGACTTATTGGAAAGTAAAACTCCGAGGTGGATATCACCAATAGAGGCCAAGGCTCGGAAAAAAACCCAATATGGAGGCCTGCTGGCCGAAATATTGGGAAATAATAGAAAACATTGGAGGTAATTGGAGGTTGCAGAGCTTTGAAAAATTAAAAGGTAAGGTGCAAAATTGGTTACATTATGCCCAAATTAATGAGGTCTTTAAGTTAGACAAAAAAACAGGATTCCAGGTGGAAAAATCGAAACTTGAGACAGAGTTGTTAGAACCAAGGACCAAGTTATTATCGAGAATGTATAACTTGCTGCTTAAATGGAACACTCAGGATGAGACAGTTAAATCAGCTATGATAAAATGGGCTCAGGACATTGGTTATAATATCATGTCTGAAGCCTTTGAGAGGTTATGGACCACCGGTATGAAGTTTACTGCATGTAATGCTCTGAAAGAAAATATTATGAAAATGGTATACAGGTGGTACATGACCCCGGTCAAGCTGGCTAAGATATACCATTTGTCCGATAATAAATGTTGGAGGTGTAAGGAAGCTGAGGGGACATTCTTTCACCTTTGGTGGACTTGTCCAAGATTGAAGGCCTTCTGGGAAATGATTTATAACGAGTTAAAAAAGGTGTTTAAGTACACCTTCCCCAAGAAACCGGAGGCCTTCCTTCTGGGCATTGTCGGCCAGAAGGTGTTAAAGAAGGATAGAACTTTTTTCATGTATGCTACTACAGCAGCAAGAATTCTTATTGCTAAGCATTGGAAGACTCAAGATTTGCCCACACTGGAGGACTGGCAGACGCAATTGATGAACTACATGGAACTAGCCGAGATGACTGCAAGGATCCGAGATTTGGGAGAAGAAGCAATGGAGGAGGATTGGAAAAAATTTAAGGACTATTTGCAAAAGTATTATAAGTTATATGAATCTTAAGATGCCGTATGACTTGGAATGTTAGCCCCAGCAACGAAAGTGGACTATATATGAAATTGGATAATATTTATGAAAAAATCAAAGTTTAAATGGGTAAAAATGATAATATGTTATATTTTAGAGTAAATGGAAAACAAGAGATTTAAACTTAAACTGCAATTGAAAGTACAAAGAAACACATGAAACAAGGTCATAATTTGCTGATAACTTTATTGTCAAGAATGCACTATGTGGGGGATGCGGGGAAGTCCGATAGAAATCTGAAATAAGTTGTTGAAATGGTTGTGATTTTCTGTTTTTTTTTCTTTCTTTCTATTTTCTATGTTCTTTCTTTTCTCTGTTTTATCTGTAATTTGGAAAAAAATGCAATAAAAATTATTATAAAAAAAAACAAAGACTGAAGTTACTGACTTTAATTGTAAGCACTACTGAGGGGGATAACTAAAGGAAGATTCATCTTCATTATATAAAAAGGTAATATCTATCCCTATGGTAACTGACTTTAATTCAAACCATCTGAAATAAATTTACAATCTCCAGGAATACAAAAGTTGGAGATCTCAGGCTCTACCAAAGGGATGTGTCAATGGACAAGGAATGGTCTACTTCATATCCCTTAAGTTGCTTTACTTGGCTATGTAAAAGTTAAGGTCTTATGAAGATTTTGAACTGGTTACAAAGATGTTAGCCTCAACTAGATGAAGTAAATAACAATTCCTGTTTTGGAAAGGTGTTTTGGGAAGTAGTCAGGAATTGGGGCTCTGGGTAAAAGCAGACATAAAGCCTTACGTGCAGGCAATGGTGGATTTTGGGGTGGATGGGGCAAAATGGCAATCCAAAATATGACACAAAATATTGCTTGCCTTCTTTATCTCAGCAGAGACATTCCCATGGCAGCATGTAAGAAAGAAGTACAGACTTTCCTTGGATCAAACTTCAGAGGATCCCATTCTCAATTCGATAGACAAACTTCACATATCATTCTTTCATGGCATTGTTTCCCGTGGATGGAACAAAAGGTGGTAGATTTAAGCAAATGGTGAAGTTAAATTCGTATTTGATGTTAAATCTTTGGCTAAAATGGGAGGCGCTGACCTTGGAACGGGTGCAAAGAGGAGAAACTGATTCAACAGAGTTGCTGACTGAAATCAAGAGAGATATTTTTTTTAGGTTGATTATATAAACTAAAACCATTCACAGCTTGGGCAGCCCTTCGATTTAGTCATAAGTGCAATGCAACATTCAATATATTTACTTCCCATTATTCCTGATGTACCTGTAACTGTGCGGAGGCTTTTTCAAAGTGGATGGACATTGAAATTATCTGTACGGTTCTCAGTAGTGGACTTGGGTACCATGGCACCCTGTGTGAAGCAAAAATTTGGCGCCCTCCATCCACGTACTGCCTTCCCAAAGGCAGGCAAGGAGGCACCTGACTTTGGGAAGGAGGAGAGAGGACTATAGGTTCTGGTCAGAGCATCATGCCTCCTTCTCCTTCTGCTGCAGGTTTGACCCTTGGTGTCGCTTCTGGCAGGTGGACTGGAAGTCCAGCGCCTTTGCCAAACCTCTCACATCTGTTGTCAATAAAGCTGTGGCCTTATTCGATCCAATCTAAGTGTGTTGTGTCCATCATTGCAGTGACCATGACAATTGGCAGAAGATGGTGCTTCATGACTGATATGCAAAGTAATATGACTGTGAGCGGCTGCTGAGACCACATAACACTGGTCTTGAAAGACCTACATTGGCTCCCAGTACCTTTCCGAGCACATTTCAAAGTGTTGGTGCTTGACCTTTAAAGCCCTAAACGGCCTCAGTCCAGTATACCTGAAGGAGTGTCTTCACCCCCATCGTTCTGCCCGGACACTGAGGTCCAGCTCTGAGGGGCTTCTGGCAGTTCCCTCACGGCGAGAAGCCAAGTTACAGGGAACCAGGCAGAGGGTCTTCTTGGTAGTGGAGCCCGCCCTGTGGAACACCCTCCCACCAGATGTCAAAGGAAAAAACAACTACCAGACTTTTAGAAGACATCTGAAGGCAGCCCTGTTTAGGGAAGCTTTTAATGTCTAAAGGACTGTTGTATTTTAATATTTTGTTGGAAGCCGCCCAGAGTGGCTGGGGAAACCCAGTCAGATGGCAGGGTATAAATAATAAATTATTATTATTATTAGCTAACTGAAGCTTCAAAACTGCCTTCAAGTTTCAGGTTAACAGTTTCAGGTTAAGAACGGACCTCCAGAACGAATTAAGTTCTTAACCAGAGGTACCACTATATTTAAAATACACCACAGTGATCTGGAAATAACTAGCACATGAATAACCTGGGCCATCTATAGTTTCTGGCAGCGGCGTAGCGTGAGTTGTCAGCACCCGGGGCAACGCAAGTAATTTGCGCCCCCTAACCCGGGGCAAGGCAAGTAATTTGCGCCCCCCAACCCCTAACCTGAGAGTTGCCGCTGGCGCTGCCGCCCAAACGACGCCGCTTGCCCGGAGGAGGAGGGGGGCAGAGAGGCGAGGGAAATGCAACGGCCCAGCAGCTGCAGCAGTACCGGCAGAGGCGGGGCTGTGAGGAGGGGCTGCCTGGCGCGTCCTCCGTGGCGAGCGCTGAGAGCCGCTGCCTGCCGGGCGCCTTCAGCTGGGCGCCGCGAGACATGCGGCTCTGCTACAGCCTGCGCCCGAGGCTCTTCGGCGACTCCGGAGGCAGCGAGCACACCCCCCCAGATGTTGCGCCCGGTGCGGCCGGCCCCCCTGGCACCCCCCACGCTACGCCACTGGTTTCTGGTGATGCTGACAAGAAAGGTAGTGCAAAGTGGTCCCAGCCACTGACACAACATTTCAGTTTAGAATAATGGGACACATTTTCACGGGTAGCATTAGAAAAGGCTGATATCAGTCTGCACAATGACTACATACCAGGCAGAGTCTCATGTTGTCAACAGTTTAGTGGTATTACGCCTATCAACCAAGACAATAAAGAGCACATGCAGCCACTCGAGAGCTTGGAGCCTGGCTAGATGCTACTAAATGAAAAGCAAAAGTTAGGAGAGGTTTTTGTACAACAGCATCTGGCCTGACTCATCCTAGTTCAGTTGTAGCCAAAGCAGTCTCTCCCAGGTGTTGTTGGACTCTGGTGCTCTCAACATGATCAGGGATGATAGGAACTGCAACTCCACAACATCAGGAGTGCAAAATGTTGACTATCTGAGACGAGAACTTGGCATCAGTACCCTGCAACCATTCTTAACTCACCCCAGATTTACCAGCCACTCAGCATAAATAAACAATACATGGCCTTTTAAACTGTGTGTGTGAGAGAGAGAGTATTGATTTTGTTTGTTACTATGGTATGCATTTCTGTGTTTTTAAATTGTAAACTGCCCTTTGATCCTCGGATGAACGGTAGTATAGACATCTAATAAATAAAATAATATAATATAATATATATGTATTTATTTGACAAGCATCCCAAACATGCAATGCCATGGCAAGCGAAGGAGGAAACATCCATGAAAATAAAGGCGCATATTTTGCAGACACAAGATTTACCCACTCTGGAAGAATGGCAGATGAAAGTGATGGACTATATGGAATTGGCGGAAATGACTGGTAGAATCCGAGACCAGGGAGAAGAGTCGGTGGAAGAAGATTGGAAGAAATTTAAAGACTATTTACAGAAGTATTGCAGAATTAATGAATGTTAGAATGATGTTTGATTGAAGTTAAGCGGTTTCTAGCTGTAATGATATAAAAGAATATGTAAAAATTGGATTTCTAAATAGGTAAAAATTTAATGTTATAATATATTAAGATCAAAGATCAGGATAATAAGGAGGGAAAGAAATTGCTGAATTAATTAATTGAATTGGAACACAAAAAAAGGGAGGTATGAGGAGGTCCGGGAAACAAGGATATGAATTTAAGATATGGAAAGGTTGATTTTTTTTATTTTATTTTTTCCTTTTTTCTGTAAGTGTACTTTTTTTTATTCTGTATTTTTCTTGTATTTTTATTTTTGTCTTTTACTTTTGTATTTCTTGTTTTTATGTAATTCCTTTTTCTGAAACTTTAATAAATATTTTATAAAAAAGGTGCATATTTTGCACAGCCCTTTCACCGCTAATCTGTTTCCTAGTAAAGAGGTCAGTGATCTTTTTGGAATACTAATCTAATGTGGATTGGTTCCCTGTGGCTCTGTCTCATTTCCTAAACCAATAAGAAGCAGCAAGTGTCTTTTTAGATTATTGCTAGTTGAGGAAGGGAGAAACTCTTGCTGATGTGAACTAATTAATACCACACTGACTACAGTTAATCCCTGGGTTTTATTCTACCCTGTCATTAAAGAACACATGGTCAACATTTCTAAGAGGCAAATCTTTTGCAACTTTCTGTCTTTTTGTGCTTTAAGGAAAATGTTTGCAATAAACAGGCAGCCTCATTTTCTATTTCTCTCATGTGAGAGATGTCGCAGTACAGAATTGTCTAGGCTACAGAAGACAAAATAAAACATCATTTGGGATACCAACGGCAAAAGGGACATTTCCCCGGGGATCCACACTTGCAACATTTCCATTCCTCTGCCCAAGAAAACTTTTACCAGCAAGAGCTCAAGCACAGAGAAGGACCTGCTTTTGCCTCGGGGTTCGAGGCTAAATAGGACCTGGTGGCCTTGCTCTGATTATACCATTGATTACAAGATAATCCCTTGAATATTTCATGTTGAAATGAGCATGCAGTATCCAGGTAGTATGGTAACATGAGCAAGCTGAGGTGCAGGCTTTTAAAAAGTCTGCCACACTTACCTCCTGCCAGGTAGCGTTGTCCACTCTTTCAGATGAACTGCGGCTTTTTGCAGCAGTAATAAGCTAGGATTCCTTGCCTAATCCTCACCGACACAAGCAGCTGCTTCCTTTGGCTTTTGAGCAGAGCGGATTCTAACTTAAGACACTGGCTTTGCCCTGGATTTTTCTTTTCCTTATCCCTTGCTGTTTGTGCTCTTGCTTTTGGCAGTGCAGTCTGTGCAGCTGGAGGCAGAGATGCTGCCGTCCCACCTAGGAGATACTCTTGAGCGTCAGCGGCTGGTGGCTGGTTCTTTTTGCTCTTTGCTTAGATGGTGATTATTGAAACAGAAGATCTGGCTAATTTGCTTTGGCTCGTGGTTGACTTTCAGAAAGCACAGGCTAGGATGGAAATAGCTGCTCATCAATGATACCCCAGCGTGAGACCAACGCAGCCGCGTCCTCTTAGTGTCCAGGCAACTTCCAGGCAACTTTAAGCCCTTGCTGAAATATGGAAGCCCACGGTAAGGTTACCCTTGGCTTCACTGTTAATTTGACACTAGGAGGCGAACTCATGGAGGGGAAGGAACGGAGGTGACTTCAGAATGGTATTTGACTGGTTTTCTTAATTATGCTTTCCCTCCTAACAGGGTCCAGGAAAAAAGTCTTCTTGTATCTAGTTTTAAGTTTCTTACTGGGAAAATATAAATTAGCACAGGCAACATAATCTATATGGAAAAGCTAGAAAAAGAAAAAGAGCAGAGGTGATGATTTGTGTATTATTATCTGCATATTTCCCCATATTTGTGGATTCTGAGATCATGTTCACAGGTTGCCGTCCTACGCAGAACTGGGGAGTTTTCAATGGGCTTAGGCATGCCCTAGCCTGAATATTCCACAGGCTACAGCAGTGGGAAATGGGAGGTCAGACTGGGATAAGAGCATCTTAGCAGCAGAGAGAGGGTCGGTCAGGCATCTCAAAGGAGGACATTCTGTAACCTGGCTGCAGTGGCGGACCACAGGGTCTCAAATTTCAGCGACCCCTTTTGGTGCGACACCAAAATCTGGTGCCTCCGACCTCTCACACTCCATTCTGAATCATAGCTGCACTGTCCCCTGAGGCACCCCCAAAGCTCCACACCCAGTGCAACTGAACCAGTAAAGTAAAGGTAAAGGGACCCCTGACCATTAGGTCCAGTCGTGACTGACTCTGGGGTTGCTGCGCTCATCTCGCTTTATTGGCCAAGGGAGTCGGCGTACAGCTTCCGGGTCCTGTGGCCAGCATTACTAAGCCGCTTCTGGTGAACCAGAGCAGGGCATGGAAACACCGTTTATCTTCCCGCTTTAGCGATACCTATTTATCTACTTGCACTTTGACGTGCTTTCAAACTGCTAGGTTGGCAGGAGCTGGGACTGAGCAACTGGAGCTCACCCCGTTGCGGGGATTCGAACCGCCAACCTTCTGATCAGCAAGTCCTAGGCTCTGTGGTTTAACCCACAGCACCACCCACGTCCCTAACTAAATCAGTAGTGCTCCCCTAAATCCGCCTCTGTTGGCCACCACAACAGGGAAGGGCCAGGGGCGTAGAAGGGGTGTGTGGTGTGTGCGGCCCACTCCGGGTGTCCCGGGGGGGGGGCAAAATGGTGTGCAGCACTCACCATGGGGCCTGCGCCACGCGTCTCTCCTGGGAGTGACGCGGTGGCTTGAGCACCCACAGGCTCTGTGCTGCCCAAACAGTCTGCCCGTTGCCTCCCCCCCAGCTGTAGGGCGGCTGAGTGGGAGGAGGCAGGCAGACTCCTCGGAGGCCCCATGGAGCATCCTGCCCCGGCTGGCCCCACCCCCGGGCGCAGGGCACATGCGCCGCCCCAGGTGCCCGATCGGCTTGCTCCGCCGCTGAGAAGGGCCTGCCAATCTCAGCCCCAGTGGTTATGAGATGCCAATTAAAGCTAGCAGTGTTGAAATCAATTTGAGCTGGAGAAACCATTAGCCTGCTTCAAGCAGTCTGGTCCCAAACAGGAAATGCAAGCGTGAGGAGCCAAGCCCTCTTCCTCCCCTGCCTGATTTCCCCCGAGGTGCTTGCTTCAGGTGCCTTTTGTCTCAGTATGGCTCTTGGACAGAGCTGGACAGAAGATCAGGCTGTGGGAATGACTGTGCACGCCTTTTGTAAAACTGGGACCTCACTCCCCCCTTTTTTTATTTGAGCAGGGCTGACATACAAATAAGAACGGTGCCTACCCCATCAGATCTACTTTGGTTCTGATGAAACACTTCATGCAGAACTTTCATATGAGTGTAATAAATAATTATTATTATAATAATAATTTTATTATTTACAGTGGTGCCTTGCAAGACAAAAATAATCCATTCCGCGAGTCTCTTCGTCTAGCGGTTTTTCTGTCTTGCGAAGCAACCCTATTAGCGGCTTAGCGGATTAGCGCTATTAGCGGTTTAGCGGCTATTAAAGGCTTAGCAGCTAAAAGGCTATTAGCGGCTTAGCGGCTTAGAAAAAGGGGGGGAGCGAAAAAAATCGCAAGACTTGCAAGACGTTTTCATCTTGCAAAGCAAGCCCATAGGGAAATTCGTCTTGCGAAGCGCATCGAAAAACGGAAAACCCTTTCGTCTAGCGGGTTTTTCGTCTTGCGAGGCATTCGTCTTGCGGGGCACCACTGTATATGCCGTCTGTGGGGCTCCCAACAAAATATTAAAAACACCACACACTAAAAACTTCGCTGAACAGGGCTGCCTGCTTATCTCTTTGACATCTGATGGAAGGGCATTCCACAGGGCAGGTGCCACTACCAAGAAGGCCCTCTGCCTGGTTCCCTGTAGCTTCATGTCTCGCAGTGAGGGAACCACCAGAAGACCCTCAAAGCTGGACCTCAGTGTCCAGGCTGAACAATGGGGGTGGAGACGCTCTTTCAGTAAATAGCTTCATCCGCTAATTATTTACTGAAGGCAAATGAGTGCAACGGTCACAAATCCAACTCTTCGGGATTGGTACAGTCCTTAAGTTGCAGCAAAACCTTGAATTTATAATAAGTCTAAAACCTTAGCACTTAAACATGCTATGTACAGATCACCACACAGGGAGGAAGTAGAGAGAACCAAGAAAGAAAGAGAAAGTGAAACCAGGCTCCTTCTGGCCTGTTTTTATAGTTACCCCATTCAGGACTGGGGAGTCCCCCACAACTGCCCTCCCCCTGTCCCCCAGAAACAGTAGTTCTGTCTTGTCAGGATTCAATCTCAATCCATTACTGCCATCCAACTTCCAACCACCTTCAGACATTCACATTGGACATTTACTGCCCTCACTGGTAATGCCTGTCAATGGAAGCAAATTCACACATGCTACTATGAATCAAGTACTAAGTAAGTAGTGAATTATTCAGTTGATTTAAATATTACAGAATTATTCCTCTTCTTGACCTTTGCTCCTCAGATATGCCTTTAACTCTCCCACACCCTGCCTACAACAGAAAAGTCACCCAGATCTCTGCTTCAAAAAACAGCAAAAAATACCTCACTGTTCCTCAAAATCAGCGCTCTGTACATTTTGGAAGAGTCAATGGGGCTTCAGAACCATCTGGCTACAGAGTGACTCATAAAAAGTCTGTAAGTAGAATCAGTGGAATGACCATTGACTTACTTGAACTTATCTGGTTAATTAAGCAGTTATGAATGAACCAGGATATGTCTGATTAAAAAGTCGATCTTAACAACTAGCTAACTGGATGCCCTTCTGCTAGAACTGCCACCACCAGAGCTTTTTTGCTAGTCTTACCGAAACTCTTCTTTCCTCAATATTCCTCAGACATTTCACCTCAAAAATGGGTGACATTTGATTGCAGCTTAAAGATGTGTGGAACCGCCTCCATGTGGAAGCTCACTAGCCTTATCGAAAGCAGCAACAGGTGTGCTCCTCAGGTGCAGCCTGAAACATCAAAGGGGGTTGTACAGAAGAGGAAATTTCAAGCAGGAGTATCTTACCTTGCCTTTGCAGGGCTGCATCTACCAAAATTTGTTCTTCTGCAAAATGTTCAAAGATTAAGAAACTCTGCTCGCTTTTGCCTTGCATCACATGGAGTCTTAGCCTTTCTATCACTGCTCCTGGCTGTTGTTGCTTTATAAAAAGACTCGGTTTTATGTCTCTCCACAGCCACTGCCACTTTTGCTGTGTGAATATATATGTCTTGTCTGAACTTGCATTGCTCTAACACTCCTGTCCTCTCTCCAAACACTGGAACCATCCCCATGTGCAGGTAATCTCTGGGTCTGCCAAGGCCAGGCACTCCACGCCAACCATTGCAACTCATGGGCGGTTTTTCCTTGCAGACCCACACCCCAAAAGCACCGAGGGGAGCAAGCTGTCACCACAGTGTTTGCTACCAGAAGAAAAATGGAAGGGGTGAGTATACTCGCAGTCACTCTAGCCTCCTCCTTCCCCAGCGGCAGGACCTAAGGGAGCCCGGGGCACCTGGCATTGCACTCAGGTGGCACCACTCCTGCCCAAATGGCTTCTGTGCACGCAGGGCCAGGGACCATGTGCTCCAACTGCTGCCCGTTTCCTTCCTTTCCATTGATGCTCTCCAGCTGGCAGAGGATCCAGCAGAGGCCTGCCACCTTACAAGAAGCAGCAACCATGATGGTCCTGGAGTTCTGCTGTGGGGGTTGCATTCCCCAGGCATACATTCCCCATGGTGGATATTAATGCAGCATGTGCTGGTCTCCTTTTATTGAACTGGTGGTGCTCCATTTGCTATCCTGATGTTGGTCTGAACACCCTCCAAGTCATAGGAGCCCTGCAGGAGGGACTGGCTGGCAACCCTAAATGTTGTTGTTGCGCTTTTAGGATCTGCTCCATCCCTGGTGCTTTTCACTCAAGGTTTTAACTTTATTGATGGGGAGTGGTAGGTGCCTGCCTCAGGAAGAGATTCGGGTTCCCAAGGTTGTGAGGGAACAGACTTCTCATGGTACCCATGGGGGATACTGCCATGGTATGGGAGATAATCACAACAATACGAACACAACCCATAGGCTAATAGTTAGTAGAGAATATAAAATAGAAGAAGAGGAGTTTGGATTTGATATCCCGCTTTATCACTACCCGAAGGTGTCTCAAAACGGTTAACATTCTCCTTTCCCTTAATGATATCATTCAAATTATAGGAATAAGCCAATCAAAATTCTTATGTACAATATAACAGAGTGGTAGCAAGGACCGTCAAACCATGTGTTCAGAAGAGATGTCTAAGGACAGTCTCGCAATAGTCTTTCCAAAGTTTCAAAAGAAGACGTCTCAAAAGTTTCAAAAGTAAAGTCTCTCAGTAGTCTTTCAAAAGTTTCAACGGAAGACGTCTCAAAAGCCTCAAAAGGACAGTGTCTCCGGAATGATACTACTGTTTCATAATAGTCTTCATCAGCTGGATATAAGATACAAGGCATACAACTTATGAACTGAGCTACCTGCATACACATTGTTATATTGTACATATTAATTTTGATTGGCTTATTTCTACGGGTTGTGTTTGTATTGTTGTGATTGGTTCTTATTGCAACACAGGGGTTTGTTTTTGGTTCATGGTGTGAGAGATAGGCAGTTGGACATGGGAGGGACAATTGACTGGTAGGGAAGAATGCAGAGTCCTATCGGGCTACAATGAGGGGGCAGCCTAAAGAGCTGGTTGACCCATGAAGGAGCCAGGCTTTTGGTTTCTGCAGGGCTCCTGCCGATTGGCTGAGGTGTGAGCCCTCCCCCCCGCCCCATATGTCGTTGTGCCTCAGAGACAAACCACATGCATGTTCCCTGCTCCCCAGAGCCAGGTTCCTCCAATACCCCCTAAGCTTGTGGGATCTTTGCTGGGACTGGGGGGAATGGCCATCTGCAGCTGTGGCTTAGTGGTTAGGGTGTCTGCAGTGTCTGTGGTGTCTGCAGTGTTTGAGCATAGGAGCTTGTTGATATGGAAAAAGCAGGGGGTCACCTTTCCCCCTGGTGGTGCTTGAACTCCTGCCTCCAGCTCCTCTAGTGGACTTTGCCACTGTAGCTATTGGACACTGAATGAATTGACACTGGGTGTGTGTGTACAGAACATTATTGGTGGCTGCTGTCTCCATATGTCTGCGCAGGGAAAGCAACTGTGGGCTTTATCCTTAATTAGTTACTGTAGGGTACAGCCAACCTATTCCAGCGTCCAACACTTTTTTCTGCTGGACTTGTCTTTTCATCCTGTTATTTTTAGCCTCGCATGCTGGGCTGAATAGGCTGTTGCCAAAACTCAATTGTGAGAGTGGTGCTAAACCTGGCTTAAATGGGAATATAGAATTGATCTCCCCAAGTCATGTTGCTTCTGAAATTGGAAGTTGCCTATATAACTAGTGGCCATTGGTTAGACTCCTCTTCCATGAATTCATTGAAATTTTTTAGTTGTCAAAATCCATTCAAGTATATTGTCAAAATCCGTAACTGCCTGGCATACAAGGCTCAGATGAACATAACACCTTCTCTTTGAAGCTTTGAAGCAGTTCTGTATATGTACAGAACATGATTTATATCTCTTGCAACGCCAAGCCCTGGGTCCTATTTACTGTTGTGAAAGACCTAAGCAAACAAGGATGATTTTGAAGGCTGGAAGAACAAGGGATGAAGCGCTGTGATGCTTCAAAGGCTGATGTCAGAGGAAAGCTTTGCAGTTCCAGAATTTGTCCCTGGAAAGCTTCTAACTCCAAGGAACCAACAGCATGTGTAAAAGGCTCTGTTATTTCCCATATTCTAATTTTTATTATTTATGGTGAGAAATTGGAAAAGATAATGGCAACAACTACCTCCTTGATTGCTTGGTGTTTAATGCATATTAATAATCCATACAAGACACCGAGGCTTCTTCAAGGCAGTCTTTCCTCCCAGAAGAAAACAAATCTTTAAAAACTGAGACTGGGGATGGCTAATTGCAGGAGACCAAGTTGTTGTTTAAGTGTACAAAGTGATAGGGTAAAGGGACCCCTGACCATTAGGTCCAGTCGTGGCCAACTCTGTGGTTGCGGCGCTCATCTCGCTTTATTGGCCGAGGGAGCCGGCGTACAGCTTCTGGGTCATGTGGCCAGCATGACTAAGCCGCTTCTGGCGAAGCAGAGCAGCATACAGAAATGCCATTTACCTTCCCACCGGAGTGGTACCTAATTATCTACTTGCACTTTGACGTGCTTTCGAACTGCTAGGTTGGCAGGAGCAGGGACCGAGCAACAGGAGCTCACCCCATCACAGGGATTCGAACCGCCGACCTTCTGATCGGCAAGTCCTAGCCTCTGTGATTTAACCCACAGCCCCACCTGCGTCCATTGTACAAAGTGATAACCAGGTGCTTATACAGCAGTGAGACCAGGCATCCCGTATCAGTGAACACAGGGGCAGGAATCTCTGCTCATTCAGTGCTCTCATCTCTGTGAAGGAAATCCGCTGAATGCTGAAGCAGTCATCTTCGGATGGATGCCAGGCATGGGCCAGCTGGGGTGGCAGCAGCAGACAGAATGCTCCCTGTTGTTGAGGGGGTTGGCTAACCCTATGGGTTCCCATTGACCCTGTCAGACATTTGGTACCCATGCACACCGAATGCCTGAACAGAACTTAGCTCTAGGCTACACCTTTAACAGTTGTCTTAAAGGAGGGGATTTTGTTACGAAATGTTTGCTGTGCAAAGATGAAAGAAAGTGAGGGACTTTGGTTAATTCCCCTTTCTACACAGTTCTGCAAGGCAGAAGAAACCTTTGGCTAGCCTATTGTTTAAGATCAGTGCAAGATGTAGGGGAATACTTTTGGCTATTTTGGCTATAAATGGCTATTTAAAATGGCTATTTAGAATGTGATAAGCTAAACAAATTATGAAGCTAAATGCAAATTGCTGTTAATGAGCTGACTGATTATGCATGGAGGGACCCTGGGATGTTGTGATAATAGGGGCATTTCCCAGTAAACATCTCTGCATCACCAGAGCACCTCTCCTCCAGCCTCCAGAAGCTCACTCCATTGGGGCCAGCATGCTCCCAGTCACTTCTTGCATGCTTTGGGCAGGTGGGGCGAGCCACATTGGGGTCCAAGACTCAAAGCCACACTTCAAGCTCCACAGAGCTGTTCTCTGACCACTCAGCCACAGCAATTAATGACTCTCCCTGGATGTTCCCAGCCAAAAGATCCAATCAGAGTCCACAGGAGCTGCCTTAACCACTCTGCAAAAATGCGTACGTCGGAAGAAATTCACACAACAATGCTGTTGAATTTTCACGAGGACTCTTTTAAGGAGAGAGAAATAGCAAACTGATTCAGAGGATCTGAGGTTGGAAAAAGGTGAAAGAGACAGACAGACACACACACACACCCCACAAACGTGGTTGTGGTGATGGCCAGGAGGTGGGCCTCTCTTCTGACCAGTGTGGAAAGGGACGCAAGGGGGGACGCTGCACCTGTGGGAGAGCAACCTGTTTGAGAACAAGGGGAGAGACTGAAAGAAAGGTTCATTCGGCAGCTGGAGCACATGGTCCCTGAACCTGCATGCATAGGAGGTGCCTGGGGGGGGGAGGAGAGGGTATGGTGCCACCCGAGTGTTCAAGTGGGGGAGACTTCAGTGACTGCGAATGTACGTACTCTTCTCCCCCGCCACTGCCCTGTTTGGGTGTGGCAGTGAAACACTGAGTCTTCTGCTCCATGTATGTGGCCATGTGAGGTAATTTAAAAATGCCCTTGTCCTTAGTTTCCCCTCCTTGTGAGCGATAAGTGTATATAGCAAAATGCCAGAGATATCTCTGGATGTGACTGGATGCTGAATAACACCATAACCAAACCTCTATTGTGGCAACATGGGCAGGGATCCCTCACGGTGAAATTAATGGAAGGGAAATGTCTTGCGCCAGGGTTGGTGCAACGAATGCACCAATGTGGGCATCAAGTTGTATAGCCTTTGGCCAGTGTCCAGTGTTCTCCCAGTCCACCAGGGTATCTTCACTGGGGAGGGCATAGAATCATAGAATCATAGAATTGTAGAATCATAGAGTTGGAAGAGACCACAAGGGCCATCGAGTCCAACCCCCTGCCAAGCAGGAAACACCATCAGAGCACTCCTGACATATGGTTGTCAAGCCTCTGCTTAAAGACCTCCAAAGGAGGAGACTCCACCACACTCCTTGGCAGCAAATTCCACTGTCAAACAGCTCTTACTGTCAGGAAGTTCTTCCTAATGTTTAGGTGGAATCTTCTTTCTTGTAGTTTGGATCCATTGCTCCCTGTCCGCTTCCCTGGAGCAGCAGAAAACAACCTTTCTCCCTCCTCTATGTGACATCCTTTTATATATTTGAACATGGCTATCGTATCACCCCTTAACCTCCTCTTCTCCAGGCTAAACATGCCCAGCTCCCTTAGCCGTTCCTCATAAGGCATCCTTTCCAGGCCTTTGACCATTTTGGTTGCCCTCCTCTGGACACGTTCCAGTTTGTCAGTGTCCTTCTTGAACTGTGTTGCCCAGAACTGGACACAGTACTCCAGGTGAGGTCTGACCAGAGCAGAATACAGTGGCACTATTACTTCCCTTGATCTAGATGCTATACTCCTATTGATGCACCCCAGAATTGCATTGGCAGTGCTGGTGGAGTCTACCTCAGACTTCACCCACAAGGCAGAACAAGGCTTCCACCAGATTGCATGGCATTTTAGCCGACAGATCTTGAACAGAGGAGGATTGTGACATTAATCTCAGTAAACATGCACTGCAGTGAGGCAGTCCAATCTTGGGCATATTTACTTGGAATTAAGCCTCACTGAATTCAGTGGGACTTCACTTTAAACAAGCATACCTAGGCTGCAGCTTAATACAAAATTACCTGAGAGCAAGCTGCGATGAACTTCAGTAGGATTTGCTTCCAAGAACTATGCAAATGCTTAGACTTTTAATCACGGATGTGGTACATGGTGTTTAACACTGACATGATGAGTTGACCAAAGATGAGTGACCAAATTTAAAACTGTGAAACCTTTTTTTCTATCGAAATTTTGGAAGATGATAATGGTGGCGGCAAGCCATGGGCTCGGATTTTATTTTACAAAAAGTCCTTCCTTAATTTATCTGCTGTATAACATGAACCTAAGCATATTTACCGGGATGTAAATTGAGTGAGTTCAATTAGACTTACTTCCTAGGAAGCTTGCTTTTGAGTGCAACCATGCAGCCCAATTGTATGTATATTTATTTGGAAATGGTTTGCACAGGCTTCAATGGAGCTTACTCCCACATGAGTGGCCCATAGGATTGCAACTGCAGGATTCAAAACTGTACATATATCCCTTGCTCCCCTGAATTTTTAGTGCCGCAGAACCCACCTGAGTCTGTAACTTTATGCAACCAGAGGCATCTTTGCAAGCTTCTGAAGTTCAGCCTCTTTGCAGCCACACCTGCTTCTTTGTCCCTGGTGTTGCTATGGTGACTTCTCAGGTGGCAGCCATGGAATGAGGCCCCTGGGTACCTCGAGATGATAAAGAGCACAACACTTTCAGCAACAACGACACTGGTGTTGTTGTCTTTCCTTCTGGTCCTGAGTGCTTTTTAAAGATATATAGATAAACTTTTACATGCAAGGAAGGAGAAAGAATAGTTGAAGACCATCTTCTCTAGACCTGGCTTATAGATTTCCTGGGATTCCCTCCGGGGCCAGCAACTACGAAATGGCTCCACGTACGGTGTGTCTCCCTTTGAAAGGGTAGGCTGAAAATCTGAGTCTAGGCATTTTCACTCTTGCAGGGATGGATCCAGAAAATCTGCATGGACTGCCTGTGAGTACGGCATGACAATTACACAATGGGGGGTGCTATAATCAACCCAGGGCTATGTCATCTCTCAAATAAATATGTAAATAATCTGCACCAAGAAAGCCATGTTTCTACATTTTCCCCATGTAATTTATTCTGCTTTTCCTATTCATGGGGAGGGAGAATTAAGTTCTGCAGGGCTTTAATGCTTCTCATTCAGCCAATGAATGTTCTAATTCCTCTGTTCCTTTAGCTCCAGAGATTTCACCAGGCATTGCCCACACACTTTACCTGAAGGTGTGAGGGCTGTAAACTTTCTTTCTTTTTACAATCAATGCCAGATTCTATGGCTGTTTTGCACTGCGAAGCACTGTAGAGTACACACACAAGGCACTGAATATGCTATCACCATCACTTCCTCAATCTGTCTATGATAAGTGTGTATACAGGAGGCATGACATGGAATGACATGGAATCCGTGCTTTGTATTTGAATGTGACAAGTAGGTATGTCTTTTGAATGCAGTGCATCATGAAAAAATAAATAAACATGCCTAAGCTGTAGGTATGGCAGATGGGGAATTTGTTGGGCAGGGGGGATATTCCAAAGAAAACAAAGGCTACTATTCACTACTGTGTGACTACAAAAGGAAAGGTATATCAGCTAGCTGATTTATATGGTGCTATAAGCAAAATAAACTACCAAAGGGAGTGGGGAGTTCAACAGCAAGCAGATCCCTGCTTCAAAGACCTTACAATCAAATTTTCAACAAGTGAGAGACATGAAGGAAGGGAAAGCAAAGCAGCAGGGATGAACCAGAGAGGTGCAATTAATTGTTTTTAGGCTTTGTTTTAAGTTGCAGGTGAGGCCAAGGTTAAGGGGTGAGTGAGGAAAGATTTGAAAAAAGAGAGGAAGAGTCATCCTAAAAATAGTCCTGTGTATAAGAGCTCAAATGCAGAGCATTATACACAAAACTGAACGTCAATGTTGAATGAATTGCCTCCTTATTTGCATTCTGTTGCTAGGCTGGGTTTTCTAAGAAGGACTTGTTTTCAAATTCATATATCCCAAGACAATAACTTCCTCACCCACTATTCCCTTGCTCTTGACTAGAAGTTTACAGAAGCTGAAGCCATATTAAAATGAGGGTTGTTGCTCTGGGAGTTTCGTAGAGCAACCTGGAATGCCTTTATTGCTTTGCTTCTTTGCTTCTTCAAGATAACTGTACACAAAATACTGCACCTCTATATCCTGCAACAGGGCCACCAGCTGAAATAGCTTCTTGGGGTCTGTCAGTTGTATATACGAGATTTCTTCAAAATATTTGAAATGTTCACCCCAGGGTGCTATCCAGCTCCTCCTTCTGCTAGGCAATATTCTTCCATTCTGCATATCTCAAGTTTGTTGACCTTCCGCACAAAAAGTTTCAAAGAGATTCTCTGAAAAGTATGATTGATAAAAGCCAATAATAATCTTCCCCCAGTCCAACATAACAGCTTTGCCTCCAATATTGAGAAACAAGACATCCTTTAACTTTATTCCCTCAGGGGACTCTTCACGGTGGTCATATACTGAGACAGTAATCCATAACTGCTTATTGTTTATTCATTAATTCATATTGAAGTCCATATCTTCCAATTCCATTTCCTGTTGCTCATGGTTTTCCATCCTTTTTTTAAAAAAAAAGTCGGTTCCCATTTTCTCTTCTTCCATTCTTTTTTCATGAATGTTGTCAGAGACTTAGTAGCTTTGCCCTCTAATTTAACTCCAAATTTTATGCAGCTCTGTCTCTGCCGGCTCAGGATAATTAGTAATTTCTCTGTTCATGGTTTCCTTCTCCTCCAACATCATAACTCCACCATTTGACTGTTTCACTCCTCCAGACACCTATGTGGAAGACCTCTCAATTTCATCATCTATTGCCTCCAGCTTTACCATTCCATTCGCACGTTCTGGCAATCCTCCATTAGTATTTCCCCCCAAGTACTCTTTCCCCCTCAGTCCATTTTTATTCACTGTTCTGTGCATTTCCATTCTAAGTTCTTCCAATTGATCATTCAGTAGTTGTCACATGATACCAGCAATCAGTGGGGTGTTTTTCCAGTATTTTCACCATACTGAGTGTCCCCCCCCCCAAGATAGCTCAGTCGGTAGAGCATGAGACTCTTAATCTCAGGGCTGTGGGTTCGAGCCCCACATTGGGTAAAAGATTCCTGCATTGCAGGGGGTTGGACTAGATGACTCTTGTGGTCCCTTCCAACTCTACAATTCTATAAAAAAAAAAAAAAAGATCCACACAGTCCTTGCTTACATTCCTAACATTCAACTCTCACAGTGAGCAGCCATGTAGTTTCACATTACAGTCAGCACATTCATCAGTAAATAGGAGGATTTAAAATAAGACAAAATAAAGTGAAAATTTCTCAGAGTTGGAGAATCTCCTGTCTGTTTATAAAGTTTCTTTGCTATTTTTTTACTGGAGCTCACTTTTTGCTAGTTTTGCTTTCAGCCCCTTAATGGTTTCTCCTCTTAAGCCAGCAGCCTGGTCATATTGCAGACAAACATTTTAGCCAGCAGAGAGCCTTGGTCTTGGTCATAATTTATAGAAGTTTTCGAAATAATTGTAGAAAGGGAAGTTAGCTTATATTTATCCTAAGGACTAACCCCCAGGATGGTTATGCAGTGTTCAGGAATGACCGCTCCCCGCTTAAAATGGGGGGTGCCCTTTGCGTGGACGCGTGCAGCCCCTAGATCTGGAGCGGCTCCAACAGCATAGGCTTGGCTTTGCCTTCCCTCAGGTGGGATACCTGGAGGTCTCCGCCTACCTCAGTCAGTTGTCCAATCCCACCCGGGGGAAGCGTTGCCAAGGAGACCAGGCCAGGTAGGGGAGGGATTACCTGCCCACACAATAGAGGGAGGATCTTACCTAGGAATCCTCACTTGGCTCCAGAGCTTCTCCCACCCTACCCACCCTCAGTTAATGTCTTATGTTGCAGGTTAGCTTTTCTTCACAGGTTTTGCAGGTTAACTTTTCTTCACGGGTATGCGGGCGCTGCTACGTTAAGGTCGCTGTTAAAGGGCCGGAAAGGAATTTCCCTGCATTGGCAGGTTTCGCCTTTCCCGTAGCAAAACGTCACAACTTTGGCGGTATCAGGCCTTGGGCGGAATCCTTCTGTCCATCTTCCTCTTGCAGCGGCGATACCAGGGTTTCCCATTAAAGGGGTTTCTGAAGGGAGGCTTTGACCGTATGCCGAAAGGTCGTCATTGCTCTCCCCTGCGGCCGCGGCGTAACGGGGGCGGCCATCTCTGCTTGAACATATGTTCTCCAGAGCCGGCCCATCCCCCCCACACACACACTGGATAACCCTGATGCTCCCTAGGTCCCCGGCTGGGGACCGGGGAGGGAGAACGCCCAATGCCTGAGCCAAGGTCTACCCACATTTGAAATTTAATAAAGTTGTGGCCAATTTAATCCCATAGCACGTTGTCTTGAGTCGTTATTCCACATGACGGGGGGACTGTGCAGGATCTGGGGACTCCGCCTGTCCACGCAATGATTACGGTTCTTGGTTGCTCACTCCATCCGTTCAGGTCCTTTGAAGATTTCTTGTTCCTGCAGCATGGGAGCAGCCCTTTTAGAGCACTGGAAGTTAATCCCCGTTATCCCTGTTCTTTAGAGGTCACTGTTTTACATGCTGCACGTCCTTTTGTGCCATTAGAAGCACAAAGCATCAGATACTGAACAGCCCTTGATGGAGATCATTGCAGTAAGCGCTACGGCAGTGAGTCGCTCCCCTTCCTCCCTATGCCATTTTGAGAAATCGAACTGGCTTGCATTCCAGTGACCTTCTCCCAGTCTTTTTCTCGTATGTAGAACTGCACTTTGATAGGTTTGCACCCGTAAAGTTACTGAGAAGCCCCCTTCATGGCAAACATGTGTATATAAATTGGAAGTAGAGGTGGTGGGGGTGTGGACGTTGAGGTTCTGCATGCAACCACCACCTATTTCTAATATGGCTTATATCTCTTCCAGTTTGTTTGTTTGTTTGTTTGTTTGTTTGTTTGTTTGTTTTGTTTTAAACTCCCTCAAGTTCCCTGTGGGAAATTCTTAGCATAGGTAAGAACTAATCTTTGTTTATGTGGGGCTGAAATGACTCTTTACTGGTTTCCAGATACATTTAAGCTGCAATCCTTATCTATATATTTTGGGGGAGAAAGCACGCAGTGGAACATGTTTCCAAATAAACATGTAAAGAAATGAGTTACAAATCTGCTGCATTTTCTTTGACCTGAAAATATTGTGGCCCTTTAAAGTCAGAGAAGTTTTTCTTTAACCCCTACATATGCTGGGGGGGGGGGGAATTCCTCCCAATGTTCCCAGGAGCACCAGAAACTGTCTGAAACATGGGGCTTGTGCACCATGAAGATGTGTCCAATTAAATGTTTTTGGGGTTTTCGCATAATTGGGAGTTTAATTTGCTGTATTCGGGTTCAAAATAGAATTTCCCCAGGTCAGATTTGCAATTGTGAAGCACCAACTATCTTGCATAGTATATTTTTAAATTTAAACCCACTGCTGCATTTTTTAATTTACAGAGCAAGAATGAATACTCAGAATCTTTTTTTAAAAAAAATAAGTGATCCAGAGTATCTATAAGAACATCAGAAGAACATTTCAGCATTAGGCCCAGGTCCACTTAGCTCTGCACTTAGATCCACTTGGATCATTTCAAGGAATACTGGGAACAAGCAGGTACAGTGGCACCTCGGGTTAAGAACTTAATTCGTTCTGGAGGCCCGTTCTTAACCTGAAACTGTTCTTAACCTGAAGCACCACTTTAGCTAATGGGGCCTTCCTCTGCTGCTGCGTGATTTCTGTTCTCATCCTGAAGCAAAGTTCTTAACCCGAGGTACTATTTCTGGGTTAGCGGAATCTGTAACTGGAAGCGTCTGTAACCTGAAGCATCTGTAATCCGAGGTACCACTGTAATTGGTGGTCCACCAGAATTTGGCCAGTGGAACATTATGAACCTTCATCTTCTTTCTGTCCACTTCTGGATTAAAATGTGGTTTAGAAGAACATGACACATATTTCATGACATACATAATTTCTGATATATAATTCCTGCATTGCAGAGGATTGGACACTAAATGATCCTCAGGGAATCTTCCAACTCTACAACTCTATAATTTATAAAAGTATGAACAACGAGGAGAGAGGAGTTCCCCCTTCTCATAAATTAGGACTTGGAGATCCCACAGTCAAGCTGATTGACAGTAGGCAAAAAGATGTACTCCTTCATATAGTCCATAATTGACTTATCCGGTTCACTAAGACAAGGTCTGGGAACGACAAGTGGCTTAGATGGCTTTTAGAAAGGATTAGACACATTCACAAAGGATAGGACTTCCAGGAGCTATTAGGTAGGCGAGGCAAACATAACTTCTGTGGGGGGAGTTGCAAATGAAAAGATGTCTATGTGTGGGGAGGAAGAGAACCCCAAGCAGACTGACAAGAGGGTCAGGGCTTTGTGGCTATCAGGACCAACAGAATTTTGAGAACAGGTGAGGATCAGCTGCAGGGATGGGGATAGGATTGTCAAGCACAACCAACACCAACAAAGTTATAGTACAGTAGAGAGGCCAAACTCCTCTCTCTGTATTATACATGGAAGCTTCAGGAAAGATATTATCTCTCCCCTCCTCCCCCTTCCTTCTTCCTCAACTTTCGCCATGTAGCAGGTTCTTGCTCCAAGCTGGCAGGAGCAAGGAACTGGAGCACCTTTCTTAGGGGGCTTAATATAGCAGGTCCCTCCTTCTGACTACCAAATGTAGTCAGGGGAGAAACGAAAAGGGGTGGCAGTCACTCCAGTGCCTTGCTGTTGAGTACGCAGGGGCATCTGACTAGATGAGATGACCTGATCCATCAAATTGGCAGATACAGCAAATTGGTTCTTATGTTCTTAGGGGGCTGGGGGTTGTGTCTTGCAGTCCATGGCCTGGCTTGAATGATCTCAAGTTATTTGTTCCATAAGACGCTTTCTACAGGGCACCTGCACTCTGTTGCATTATAGTGCTTAATCTGAGCCCCGTCCGTCTCACTCCTCTCAT